>NC_045644.1:29464436-30150405 GCF_009829145.1 Chiroxiphia lanceolata
GCTAATAAAGGACAGAGAGAAAATATGTTACAGAATAAAGTGACAATGCAATAAATACAACTCATGTGAGAGTAAGGATGTGTTATTGCCGGAAGGCAATAGTTTTGTGTGATGCCTGAAGTCAGACTGTATGGTCAGAAAGAAAATTTCTGGCTTTCTGACCCACCTAGCAGAGACTCTGCAGAGGAAAGGAGGGAGCAGAAGAACCTCATTGTGTCTGGTCTCAGTGCATCAGCACACTGGTATGGAGAAGCTGAGTTTCAGGGCTACAGGAGCTAATGCATTCTAAATGCACCCTTCTGTGAGTCTCATCAGAAGAGAAATCACTCAGAGACAGAATACATATATACTTCTTGAATTACTGAACAGAAAATAAATCAGAAGCCCAAATGGTTCTACCTCAGTTCAGCATGCCCAAACTAATTTGCTTGTATTAATATTTTCATTCAAATAAGCCTTCTCGCAAAAAATACAGCGCAGTGCTAGGAAAAATCATTGGTCCTGCAGCTGTGATCAGGGAATGAATGAGACATGACAGTGCTTTTGTAGAAGTTCAGACAGCCTGAGCTTGCCTCAGTCATCTTTTCCTGTGGTGGCAATATCCTGTGTGATGTAGTTTTGTGTCATTTCTGACATTGTCATTTCAGATGTTGTAAAATCTTGGAATCAAGAGAAGGCACTAGGGTAAGAGGGGAGGAAATAAAAAAGAAAATACTATCTGACAACATATATCCAGTCCCTTGTGTCATGGTAAGATTTGCATGACTTGCCAGAATAACCACCAATCTGATCAAAATGCGCCTACAGTTGGCTTGGCAAACAAGCCAGGCCTTGGAAACCACCTCTTGGGTTGCTGTTATAACCTACACTGCAGAGGGGTCCTGCAGCATTTGGTCAGTTGACTTGAATTTTCCCTTCACATAGCAACCTTCCTTCTTTCTGAGCGAAAAAACTGAAGTCTGAGCTGACTGCATTTCTCTGCTAATCAGTGGTAGCAAACTGGACAAGAAAAAGGCAGTTTTAGCCCAGTTAGCAGCATTTACACAGGCTACTTTTCTTCAGGTTTCTCAAGAGCTGATTCTCTGGAGTCTCCCAGTAGGGTTGAGCTGACATTGCAGCCTTCCCTCTAAAAGGGTGTGAAATTATCTGGGCACATGTTTTTTGTGTACATTGACAGTAACATGGTTGTCTGAGGTCTGTCCTACTGTCAAGCTAATCAGGTTCAGAGAGAAGTTGACAGGCAGATGAAAGGACACCTAGTACAACTGGAGATGGCAGATTTCTTTAGCAAATCATCATAAAACTCGTTAATAAAGGATATAAAACATTTCTTTCTAAATCACATCTGTCACATTAATACTAACCCGCTAAAATGTCATGACTTTCACATACAGTTATCTCTGCCACTATGAGACTGATGAGCCTTTTAATGCAAATTCTTCCCATTATCAGATTGATTTCACAACATTTGATGGCCACTCCTTCTGGTTAATTAGGTGGTCAAAAAATGTTCCAATTAATCTGTGTTTAATCAACCAAAACCATTTCATTGGAAAACTATACCCTTCCAAGAATTTTCAACAGACATAAAATGGGATTTTTGATGGGAATCTGTATGATCACTGACAAAATTCCATCTCTTTTCCTGCCCTCCCTCCCTCATCTGAGTACTTGAAGGGCTTCAGGTCCTGGATTCCAGAGCAGTCTAACGTTGAGAGATGAGGAGCAACATTTCTGAGGCACAAATTCAGGAGGATACTGCAGAGCCAAGAAGGAGGTTCTAGACATTCCCTGGTGTCCAAACTGCTCAGGGAAAGCCAGTCTGGGACCTCCTGTCCCTCATCAGTGAAAGCACAACTTTCAGCTTTGGTGACCCTGCAAGAGACTCTCACATATGCACTGTGCTTCTGTTAGATGTGACAAATTTGTGGACAAATTAAAGATGGACTTACCAGGGCAAAATGTTTAAAGCAGCTGTACAGATTCCAAGCTTTGGAAAAGTGACTCTTGATTTAGGTAGCCTTCAGTCTTGAGTTCCCATTTCCCAGAAGGTACCTATGTTCAGGTTTCAAGTGTTAAAATTCTATTTAGGTAGTTTTCAGGTCCTCAAAATATTGAGCAGCTGCTCTGTGAAAGACAAAACCCTCAGGAAACTCTAGTGTCAGAAGCCCAAAGGGGAAGTAACCAGAAATGCCCTGTCCCTCTGTGGTGACACTTCTGTCAGCTTCGTGGTTCCAGCAGGTAAAGAATTGGAAGTGGCTGTTTGTTCAGATAAAAATATTAGGTCATTCAATTCTGGGTTTGTTTTTGTCATTGTTGTTTTTGGGTTTTTTCTGTTTTGTTTTGGGGGTTTGTGGGGGGTTTTTTGTTTGGTTGATTTGGTTGTTGTTGTTTTGTTTTATTGATTTTTGTTTGGGTATTTTGTTTGGGGTTTTTTCTGATGCTTTCCTGAGAAAGGGGAGACCAGCTTACAGGGACAATCAGGAGGATTTTGGTAAGCATGTGTTCTGGTATTTGATGTATTCATTGAGAGGTAACAGTGGTTACCAAAACAAATGCATTACAGAAATAAGAAATAACGTAGTCTGCATACCACAGAGAGAATAAAAATGAAGCACCACATTATAGTCTCATAACAGTTAATGAATTTTCTGTTCTCTTGCTTCCAGACTAACTGTACCTGATTTACTTTATTACAAGATCATAATCTGGTCCATATTTAAAGGTACTTTCTATTTTTTCCAAGATGATTTTGGGTGCAAAACTGAAAAGGAATTCCTGGTAGATGATTATTCTGTCATTCATGAATGAAAAAAAATAAGTGGTTCTAGTCTGGTATTCATTGTGTTACACTGATGAATGTAAATAGTGACAATTCATGAAGAAAATTCTTTCTAAAGCATGAGATCGGAATACTAAAAAGTAATTGTATTCTGAGTTCTTTTAATTCTTTACTTTATTAGTTGTCGAAAAATTAAGAGTTCTTTTTCAAGTTCTTTCCTTTAGCAAGCCAAAAACTTGCTTGAAAAAAACCAAAACATAAAAAAACAAACAAACAAACAAACAAACAAAACAAAAGAAAGACAAACCAGGATTCTGGATGAATTCTGGACTTGCAGAGAAATACCAGGTATTGAAAATCACAAGAAAACTACACCACATGCCAACATTATACTCTTACACTGTCTGGTGATATAAAGATAACTGGAATTAAGCTTTGAGTTTTATTTCGATAGAAATAAACTAAGAATTTATTTCAAAAGAAAGAATCATAAATTAATCATTTATTAATGATTTCTGCCTATGTTTGTCCAAAATTTCATTGTTTTCTTAAATATTTTTATGTTTTTATAGTTCTTGTTTACAGTGGTAGTACAGTTATTGCTACAGTACTTGAAAGGCATAAAGGGAAAATTTTACATCAGTCATTGAACAGCATTGGATTGTCTGTATTTTTCTACAAAGCCAGAGGAAGTACTTACAAAATATAGTTTAGTGATGCTCAGTGTGTTTAGGTGATTATTAGAGATCTTGTAGGGATTGACAGCATAAATACATTTCAATGTCTTGAAAAGAAAAACTTTTCTTTTGACTTTAAAATGTTTTATATATCACGAAATTTAATATATGGCAAAGCAGAAGTAGTTTTAAACAGGTTTCAGCTGTTCAATAGTTCTGTTTGTAGGTATTTATTTGGTAGAGAATGGAAAAGAATGAAATGTGGTTTAATTAACAGTGTCAAAAAGGCACCAAAATTAACTTAGCAGGAGGGATAAAGTTAACAAATCTTAGCTTTTTGTCTCTTTGTATGATCAGCACTCATATACCACAGTTATTTGACCTGTTAAGAGATACATAAAACCACACAGCCAGCCCTCCTTTATTGTAGCTTATTGTCTTGAACACCACAGGAAGAAAGACATAATAGAGGCAGTGTGGTTTAATTAGGCCAGAACTTGATTAACTTTGCACATTGGGGATGTCTTTCAGAATTCACTCATCTAGAGCAGAGATTACTCATTTGTACCATCTGGAGGAGGGTTGCCCACTGTCCTGATGCCCTCCCAGCACTTAACCTGGCCTGGCCTCCCCACAGGGAGCTGCTCCTTCAACCCACACAGGAGCTGACGGGAGGGAGGGCAGACTCTGGACCTGTGCTCTGGCAGCCAGGGAAAACCTGACATCCTAACACCTGCTGCATTGCAAGACACCCACCTAACATTGTTTTAAAAACCCTGCTTGTCAGGAAATCCAGCTCTTGATGGACAGCTACCTTGAGAGGATAAATATCCAGCTGCAGCAACATGACCATGACCTGATCTATAATACTTACCATCAGCCTGTGAGAATGAGATTGGAAGTAAACACAGCAAGTAATCCTGTTTAAGAACACTATAAACTATCTTCACAGATTAGACTAGTGACATCATTTTCAAAAACACTCAAAGTAATATCATCAACTTGTTAAAGACAAAAATGTATGTGGTGGGGTTTTTTTTTCTTCTTTTGCTAGTAGAAGATATAACATCTCTTTCTCTTCTGAAACCAGGTCAGATATGAGGGTGTTTCCCAATGAGTGGAACAGGGGCAGTGATGAGGGAATGTTTGCATCTCATCCAAACATTCCATTTTCCTTCTGATGTTTCCTCTTCCTTTCTCCATTATAAATATTTCATTTTTATCCCATTTTAAATGATATTTGAAGTGTTGTGTTTTGCAATGCTAAACTGTAATGTTTGCTCTTGCAGGAATGCTGCCTTTTTCTTCAATGAAATTCTGAGGAAGTCAACCTGTAGTTGTGATATATTTCCTGTAATTGGAAGACATTTTGCATCAAAATACCTCAGGATAGTAATAGTATGTTCAAATGATCCTTTTCTTTAACTGTTCCAATTTGACTATAAAAGACTCGCATTCGGCACTTCTGTCTCACAGAGTCCCACACTAGCGTGGCAACAACTGCAAATGTAATAATGATCATCCTCCTGCGGTCACAGTGCTCTGCCAAAGCTATGGTTTTGGAATGACCATATGCATTCCAAATCAGTGGGTTTGCAAAAGACATCCTAATAACTGGTATGAGTTTTCAGAACGTGCTTAGCTGCCTTGGCGTGTTTGCAAAAAGAACACGAGCACTGCAAAATAAAATCCTGCCAGCATGCTCTGATGTGCTTCATTCAGAAAGTTCACTACTCTTCTCTGTCCTCCTGCGCCCACACAGACATTCATCTCATGCATTACTCACACTCCTCACCTCGTGACATTTCCTCTGCCTTCCCTGTGAAGACATTTATCCACGCTCAGTGGTGTTTACTACATTAGAAATGTCCCACGCATTTACTATTAGACTGAATGCTCTTTGCAGGTAAGATCAACCCATGATCCACCTACAATTCAGCAAGCATGAGTGCCTCCTATCATCCCGAGGACAGAAAGATTATACTTTGTGTGCTGAGCACCATCTGAACATATCCACACCAATATTCATCCATAAGCCCTGACAAGTGAGGGGTTTTTTTAGAAGAGGTTTTCATTCCCTGGCATTCTACTTCATGCTTTCATGCTATATGTAGATTTTGCTTTACAGTAATTTTGGTGGAATTTTAAAAGAAGATCCAGAATCTTCTACAGAAAGTCCTCTGTGAAATTACTCGATCCAGAAAGGGTTGTCTGTTCCACTTATTTTATTTCAAGCAAGAAAGATGTCCTTAGAATACTATATATAATTTAGTCCGAGCAAAATATAGCATGTACTATGATGTGAGCATTGATTTGTTTTTCTTTGCCCATCTATTATCTCAGTGAACATATTTGGAGAATGTACAACAGTAAATCAGTTGTGGAAATTATTCTTGAATTAAAATGAGAGAAGAGAATTCACAGCACCGTCACCTGGGCACATATAAGAAATGGAGTTATTATGCTCACCTTCTCTACTAAAACAATGCATTAGAAAGGTTTGGCTTCTTGTAAGTAATTTCATAAATACATTATTATCTAGCGACAGGCAAAAAAAAACCCTGTGACTTTTGGCATTATCTACGCTTCATCTGGATTCTGGAGAGCAACATGAATGGATAAGCTGACAGACATAATACATCAAAGGAATTAAAAGCTGCACCTGGTAGTAAATGTGTATTTTACAGCTACTTTCTGAGCTGCTCCAGACAGTGTTACTGCTTGAATTCACAGTGTTAGGAAAAATCCAGATTTTGCAACCTACCCAGTGATGGGAATGTGATTGCTTTTATAGTCCATATCTCCCACCTATTACCTGTCAGCTACATCACTCTGGTTTTGTGCACTCCATTCAGAACACCTACCAAGACAACCTACAAATAACTTCACTTTTTGAGGAGGAATAAAAAAAATTCCACTTAGCCGTAGCATGGCTTGTCACTAAAGCCATTAAGACATTGGGTTGTTACACCGTATCTCTGCTGGATACAATTTGAAACACCACGTTTTCCAGCTTTGTACCTTATCTCATATATATGTTCACAGGCACACAGTTAAACTCAGGCTTAATGTAATTTGACTAGAAAATCCATTTAAATTGTTCACAGAATAAAAGATTATTTCAGAACAAGGTGTCTAGACAGCATTTCTATTTAATTTCTGGTGAGATCATTCTAAGTCCACTTCCAGCACTCATCCAGGGGATTTCCACCACAAGCTTTTGCTGCATTAAAGGCAATGTCTACACTGGGGTTTTATTCTGATTCTTGATGACAGAGACCAGTGTTGCTTTACTAATCTGAGCCCTGCTGTTTACGCTGCTGTTTACACTGCTAGAGATTGTTCTAGACTGAAGGTGGGTCGGTGACACAGGAGCAAGGAGCAGCTCTGTGTGCCTCTGCTGCACTATAACCACGACCCCATCACCGGTCTTAGGGTGACCAGTAGAGAGAGGAAAGATTTGAATCTTAAACATCTCATATTATTGATGACAAACACCATGATAATTTTTAACAGGCAGGGAGCCCCCACACATGTCACTCCTTCAAGGAAGTAATTGGGACTTAAAGCAGCTCGGCATTGGTGCTGTGAGTTGGTCACTGTCACATCAGGAAATGCCTGCTGGGTTTACAGCCATTAGGAAGCTACAAGGCTCTTATTTTATATTCCTAATCAGTGGGTAAACTGCTAAACAGAGGACTGTTCTACCCAATCTCACTCGCCCAAGATCCCTGTTACCCCAAGCGCAATATACACGTCTCCTTGGAAACCAGTGCACCATGCCCTGTGCACAGAAATCCACTCTGCAGAACCACATCCCAGCTGCCTGAATACAGCAAAAATAAAAGGTTTTACTCTTCCAGGGCACTTATAGTAACTGAATTCAAGCAGGAAAAGTCATTAACTTATACGCAGAAGTGCGTTTTCCAAATGAAACTTAAAAATACCTCAGCATTAAGGGACCCAAGAAAGTTTTCTTTTCTCCAATCCATGAATCTGTCAAGATATATTACAGAAGAATTGTGAGTATTGTTTTAGTGATCATTTGGGGGCACTATAATTACAATACAAAGCCATCTGCTTCTTGGGGAGTGCCTAATTACTCTGTGTCAAAATGAGATTAAACTTGAATTTCCTTCCATCTCATTTTAACCTTAGTATGAGTTGATATATGAAATCCAGATCATTAAAGAGAAGCATTAGACAATCTTATAACAAATAGCTTTCTTCATTTGTGCTCCTTTAAATGAGGTGCTGTTTCCTAGAAATTATCATGGAGTCAACTCTATTAAATCTGTTTTCTTTTGTGCTTAGTTTCTCATCAAATGACCTACTGTGGGAAGCAAGGCCTGACCAAGCCAGCCCTGGGAGCCAGCGGCACTGACAGCATGGGAAAGCTCCATCTCACTGCTGAGACAGGTGCTTGGGCATTTTTAATGAAAATTCTTACAAAAGGCTAAATTTTAAAACCAGTTCCTTAAGCCTCAAGTAGCCTAAATTTGTACATGGTTAGGCTTCAGGTAAACCCTGCCTTTCGACAAGCTTCCCTGACAACTGTCCTGCAGATTCAGAAAGTTCTTCTTTATCTGCCAATGACAGATAAGTGTTATTGAATCTTCCCACACCCATAGCTGATGACTTCCAATATACTGCAAAATTTTATACTGAAATGGGCTACTACAACACACAAATTACTGCGAGATGAAAGCAAGAAATTTAGTTCCACTCCTCCTGCCCTCTACCTTTTCATCTCTGCTCTCTTTTTCTTCAGCAGCTTCACATTTAATTTCCTCTTTCAGCAGTACAAATAACAATTATTTACTTATTTCTTTGCTACTTCTATACATAGTTAATTGGTTTCACCAAGAGAAGAGTGCCAAATGGTAAGAAAGATTTGCTTATGTTAAATAACATCTCTGGAAGAAGTTTCTATTTGCCTTGATGGGAATGGGAATCTGAGTGCCACAGAATGCAATCATTTTTTGTCTCTCAGGCAAATTGGAATCATGACCTGACAAACTCTACATGCTGCTTCCAGTGTTCAGGGTGATCAGGGTGGCAAATTCAGCCCAACCTTCAGCAGTCTTAATCTTTAAAGAAAGTATGTGGCAAGTACACATTTTAAACATGCAGTTTGACCTTGCATCAGAACAAAGTTTAAAGAGGTAAAATGCAATAATTTAAGAGATTTTTCTTCTCAAGGACTGTATGCTCTCTCATAAATCTGTATGTACTAATAACACTCATATATCACTCCCAGTGCAATGTACAGGACAGAATTAACCTTAATTATTTCTTTTCCTTTTAATAGAGAATCACACTTTCGAAAGATTCACTGCAGTAGCAAGTGATAACCTCTGTTTATCCAGACCTAAGAATTTACAAAGCTAGTAGTAGATTTTTTTGTATTTCATTAAAATTTTTGAGCTTTGACCTGTAAGAAACAGCTCTGTAGGTGAAAGGGTTTTATCTCCACATCTGTTCTTTGCAAAAGTGACCTCACAAGAAGGTGCAACAAGGATTCTAACTGTGGGAGGAAGAAGGAAAGGGACTGTTTTTGCTATGCAACACTTGTGAGCTGGATAAGTCTATCAATGCATTTCAAAATCTTTATAAAAGTTTGCCCTCAAAATCACCTTGAAATATCATAGCCTTCACTACATGCCCATAAGGAGCTTAAAACTCCCTTATTCCTAATCAATTGCTCTGGCAACTGTAAATATGTAACATTTCTCTGTTGTTTGTTTTAGCTGCTGCTGAGATGAATTTACAGGCATAATAAAATAAGAAAATATATTTGCAATGTAAAAGAATCACATAAATTTATTTTATCAAAACTGTTTTTTCTAAAGTGAACATTTCTAGCCAATTAAAAATATATTAATATATAATATTCACATTGTGGCGTACTTATACATTTGATTTCATAATAACAAATGAGATACATTTGAAATAAACACAAAGAGTTTTCACAAATTATTCTATGTGTTATTCTGTATTAAATCTTTTACATGCTGCTCCCCAGAGTCTTAGGAAAATGTATCTTATTTTTGCTACTTTCCTTGCACACAGAATTCTGTACAAACGAGTGCACTCACACAATTATACTTCCCTTCTAGAGAAAACATCAAAATAATTGTGTTTTTTCTATCACGCCGTTAAATGGAAGACAAGATGAGCTGTTAGCCAGCAGTAGTAGGACCTGCCTTTGCAACTGCTGAAGAGAGCATGCACATGCACTGAAAACTGCCATTCATGCCCAACTTCCACAACGACCACAAACAGCTTCACCCAATTACTCTTTCTGTGGGTTGTATATATGCAGGTTACATATTTCCAGAGCATTAATAGCGATAATGGCATTTCCAAAAAAAAGAGACAGGTTTGCATGGTGGTGCACTGACACACCTGGCAGCACAGGATGTCAGAACACAACCCAGGGCTCAGGTGAAGGGCAGCCACCCTGCCCCTCAGGTGAGGGGTTCTGCCTTGGATAGCCACACTGCACTCACCATATGGTGGATGCAAATGTCAGCACGAGCTATTGAACGCTCCTGGGAAAGGAGCACACCGGCTGCAGCTCCCTTCAGATAACATTTACACAGGGATGACTGCGCTGTCCTCCCTGATCTCTTGATTCTGCTCCCTGGGATGCTCCCTGCCTGAGCTCTCACACACAGACCGCAGAGCTCTGTGCTCCTGTGACCACGCAGGCTTAAAAAGAAGGTGGCAACATTTACATATTCCCATCACCGCTGTCATAAATACAGGCTGTGGTAAGAGACTGTGAGTGTCTCCTCCGAACCCGAATGGGAGTGCTGTGGGAATGCACAAAGTCAAGTGTGTGGAAATGTTAAGTGAATTTATGAGCTGCAAATGGAATTGAAACAATGTAAAAATTTTTATATGACATTTGGCTATTCACTGTGTTGAACTGTTTTGTCATTTTATAACGTACCTGTATTATACATATAGGCTGTACATGAAGTACCTCAGAAACACATTCTAGTCCACAGATTATCTCGCAGTCAAAGTGACATCACAGTGTTAAAATAACATGTCTGTTCTGAACTTTCAGACAGCAGCAACATCTATTTTTCTTTCTCTTCTCATTGCATTAAGGCTCTGAGTTGACTTTGTAGAATCACTGTGGCAGCCTGGGAATAATGGTGCACAAGGTAGGGAAATCACTGCCCCACCCTGACAGCCAGGGAGAGTGTCTGGAGACAGAGCTGGGCTGTGCCAACAGAACCCTACCTGTCTGTTTGCTCTGTGAGACATTCACAGACACAGATCTGCCTCAGAGGACTGGAAAGCCTAAGGGGAGTGAGAAAAATAAATGGCAGGTAATGTAGATTAAGTACTGGGATTATGATCTTAATTGTGAGTGACTATTATTCTCACCAGTATGCAGGTAATCATAATCACCAAATTAAACTGGTAAGATTTCTTTAGTTCACTAGATGACAGCAGCACAGTTCTATTTATTCAACCAATTTGATTAGATTAACTACTGTATATCTGAAATAAGAATTCAAAATAACCTTTTATAATACTCTTTTATAATACCACAAGCTAAAAGAGAAATTTGTTCAGGATTGCCTCCCTTCCGGGCCTAGCACATCCCCATATCGTCCCTGATGGGGACAATAGCTCTCTTTTTCTCTCATGCTTTTTACACTGGGGATGTTCTCTGCCTCTCAAGCTTTGCTTCCCTCACCTCTGCAGGTGCTTAGTGTCAACTTCAGTTCTCTGAATCTCTCCCTAGACCTTCATTGTACAAATCTTTTGCTTTCGTCTAGATGAAGCCCCTGGAGCTTTGCTCAGAGGAAAGGAGAAACTGCAGCATGATGCAGTTCTACTGTTAAACACAATACAAAAAACATATAAGGGAAAAAGAACTCAAGAACATGAAGGAAACAACAGTGTATTTCTGCTGCTTGTATTGCAATCTTGTCAAGTAGGTCCTGGATTCTGATCAGAGACTGATTGACTTGCTTTTTGCTCAGTAATTTATTTTAAATTGAGCACAGTGAGCCAATTCTGTGCATTTATGAATATACACAGCTACCACAATCTGCTGGAGTAGCACAGAGAGGGTGGGAAAGCTTGCAGGGGAGACATCCACCACACGGGAGGCATCCCAAGCAGGCCAGAAAAACACAGCTGGTGACTACACTGTGATGTGAACATTCATCTCCTCTTCAATGAATTCATTGTGAGCATCAAATTTTTACTCCCAAGGGTATTTTTACCTGGAACCTCCAATCTATTCAAATTGAATGCAAACTCCTCTTTGAAAACAGACACATCCCAAAACACTGGGGTAAAGAGGGTAGACACAAGGCTGCAAGCCAAGGCAGTGCTAATGTCAAACAACGATTTTAAATGGAAAAAAGGTTCCTGAGAGTGCTGGTGGCTTATGTTTAGTTCTGAGGACCCCTTACTTCCTCTGAAAAATGTTTGAATTGAGAATACTCAAACCACAGAGGACCTGACCTTTCCTCAGATATAAGTGTCTCCATACGTATGTATGCGTCTCAAATCAGGGCTGGCTGTAGGACTTCTTTAAGAGGCTTATTTTAAAATGACTAAGGGATATAATTGAAGAGCAAACATTTTTAGATAATGATCTGGATGGAAGCTAGGACAAACATAAGGTGTGTCATTGGAAGAAAATCTCAAAAAGTTTTGAAAGTTACATTTTTCTCGTAGTTCTTTCAAGATTAATTTTCCCTGAAAAATTCATCCTAATTTACTCTTGGATCTCTTCATAAATCTAATTTATTAGAAAGTCATCTTAAATTATTTTCAGTGGTTCATCATCTCTCTCCCCAACAATATAGTGAAATCATCTTAAAAAGAGAGAAAAGCCAGAATTCTGGAATGGAAGTGGAAGAGGAGTTGGCTAGATGCCCCTTTATTTCTTTTGCTATTCACATTTGTCTTGCTACATGTTAAAAATACTTCTCTGTTATATTTCTTTCTTTTTGATAGAAGGAAATATTTATAAAGAGCTAAAAGCCAAGACCCCTCATTATGAAAAGGTGCAGACTTCCAGAATAAAACACAGCAGAGACCTTGGGCTTCTTTTTATTTCCTTCTAGCCACTACACAGACACCTCCCAGCTCCCACACTCTCACAGGAAAACCTGTTATCACAAAGGTTAGAGATGGCAGAGAGTCTCATTCCAGCTGACCCTGGATCTCAAGTTCTGGTGTCCAACATGCCCTCCTGAGGTCCTTTCCTGATCTTTACTTGGGTAACCTGTTGAAGATAGTAAGAATCTGGGTTTAACTAATGAGCTTTTGAAAAGATTTCATCAGAAAGAAAGAGAAATAAGAGAGTGAAATTTGTTATCTCTTCTGCTTCCAAGTTATCCTGTCACAGCTTTTTGACCTAAGGAGGAAGCTCTGCAGCCTTCTTTTATTTTCTCCAGTCATTGTATCAATCATGTCTTGGAAGATTAAAATTTAATAAAGACCAGTGTCTAAAAAAGAAAAGCCTGAACAATAGAGCAAATAGAGCAAAAGACTGAGCTGCCTTTATTCAGGAATAGGATACAGACTGTTGAGGACAAGGCACATTGAAAGAACAGAGGCCAGCAACCAGGTGTGACACCCCCTGGGGGTGGTAAACAGGCATGGGGACAGCAGGGGAAATAATTATAATGAGCTGAGTTTTGTTGCCCAGTTCTGAGGATTCAAACAGGGACACCTTGCTCTTTTTCAGCCCGTTGTGCACATCTATGATCCCGTCTGTCTTTGTGTAAACTGGACAGATTCTACAAAGAATCTTCCTCCACTCCCAGCAAGCCAGACGTTCTTGGGCACATGAGCTTTATGCTGATATCCCAAAGGTAATGGCAGTGCTCTCCGGGAAAGTAAGACTCAACACGTGAAAGCTGGAAGGGGTCACCCAAAATCCGGAGATAAAAAGCTGCATGCCTTGGAAGTCAGTGAAAGATTTCCATGGGAACAACAAACACACGGTAAAGTCTATTTCTGTTAACAGACATATACTTGCTCTTTCCCACATTTTTTTCCCCTTTTGCTGTATCTCTCTCTGTTTCAAAGGGCATTACTATGTTCTTTCTGGCAGATAATCAGTTAAATCAATAGCTCTTCGACAGTTTGTTTGGAATTCCCAAAGCAAAGGCAATTTCATTGTGGATCTGATGTACATTTTTCCCATTAATCTTTTCCTCAGCCTTCAGGAGCACCTGGCTTTTGACATGTGAATAAAATCCTAGATCCATGTAACTCACATGACGAGTAGCGCACTGTCACCTGGATGGTGAGGAAGAGGAGGAGAGTCTTTCCAGTGTGGTCTCTGCATGCTGAAGTGTGGGATTTGATTGCCCTCATTATGGCAGTTGGTGTAGCTGACTCTGATTACAGCTGTAACACCACAAAGGCCTTTGCAAAACCCTGAGTTTGTTCCTATGATCTCCTGTGGTGGTAAATTATAGTATGAATACACAATGTGGCAGAAAGTAATAATCTTGAGTAATGTAGCCGATCTTATTGCTCTTTAATTTCATTAAGTGTATTCCTGTCAGGCAAGGGACAGGCTTTCAGCTCCTGGGAGCAGATGCTCACGTCCTAAAGCTAGACCTGAAATACTTATCATGAAGACAGAGGCCATTTGCACAGTCTGGACCCAAATAAGGAGTGATGTTGGCATTTTTGGTTCAGAATCATTTCTGTTCCGGAATAGGTGCATGAAAGAAGACAAGTACTGCTTTATGGTCTGTGAATTTCTGTTCTTTAGACTACTATCTCCTTCCACAGCCCTGGTGAGTGGTGCTCAGCAGGACTCACCTGGCAGAGGTGAGCAGGTGGTTTACATGGGAGGGGTTTGGCAGACAGCTGCCCACAGAGAGGGTGCCTGGGGACAAGCCTCTCTGTGTACAGAAAGTACATCTGTGCTACAGCTCCTGTCAACAGCAGGCTGATCCTGCAGCGTCATGGAAGAGGGAAGTTAAATCATTGCAGAGAAATGTGGATTTACACTGAAATGACAGACAGGACACTGAAGAGACTGAGGCAGAATCATATACTCTGTTCTGCTGACTCTGCTGTAAAACATCCGGAAAGTGATGAAATAAAAAGTATTGTTTCTTAAACTAATGAACTAGGGCTTCTCAAAGCTTGTCTGTAGACGTAACTCCATCATATTAATGATAACTGCCTAGATTCTCTAACTCATGCATAGATAGAGGAAGTCTGTAAGAATTCACAACAAAAACTATACTGGAATGAAGACGATCATCTTTTCATACAGAGGAGCAAAGAACTTTGCTCTCAAAGGTTCCCCTGTTTCTATTTGGTATTAATATTAGGAATGCATTTCTTATTCTCAGGGCATGTAGAAAAGGCTGTTGCATGTCATCCTGTGAAGTGAATCCCAATGCTAAATAGACTGACCTCACTTCCCATGTGCCTTTCTTTCCAATTCCTGTCTAAGGAGGCTGGTCTAAGTCCTTTCCCTTCCAACCACCTCCTCAGTTCTGTCTGCCAAATTTACTAAAAGTCTCTGAAAGCCTTTTGGAAATTGAATCAAAGGTTCATAAGCAAACTTGCTGGAGAGCAAATGTAGGAGCTTCCTCTGTCTTGGTAAATCTGAAATTTGGTAGGAACTTATTTAACTGTTGTGTGAGATAAGATGGGGCAACTGAGGGTCACTCAAACAGAGGGTATATTATAAAAATTATATAGATATATTTAGTGTGTATTGAGTGCTCTATTCTATCACCACATTCAGAGACTCCAGGACATATTTGATAAATTATTATTTGATCATTCATTCTTTACTTGAAAGACTCCAGATTAAAAACTGTGATTATCGACAAGCATTAAGGTAATAAGTTACTTCACTTCAGAAACTGAGTCATCTTGTAAATTTATATATATATATATATATATATATATATATATATATCACATAAATATTATATCAGGAAAAATTGAGACTAAATTTGGAATAGGAGATGGCAAAAAACTAGTTGAAGAAATCCTGAAGTACTAGCATGCATACATGCACATACATAACAATTTTGTGACTCCCCTGTGGTAATCTAATCCAAATTGAATTCTGAAAATAATATTAGTTTATACAAAATACAGAGCCTATATAAATTCATCACAGAAGCAGAAATCTTTATTCAACTAGCTGATTAAAGGATTTTTTCCATAGCTCTTTAATCTAATTTTTACGTGTTACATCCCATTAGTGGGTTCTCAGAGAATAAATCATTTTAAGTATATAATACCAAATAAGTCAGCTTCAGGTTTGACAAGCCATTGACTATACACAAGATATAAAGTAAGTACTGAGAGGAATGAAAAAATTAGCAAAGCTTAAAACCCTTTATGTATAGCTTAGTTATTACAGCAGTACTGGAAAAGGAAAGCAATAATTATAGTGGCTAATTCCCCTTAGAATAATACAGTGTAGTGAACTCATTTCTCATGTGTGTGCAATATTGCTCTCTACTGGCTGCTGACTGGATCGGAAGAAGCAAAGTTTTAACCAAAGGAGCTTTCATGTGGTCTCTCAAATCCTGACTATCTGTGAGCTGAAAAACTAATTCCTAAGAGGTTTGATCACACAGCAGCAGCCAGCTGACTTTCAAGACAGCTGCTGGATATCTTGCTCCTTTATTGCAAAGACTAAATAGAATATCAAGGGTGGAAAAATGTAGGTAATGCAGTCATTTGAAAACCTTTCCAGTGGCTAGCAATCTCAGAGGTGATGGTATGACATTACAGGAATAAGGATAATACTCACTGTGAAATAGAAATTAACTGTAATGTCGATATAAGTAAAAGGAAACTCTTTTTGCTCACATGGAAAAGGTTTCCAATTCTGTGATAAATGCAGTACAGTTCTAATCTCTGCTCCCTCAGGTACAAATGTATAATTTAAATGAGTATTATGTCTTCCATCCAGATCCTTTGACATCATTATTTTAGAAATCCAAAATTACTATGGGGAAAAAAAATCTATGAGAGAAACAGAATCTATGAGGGAAATAGTAGATCCCACTCCTCTTAAATACTGCTGTATGTAAGTTTGTTCCTTCCAGTCCCCAAAGAGTCTACTACTGATTTTTTAACCTCAGAGTTACCTAAATGTTATGCTGCTGGAAATCAACGCAGGACTTGCTCCTCTGAAGTACATATGTGGCTTCACACAAACTTGTTAGACATGTGCAGGTGACAAAAGATATAGGGTGTAAAACATGACTACTTCCCTTCTTTCTCCTCCACAACCCCAGCCACATTCCGACCTCTGAGCCAAAATGTTAAATGAATAGAAATGTGCCCTCTCAAAAATCTGGATGGAGTCTGACAAGAGTGAACGCCCTCAGAGAGGTTTAGAAGCTTACAAACCTGTTCTTAACTATAAAAGTGAGGAGAAAAATCATATTCTGGGGCATGGAGAGTAGTTAAAGGCAGTTCTAGGTCTGAACACTTCTTAACTAATCTGAATAACTTTCCTCACAGTCAGACAGATATAGGAAAATTGCATGGAAAAATCTGTACCTTTTCCACTTCCACACTATTCTTTTGGAAACACAGACCAGAACTGCACACATGCAGGCAGTATTCAAGATACAAGCTAATCTGGGGAGTATTCAAGGGCATAATAATAACAACATTACTATTATTTCTACAACAATATTATTTATAACAACAAAATTTTTAGTATTTGTTTCCTAAGGAAATTCTTATTAGTCCTTTAGTCTCTTTTTTTTTTTTTGGCAGAACTACCGTTACTCCCAGGTCCTGTTCCCAAGCAATAGTGGTAAGCTCAGACCTTATTTTATATGCAAAGGTAAGACATTTTTATTCCTCTGGTGCATCACTTCACAACTATTTACACTGAATATTACTTGCTGATTTAATAACTACTCTTTTAAGAGCCTCATGCAGTTCTTCACAGCCAGGCCTCATCTTTTCACCCTCTGCAACTTACTAGCATCAGCACATTTTGCCATCTTAAAAGTCACTCCTTTAATAAATCATTTATAAGTGTGTTGAGCAGTGAAGATCCCAGCACACATCTCTCAAACTCCTCTCACCAACCATTTAGTCATTCACTTTTTTTCCCAACTTTCACACATTTTTTTTTAATCCATAAAATACCATTCTTTCTTTTTATGACACCATCTTTTCCAAAAGAACTTCTAAGAGGTCTTGCTGATAAATCTAGTGAAAGCCTTTTAGTATATGTTCTACATGAGTTGGGTTTGTAGTATCTCAGGATTCAATGGAATTGGGATAAAAACATCAGAGAATAAGGTAAGTTAACAACATGTAACCTGAGCAGTTACCCACCATCATGGTGACCTCCTCCCGTTGGGAGGACAATGAAGACCCTTGACTGATAGCCTGGAATGACAGTTAAAAATAACATTAAAAAAAATATCTTTGCTAGAGTTTTTAAGGGCTACCAATGACACTATTTCCTACCAGTAAAAAGCAGTTTAAGGACCAGACAAAATCTGACCCTCAAGGTTTACCTGCCCCAGAAGACTATTGGACTCCATCCATTCACACAACTTCAGAGATGTGAGAGAAGGGAGTGAAAGGAGCTGGAAATGTCACAGAAGTTTTCATAACATTTTCTTGGTGCCTACCAGATCATTTCCTTGGTCATTTATGGCATTTTCATGTCAAAACCAAAATAAACAATGATACCAGTGAAACACAGCCAAGGTTCACACTTCTTTATTCACTGTTACTTTCATCAGACAAAAGAACCTGCTGACAAAAGCCATTCATTTCCTACAGACTGCTTGATTCAGCAACGTACATCATTCTATTATGAGCTGAACCTACTCTAAAACTAGACTTCCTCAACTTAAAACAGCCAAAGATCAGAAATTAAAGATTTTAAAAGGT
Organism: Chiroxiphia lanceolata; assembly: GCF_009829145.1. Classification (NCBI taxonomy): domain Eukaryota; kingdom Metazoa; phylum Chordata; class Aves; order Passeriformes; family Pipridae; genus Chiroxiphia; species Chiroxiphia lanceolata. Next base: position 29,482,809 of record NC_045644.1, read on the forward strand.
AGTGTGAGATTAAAAAAAAAACCAAACAAAAAAAACCAAACCAAACCAAACCAAAACAAAACAAAAAAAAAAACCACACAACCTTCACTGAACATCTCAGAGGGCCTTGGCCTTAGTCTGAGTTGGTGACTGAGGTGACTACTTTTGCTGTTTGATCTTTTGCTGTGTAACTCTTAAGGTAAGTCAGGAAAGAAATCAAGTGGCCTCCTCCAAATAACAGGTGACTGAGATGGCCTTTCTCAAATACAAAAGCTGTGTGTGAAGATAGAAGACAGAGACAAGATCAAAAGTGAATGTCTTGTCTCAGGAGGCGGAAAAAATATGGCTCTGGAAATGGTGGAGCTGGTTCAAGAGAGGACACAGAGTGTATCAGACAAACAGATGCTGTTGGCTGTCTCAGGAGCTTGCACCTTACAGCCTTGAAGTGCTGGACTGATTTGAAGTATGATGTGGCTACAACTCATGAGAACAGAGCAAATGGAAGGGCTGGTAGGGATGAAGGTAACTTCAAAAGATAAAAATAGGTCATTACAGGCAAAGAGAGATAGAAACTTCAGATCTGAAACTCTACAAGGTGTCCTGGACTAGCACAAGCTTTTGTTCACTTCTACTAAGAAGGTTAGGGGACGGCAAAGGGAAACATGAAAGAGAAAAACATGATACATTTTTAATATTTTTAAAATAATTTCATTCAGTTCACCTCGTAGACAGCCAGTTCACTTATCTGAATGTTCGTGATGCACCCCACTGGAAAAGTGGGGTTAGAAGCTACTATTTAAAATTATCTATCTAATTTCAGATTTCTTTGAATGAATTTAAGGAAACTACAAACACTCTAAACTGTCCTAAAATACATTTTACTTCTGCAGAATATTACAATATATTCTGCATTCAGCTTGAAATTGGACTGATTCTGTTAAGGTATCTTCCAGCATACTTGAAATGAATTACAAAGGAGTGCAAGATGGACAGCCCCAGGGCAGTGAGAAATCCTGGCATAGTCCCCTTCTTTTTCTTTCCTATCTCAGAACAACTTTCTCTCAATGCACCTGTCTAAAAATGCCATTCTAGGAACCTGAGGCTTTAATATCCTTAGAGAGAATTAAATTAATGAAGTTTTGTCAATGAAAGCTCTGTCTAATACAAATTCATTTGAACTAGAAGGCTGCACTGTTTCAGCCCCATGCCCACTTCAGCCCATAAAGCCCACTTCAGGTTTCATAAAGGAGAAGTGCAGTGCCAAAACACCCACAACCAGCCACAGAGGAAGCAACTAAGTTTAATATGACGGCATTTGTCTCTGCCTACTAGTCTCTGGTGAGCATAAGCTGAGACTTTTAACATCAATTTTATCCACACAGGTTTTGCATTTAATTATAGAGTAAGGTCACCATGTGTTCCAAGAGCAATCATCTTACTGATAGGTTATTCTGAAGCCAGCCTTCATTCAGTGTGACACATGCTGCTTACGCACCAGCAAATAGAGCTATAATGAATTGAGGCGGGGGAAAAATACACTGGAATCTGAAGTAATGCCAGCTAAGAAAGAGCTTATTTCTACTTTATTATTATTATTATATTTAATAAACAAACTTTATGCCTACAGAAGAAAGAAACAAATGAGAGCTTTCTAGGATAGTTATAAAAGCCTCGCATAAAAAATGTGTTTACTGAGTTACAATTACTTTCCATTCTATGCTAAAATTAAAAAAAAAAAAAGCAGGCTGAAACATACAGAGAAGTTTACAATTATGATGTGAAGAGGAACAAAACTCCCTTAAGGTAGAAGACAAAAATATATTCCAGGTTGTGGCTTATGACCATTTTTGGTCAGGATACAGCCTTTTGTATAAAGTGCATCATGAGCTCTTCTGTTTAATTGCTGGTCCAATTTAAAGTTCCATCGAAGGACCTTGGAAAACTTTCTAAAATAAGTTTATAAGTAAATATTGCTGATGAGCAGTTTTGGATTTGGATTATTTCTGACACCATCTAATCAGCCTTCTTAAAAAGGCTTCTCAGTCGTTATCTACAAACATGAGGCTGCAAGGTGTTGAAGGGTCCTCATTCTGCTGGGTCAGCCCTGTGCTTTATAGCAACAGCACCTGCTAAATAAGTTGTGACCTGGAACTGAGCATTTCTCACTGAGCTCTTCATTTCTCTTCTGCTGTATTCTGACAGCCTTTACCCCTCTTTTTCACAATTACATCTTGACTTGATATGGAGCTTTGTTGCATAGCACATGGTGCATATCATCATGGTTCCTGAAGCATGATTGAGGATTAAGCCCTGTTACAGTATAGAACTTTTATTTGTTTTCCTAAACTACAATAATTGCTGCAAAAAAAAAGAGATCAAATTTTTCACGTGTTGCAATAGGAGCTCTGTAGATTTCAAAGCTGATTGCTATTCTGTATATATTTTCAGGGTCCTTGCTTCTGTATTTCAAGACAAAATCTGTCACAGAATAATGTGTTGCACTTTCAGCATAAACAAATAATTAAGAGTTTCATTTTTCAGTTTCCAAATTATATAAAACTGATCTTGAAATAGAGATCTCATTATATTTCCTAGGCTTTTGGTTTTCACAGCTCTCTGACTCATTGTGGGCTAATACCAAGCCAGTGGTACATTATGAACACTTGGGTGTCCAAGTCTCTCTGTCCTCAATTCTTGTGCCCACCTAATCTGAGTACATGCATTCTACAGACAAATCCAACCCTGAGTAACTTACACTGTTGTACAAGGAACTTACTTCAGGAAGAGTATCATGAAAAATCCTTGTTCAAAATTTGGGCAGGGTCAAAGCTTTGTGAGAGCAGTATAATGTACATTTTTTTGGTCACAATTCTTATTTCTATTTTATGGTTCTTATTATAAAAAGACATTACATAGATTACTTTGTATGTTCTACCTGCACTCATAGAGATGCATTCTTTAGTATTTTCCATAACAGACTTTACATCTGGAGGATATTATTTGCTTAACAAGTTTCTGCCAAGACCAGCATCTTAAACTGAATTCTAAGAATATTAACTCAGAGCAGAATTTTATAGCAAGCTCAATGTGAGTACTACTCAAAAATAAAATAATTTCCTTAGAAAATATGCTGATTTCTGTGCTGTACCTGGAAACAAAGCTTCTGGGGGCAGAAGCAATCTGTTTGGAAGCCAACAGTGCTCTTGTGAGGACACATAATTCAGTGCCAAATCGGTTATACTCTTAATTAATTTGCAGACTGTATCAGTCAGCCCAGTAAAACAGGAGCATCCAAGAGGCTGAAGCTCCCTACATTCCAGTAATACACAGTCCCATAGTCAGATCTGGGAAATCTGGAACAGCCTTACAGACTGTGAGCTCGGACTGTGATTCAGATGGCCTTTGAAACTTTTGCTGACTTTGGCTCTGACCTGCCACTCAGATAAGCTATTCTGGACCTTCTTCAGCAAAAGAACAAGGCAAAGCTAATATTGTTTTATTATTAAAATCAAAGCAGTTTTCTATCATGGTTTTGACATAAATTCTCCTTTACTTTTAGCATGACCTGGCACAGCAAGACAGTTTTCTGACAAAAACATTGCTCTGAGGAAAGCTTTAAAATTTATTTACCCCATGCATGTCTTTGTATCTTTTCTTTTACATTTTCAGTTTTACGTGATTATTTCTGTTCTCAAGCACTTCCAAACTTGTATGTTATCTGCATATAAAGTTCTCCAATTCTAGAAACACAAAACATTTCTTTACATCTATGACAAACCAGTATCAGTTCTTATTACTACTGTAAAGTATTTACTGTAAATTAATCTTGCACTTCATTACAAAACCAATAGGAATTAAAAAAAAAAATTTAAAAACAAAATCCTCATGATAACAATCTGAACAACTCGAGAAATAGGAAACTTTTTTAATTTCTAAACTAACAGTCAATACAATCTTTGGAGTTATAGAGTAGCTTCAGTACATTAACATATAATCTATTACATATTACCTATATGTAAGCCTTCCTTACTTGCATTTCTTCGGGAACTTTTCCTGAAGATACCAAAGCCCCCAATAACTTGACACTACAATATTTTCTAGCAAACATAATAGTAAAAGGAAAGATGTCTAAAATATTGTCAATAAAACTGTAGAGATTAATCCCATTTTATTTAAGTTTGCATACTAAACTAAATTTAGTATTCAATGACACTGTTTTCCTAAGAATAGGTGGATTATCACTTTCCCATAGACCTGTTGCCAAAATAAACAGGAAAATTCTCACTGTCATAAGGAGATTTTTTCTTTCCTTAACTAACCATTTCAGAGCTCTAGAAAATCCTGGAAAATTCTTGCTGATCTTGTGTTGCTAGAAAGTTACCATGGTATTGGGTTTTACTGCTGGTTTTCTTTCCTGCATGAGTAGCAGCATATTAGGTTCTCCATATGAGCTATATTCATTGAACTAGCCAAAGATGACTATAATTTTCCAATAAATTGTTGTAGAATTTTACAGACTAAGAAGCAACATTAGGAAACATCCTAAAACCACAGACCGTAACCAGTAAAGCTGATTAGTAGCTGTTTTATATATACATATGCATGCTATATTTACAATGTATATGCATTTTGAAAGGTGTTCAGTATTAATCTGCAATAACCAAAATGGTTATTGTTTACAAGTATCAGTATTCCCATGCTTACAAGCATTGTAGACTTTAATAATACAACATTTTGGCCTTTTTATGACAGAGATAATCAAAGGCAGGGAGATATGGAGAGCTTAAAGTTCAAGGTCACATTAGCAGTGGTATGACATCAGACATTCACTATCCAACTCCAAATCATACCACCAAAGGTGGTCTTTTATGACCCACCTTTCCCTCTGTAAAAAAGGGTCTTTACCCTAATCAGTCAAACTCAACCACAGCAAAACATTTTTTAAGGCCTGATTTTATACCACCTGCAGGTAGTATTTTTGGATGTCTTAGTAATATCATCTGCTAATCTTGTTATCTTGTTTTATCATGCTAATCAAGGTTTTAATCTCCAGGGGCAATAGACAGTGCATCCCTGAATCTATCTGCATTTAGCCATATGGCCTGTCCTAGGGCACTTGAATCTGCGTTTCAGTGAGCTGATGCTTTTCCCAGGACTACCTGAGTTCAAAGCATCCAACCTAGTCCAATTCTTGGATATCATTACTGCTAGTCCCAGTAAGAGAGAATGTGGTAAACTTGGCTACACAGTGTGTGCTTGTTAAGTGCTTACAGTCATCATAAAAGACAGGGTGAGCTCAAATTTGCCATAATTTTCGTCCAGAGCCTCAGAGCTGTTCAAGACACTGTCTAACTTGCTGTGGAACACTGTGGAATACACACTGCTGCTACTTGAGCCTAATTAGCTTTTTCTTTTGGTGGAACACCATCTAGATATCAGAGTGTCCATGCCTGACTAATTCCTATGGAAGTGGAAAGAATAGCAATTGTAACAAGAACACAAATGAGAACTGGTCATGGAGCGTGGTCCGGTTAAGCAAATCTCTTTTTTGATCACAAGCTGTTCCTTCGAGCTGTATATTTTAACCAGTCAGCACATGCAACCACAATTCTGTTTTCTTGGCTCGCTTGCTCACTTGCTTGGCTAAACATGACTGGCAGTTGCAAATTGAATTGTTGCTAACTGATACCTCTGAAGAAACAAGCTCCAGCATTCTTACTAATTTCAATAACTTAAATGCTTCTACACGAGAGAAAAGAAACATAACGAAAGGAAATTTTTCTATCAGCAGCCAAATTGCAAAGCCTTGATAGTTTCCAGAATAGAGATAGCTTCGTGACACCATGAACCAAAGGAAAAAACACAAGTCTTTGTTGGAAATGGCATGTTTGTGCAGTTTGAATTCATTAAGTTCTCCATGGTGAATTGAGATAATTCTCAGTTTTGTTGTTGTGGATATAGAAAAGGCAGAACCCCTTCCCAGACAAAACAATATACATCAACCCCCCTCTGCTAGCTTACAATAACAGAAATCATAATCAAGCATCACTAAAGAAACATGTTTTTCTTTTCTAAAAACTCTCCACTTTATTGAGAAGAAAGCTTCAGCTCTGAGAGGTTCATGTTCTGTTCTTTTTTCCTTTCACCAAATGTCAGTCACTTCAAATATTTTCAGCTCTTGCACAGAAAAGATGCCTCTGACTTCCACATTACACTGAAATGATTAGCTTCTATGAGAGTGACAAGAAAATGCAACTGTACAAAATAACAGTTACAATGGCCACATATATTGCTTTCCTTGTGTCAAAAGCTTTATGCTTTGGTATATGCAAAGATTCCTAATGGGATATTTCTCTGTATGAAGCAGAAGTAGCTAATGAGGAATTAATGGTGAAAGTCTGTGTGGCTGAGTGAAAAGAGAGAGAGTTTTTCGGGAAGGTTTCTTGTATTTCTATCAGGAAAACAGTTTTAAACTATATTTCTTTTATTAACCCGGAGGCATTTGTAGGTATTTCCTTTTCCTCCTCACTCCTTTTGAGATCTTTCCCACATTAGACCACAGCATTTTCCAAATATAGCCAATCAGAAATCCCTTCATTATCAATTGCTAATGGAAAATAATGTTTCCATCTAAAATATAGCCCATGATTAAGCACAAATTATAGAAAAGTAGGTCCTTTGTAATTTAACTAGTTTAGGTCTCTTCAGAAGGGTATCCATTATTCCATTCCTAACAGATTATTTTCTAACCTGCTTCAAAAGATCAAAATGCAGTGATGGGATTCCAGCTCCTCAACATGCTCTTACAAGCTCAGGTTTAAAAGCCTGCTCCAACATACTTAGGTATTTACTTTTCTCCATTATTTGTAATCTCAGGGTTGAAACCTCAGTAAACAAGAGAAATTTCCTGTGGGAGATGGCAGGCCTGATAATGAGCTAGCTGAAGGCAGGGGTCTGTGCAGCCTTCTGGACCTGACCCATTTCATGATTCGACTTGGATTATGGACTTTGCTATTATTATTTTTCTTGGGATTTTTTCTATTTAAGGACAGGTAATTGTTTGCACCATCCTTAATGCTGACCCCTACGGTGACCAGCTGGTCATCTTTTGATTTTTTATCCTAGAGACTGCCTTTGCTTGAGGAAAAGTAGCATTTGCAAATGGAATTCTACAAATAGATATGAGAGCAAGCAGTAGCACAATTCTTACATCTTTCTTCCACACCACAGGAAAATCTGCCCTTCTGACATTTCTAGCCCAGTTGGAAGCAAGAAAAATTAGAGATGTTATAAGAGAAGTTGAGATCAAGGTCTTCAAATGGTCACATGTTTGAAATAAGCATCTTATCTCTTGAGCCAGTCCAGCAGTGGACATTTTTGAGATTTTCCCATTCATAAGTTCTGATACCTTTTTGCAGCAGCAAAAATTCAGCATAGTTTGTGATGCTAACACAAAAATCCAAGTGAGGTGAAGAGCTTTGACCTAAAGTTTTCTTGACATCTAAAGCCCAATTAAGAAGATCACATCAGCTTCATTGCTCTTTCTCTTGGCTACTCTGAGTTTATGCAGTCTGAAGTTTCTCTTAGATGGAGTTTGTAACATTCCAGGAAAGGGTATCCCGGTACCTATCCCACTCATATTTTTAGCAATTTTGGGTGTCATATTTAGATTCTCCATGAGTCTCAGGGCATGTACTGGATCCAGCTGGTATGTCTCCTGACTTCTGATAAACCCAGTACCGCTTCAGCATCAGCTCTGCCTGCTTTATTAGCAAATGCACTATATTGTTTGGTCTCCAGTCTATCAGATCTGACACAGAGGTGCTTCCTCCATGTAAATGATGATAAATGGTGCCCACACGCACACATACACTCGACCTACTTATGATAAGTATGTTTCAGAACCAATTATTTATCTCTCTCTAACTTTCAGAGCCAGATTTAGCTGAGGAACAAAATGCTGTAGGGGCTGAACAGTCTTGAAAATCTCACTATATAAATTGCAGTATTATAATTACAGCCCAATTAAAATTCAGTGTTACTCTCTTCATTAATTATCATCTCTAGCCTTATAAATAAGTTGGGAAGGACTGCTGTTCTGTAGAACATGCAGATATCCCCAGCCTGCTTTGACTTTGAGAAAACTATGGCTAAGTTTTTGCCTCAACAATAGAGAGCACAACAGGTAGAACCCCTGGTTTGCACTCTCAGCCTCACAACCACCCCGTTCTGTGAATCACAAATGCCCAAAGCTCTCCTCCAAACTCAATCAGAGTTCTTGTTTCCAAAGGTGTGAAGAACTCAGTCCTGTGAAGAGCAATGTAATTGGGGACCACGGTATGAGGACACATAAAAGCTGTTGATAGGACAACTATGCCTATAGCAAAACTTCAAGGCTGCACAGTCACATTTTGCACGAGCTCATTCTGCTGCTTCTAAAACAATGACATCTCACTGCTTTAATCTTAATTTGTGAAGATGTTTCCCCTGTCCTTCTGGGACATACATAAAGGCACAATAAAGTCTGCAGGAAGCTCGGCCTGGACCAGTGCTGGTAGGGGATGAGCAGTTCACAAGCCCAGACTGAAGGGGCGAGAGTTCCTGACTTTAGGTTGTGCTTACAAACATAGCACCACAGGAACTCTTTGCAATGTAATAATTTAGAAATTGCTACACTCCCAAGGGAGTCAATACTATAATTTATCTTACCTTCTTAGGTACACATTGTATTTCACAGAGAATGGCTTGCTTCAAATGCTATAGCATTAGTGCTTACTTAGGCTGTTAATGCCAAGGTCTATCTGCTCCACAGACTGTTGTCCAATGCTACACATATCTTTTTGGTCCAACCAGAACCTAATCACCCTTTCTTGTACCCAAAAAAATATGGTCACAAACTGAGCAAAAATACCATTTCTTCTCATTCCACAGCCAACTCAAATATCTTTTAGTTTGTCATACTCATAATTCAGTCCAATCACCTGCTGTGTTACACTGTTGCTTGTACCATCTGAAGTAACTGTTTTACTGATTTAGAGTTTACTGATTTTACTTGGTCCAATGCATTATTCCATCTCTAATTAAATGAGTAAAATCATAGTACATTAGCTCTGTAATATCTTTTTAAAGTAAAAAAACATAAAAGTACAAAGGGCTGTTTCTTTCTGTTAAAACACAACATGAACCTAACCTCAAGGGAGATGTTTTCCAGCAGCTTGATTTTTATTCCAAATTACTAACCACATCCTTCGCACAGGAGTTGAAAACCCAAAAGGATTCAATTATCATTAGAAGAAATGTCTAAGCTATAATAAGAGAACAATGTGTTGCAAAAGGGACTATAGTAAAAGAACGACTAAACAGACACGTAATTTAAAAGCTGTTTCTGCCTTAATAACATCTGTCAATTCTTCTGTTGTGCTTAGAAACCAAAGATCAAAGTATCTCTTGCTTGGGCAGGTTGGTAAGGGGGATCACAACAACCAGTAAGGAATGAGCTTCTTCAGGCACAGGCTTACAGGGAAGTGTGGGAGGATGCACACCACGAACTGAATGGAGGACAGCTACATGAATGGTTTTTGGATAACATCTTATGATGTCTCACACTTCCCTGAGGGATTCCTATGAGCTTTCTCTTTTCCTTCATGTTGGCCAATATCCCACTGCAGTATTTCTTTCTCTCAGACAGTTACAGAACATAGGAACATGGATCTGTACTCGATATGCTGAGCACATTAATTGCATTTCTTTTCTTTGCCTTCTTATTTTATTTGCTGCTCTGTACCTATGTTTTAAATATACTTTCTATCCATCAAAGGGCTAATAGTTATTCTGAATTAAACATGACTCCCAGGGACTGGCAGACCTTTCTTCTCCCATATGTATATACAAAACAAAAATAAAGCTCAAAAAATATGTCAGGGATAATTAGACAAAACAGTGTCATATATATTGAGAAAAACAGAGACCCATCAGGTAGCATATGTAAAGTGATATTCCCAGTTATCAAAGTACTCCTTTCTAGTCACAAACTGATTTTCATTTCTTCTTCTCTGGCACTGAAGCAGCAGGATTTGGAATCTTGCTGCTTTTTCTTTTAACTTTACATCGGTTATATATTTGGGCAACACAAAGGTTGATTTTATATTTCTTTCAGCATACAGTCAATCAACAAATCAGCATGTCTTCCAAAACCAGAGTTAGCTTTCTATCTTTCCTCAGAGGGTCTGTAAAATGTAATTAATGTTTGCAAAGCACTAGAATATTCTTGCATAGGAAGTGCTAACTTACTGCCAGGTATTGAATACAGGCAGTGCTCATTCTGTTCAAGTTCCCAAATGTGACTCAGGGGTAGATTCAAAAAGGAGCATTGACATACAAATAAAAAATAGCTGAAGACTTTCAGTGTACAACCCAAAAAGAGCCCCCAAAATGTCTACCCAATGACTACTCAAATCTCTAAGTAGAAAACTCACCAAGCCCTTTCCTTCCGACCTCAGAACCCTTTGGGCATTAGGAACTGGGTTTGTGAACTCTGAGCTGCTTAGGTTTGGCCTGAAGAGTTACATATCTTGCTCCTGGACACACAGAAAATAGGCACCTGTAATTTAGTTTTCACATTCTGTGTGGGTGAACATACTTTGGCTAAACACAACTGTAACAAGCAGCATCACGGAGAGAAGACAGGGTGAGTTGAACAGCTGGAGAGTTTGTCCTCTGCTTCTATTTCTTTTCCAGAAATTATTTCACGTAAGACAAAGAAATAGTCTTCTGCATAGGTTTGGCTCTTCTTGACAGGCTCTCCCCGGTTATGAGGACTAAGAGCACTGCCTTCAATTTGCAGACACATGTTCAATAGGGCAGAAGGAGGCTTCCCACCCCATGTGACCTGTTCCAGCAGATTCCAAGCTCTGCAGGCCAGGAAGAGACTTAATAAAAAAGTAGCACTCTTCATGGTGCACACTCCAAGTGCTAAATATGACTACCTGTTACACCCTGGAACTGCAAGATTGAAATGGCATTCTGTGCATCACAGCAGTTCTATTTCCAGTCCAAATTTGAACTAAAAACCACACACAACATGAAAATTATTAACTGTTTAAAAAAAAATAGTATACCCATTACCAAGACACACTCTCAGACCCCGGACAAAATAAATTCCATTTGGGATCTGAAGCAGAAACACTTTCACAATGAAGTCTCAAGATTATCATGAGTCATAGGTAAATAGGTGACACGTCTTGGGCAGTTAACCTTTTCTTTAGGTGCAATATGTGACCTTTGCAGTAACTGAGAGAAATTTGAGACAAGATAGCACAAGCTATTTACTAGAGGTCACATTTTTAATCACAAGATATTGAAGACATCTGCCTTAAAGCTATTTAGTTTTTCAACTACGACAAAATCAAAAAAAAAAAAATACAAAGAAGTACTCCCACTGAAGGCTCAAGCTTTTTAAATGTCTTAAAAATAACAGCAGAGAATAATGAGAATGCAGAGAGAAGTGAATTTATTGGTAGAATGATAGCATTTTTAGTAGCCTGGGGGTAGAAAGTTTGTTGGAAAGATGGAGGCCTCTGTAAACCCTTTGTTAGCAATGGACTTAAAAAGTATGGGATTATAACCATTGCTGTGCTGATCTAAGACAGAGGCCTTCTAGTTAAATGGTTGCCATCAGCTGTGTAAGAAGAAAGCCAGCAGCACATCCTATACTCGTCAAATTATCGGGTTTGACCTTGGCCAAAGGGAAAGCAGAGAAGCAAATCTCTGTAGGTGAGGGAGGTCTGTGTGGTTTACAGAGCGAGGTGGTGCACGGGGCAGCCCTGGTGGGGGCAGCTGATCCCTGCAGGCTCTGCTGCCAAGGAAAACACAGAGCTGCTCGGAAACGCAGCCCGCAGGAGCACGGGCTCTCAAACGCTCTTGGGAGGGGCTGTTTCTTTCCTCAGGTTTCATCACCAGGATCCTGCAGCGGTTCGTGCCCAAAGCAGAGACCCCCAACAGAGAGCAGCTCTGCCCGCAGTGGGTGCAGCCGCTGTTTCTGAAGTTATAACACACGACTTCACTGTAACAACTTATACGTGGCAGGGCAGATCTCGGATTCCTGGGAGCTAAGCTGCAGAAACTGTTTATTTCCACCCAGGACTTGCAATGAGACATGAATAGGGATGTTGCCATTGTTCTCAAGATTTGACAAATTTAACTGACATGCACTACAGAGTGTAATCATACCCCAGAGACTGAGAAATCCTTCCTGAAAAACGATCAAGGACAATGTTTGTACATACTTATGTTCGAAGTACAGATATGTAAATGTTATGTTGTTACATTTAGATTTAAATTAGATAAAAACCAAGGCAGAGTGAAGCAGAAGAATTATGAGGGACACTAATAGATTCATTATGTCATAAATACAAGCCAATATATGAATATTTTAATTGTCCTTTAGCATTATAATTTTTTCTCTGTTCAACTAAGGCAAGATTTTCTAAGGATTCATGTTATATATTCTATACAGTGCAGACTATCAAGACCTATTTATTGAGTTTTATATGCAGCTCAGCAGTTTGACTGCATAGTGCTTTCAGATATTTCCTGAGAAGACAGGTTGATGACTTGTAGGTGCAGAAAGGTACAGGAGAAAAGGGGAATTTAATTTTTTTAATGCATTATTCTCTCACTTTCTTATTGTGCCATTAAATATGTACTTTTGCCCTCCTGGAAAAGTTCCAGCAAAGCTTTTTGAGGACTGGTTATGTAAACTGTATTTCTTTGGAAGTGGATACTTTCTGTGATACTTCAGTATTTTTCAACAACTGATGAAATTTATACTTTTTAAAAAAATATATATTTGCCTAAATATTATTAAGTGTAAGGCATTAATATTGCACATCATTGTGAAAGAAATTATAATCTGGCAAATTTTAGCACTTAAAGAATCTGGTTTTGACCATCAGACTGCTCCCATTTGCCTTGTAATGAGAATTCCTAAGTAAAGATGAAACAGACCATTAAAAACAATGACTCATCTAGGAAACCACTTAGATTTTATCCCAAATTATTTGTGCCCCCAACCTTGCACAAATGGAGAACTTTAATGATGTGGTTTCTCTTCTAGGAGCAAGTGTACATTCTTTGCTAATATAAGCCAGGAGAAAAATAGTATTTTGAGGTTTAGAAGGTGAAACCAGACTGTAGTTCTAACTCAGTGAATTGAAATATCTGTAATAAATGTAACATCTGAAGAGTACGGAGATCATCCTGACGGTGGGTCTGTCTGTCCCTGCCTAGAAAACATACGCTTGGGGCAGATGCATTGTGTTTGCTGACACACAGGTCAGGGAATTCTGAAAAGTTCATTCGAGCTGGTACACAGAAAAGTTGGACAAATATTTCAACACTGCAGGGGTGTCCATAAATCAGTCATTGTTTTCTGGTCACATTTAAGATCAGTGATTCAAGATTTGCTATACTGTGTTTTGGAAACAGCAATGTGACTAGCTAAGCTAGTTGATTTTAAGGAGTAAACAAGGAAAAAAAAGGGATGTTCATTATGGAAAATTGTGTATTTCTTCAGCATTATATTTAAGTTAGTCTAATTAACTACATTTCAGTCCAAGCTGCAGGGAATTTGTGTCTTTCTAGGCAGAAAACAAGATTAATCTGGGGACAGTAGTATTTTATGTTAATGCAAAAGCCTGGTAGACTGAAGAGGCAGCAGAAGAAATACCTTAATGTCCTGGTGTGGGAGGCGTGTCTAAAGGCACAAGGGATGTGCCGCGGCAGAATAGCCCAAGAGAGCATGCCCCAGAGTTAGTAAACTGGTTGGTTAAGAAAGTCACATGGTATATAGGGATATAAGGAGCAGAAATTTGAAATAAAACCTCTTTGTCCACACCACCCACGAGGAGCATCATTATTCCTTGTTACACAAGGGCACCGCCGTTACATCCTGGTAAACCCTGGGGGTGAAATTACTGTTGTCACACAGTAAAATAAAAATGAAGAAATCCGGGTCACAAGAAATATAGTAGGTCTGTGCTCCCTTTGGTTATTTAGAATTTGGATTCTTGAGTTTGTCAAGGACTTATTGTTTCTTCCAACAGATTTTCAGTCACTGCTGCTCATGAAGTACAGTGAGAAATTCAGGAGAGACAAGACAGGACTGATACATTACCAGCTAGACCAGAATCACTGAAGAAAAATTGTGCATCGTGGACATATTCCTTGCCATGGAAGAATCTAGAAGCTCTGAACTGGAGAAGAAATGGCACCTAATCTCCAGTTATTATGGACTGCACTGTAATTTCTACCTGAAGTCTGTCTAAGGTTCTAGAACATGAAATGGATAACTTTCCATTCTTGGCAAAGATGAGAAACGATTTAAGTGATGTCACAAAATATTGCTTGCAAATGCTTGGACAAAGCAATATTGCCCAAGTGCCCATGCAACTGAGAAAGCCACCTGGAGATGGGATTTGTGCATTCCAAAACAAAGAAATTATCTAAACTGAAGAAAAATGCAATGTTTTAAAATGCACATTGATATTTCATAGCAGCAAAATACAACTGTACCTTAATCTCTGTCTCTCTAAGAGTCCTCTAGTACCTCACTGGATGTAGTTAGAGATGAAACAAGTACTCTTGAATGACAAGTACTGACCCATCACAGTACAAGAGGAACTTGTTAATGTTACTTTCTAGATTAAAGAAAAAACAAACAAATAACACCCTTCACTTTCCATTTAACAGTTGCAGACACAGAGAGATACTAAACATCTTTTATACTAAGACAGAAATAACAAACTTGCAGCTTCCTGCCTAATGATGGAAACATGGTTTAATGGGAAATCTTACAGAATATGTGCATCTGCCTCATACAACAGGGAAATCACACTGCTCTGTGCTTAAAAGAGATAAATTACTTAGGTAAGGGGTCATAAGCAGGAGATGGCACCTCCAGAGAACATTACAGGCTGAAAAGAACCTCTAAAGATACAGAATATTATACTGGATGTTTGTTAGTCGAGTCACAACAAATGGAGGTTTGTTCCAGTGGATACAACTGAACAGTCACTGCCAGGCTCACTGTGCCAGGTAACCTGTTCTTGGGGAATACTTCTCCAAGGTAAGCATAATTTTACTTCTGCTATGTGTGCACTCCATCTCCACTGGCTCTCCAGGAAACATGGCAGAAAATTAATTGCCACCTGCATCATTATCAGTGGAGACCACATTCCAAAATTGTTGATGGAAGCATTTTCAGAAAGTTGGATGTAAATGAAACATCCATCGAGCATGAAATAAAAAAAGAGACAGAGCTTTGCTTTTCAGAACAGGATAATGTGTGGGTGAGCAGTTACATAACATATAATATCACCATTTTGGTTATTTATTCCTTTCTAAATATCCATCGGCTTGGACAAACCTAGCAACACTCTGATAAAGATGCTTGCTGGAGTACTGTTAGACTTATATTATTGTTAGAGTGTTTAATGATTACAGTTATTTTAGGAAAATGGAAGCAACGGTATTATTTGACACTGTTTATTTCAGTTTAATCTTAAAAGGATACTTTTGTTAAACTTCATGCTAAATTCTTGACCAAGATGTCATTAAAGCAATCAAAATACAATGAATCAAGGAAAACATATGTAGTATATATATATTTATATACATAATCATATATTTATATAAAATATATGTTTATTTATGTATACGGACATACCTAACATATAAGTTCAATATTGGTAGAGGTCGGTATTTTGCAAGATCTGTGAGGACAGGATTAGAAAGAAGACATTTTATAAGATTCTATTATTTTTTTTGGTTATCAATTTTCTCTGAAAAAGCTTCAGTAGCTTCTAATAGACATCATGGCTAGACAAGCTATGTGTAGTCATTGACTTCTTTATAATGAGGCCAAAGGAAATGGAAAAATATGTTAACAAAAATTGCCAAGTAAATTTTAATAATGAGAAAATGATGCGTATGTGTGCTGTATGATAGGCCCTAATGTAAGAACTTAACCAGACAGTGATCTGCAGACAGACACTACGTTCAATTCAAAGATGAAGAGGCTACATTAATCAAATCCATTATCTATTGGAAAAGTCTATTCAGTTCAAATAATTCTTACACCTTCAGACTGGCGATGTAGCTGATGCCTCAATAACAATCTAGCAGAGTGTGCTAAGGAGAATGAAATGGCTGATTTTAGGGGAAATTTTTAAAATAGTAGGGCCATATGTAACAAGGTAGAGGCCTGAATTCCTCCTAAGTACCTTCTACTCCCAGCAAAACCAGCTAGGCCAGAGGGAGGGGGACAAGGTGGGAGGCTCTTCTCATTACCTTTGTATTACTGTTCATCAAAATTTTTCAAGGTCAGTTTGCTCAAGATTACCAGAAACTTACATTTTCAAGCCTTTCTTTATAATTGCAAAAACTAAAAGAATGTG
This sequence comes from Chiroxiphia lanceolata, assembly GCF_009829145.1. NCBI lineage: Eukaryota > Metazoa > Chordata > Aves > Passeriformes > Pipridae > Chiroxiphia > Chiroxiphia lanceolata. The sequence goes on from NC_045644.1 coordinate 29,499,242, forward strand.
TATGAGGGGTAGGGGATATGTTTTAATAAAAATAAACAGACCCAAAGAGTTCCTGATAATTACCTGATTTCAAAAGTTTAAGCTGTAAGCCAGGAAAACTGCCAGCTGGGATATTTTTTATATATAGATCAGAAGGGGTAGAATCATTAATTCCTGACATTCTGGTCTGATTCTTCATAAAAATCTAAGAAAATACTTTGAGGTTACTATAATATGTTTGAGGGAGAACCATATTCCCTATGATATCAGATTTGTTTGAAGATTATTCTCTGGTAAGAAGGAAAGAAACTGTTTTACATTTTTGTTTCTCTTACCCTTGAAGAAAAATGCCTGTGATCTTTCCATGTAAAAGTATTTTGGCTTATATAGAAGATGGATTCATAATGCAATAAACACTGTAGCATTTATTCCTATGGTATTTCAACTTACAAGTTAATTTTGCCAAACAGAAACTGAAAAGAACGATCTATCTGTCATGATTCCCTAACTGCATGAACGAAGCAGGTCTTCACAAAGCTCCAATATGCACTGACATACATAAAGTTCGATATGACATCATGTTGGCACTCATCATGTGACTCCAGAAGTGAAACAGAAACTAGATTTTAAAAACAATTCATAGCCTGCTTTTTATTACCCTAAGACTGAATGAAACGAACAGCTTTAAGTTGCACAGAGTACGATTCAAAGTATGTACACGTCCATAAGGTGGGTGAGTGTTTCTGAGATAAAATGCCTCTTCCTGAGCAAAGACTGTCCCATAAGACCAGATGTCAAAGCTCTCTGTATAGAATGGGCCACGTTATACCCTGGAAATATTTATTTTCAATAGCTATAAATGAAAGTCTAGATGGGTAGCTGAGATACGTGACATGGGTGTGGGGTTATGTTAGGAAACAACAACACGGTGGCCTTAGATTTCTGCAGACAACATCCCTGGGAACTATTGAGCATTACAAGGAGACACAAAGCCAAAAAAAAAAAGCAAAAAATCCACATGCAGGGCAATCAAGAATAGTTTTGCTGCTGCCTGATCAGTTTTAAAGAGAGGCTTATTTCACTGGCCTTGCAAACTTATTAACACTAGATTTCCTTATTGTGCAAGTTTTCTGAGATCCATTCACACTATTAATGCAAGCTCTTGCTCTGCTCCCTCTCATTGAGCCATCTGTCTTAGAGGGTATTGTCCAAACTGTTTTCTTGAGGGGTGTAGTTCAAGGAAGAGAGGAACATTGCTGGTGAGCATCATTCAGAAGGAATAAAAGTTCCTTTAAACAGACCTAGCTCACTTCAGGGGTAGGAGAATATGAGAAGCTATTTCTGTTCAAATAGGGGCCAGAAAGGAGAAATGATCTCAGAGAAAAACTGAAAATCTATGATAGTCAAAATGAGTTTAGCATCATGCTTATGATATGAGAAGTACACAGCCTTCTTCCCTTAAATAAGATTTCTTGTTGCGGTTCTTTATTAGATGACACGAATTGCCCTCAGCAAAACAAATTTTTATGGATAGTTGCCATAGGGAAATGTCTAGGAGAATTAACGAGTTCACTGTACTATGGTAGCCTCAGATCAGGTTCTGCTAGGGGCTGCAATGCTATGCCTTTAGGGACACAAAGGGGTTAGAAGACAAGAAGAAAAGTGAAAGAAAACTGGTAGAGAAAAGACAAACAATACAAAACCCAAAAAAAGTGCAGCTGGGGACACAGAAGGAGGCCTTAAAGCATTATAGTGGGAATCTAATAAAGTGCAGGTTATTAGAGCAGAGACACCAGGTAAATCACAAATTCCCTGAATTCTGTTTCTATAAACTCTCAGTTTAGCAAACTCCTGCATGAAAACTTGAACTATGGTTTTATACACTCTTCCTAAGGGATTAGGGACAGCCCTTGCCATGTTTAACTGAGGTCAAACTTCTCCCGTCTCAGGAAAAAAAAGACATGTCTGAACACAAGAGATGTTGAAGTAACTTCTTACCTAGTCACGATATCTAACAGTGCAGGCTTAGGAGAAACTGCACTTTCGGCAGAAGGTGGTGAGTGCTAACAGTTTTCAGAAATGCTTTCTCTTCTACTTAAGGTGAAGTTTAGGAAAAAGTTTTTATTAAGATCAGATTTCTCAGTGTCTTTTAGAAAGACATGTTGCTCAATTGTTTACAGAAGTACTTGTACTAGGTAGTCTGGATACTTTATACTTAAGAATTTGTAAACAAACTTGGTACGGTATGAATTTAGTGTTTACCCTGGCTTGAGGAAGAAATTAGACAAGGTGCCCTTCTGAAATCCTATTCAATCTGAATTATTCTATTATTCTGTCATTTTTTGTTCTTTGAATTGTTCCATTTGATGACATTTAAGAGGCATCTTCTTTAACTTGGGAATTCAAACATTCACAGAAGGGGAAAACTATGTCTGTGTACAGAGACAGCAGTATCACATTTAGTGGTAGCTCCTGGAGTATTAACTCATCTGTCAAGACTTTGATGGTTTAGAAGAAAATTAGCTTACTTAGCAAATTTCAGGAGTCAAGCACAGTTGTTTGTTAACTCAGGTATAGACATCTTAGCTACTGTACTGCTTCACAGCAGCACTCAGAATATGTTTGTAAAACAAAGCATCACTGCATCTTACTGTTTTTCCAGGCAAAGCCAAAAAAGGAACTGGACATCACACTCCCATCTTCTCTTTGCCTATGTTTCTGCTAGCTTTTCCATGTCTTTATTTCTTTACATTAAAGGTTTTTCCAACCTTTAAATGTATTGAAGACTTCTAAAAATTCCACTGAGGGGTTGCTGACTTCTCACTTTCAGAAGATCTTACCTGATGTTCAGTTTGACTAACAATTTTATTCTACTAATTTTTCCTACACATCCATACATTTTCTTGTTTAGCATGTTCACATCTTTCTGACATAAATTTAGGTTTTCATCCTTTAGCCTTTTCCTGTCCACATGTAATTCTACTACAAATACATGGACTTCTGTTGGCCTTTCATTTGCAGACTGTCTTAGCAATACGCTTCTTCGTGCCTGATCTCTTTAGGGCTGTCTGTTTTTTTCCTTTGGGGGTGTATATATATTCCATTATCAGAACACAGTGAATTATTCTAGGTACTGCCACCCCTAGAGCTAAAGAAAGAGGAATAAGTACGTCACAGCTGTGTGTTGAGAAGCCTACATTTAAAGCATAAAATCCTACTGGGCTTTTTTCCCCAACATATCATCCTACAAAATCACGTCTAATTTACTGCTGGCTATTTCTAGTTCTTCTTTTCAGTATTACTGATTTCCATGCTCCTCCTTCCCACTGAATATCAATGCTTCAAATTGTATCACTTCAAGACAGCAGTGTCTCCTCTGGGAACAGCAGTTGCTGGTTACCACCTGCTGGCCAGCCAGGAACACACCACTGAGCGCTGCTTGCTGCCTTTCATGCACAGCCCTGAACACCAGAGTCTGAACTATCTTAATTTAACAGGTATATCCAGACCTTCTGACAAGTTGCAAAGATGAAAACCAAAAATCAATACAATCAAGTTCTCAGCTGTAGATAAAACAAAATTTTAAGGATTTTCAGTCAGGTATTACAGTAGGTAGCACAGCAAGATCTACACAGGAAAATGAACTCTAAATGCCTGGAAAACTGCTGTTCCTCACATATCTGGAGAAGTTCTAACACGAGATCAGGCCCATGGAAGGCTTGGGGCACTTCTACCGGTATAGAAATAACATGCTTTTCTTGTTTATGTAGAGAAAACGATCTGTTAAGGAGTTACATCTTTCCCTGTGAGGGAACTAGATTTCTTTGGGAAACAGAGAATAAACTCCACACAGACCAAAGTCTCTGGCCAGTACAAAAGCCAAGGTGGAGGGAGGGGATGAGAGGGGGTGGTTACTGCAGAGGAGTGACTCAGAAAGAGATGCAAACAGAAGAGTTAGACAAGAGGTCAGGAACAGCCCATGCAATAACTAGAAACACAATCTGGGAAAAAAGAACAAGGTGGGACATTTGATGCTAAGCATTGAGAAGACATGAAGTTTTAAGGGAAGGTAATTGCCATTTCAAGACTTTGTGTGGTGTTTAGTACCAAACAGCTCTGTACAGAAACCATTCCATACTAGGATTTGCCTGCCCTTCCTGACCAAGAGAGTCACAGACATCCTAGGCTGTGGCTGCAGCTGTGATTTTCTCATTTTCACGTCTGACATCCATGCAAACACAGAGCACACATAAATTGAGAAAAGCCCAGTATCTAGTATTCAATGGTACTGTTTTACCGCCTGCACTAAAAACATTTCTGATATGCTACAACCAGAGCCAGCTAACTGGGAGACAGTGTTGCTGAAATTTCAGGAGGATGTTACTCTTTTTTCTGTGTAATCTCTTGTAAATCCTTTAGTCAAAAAACAATTGCATGTTCATTGAAGTTGTTTGTTTCACCTGTACTTACAGGGATAACATGCCATTTTCACATTACTTGAAGTGGTGTTACTGACACAGACCAGACTGTGTTCCTAGTGACTGATCTATACATCAGCAGTGGTATGAACTTTGCTGCTCTTCGAGCCTTTAAGGTTTTAATCTATAGCTCATGAACAACTTCACTGAGGTGTAGAATAACCTTCAGAGAAGACTGTTTTTCAATCAATAGCATTTCAGTAGAAAAGCAGTGCATGCATGAATACACTAATTGGAGGATGTGTTTCCTTAGTCTCAGTTCCATTATTGTATTCTAATTTCCCACCGTTTTTGCAATTTAACATTTCTGGTTGATACAAAGTTCATCATGATACAGAGGATTTATTTAACATATAGGAGAATTAACTACTAATTTTGAAAGCAATTTGAACTGTGAGAGATTAAATTGGAGCTATTAACATGTTTGCATTTGCTCTGACTGAGAAAAAACCTTGACATCCACAAATCAGTTGCCACAAAAAAGCTTTGATGTCTTTGTCCTGACCACGTCCTTTATTTGTCATAGAAGCAGCTGCCTCATATTTTAGAAAACATTACAAGTTCTTATACACTCCTGGTCCTCTTCCAGAGATGACTCTACCCATATTTCTTGTCAAACCCTCAATCTTAACCTCTTACTTTCATTGCTAAATTATGTCCATTTTGTAAAGAAATTACACACACATTCCAGAAGCACAGAAAAGGTTAGGCAAGTAATAGTAAAACCAGTGCATTATTCAAAAGCAATAAGGTACACAGATCTAAAGCAAGCACGATATAAAACTCTCTCAAAAAGAAGCCTCTGAGCTGGTGCTTTATTTAAGATTGCAGTCCTAATTAAGTAGTTGCTGCCAAGAAGCGTTGAACCCGTAGCAAAAGGCCCAGAGAAGATTCTGGTGGAAACACAACAATCCATGAGCAAAAACATCCTGTAATTCAAAGTAATATAGAGAAGCAGCAGTGTCTCCTGGTTCCTGTGCTAACAATTCAGCCCACCTGAGGCAGGGTCTCAGTTACAGTGGGGTTCCTGAGGTGCACAGTAGGCTGGCAGAAGAGACTGCAAATGAGCTGACAGATTCATTCCAATGTTAAAAACGAAGCATTTTACTGAAATCTGTGTGTGCACAAACAGCACAGCCAGAGTGGGAACTCCTCAGCATATAAAGTTGTTTAGATATTCTGTCCAATTTCTTTCCTCTCTCCTTTTATTGTATTCCTCTATTTGTAAACCAAATTTGCATTGCAGAAGTTTCCAGTGAAAGCTGGAGGTTTGAACAGTTCAGGGATGGATGAACTTTTCATATCCAGAGTTTACCTTAGCTTTTACTGTTTTCAATGAGAAAAAAAACCCAACAAGCAACAATAACAACAACAATCTATGTGTTCTGGGGTCTGGGTATATCACAGGGCACTCTCGGGATGCACCTCTTAATCAAAAGTTTCATCCTAAGTATTCATTCCAACCTTACTGAAATTACATTGAAGTTCTCAGTTTTGCTTTATCCATAACACCACAATTAAGCTTTGTACGTGTCCATGCTTTGTTTCCAGCTAAGATACCTATCCACCTAAAACATTTTTGCGTTGGAGTTTCAAAAGTCACTGTTATGCTTTACAGTGAAGCCACTGAAAATCCTTTTGACTCCACCCAAGTAAAATGGGAATTCTGTAAATAGAAGGTTTTCCATGATACTTTGTGATCTTCTCCTCTTACACTTGGGCAGAAACTCCACCTGTCAGAATAGGAAGATTCCTTTGCTGTATTTCCAAGACCAGAAAAGAAGCTTTAAAACCCTCTCCAAACATTTTTTTGTAATCTAGTGAAAACTTTCTGTTTGAGGGGAGTTTTAAGAGGGTCCTAACAGTTTTGTTTCTTTATTTTAATTTTCAGTCTACTTGTTTACTTCTCTTCCTACATGTCCCTTTTCCCAGGTCTTCTGGGACTGGGTGAACTTTCTACAAAGATATTCTAAAATTATGAGAATGAGGGAGTATGTCATATTTTTGTTATTCTTTGGGGAAAAACCCCATGTGACATGGAAGAGAAGACTTAATAAAAGGGGGAAAAAAAGAAGACTGAATAGCATGTACCAAGGGAATTCTCTTTTTGTCTCCCCTCTCTTGCCACTATGACTTAGACAGGAGGATCAATTCTCATCAAAACATTCCTCCTTCTTGATATTCTTTGCATACCTTGTCTAGCACAACAAGACACCAATCCTGACAGGTTCCCTCATGAATGACTGTAATAAACTTATAAAGCCATATTATCCTGTACTTCCTCACATAGAAACCAACTTTTCCACCTCTACCCCCTCCCCCTTAGTGCTCGTGTGGGCTACAGCCGTGTTTATCCCAGTATATTAAAATATAGCAGCTATGGGAGCTGTCAGAAACAATTCCTGTTTCCTTGCACTGGAGAAGTTCAGAATGTATTATGGCTTTATGATTAGCTTTCATTAAAACCTAAAAAATTATATATATACCACCACTGGGAGATAATGAACTACATGCTATCCTAGCTTTACAGACCTAGAAAATGAGATGTCAAGTGTGGGGAAGTACACCTGTAATTGCCTCTAGTGAGAGAGACAGCTGGAGCTCATCACTGCTGTTTCTCCACAAACAGGCTCAATGAAAAGATATTTCTCTGGCTCCCCTGAGTTCTCCCAAAGGGTCAACTCTTGCTTCAGCTGATGTAAAATCTCCCACTGCTTTACTCGTTAATTTCTTTGCAGTTCAGCCTTTCTTACCCACTTTGTAGCTAAAATAAAATCCCACAAGCACCCTTAGAGTGCCACCTTTGGAAAAGTAATTCCAGAAGATAGTCCGAGTTTCTGGGCTAGCTATATGTATCCATATATATATATATATATATATATATATACACTGTATGCACACCAAATCAGTCTAAGGTTACATTTAAAAGAAATTTCTAAAAGCAGTGGGATGGAAGGGAATTAGGCTACTCAAGGTCTATTGATAAACCCTGCAATCTCTTGTCAGGACATACTTTTCCCACTAAAATAATTTTACTGCAATAATTATAATTTTTTTCTTTTCTTCAAAGGAAGAAAAAAAAGGAAAAAAATTGCACTGTCAAACGCCTTCAGGAGAAGTTAAAATAAACAGCTGAAGTTAACTGGAACACTGACCTCCCACAAAAATATTTTAAACGGATAATATTAGATTGCAGCCAGAAATTTGTGTCAGTTTTCATTCAAATCATTAAATATGTTCATCTAACTGACTACCTTTATGAGATATTGAGTTCTACTGCTTTACTAGCTTTTTTTATTATTGTTTTTCCTGTGTGATTACCATGGTAAATGGACCCCATTACATGAGCATGAGGTCCTCACATCAGCAACAGAGCAGCTTAATCTCTACCCACCACCTCATATCATATTAGAGACATCTTATAGATTAATGAAGGCTTGTTCATTTAGACTCATCAGCTTTGGGAATCCCCCTATTTTCTTGATTGTCTGAACTCTGGACCAAGAAATTTTCAGTGTTTTATTTTGCCTGGCTAGATTTGTCAGTATCATTTTTCTTTCTCCTGTCTGAAAATAAAAGTGTGTTAGTAACTCTGAAACACGTGAGAGTAGAGCAGCAGCCCATGGACTCCGTACCATGTGGGAAGAAGGAAAGTGCCCTTTCAGCTCCATGTTGGTGAGCTCCCTCAATTCTTTGTCCCCATACGGGTCAGTTTTCACATACAAAAAATTCTTCAAAAGAAGTTCTGCAGACTGGAGGTTACCTCAGGTCTTTCGATGGAGGCTAAGAAACTGTGCATAAATCACACTTTTGGCTTTTGGAATTTTGGCAATTCATGTGTTTAAGAAGAATAAATTACTTTCCCCCTTCATGTTACCACCCCTTGGTAGTGCCTTACATCAGCCCCAGAGTGAATCCAGGGGCCCCTGTCAGAGAGAAAGGACAGCCATCCATCTACCTCTTTCTCCATGTGCTATTTACCGCCAGCACATTTTTTGGCATGGTGGTGATAGATTCTTATCATTTAATTAAATCAGTCACTGTCTACTTCTGTTTTCACTGCCAGTAGGCTCAGCAAACACTTCCCAAATCCCAGGATCCTTCTAGAAACAAAATGAAACACAGGAGTACAGTATTCCCCCTCTTACACTGCTCAAGTGACTGCAAAGCAGGGCTATTCACATGCATTCTGCTCATTTTTCATAATTAATGGTAATCTCCATATCTCCTGACATATTTGGAAACATTTTATGTCCTTGAATTGCTTTTGTTCAGGAAAGTACTTTTTGAATTATTCTCCAAGCTGAAAGAGGGTACAATGTATGGCTAAATTTTAAACCCTGGAATTAAAAGTAGAGGATACGATTTTTTATAACAACTAGTTCCTCACTTCTGGCACCTATTGTAGCAGAAGTACTTGGTGGTAACTAATGATTGATCAGGTATCTTTTGTCCTTTTAAACCAGAGTGCCAAGTTTTTGCAGCTGCAGAATGGAGTGGGCTAGTGAAGACACTGAGAGACACTGCTATCCTGTCCAACAGCAATCCTGTGGAAGCAATGGTAAAGCTACTTGAGAAAGACTAAGTACATTTTTGTTTCAGAATGGGTACATGCTCATAGTTTACCATCTGAAAGGTCAGAGCCCATACCTGAGGATAGTGGTTTTCCATCAGTGACTGGTTTTAAGGACAAATACTACACTGTAGTAGGCAGCTGGGGGGCTGGTGGTGGTGTAGTGCACAGGCAGGGAAGAGGAAAAAAAACAGTAGAAAAAAAGACCCAAAAAAGTCACTCTTTTCCACATTGCTGAGTCAGAAACACAGCTTGTAATAAGGGCTGGTACCTCCCTCTGCTTCTCTGACACTACAGATTCAACCTACTCTTTCTCAGAAAGACAAAGTACCTGATCGTGGGTTAGGCTACAGTAGCCAAAGATGATCCACCTATTACACAAATTGCTGATAAATGACATTGCAGTTTCTTTCTGCTCTGTACAAATAACAATGTTTTCTCCAAATATTTTACTGAAGTGTCTTCAGTCCATCACATCTAAGGCTTCTGTTGTAATCCTTTCCCTTTTACTGAGAAAAAGTGATCACTTCTCTTTATTTGTAGGTAGATAGATTACTTATATAGTAGTCTGGTCTTTTTGGTTTCCCTCTCACATCTCTTAAGTCTTTCCTTACAGCCCTGACAAACAGTCGAAAAGCTGGAAGCTTTCCCTTACTTTATCAGAGAACGTTAAGTAATCTTATTAAATTGCATTTTCCTCAGCAGTATCAGAAGTTTCCATCTACCTTTCGGAAAGCGTGAAAAGGAAATTTGGTTTGCAATTCAAAAAATAGCCCAAAGAATAAAGCTCTGAATCTTTTCCCCATATTGCTATCAGCCACAGAACTACCCCATTAAAATCAGCTTCCAGGCAAACTGATGTTTTCTAAACATATGTTCCTCAAAGCTGTGCCAGCTGTGGTGCTTTCTACAGCCAACCACGGTGTTAACTGAGGTAAGCAACAATAACATAAATACCTAAGTTACAGCAGTTTCTAAGATATTTAAAGCTGACTTGTATAAGCTATGCTAAACTACTGAAGCTGTGTCTCCTGTCCTTTCAGATTTAAAGTAACTGGTGGTTTTGTTTGTTTGTCACAGCTTGTGGCTGATCAGAATAACAGAGACACCAAATGTAGCTTTGGTTTCTGTTTCTAAGCTCAAAATGGCCTTAGCAGTCTTTACTACCAGACCCAACTTGAGATATGAAGCATATGAATCTTTATCACATTTTCTTTGGTTTTGCCATTGATCATTTTAAGCTAAATAGGCATTAACAAAAATATTGCAATCTTTCCCAGCATTAAGAAACTCAGCAGTCTTACTAAGAATGAGCTTCCTCTCCAGTATTTAATTTTATTCATGGGACTTAACATGCTGTTGAAAGAGATTCCAGATTTTTCTCACAGTTCCACCTAGCTGATAAGTTACTGATGAATTTTGAGGTATCTGTGCCCATGAGTGGAAATAATACCATAAACAGAAAAAAAAAATAATAAAATGAAAAAAAACACAAACTAAAACCAAAAAACAAACAACAACAAAACCCCAAAGCCAAACTAAATGAACAAACGAACAAAAAACCAAAACATAAAAAAGGTCCCTAGATTCTTGTGTCATGCATCTCAGAAAAAAAGCCAAAAATCGGAGAGCTACCTAATTCTGCTGGAAGTAACAAAATGAAAGAATCCTTTACTAGGCTACCTTGAAATGCATAAAAGCTAAGAAGGACATCTCCAACCAGTGAGTACATGTCACCCAGTGAGGTGATTAAAAAACATCGTGTCTACAGCTTTGAGGAGCTGTCAGCACAGAAAGCCCAAGAGAACATGCAGAGTAGGCACAGAGGGACAAGCTGGTTTCCCCTGGAGAGCCCTGTACCACCATTCTACCTTTTGGAAGACACTGACCTCGTAAGCAACAGCACCAAGGAAGATGGAAGAAAACAGAACTGTTCAGTCCTGTCAGGATATACATGAAACTGGGGTTTCCTGTGGAAAAGGCTTCCATTCTGCTTAAACCCTCCTCTTTTTCTGCTGACAAACTGAACCCTCAGGTGTGTTAGCAGCATGGAAATTTACATCAACTGGAGTTTTTGTCCTCCTGACTGTTTTTTGTGTTAACATTTTACTGTGTCGCCCGTTCCTAGATGACTAGCCCAAAGGCAGGTTGTATTTTTACAGCAAGCGTAAGTTGATTAAAAGAACTAGATCACTTAATGATCATTTTCTGCATACAAAATACATTTCTCAAGAAAGCATAGGCCCTCTCTTTTTTCATATTATTTTTAAGTAGGGCCATTGCCCTTGCCTCTTCAAGAATGCAGAAAAGTCCTACAAGTCCAAAGCAATGTTCTTCTAGAGCCTATTAAAGGTGAACAGTTGTATTACAAGGTGCAGCCCTCTATCTTGTAGCCAGCCATTAAATCCTTATTTGCTATGATCTCTGAGGTGCTGTTTTTGAACTTCAAGAATGAGTTTTTAACTTGGTGAGAGAGGTATATGGACACAAATTGCTTTCTCTTAGTCTGTTTCTTGGTGGTGGTTCTTGGGGTTTTTTTGTTTGGTTGGTTGGGTTTTTTACAGCCTCTCCAGTTCCTAAAGAATATGGTTTTAAATTAGGGTCTTTGACAGCCAAAGTGGAGCACATTTTATAATTCCCAGAGCTACATGAAACAACTGTATATAAGCACAAAACCAGACAGTTCCTGCCTGAATGTGCTCCAGGACACTGCTGGCCCAATTCTCAGTTGTATTACAGCCCCTGTTGTGCCATTCCTCTTGTGCAAAGAGGTTATCAAGCCACGTTCTGCAGAAATCCCTTCAGCAACGGGTCAAGCCCTGCACAGAACAAAGCCAACGTAGCTGCTCATCTCCCCTTGCTCAGTGCTCCAGAGCCTTAGGAAATGCATGGCTCTGCTGCAGCATCCCTTGCCTGCTCTCTCCAAAGTAGCTCATCTGAATGCTGAGAAACTGGGTTACTGCAGTCTTCAAGGTATTCCAGCTTTAATAAGGAGAAAAGGATTGGCCTAAGAGATACAAATATTTAATTTTTTTTTTTAAATTCACATTGTCTTCTCTCAGGGAACTGTTCCTGTACCAGAGACTTTACCGGCATAAGACTTGGAACAGTGGTTTTTTTCTCTAGGCCACTGTACTCATTTGTTGCTAATTATAAGGTAAAGGTGGGGTTTTTTCCTCTCCCCTATGGATTACATATTCCACAATCATATGTTCAACCTAGATTTAAAAATAAATAGATATAGAGCCTTCAGGCAAGTTATTTCTCTTATTTCTCCTAGACTGCACAGAAGTAACTCAACAAATATATGGTGTCATTTCATAGATTACACACATGGGGTAGGAATTGAGTTAGAGCTGTTCTTGGTTTCGGATGGACTCTGTGTTTGAAGCAATTGTGGCTACTTTTCAGGAAGCACACAGATGGCCTGCTGATCACTGAAATGCTAAGGCCTCAAAACCAGAGCCAATTGAAGAATAGCAATTTTTAGTTAGAAAATGTCCATGACATAAAACAAGCTTTTATAATTTCTTCTGTGAGTTTTCCAAGAATGTTGCCTGAAATCTGCAATATTTTATCTGAAAAATTAATTATGTCAGCTTTTTTCATTTTTAATTCATAGAAAAAATGTGAAAAGCACATCCTTGCTATGAAGATAACAAAAAATGCATACAAAAATCACCCAAATTTTCCAGTACAAGGTAGTTCCAATAGAAATTTCTCTGAAGACTTCTTAGCTCAGTTGCAAGTTCTTCCTCAGATTTTCTTAATGTCTCCAGGCAAGTCATTTCATTTCTCCATGTCAGCAGCATATTTGAAAGTGGCTAAAATAGTGATTTTTCATCCATTTTTCTTTGAGTCTTGGCTATATAGACAAGAAGCTATTTTGGATGGGCATCCTCTTGCTGTTTTCTGTAGAACACTGCATTGCACACTAAGTAATCACCTATCATTCAGAGTTTCTAGGGACTGTTCTAATACCAATGATAAATTAGAGTAATTCACATTAACTGAATGTTTTTCACCAAGTTTACTTGCGATTTTCCAAAACCAAATATACATAATTATAGAAGCACAGCTCTATAAGGATTAGTTCCTTGTTCTTTAAATTGAATCAGCCTGTTTCCATAGTACCCTTCATCATGTTCTGATACTTGTATTTGAAAATTTAGAAGGAGAATAAGTGAATAAATTGTATTGCAAAGTGTATAAAACTCAATAACTTTGAATTTTAAACAACAGTCAACCTTTGGGGATAGAAGCAATAATTTAGTTTCTTAGTTACATCACAGAGGTTTTGTGCCTTATGTAAAAACATATTTGTTCAGCTTGCTTGCTGCCAGATGATCTCCAAGATGATAATTAATCATGGTTGACTGAACATGGGCGACCTGCACATGTGTTCAAAAGGTAACCCTTCTGATGTTCTTGCCAGCACCAAGAGCCTCAGTGAAATGAGGTTTGGCACAGGGACAACCTTGTCAATGTGGCTGGCGACTCTGTGGAGCTCTTCACTCTCACCCAGAGCAGACACATCCCTGAATGTTCAGCTGCAGTGGTCATTTGGTGAGGGGACATACTTTACTCTGATGAATGCTAAAGGGGGTGACAGGAAGGACATTTGACTGTCGTGTCAGATACCCACACAATACAGGACAAAGAAACAACCTCACTCAGGCATTATCAATTCTCACTGAAGGAGGGAACTGCTGGATGTGTGAGAGCATGAAAATAAAGTAGGTGCCTTTGAATCCTGCATACCTGGAGCTGCACATCAGGGTTTTGTGTAGGAAATGAGAAGCACAATGTAATGGCTGCTTGACTGAGATGAAAAGCTGAAAAGTGTTTCTTAAACATAAAAGAAAAGCATGCTTCCCTTCTCTGAGAGATGGGCACAGTAGAGGATAAACAAACAGGTCTGGGTGCAGAGGACTTCAGTGGAGAGATAATGTCACACATGCGTGGCCCAACTGTGCTCACACAGGAGAAGTGTCACAACCCACAAACACAGACAGCCAACAAAGCACTGACACCAGCTCATCTAGCTGCGGGAACTGGCACAAGCAAGTGGCCTTGTGCACCATCCCCTCTGGAGGATGAGGTATCAGGAATCAGTATATGAGAGAGGCTCATCTCCCAGACTTGCTGTCTTCGTTTCTGGAAGTTACTGTCAGTTCAGTGCAGCAGTGGGACAGGATCACTACATGGAGTGCCTGGAAAGCCCAGAATAAAGAGAAACACAGGGATGATTCTGTGCCTGGTTTTTAAAAGGCCATTAGTCTAAACTTCCTGTTGGCACAAAGCTCTGCAAACACTAAAGATACAGTGGGGATAATGTTGCTGTAGTCACGATGGTCTAAGAACATTAGTGATGGAAGGTTTATTAAGTAGAAGAATCTGGCATTACAGGAATTTATAAATGCCTATAGGGTCAGCTGTCTGCAGTAAGAAAAAATGAGATGGGCCTGTAGAGCAGCCAGAAAGCTTTTCCTCAGCCAGAATTTCCCTGGGATTGTGAGCACATTACATGCTGCATGGAGGAAGCAGTGGCCATTACAGGCAGGGTGATGTGGTCACTAATGTGAGCTGAGCAGGCTGGGCAGGAGATGCTCTGTTCCCCTTTCTCCTTCTGCCTTGGTACCTGCAACCATGGTCCCTACAGCCCTCAAAACTTTCCCTGCATGCAACCCAAGCAAGTTTGTCAAATGACAGCTTATCTATGCCATCCTTGTGATTTCTTTCAGCCTGGTTTTAAAAATAGTTTCTGAGTAATTATGTGTCACATAAGAATAAACCTGCATACTGGTGCATCTTTCCTGTCAACACAAAATAACAGCACTACAGTTTCTACATTTCAGTCTTTTTTTCTTTTTTTTTTTTTTTTCTGCAAAGATCAACAACTTCTGCAGCAAAAGGACACAGTATAATCAGGAGATCATCAGCCTGAAATAAGTATAAAACTTGCAAAATTATGCACTCTGTGAAGAAACCTGATACTTTTTTTAGCATCCAAGCACACATACTGCAAAGCTAAATTCACCTATAAGTCAACACAAGCCTCTTCATATCACCAGGACTGCACTTACTAATGATGACAATATGTGGGGGTTTCTTTTTCTTTTCTCTTGAAAAATTTTGCATAATTCTGATGATATGCCACAGTTGAGGCTGCTTTTGTGGCTTCTTTGTTTCAGAGTGTTCACAGAACTTTTGCTAAGCCTGGTTTCCAGGCACTTGTACCAGTAAGGTGAACCCTTGAGATGTTCTGCCCTTCTTGTGTTCATATTTCAAAGCTGAGGAATGACCATTTGCATAGAAGTGAATGTGTCGTGCACACCTCCTGGCCACACTGAATAAGGACAGAGAAAACTCATGTTCTTCTCTATGCATTGAAATTGCCATGCCTGTTCCTCATGCCTTGAAATACTTCTACATTTCCTTTCCCAGAGAAGTGATTTGCCATTGTCTGCAGCTACCTTGGCCTGTTACAAAGTTTGATGAAAATGTTTTTCCTTTTGAAACTGAAAGGCCTCCATTTGCAGTTAGGTTTGATACCTCACCTTCCTGGTTCAAAAACCATTTCAGCTGTCTGCTGATGGAAGCTCACAGTCACACAAGGAACTGCTGCATCACTACTATCCTGTAGTGATCAATGGATTTGTTCCAATAAGGGAAAACTTTAGTGAAGAAAGCTGTCAAGGGACTCCAACACTAGATCTCAACTGCTTTACCATGGCAGTAAGTATTTTCTCAGGGTATTTCACAGTCTCCCACAAAGCCATATTTTAAGCTGATGAGATTTCTGTATGTTACTGATACATCTAACTCATGGACAGTGATTGTGAACATGAACTGTTGTCCGGTCTGCCCAGCTGACTACAGATATAAAGAAAAAGAAAGCTGACAGAATTTTTGGCAGACACTTTTATATGGCTCACCATGCCTGGTGAAAACCTCAGCACAGCTCTGGGTGAAGAAGTCAAAAGGGAATTACTTGGAATGACCCCTGAACGACAGAGGGACAGTAGCCAAACAAGAGCAGCAAAACAAAACTGCAGTGGCACTGACAAAGGTATCATTAACATGAAGGGGATTTGAAAGGATTTATGGCATACTGATTTATCATTAGCAGGATTTTTCCTGGCTTCCTTTAAAGTGATAGCTCCAATAATACTACAGAATGAACAGGTGTAACAATGAAAAATAACACCAAGGAAAAATTCTTCTGGAGTTTATGCTCAACGAGTTTTCTTTTTTTCTTTTTTTTGTAGCTCAATTACTGTATATCTAGTTTTTCAAAGTCTTACAACACTAAAAGTATTGAAATCTCTTTAATTTACATATTAAATAAATAGGCAAAATTACTGCAGCCTGCCTGCTCCCAGCCTGTGAGCTTACCATTGCTAAGTGTCTGCTACTTGAGCAGAATGAGTGGTGGTGCTTGTAAAGGCAACGAGAACAATAATATATGCAGAGTGGTTCAGGACAACATGCAATTATAAACACCTCCTGCAGAGCACATTCATTAGGTCTGCAGGTTCATAAGAGCTTTTTAGAGTCCATATTTTAATCACTCATCTTGAAACAGCCTGAAAAAAACAAACAAACAAACAAAACCAACCCACTACAAAAAAACACCATATGCCCAAGGCCAAGAGTAGAATGTTGTTTTTTTTCCTCGAACAGGAAGTATGATTTTGTGACCTTGTCTTTCTCAAAACTATTGTCTGTTCTTCTGCATTGATGTTGGTCATAGGCCTGACATCAGAAGAGAGATCCCAGGTAGACAGATACCTGAAATTTGTCAGGCCAAATACTCAGCTGGTATAAATTAGTGACCCTACATCGCCTTCAAGTGGCATGAGAAGAGCTGTTCTCACCAGTTGGCTGGCCCCAAGCTACTGTTTTGTAAAGCTAAACTGCTCCCAAGGAATTGTTTACAGAACAACAGGGGATTGCTCACTGATTTCTCAAACACTGAGGAACCAAAAGAAAAAGGGAAGAAACAAACTTCTAACTGTCCCGAACAGTCAGCACAGAAACTATCCTCACTATCTCTGCAACACCTGGAAGAGCTGATTGTAACTGTAGATCCCAATTACAGTGACAATAACACAAGATAGACAGTTCTTTAAAAATAAACAGAGATGAAGTAGTACTATTGATCACTATTATTAACATAATGGGTCAACATAATTTAAACCTTTCCATTAAGGCACTAAGATGGGTTTTCAAGATAGGTCATTGGTGCAATTATTGAGCTGAGTAGGAGGTAGAAATGTAATTATGTAAACTAACTAAATTAAGAGGATTGCACAGTTCATTAGAGTCCATTTTTTTGGTCAACATTTTGGATCACCAGCTGCTATAGAATTTCATTTCCATTAAAAAGCATTAATTGCCTCTCTTCTGTGAAAGCAGGCCAGTTGTGTTAGTTGAGCAGTTCCAGCCTTGCTACTCTATTGCAGGTGTGGAAATAACCTTCTGCTCCACACCAGTGCTCAGGACAGCCTCATCAAGCCTTCGGTGGGACAAGATACTCCTGTCAACTCTGCCTACAATCACACTGGCTGGTGAGAACTTGTATAGCTGATATCCTTAGGGGCTTAAGGCAGCATTTATTTAGTAAATATGACTGAAGAGAGCATCCCACTTTGCTAACTAATTTCTAAACACAGAGCTAGGCCCTTCCCAAAGAAGTATCTCTGTGGCCAGAAAGAAGAAAGAGAGGAGGCTTAGTCACTGCATGTTAGACATAGTGGGCTGACACAGAGGGCTCATCTCGGGCCAGGACTTTCTCCCAAGCCTGAGAGCACTGGGCATCCTTTTCTGAGTTAATTGTGGTCAGGCATCAGTTAGTTATCTGTTTTCCAGAGACTGAAAAATCCAGCCAAAACTGCTTTCCTGGAGTCAAACACAGTCTCTACCATGTACCCATGCCATTCCCACTGTCTCTTGGTCCAGTTTCTCATGCTCTCCACTGAAGGAATAAACAAGTCCCTGCTGTCAGATGAAGAACTCAAGAGGGACTTGGAAATCTATAGGCCAATTTACATACAGCAAGAGACTTCATTTCACACATTTCTTGTCTCTGGCTTTATTGTCCTTTGTGTTACTGTGGAGTAATATTAAGGTAAATATTGATCTATGTCCTGTAAAATAAATGTGGACCACACCTTTGACCCTCAGCAGTAGAAAAGTTTCCCATCTGTAAGAGGTCAATCTGCAGATAAAATAATCTTCATTCTAAACTGGAGACTCTGTTACTTGTGAGTTATATGTGACTCTCCCTTCCTCACAGGGACAACTCTTTGTCATCAACCATTTTTCTACAGATGCTGCTGGCTGACTGGAGCCCAGGGTAATCAGTCACCAGCTGCTCCTCTGCCTCCAGACAGGATATTCAGTCTACAACGGGCAAATCTCATGCTGCTCCATCCCTGCCAGACTGTTTCTCGGGGTTTCCTTGAGCTTAGAGGGATTTTTTTATTGTTTGAAGGTTTTTATTGTTTGAAGGTCTTCCCTAAAGACAGGGAATGCTTTTGCTACAATGTTCTAATACATTTTGACTCACTGACTGGCCACTCAAGCTTTTTGCATATGAGGGTTAATGCTGAAGAACTTCATAAAGACATACCTCTTGTGTATGTGTAAGGAGTATAAATGGATATAGTACAGTAAAGAGGGTGATCATACTGGCTTTATTTTCTAAACAGTAGATAAAAAACTCCTAGCTCTTTTCTCCTTCAAGGAAACTACTAGATACAGACACAGATGTTCACAGGGAGAGAAATGGTTCCACACTCAGGAGCATGTTTACATAATATTTTTTCTACGTGCAGGGGAAAGGGAAAAAGAGTAATTTTGTATCAATGTAAAAAGATGGATACCTGTGCTGTGTGAGGCTGCTATGGAAGGGTATTTGATTTTTGTACCTAATAGCTTCTGAACAGGCTTTACCTGCAGTTATCATCAGACTCCATGTTTGTTCTTTTTTAAATGAGCATCCTGCGGGTGACTAAGCAAAAGGAACCCGTGGAAACCTCCTCTCACAGCGTGTAAATCAGTGCTGCAACATTCGCTTTTCCCTTGCTGACGGTATTAATGTGTTGCTTGCACAGACAAATTAGGGACACAGGAGCAACACCTCCAGCAGCCCTCGGTGCCCCCACCCACTCATGCCCCGCTTTGGCACAGGGAGGGTTGCTCTGTGCCAGCAGAGTTCGCTGCGATGACTCGCTTGTGAAATATGGATGTGATCACACAGGCACCACCACGGAGCAGCCTGCAGTGCCAGGATCAATGCCATACCTATGGCTGCACCTCAACGTGCCCAGGAAATTCAATACAGTCCCAACAGGCAGTGCACTGCTGTCCCAGGCTCAGCACAGGTCTGCACTTTTCCTTGACTCCATAACCCTACCTGTTTATTTTCACAGAATTTCTTAAGCTTTCTTGGGAAGTGAGCTGGACTACATTTTTCTTTTCCAAAGTAGAAGCTAAGCATGGCTGGGGAACGGCAGTAGGAGGGGTGAGCTGCTGTCTTTCAAAAAGACCAGAACCTGCCAATCACCCTCTCCTCTCTGTG
Organism: Chiroxiphia lanceolata; assembly: GCF_009829145.1. NCBI lineage: Eukaryota > Metazoa > Chordata > Aves > Passeriformes > Pipridae > Chiroxiphia > Chiroxiphia lanceolata. Next base: position 29,518,860 of record NC_045644.1, read on the forward strand.
CTGGGCAGAAACACGCAGACCCCAGGCCCAGAGCAGCAAAGGAGGAGCACACATTAAGTTACTGCTCAAAGATCCACAGTACCAGGGAGCAGCAGAGCCAGATTTAGGAGCCAGGATCCACGTGTCATCCTCGGCACGTGAAATGCAAGGTACCTCACCCTGGAGCAGCAGCGAAGTGACAGAATCTGACTGTAAGTGCAACAAGTTCTGCTGCACAGAAAGGGCCAGATCACAAGAGATGTGAAAGAACAGACTTAAGGAGCTGCCCTGGAAGCTTAACATAGATCTGCCTCAAGGAGAAAACCTGCTACTAGTTACCAGGCTGGTTCATTCACTGTGGCCTAAATTTATCTAAAGATTCTTCAATAGAGAATCACTATGAGACCCTCGGATCAAAACAAAAGTAAAAATATACAGGGAGAAGAGATAGGGAAAAATTTAATCATGTAAACAAGAGAAAATCATAAAATGACATGGTAAAACTAAAGAAACAAACACATTTTCAATATAAATCACAGGTTTTAGGGTCAAGCCTTTCTTGCCATTCCTTCAGACAGGCCCCTGACAGTATCTGAAATACCTAGTCATGTCATTTCTGACTCAAAAGAACAGAAGTTACCATGCCTTCTAATTTTGGTCTCAGAAAAGTCAGAAGTGGCCCTTGCAGATAAAGAACAACTTTACTTCTGCCACAGGAAATCTACTTGTCTACTTGTTTTTCTGGCCCTGTGATAAAAATTTCCTGGGTACATCACTTTAACTTCTAGAGGAATGTTTAAAAATAGTTCTGCATTTACCTATCCCTTTAATACTAATTCAATCCTTCAAAAAGTATTAAGTCCTTGTGGGTTTTTTCTGTGCAAGTAATTATTTCTCCAGTTTGCCTGCTTAGAAGATATTATTTTTCAGTGATATTATTCCTCTTCAGTTAGCTCTTCATGTAAAGCTTCTGAAATGACTGATGCTAATGCAGCTGTCAAAAGGTTGGAAAATATTTGACTTTCCTTTTCACAAGCCCAGATCCATAGTTTTATACATTCTGGATCTATATTTTCAACTCAAATGGTGCGATGAATAACATTTTTAGTAGGTTAATCAATACATACCTCACCTCTAGCAACAGAAATCTACAGTACAGTTAATGAATTCATTTATAAGACTAAATTAAACAAACTATTTATGAGGATTCTGACCATTTCTTGACAGCTTTCCATGTTTTAGACACAAGAAGAGAAAGTAGGTTGGGCTAGCAGCATTATTGATATTTTACTTAAACCTCAATATTGCAAACTTGTTCAGTATATCCTATTTTAATTAGAGGAGGGAGGTTCTTCCAGAATTTTAAGTTCACACAGAGAACAGTCTTGACTGCCCCCATACATGTGTAGACTTGTAATATCTAGTTATTACTTCCTTTCACTCCCAAAAATGAAGATAGTTAGATAATTGATTCTCAGACCCAGCTAACCACACTTCACTGTCATTACTTGCATCCTGACTTTGTCTAATACAAATTTTATGACACGCTTTTAACTTAATTCCCCACATTGTTTGATCTATAAAACAATATTTTTCTTCATAATTTGAAGTTGTTCAAAGCAACAAGATCAGAAGCAAATGCCAACACAGTGGTCTTAATTGGACCAGCAGTACTCCATTCCCAACTTTATTCTAGCTCATAAATAAAGGAAGTTAATGTGAAGGTAAGAAAGAAGCAAAAGCTGTGTTCTCTCTGTTTGATATAAATCCATATATTTTTTAGTTCAAGGCACAATTTCATGTAACTTTCCCATGAAGTTATAAAAAAACCCCAAAAGCCTTTGTACTGATCATCTTTTCTTGCCTTCTTATTTACCAACTGTAGAAACTTCTAATTTCCTCAGCATCTTGGTGATTTGATAGTAGTTCATCTCATGTCAAGAACACAAACTTTTGCAAATCTGGCTATAAAATAATTGGGAATAAAAAGTCATAAAATTCAACTTCATATTAGTGGGTCTTTAATATTCAAAGCTTCTCTACAGATAATCCAAACTTCCCCCTCCCCCCCCGCCGAATTTGCCCTTTTATTATCCATTAAATACATTAATCAAGACACCATCCAAATCAGCCAAAGAATGTCAATGAAACAAAACAAGTGAAGCTCTGGAAAATAGGATTTTGTCATTTCCTTCATAAACTTCAACGCTTTTCAGATATTCTGTCAAACAAGAAGCCTCCTGTATTTGCTGTTTACCTTAAAAGTTATAAAACTTTTTAATTTTTGTCTCCTCATTTCTTTTGGTAAAATTGATACAATAAACTTGGAATTCCCTTCTCACCAACGAAGCTCTGTCTTTCCTCTTTCTGTGTTTCTAATCGCAACTTTTTGATCGAGTCTGTGCTAGAAGGGTCCTTAGGAAACACAGAGACCATCTCAGTGGATGGAGAAGGAATCCTTGTGCAGATGCTCACATGTATCATGTCCCATAATTTCATGTTCTTCACTTGTTATAAAATCACCTCTATATTGGTAGTTTTTGCTCCCAATACCTCTTTGGGGTTCAGCCTGTCAAACTTCCCAATTCATCACTGTTGTACAGACTGATCTGAGTGTCACCTCAAAAATTAGCTTTGGGGTTTTTTTTATGTCTTTCATCATTGACTTCTTTGGTGGCCTCAAGTAAAACTTCGGAATTATCAAGTTGTTAGTATTCCTTTGATCCTGATATTCCCTCTCCTGTTGAAAAGCAGGGTTTCTAACTGTCAACCAGTAACTTATATGTGTTGCTCTACCTGAATTTATCATCCCCAGCAAACTCAGACACTTACAGTTTTTATGGACCACCTCTTTGTTGCAAAAGTTTAATTTCATATTAAAGCCAGTCTTGTATTTTCCATACTGATTCATTCACTCTTGTTACATTCCTTAGCATTCTGGGAAATAAAATACAATTTTATGTCTACTTTTATTGGTTGAACACATATAAAGAGCATCAAAGAAAATGTTTTTGTATAAAATGTAATCTATCAAGACACCAGAACTGAGATGTTCGCTGTGTTGAGCCCACTGGACAGGATGTATTTGTGTTGGGAAGCATCATTATAAAAAAGGCAAGACTGGACAGATATTGTTCATTATTAATCTCTGGTTACTCTCAAATTCTTTACAACATCATCAAGGTAGAGGGAAGCATTATCACCTAACAACTCTGGCTTTGCTTTTGAAAACATCTCATCTCTGTTCTGCTACATTGTACCATCAGGACTTGATTGGAAATGTCAAACCACCCAGTTCTGCAGGAACTGTATAAAAATACAATAGCAAGATCCATAGTTCTATCACATCTATTTTGGAGGAATGACAACCAGCCTTGGCGCTGGACATTAAATTAATAATATGTTCCACTGGGAAGTTTCACTTTGAAGTGTTTCTGAGTGGCTGCCAGCTCTTGAGTGCAAATTAAATGTAGCAGACCTCACTAAAATGAACTGCCAGGGCTGAACCCACAACTCAGAACAGACACAATTCCAGGCAGAACTACATGTGTGTGGCAGGTGCTCTGCCTTCATGATCCTTGTGGCTGGTCTTACAGCTCTATCTCCCCAGGTTCTGTACCTTTAGGGGTGGAGAGGAAAGAGTTTCGCAGAGTTTCTATTTCGAATCTCTGACACTATCAACAAGCTACAGTTCCCCCTTCTCAGCTCCTCACTGTATACATATTAAACCAAAACTTGTGATTTGCTTCCAGATAAATATATCTTTTTGACAAAAAGGTCATGTATGAAGGGCAAGTTGCAGACTCAGAGCTGAGGCTGGTGCACTCAGAAGCAACCAGGACAAGCCACAGCCTTTTTGTATGTTTGACTGACAGATGCTCTCAGCCCTCAAAACTGCTGCTGAAAAGGAAAGCTCAAAACTGCTTTTGAAACTCAAGGCCGAGCCTGCACAGGCCATAAACAAACAGGTTTTAGAGCTTGCATTAGCTTGAATTCCCAGGAAAAAATGGAACTCTGAAATTTAATGTACATTGGTATTGTTCCTTGGTTGTACTATGGTCTACTTACTAAAAATGTCTGAATACCTTTTAAAGGTTTTAAAAGGTGAAATGACATTGTAATGCATGCAAGACTGAGGCAAAATATCAACTCCAAAAATGCATAATAAATCCAAAGCCTTCAACTGGAATCCTGAACTAAATTAAACTGGTTGTAAGGTTAAAAATTCAGCTACCAATGTTTTTCTACTTTTCTTCATTCACCGTTTCCTACTATGCGTATTTTGAACATCCCACAAACTCCACAGTAGAATGACTTTCTCATTGTCCTGTTATTTCAACTGTTTAGGATGAGGAAGGAACAGTCACACAACATAAAAACTGGTGGTTGCAGAAAAGATCCCTCCAGTGTGTTGTCCTGTCTTCAGTAGTGGCTTATGAGGTTCTAAGGGATGAGCTGAGAACCTGAGATTCATGATATACATCCAAAGGAAAAACAAACAAATTCCAGATTCTGGTATTGTTCTGGTGTATTTTGGCCAAAGGTTTCAGTTATGCTTTAGAATTGATTTTGTGCACTTCAGAGAGAAGCCTCCAAAACTGTTTATCTCATACCAGTGGGCTGTGTTGTCCCTCCACATCAGGGGCTCTGCAGGAGCCTGTTGCTAATTTTGTGGCAAGTTGAACAAGCACAGTATGAGCTTCTCAAACACTGACTTGGCAACATCTGAGAGACTTTTTTTCTCAACTGAGTCAAAGCCACTTTTCCTCTACTGAGGAGCAAGCTCATGGTAAGAGAGAAGTTCTAAGAGAATCTATTTCTGAGTTATCCAAGTGCATACATAGCTCCTGAAGATTTTTTAAAAGAATGGAAAAAACTCCTTAGAAGAAATAAAAAGAGGATTTTTATGCTTTGGATCAATGAAAACTGGACAAACAGAATTTCACAAAATGTAGTAAAAAAAAACAAAACAAAACCAAAACTAAAACAAGACCTTTTCTTTGAAGAAAAAGTAGTAGAATAAAGTACTAGTAGTAGAATAGTAGTAGAATAAAGTAGTAGTAGATAAAGTACTTTAGAAACTGTTAGTAGGCTACTAAACTAATGCATCGGAAGGGAAAGTTCTTACTCAAACTCCAGTAGTAGAAATTACTATAGGATTTCAATTTTTTACTAAAAAGGCAGGGTTTTGTCATAAAAAGCTTAGCCTGTACTTTCGTTTAACTTATCAGCAAGGAAAGTTATCCATTGATAAAGGCTCTGGACTCTCTAAGGGAGCTCAGATTCAAGAGCTACCTTTATATCACAGCAACTTCTGCAACTTTTTTCTCAACCTGGTAACTGATGCTACACCATAAAATATCAATAAATATCCAGTTACTTCACTATCCATCCTTATATACAGCATATTTTTAGTGATAAAGATAGCTCAAGTAGTATACTGAATAAGAAAACATTATTCAGTTGCAGTGTGTTACTGAAAGCCTGTTTTTCTTTTTCATGTAATATTCAGAGTACCTTGAAAAGAGAAATAAAATCCTGGAAAGAATCCTTATTCCAGGTATGCAACAAAACTCTCAAACAAGATCCCTCTAACTCCCTCTCTGGTGCATGTTTTCCCCAGTTGATCTTATCAAGACACATCCTCAAAAGTTATTTGGAATTATTTTGAAGAGGGCATAGTAGCAGCAAGTCTGTCATAACAAGGGCAACACCTGTGCTTTCCTGGCTATCTGGAATCCCAAATCCAGTGTATATCTTGTTGTGGTTTAGGAGTGAGACCAAGGATTTCAGTTGTGACTTGACAATGAAACACGACAGGATGTGATTATCTGAATATTGAATCAGATTTCTGTAGAAGCTGCCTGTCTGAAATCATTGCATTTTTATTAAATTTGACACTACATGTGGAGATAAAAATAGTCAGTGACTACATTTCATTACTGTGGTAAAAAAAGACTGCTTTAATATAAAGCTTCCAGACTGTCTAAAGGTCTGGGTTGCATTAACAAAACCTATTACACTGCTTTGCACCTCGGATAAGCTTTCTGGAATGAATGCAAAGAGATACCACTCAGCATAGGCTGTAGTAGCACTGTCTATCAGAGAATTCAGCAAATTCAGGTGTTATTTGGAGTGACTAGACAAAGCACAGTTTAGTCTCAGAGCACCGTGGGAATGGTACATGAGCCAGGCTATGGATGATGCACATTGGTTGAGTTTGTGTCACATATTCCATGGTATTTATTCATGGGGGCAGATAGTCACACACCAATCCTCGGTATTACATTCATCAAAGGAATTATAGTTCACTGGCTCTGCTAGATATAAGATGCACAGACAGGTTGTATATATCACAAAACACAAGATACTTCAATTTCTGTAACCCCAATAGCAAAGTTCTAGTAAACCATGCCAGACAGCTCCCGTCTGGAGAGGCAGCTCAGGTGGTTATTTATTTCCAGCAGTATTGCTAGCAGATAGTTTCCAGGCATTATTAAATGCCTACTCCCCAACAACCAATTCCCTATTATTAACGTGCATTGACAGCCCACTCACTACCTGTAAATGTACAATGTATTTGGCACAAATCAAGCTTCATTTGCTGCCTGAGAGTATGGATTTAGTTTGATGGACACTATCACAAACAAACCACAGAACTGCTTGGGGCCAGACAACGCAGATAAGCCAGTGCAAACTGAAATTTCATCTAACAGCTGGAGAAGTCAACTGGATTGCACAGTCTTGCACAGTATAAAAGGAAAGAAGTCATTCTCTGCATTTTGAAAATGTATTTTCCAGGTCGACAAAAATTTTCCACTCTATTATCAAACAAAAAAAAATGGCTGTGAAAATTGAGAAACATGTCTGTATTATTTGTAAGAATATATAAATACACCTGTTGATTATTGATGCATTGGCAGTTAATGCAATGGAGCATTAAACTGGAAGATCTTTTCAGCTACCCAGGAATACATACATCAATTTTTATTTTTTTTATCTAGCCACCAGATTTTTAATTGACTCCTTTTACAGTCCCCCTCACTCCCCACTGAGGTCATTCTGCTCTAATATGGGGCTAGGAGACTTGTCCTAGTTCGTAATGTGGTGGACCTCCCTCTGTCACTCTGGGAAATGATGTCATGAACACTTAAAAAGGTGCAGTCGTGAGAATAGAGAGGCCAAAATAACGTTTGGAAAAAAAGTTTATGCTAAGTTAGTCATCGATGAGCTATGTCTAAGTCAGAGAACAGTTAAGCCTACCTAAATTTCTAAGGAAAACACAAAATTCATGAAGCGTGTATTGCTTTAATGATTTTCCCTCTTCTTGGTGGAGTCTACACTGTACCCTGTTTGAGAATGAGCTCTCTCTTACTCACTCCCCAGATTACTTGCCACCCATGAAGAGAGTTTATATCAGGGACCAAAATTGGCTAGTGCCGATTAGGTAGAAAAAGTAATTAACAGGAGACAGTCTGATCAGGAAGCATGATCTAAAAACTCAGGGAAGTGTCAAGTTCCTCGATGAAGAGAAGCACAGGTAATAAACCCCACACTTAAAAATGTTTGGGTTGGTGGGGGGACACATGTTTTGGAAAGGAGGAACTGAGAGAGAAAAATTAATGTTGGTACTGGGATTACTATGATAATAATAAAGGGAGTGGTTGCAAATGGAGCTCTTAAAGCCTCTTGAGAAAAATCCATTATTCTTTATTTTTTAATTTTGTTTGTAGAATACAGAAAATCGTCCTAACTTTTCAGCCATGGAAAAAGCCCAAAACGTTTTGCTCAAATTTCCAGTAATGTGAACAATCAGTAAGTGACCAATTTTAATGAGACCTCCAAGAGTCATTAGAAAGCTAATGGTTTCTCAGATTATATCACTTTGTCAGTTGATTACCTTGCTTCGTGCTGGGAGTGCATGTGATTACTGCCTTGCAGGGATCAGCAGCAGCACCTCTTATATGGAAAACAACAGCAAGTAGTGAAGAGTTGGACTCACTCTTCCCGCTTGCCCTGGGCTTTGCCCTCAGCTCCTTCCCAGGCATCTGGCAGAGCTGATGCTCCACTTGGCTCTGCTGTTTCCATCTCAGGGCAACAGCAGCCAGAGAGCTGTCTCACACTTGTCCTGACTTACTGCATAAATGCCTTGGGTGGCTGCTGCGGCTAGCTCAGAGACCCCATTTCACAGAGCACTTGAGCCCCAAGAGGAGAATAAACACTTACAGTAATAGAGCTGAATTTATTTCCAGTAATATATTTCCATGCACTGAACACTATCTCTTGTGGTGTTTAACCCATATAATACAGGACTGGTATCTGATCAGTATGAGAATTAATCATTTGGAGCATGTACAACCAATTATTCTTGCTAAAATTCCATTCCCCATAAAAGTTAAAAAAGAGAGGAAAAAATCTCAGAAGTCACACCGATGCCATTTCCAAGGGAGGATCCCTGGACATGGTAGCCTTTAGGCAATACCATTTGTTGTTCAAAAGGTGAAGACAGAGCTTTACCAAAGAGAAAACAAGATGGTTTTGAAGATGATAATGGTCCAGTTACAGTAAATCCCTCTGGAAATAACTGCATTGTCTTGAAGGCTTTCCAAGTCAAATGTTTTCACATTTATCATGGCAAATGCAGAGTATCATCAAGATACCTTATATGCTCGCAGATCTTGGCTAATAGCTAAAAACTGAATCAGCTCCATTATTGCCTTTATTGCTGACATCTGTTTCTCCCTAAAGATGTGTAAATAACTGCGGCCAACGCAGCTGACAGGGAGGGAAGAGATTCAAACCAAAAATGAAAAGTGCCTCTGGGATATTTTTCAGGCCCACTGATAATGAATTTCAAAGACTGCTGCTTTTTTATGACATGTACTTAGACCCTAGGCTAAGAATACAGTACTGTAATATAGATGCCTCTTTTTCTAAGACACAAAGTTTGTTTTTATACTACAGTAAGGTTGAATTCCCAATGTTTCCCATACTAAGGAAGTGAATGAATACATATTTATCCATGAAAACTGTAATGATGTCATATTAAGGGTAAGAATTTGAGGAAATTTAAAAGCAGGAGACCTGGTAAAAAGAATTATCCTTCCAATCACTTTTACTGAGAAGTTAAGGACAGCCCTGTACTGGCTGCTCATGACTTGAAACAGTCACAGTGAAGTCTCCTTTGAACATAATTTATTGTGTACATTTGGAATATCCCATCTTTTTTTCTTTTTAAGAGAAGAAGTTAAAGGTAGCAAAGAACACGTTCTTCACTCAGACCTACCTTCACACATTATAAGTGGAGAAGTGACAGTGAAAAGGAAAGCTCAGCCAAGTGGAAGAAAGTGGCTAAGTTATTTTGTTTGTTATATTCATTACAGTCATACCCAGGAACATGGCAAGTCTAGAGCCCAGTGATGCAAAAACCACTGTGCAACACAGAGTAGGAGCTGGTGTGAGTTCAGAAATGCTTGCAGCCAAAGAGACAAGACAAAAGCCACTGCAGAAGAAAAGCACACAAAAGGATTGAGAACACAGCTGTCTTGGAAAACATATTTTTAGGATCATAGGAATAGCTTTATTTTTTGCTTAATGTCATGATTGATTTGGGGTGGGTCAAGGCACGAACTTCTGGTGGGGAGGGACTAGCAAAGTGGAAAACCAAAGGGATGAGATGGTGAGGAGAAAGGAGGAGAAAGATAGTAGGAGTCCCAGAAGACACTGCACAGGGGCCTGCAAGGTAGCACTTGACCTATGGACTAGGGATAGAAACAGGCATGAAGACTTGCCAAAATATTTACAAAAACTGCAAGAGAACAAATATCATATTCCAGATATTGGAGCAATGTTGTCTACTGATTAAAATGATGAATATCAATTCTACACTGAAACCAGATACTGACAAAAGGCATTCCCCTCTCTTTTGCTATGTGTATAATTTCCTGTTCACTAATACACCCCAAAGATGTGAATAAAAAAAGAAAAAAAAAAAGTAGCTTTAGCTTAGCAATTTCATGCAGTTTCATCCAATGCTGTAGTAAAGAGCACAGACAGGTACTTCACCAAAAAGAAAAACATCAGGGCTTACAGGTGACCTACAAAATTACTGTTCCCGACAAAATGCTTTCCAAGAGTGTATTTTGATCATTGAACTAGACACTTTGGAGAAAATGTTACTGAAAAAAACATTGGACAACAGAAAATATCCTCATTAAACACTGTCAAGTTGATATCATTAAGTTATGAAGATTGAACAAATGTGTTTGACAGAACCACAGAATCAGTAGAACTCCCAGTCACTGCAGGCTAAAGATGAAGCTGCTGTAGTGCTGTGATTTGCTGCAGTGGGGATATTATGACTGTTTAAATGGTTTCAGAGCTGTCTTTGAACTCTGCACAGGAATAATTCTAGAACAATTGACAATAAAATGGTGAGCCTATAATTGTTTAGGTCTTGGGGGAAACAAGAATCAGTTTTGGACAGAAGTTTCTGGTAACTCTCCAGGAAGAATTTTTAGTTGAGGAAAAAATAAAATAAGTCAGAGAAGAGAAATTTTGGTTACTTCCCCTCCTTTTAGCACAGTAATGAAGATAATCAAAGCCAAACTCAGTGTCTTGCATCATCTGAAGCAAGGCAGGTTTGGGGGTTTTTTTCAGCCATAAATCTTGGTGGCAGTGACCTTAGAGGTTTCATCATTCTTCTCTTTATCCAGAAATATTTACCTTAGCTTCCAAACTGTTTGAATCTAGGAAGAAAAGAGCTCATCATTTTGTGTGTAATTTAAGTGAAAATAATTCCAAAAAGCTTTGGTGATGCATACTGAACATTCAACCTGTAGAGTACAGCACAGCAAAACCTCTTAAACTGCTCAAGGTACTGACAGAAGTTGATAACTCCATGGAGGTAAATCTGTCAATAGCAGTGAAGCAGATCCATACTCAGTGAGATGCTTTGGGAAACAGCAGGAGGGGAGCCTGGAAATATGGAGCAGCTCATTATGGTAGTCTCAAACAAGTTTCAGTATTTGTATGACATAAAATATTCCTTAAGTAGGCAGCAAGAATGAATCAGTGTTGCTAGATGTTACCAGGTAAGACTTCAAGGTACTAATTGAACAGTTATTTCCAAAAGATATGGAAATTCCATATAAGAGTGTCTTTTAGCTCAAGTTAACTAACCAAAGTGGTTTTGCCACAAGGCCAAAATATGGTCACTGTATCCCCAAATCCACAGGAGATGGTAATCCTGACTGACTTTTAATTTTGCTTAGATTTTTATTTTCTGCCACTCAAACATGCAGCTCAATTTAATAAAAAGCCTGTTTGCTTTCTCTCGCCTTTCAACAGTCTGAAGTGGTCTCTGTCTGCTCAGATGCCTCTTGAGCTGGCTAGAAGACCGGTAACAGCAGTGACAGAGTAAGAGGAGTGGGAGTTAAAGGCTTTTTCCAAAAAACATAACCAAAGATAGCATTGTTTGATCAAAATGTCACTAGGGAAGAGAAAGGGCTGCAGGCATACTGCAGCTTCAGCAACAATATCAGAAAAGAGATTTGCCCCTGGATAATTGAAAGGTCCCAACATGAAGCAGAGTGCCTGGCCCCAGTGGCCATCAACCAGCTGCACAAAGGCAAAGTCACTCCCTGCCATGGTAGCCTGGCTGCTGGAGGGTTGCAGGAACCTCTGCCCAGACATCTACATTTCTGGAGAACAACACAGGCAATGATTAGCTCTGCAGGCAACAGCCAGAGTTTAGGCCAGAAAGCACAGAGCAGCAAGGAGGGATTATTAAAGCATTAGGTAGTGGAAAGGGCCTGTCTGAAGCTGTGTTTGACTTGCACATGAAAGCTCTGCCCTAGTTCCCTAAGTGAGGCTGGGCACCTGCCTTGCCTAGAGCACACACCTCCACAGGAAGAAGTGGAAGACACTGTGAAAAGAACAGCTCAAATATCAGGGGTTGTGAATATTTCCATTTTTGCCAGGAGAGCCAGCAGCGTCCGTGTCAGCACAGAGGCCAGATGATGATCTGCATTTCACAGCATCTGTGGACAGCCCACAGCACCACACTCTTTCCTCGTCCTAGCCTGCCCCCACTGTTCTGCCTGCCTGTCCTCTTGCTCTATCTTCCTGTGGCACGTAAGCTACTCCCTGAGAGTAGTAGATGGGGTTAATTGGGATGAGAAAATTTCATTTAAGATGGGCTAGTGAAGTGGGTTGCGCTGTGCACATCATCCCTGTGCTGCGTGGGCTGTGCCATGTGGGCTCGGGAGCCTGACTCCACATTGAGCTCGTCTTGTTCCAGCGAGCACACACGCTCACTTCTGCCTTTTGTTACTCTTGATGAATTTTAATCACCAATGCCTTGTTTTCAAGTAATGGTCTGCTGCATGAATCACCCAGAAGACGGTTATAATTCAAGGCACACCACTGAAAAGCAGCACAACATAACCTCAATTGTCTCCCTTTCATATATTTCTTTCAGGTTATAATATGTCTAATTTCACTTCCCCAAAGTTGCAGAGATAGGAGCAGCGCTCCTCCCCGCAGCCGCAGCCAGTAACCATGGTGACCAACGCCAGTGCGATGAACACACCTTCTGTTCCAACGGGAGCCCAGAAGCACTGAAGTTAAGAAACGATGTAAATAAAAATAGGGCTGGAAACAAAACCAAAGCACTGGGAAAACTTTGCCTGGGTTTTAAATACAACACTATGGAATAGAAACAAAGCGTTATTCATTAAGGTCTATATGTGTGTATCTCTCACAGTCTTGTGATCCTTCACCATTTAAAAACACCGGGTAAAGCCAGCAAAGTATATTTTTTTAATATTTAGGTGGAAAGAACAGAACAGATTTATCACTGCCCCTGCCACACATATTAAAACACTTTGGAATAGCCAGTGCCTGATTCCTCCCTTACAGAGTATTATTACAAGAAGTTCTAGGTGCAGTCATGTCTGGTGTGTGTCACAAATGCAATTATAAGTAGATGCAGGCCTGGAGGACTTAATAAATCTGCTGCAAAGTCGAGTGTGCAACATCCTGATCTGCAGCAGGCATGTTCTGCTGGGGAAGGAAACACAAGATTTACATAATGGACAAAATGCTGCTCAGCCTTATTCCCTAAGAGTGCTTTCAACTTCTCCCATCTGCTAAGGACTGGCAAGCTTCCCTTGCAAGCGAAAGCAGCGTCTGAGAGCCGAAGCATTGATGGTCCCGACCTCAGCATCTCTGAGACTGCTTTATATGGCACAGGAGAGGTGCTGCCCGTGCACACACACCCCCACGCTGTCTGTGTGCACAGCATGCAGAGCCCTGCTCTCTCTCTTAACACTAAAACCAAGCGTGACTTGAAGGTGACTTCTATCTGAGAGAGAGGGGTGTACTGGAGTGTTGTCCAGTATGGTCATGGAGTGGTTTGGTTGGCAGGCAACTGAAAGGTCAGCTAGTTCCAACCTCCCTGCCATGGGGCTGTGTCTTGATCTGAATTCTGTCTCTGCTGCTCCCCATTGACACTAAAGGGTAAAGTGAAAGAGACTGATTTACCAAAACCCTGCATAATAAAGGGCTTTGCCAGAATTAGAAGCCAAGTTTTTTTGTCTCCATTTAAGCAATGAGCTATCATACATAATTCAAAAGCTTTTTTCAGAATATTTCACACATTAATTAGTAGTAGTACTATGAATATTCTTCTAATTGTGTCACTGATAGTTTTTTTGCTGCTTCCTAATTGTACAAGAACTTTTTTAATCTCTGGAATTTACACGATACATTACATTGTTTCTTCCTTTTCCTTTATCCATTTTTTAAAAAATGTGTTTCTGCTTATCCTAAGTCTACCCAAAAGAAATTTTCTATGTAGCTGGTAGTTGGTTTGCTGTGCCAAAGAGTTTCACTGGTGTAATCTAGCCAGAATCAGGGACAGGGGACAGAGGGGGGGGGATTAGAGTGATATTTCAAAGAACAATATTCTGATTTATTTCCAATGAAATGGTGGAAAGAAAAAGGCTATGAGTTTAAAGAAGGTAAACACGGAAGAAATCTTAATTTAGTTTAATGTCTCTGCTCACAGTCAGCAGGTTTCAGGGCACTTGCATATCCAAACTATTCAAATGCTAGTTTCTGTGTGACAATCTCTCCTCCCCTCTTGACACCCCTCAAGGCTGCTTTCAACTTGCTGAAAGTACTCAGACACAAAGTCTGAAGAACCTGAGCCTGGCACACATTTTTGTTGGTGATGAGGTAGAGCAAGCCCTAGGGCACATTTCATGTTCCATCTCATGTACTATCTCAAGGCCTCCTCTTCCCCCTGCCCACCCCCACCCCCAGCTGTCCCTTCCAAGTAAACACTCCAAAAAAATGAAAAGCCCTCCTTTCCTCTCTGAAAAATAAATAGACAAAACCACAGCAACTTTGCCTGAATAGTCCCAGCACTTCTGACTCCTCAACTCTGCCAACATCTGTTTCCCCTGTCTGTAGTTAAAATGCAAATGCCATCTTCTTTTCTCTCCCTTTTCCCTTCCCTAGACAACTGTGAGACCTGCTACCTGTTTTTAGGCAAAGTAAAAGAGCTTTTCCTTGTTGGCTCTCTCCAAAAACCACAGGGAACAAAGCATTTGTTATTTTTAGATCCCACAGTTCCACTCAGTGCAGGAGGCTCTCTGTCCTGGAAAGATGAGGATTCTTATATGGAGCTTGAAAAATATTTATTGCATTCCTGGTTTAACCACTTGTTTTCAGAGTACTGCATTGAAAACCTGCTAATGGAAGTAGTCAAGAGCTATTAGAACTTCCTGCTTGTCCAAGCACTGAAAGCTGAAATGTATATCCAAGCCTTCTCTGTCTGCAGCATCAAACTGATCTTTTCTTATCCTTGTAACCCCGTTATTTCCAGCCTGACAGGTTTCCCCTCTGTGCCCTTGAGTTTCCTCCCATCCCCTGAGCCATACTACTCAAGTTCCTTCAGGTTAAACCTTTTTTTTTATTTTGTCTGTTATCTCTAAAGGATTACACTTCAGGACTAAGCAGCTCTCTGTGATTCTCACTCCTCCATATGCTCTGCGAGGGTATTTTCCACATTGTGTCACCATGTAGTAAGCAAGGAAGCGACACCTAATGTCACTTCCTAGTGAAGGTGGGCTACATGATGCAATCCAGCAACAAATGAAAGAAAGCTTGGAAAATACATTGTCCCTGGCAAATTTAGCTCCTTAAAGAGGGCTGAAAAACTCAGAAAGTGAGTGAGATGCAGACTGAAAATCTGGAGAGTGAAGAGGAAGGGCAGGCTGTAATATCTTTGAGAAGAAGAGGAAATTGAGAAATACTGCAGTGCACTTGAATGTATGCCACACTTGAGTATACATCTGAGCACTAAGGACCTCTTTGGGGTCCTCTTTAGGACCTCCCTCCCTTAGGTGAAAGTGATGCTCACAAGACTACACAACCTGTCAGCATGTATCTCTTTTCTCCCTGCCAATATCTTGAGGCATCTCAAAGACAAGCAAACAACCAAAAATACTTGCAGACTTACTAATTGGGGTTGAAGAGAGAAACCCAAATTAGCAGTTGCTGGAAGATATTTTTGGAATAGGCCTTAAAACAAGAAATCAGAGAAGTATTTGACATGCATTACACTTGTGACTAAGGGTGCTGAGGTCATGGGGATAACTTGTGGGCTGGAAGGTATGAGCACATACAATTGCACTGTTGGATCAGAGACACCATCTCTGCAATGTAAGTAAGCACATTTGATTCCCTATGTGGGTAGTTTGTAGTTGAAACCAATTATATTACATATGGGATAATATATATGACATGAGGTTTTTCAAGGAATTTGTACTTAGATCACAGACACATGAAAATACATTATTCAAGTAATTAAGAGATATTTTTACAAATTTTCACCTTTTTTCAGAAATCATGCAATATGCTTACATATGCATCCACTCCAGAAAATGTCATATTTTTAAGAGAATCTGACTTCTTTATAGCCCAATATTTTTAATCACTATTACATATACCTATTAGATATAAAGCAATTTGCAAACATCAGAAAATTATATATTAAAAGACAAAAAGATATTTTTCTCTCATGTTAATTCTCCCTCCTAAGAGCAGTAGTCATCACTAGTAGAAAGGTGATTATTTAAGCAAGAAACCTTCAGAACTGTCCGACAATAGCTACTGAACCACTCAGTGATCTCTGGTTAATATGTGGGTATTTTAAGAAGAGACTTAATTTTGTAGAGGGATCCTGTATTATCTGTATTCTGTTGGTCTACAAGCACAATGACATTACTCTTTTATGGTATATTTCAACATTAGCATTTTGAAACACCAATAAAATGGGGACATATTACAAAGGACTTTTTTCTTAATTACTCTTTTAGATATCAAAACACGTTTAGTTTGAGTTGAGAGTATGTGCTGGAGGCAAGTGTGGCCTATTCAGAATGGTTTCCATGTCCCAAAAATAATAAGCTGTATTCTTTTGATACTAACACAAATGTAAGGAGGAAACACATCAAAGTAATGAAACTACACTAGTAAGGCATGAGAGTAGAATCCAGCTGCATTTTCAAAGATATTTTCTCTGCAGTAATAATTTGAAAGGGAAATAGAAAAAAAAACAACTGCAACAAAAAATATTAGTAATCTCAGTTCCTGCATGGCATTTCTGTCACATCTGAAACTCAGATTGATTTGACCAAGAAATGAACACCAGCATTTGGGGATGCTAAATAGCAGCTTTGTCAGGATGGTTAAGGAAGAGTCTTGGAACATCCTTACTTGACTCGATGTGTTGTCACAGCAATTTGAACTGATGGCAGTTTTGAAATCTGAACAAATCTTTGTACCTTGACACTACCTGGAAAGTCAACATGCAGTCAGAACAGCTTCATCCAACACTCACAACTGCTCAGATTAAATTAGTTCCCATCCATTACCTTCTATCCTCTAGGTCTAACATTATGTTCAAAAAATAAGGTCAGTGGTGAGGTGGGGTATTTCTTAAAGAAAGCTGATGTCCTGGAACAACTCTCAAATGGCACCATTGAGATAGTGTTACTGATCTAGAACAGATAAGCAGAATGCTGGTGCATCCATTAACCTCATGGTCTGCATGCTTGTAGACCTTAAGATCTTTCTCTTCCATTTCCTTTCTTTCTTCCCCTGTTTGTTTCCGTGTGTTTCCAGGTACTGAAAATAAACATATGCTCAGACAGAAAGAGAGACAAAGAACAAAAAGCCCCAAGAAACACCCTGAAATCTTTGCTTTTGAGAAAGGAGTGAAAAATCTACTTAGGATTCACTGTTTCCCAAAGATTCAGTTCTATCCCTAAATTTTAGATAATGTATTATTCCAAAGTATGAGGCTATGGAGAAAAACTTAATCCAAAGAATACTATAACCTGATGGAGTTCACAAGTTGACAATTCAAACCCCATGACAGGCCTGAGAACCTCCTTTCCCTTTAAGAGAGAATGAAGGAGTAAAGAAG
Source organism: Chiroxiphia lanceolata (assembly GCF_009829145.1). Classification (NCBI taxonomy): domain Eukaryota; kingdom Metazoa; phylum Chordata; class Aves; order Passeriformes; family Pipridae; genus Chiroxiphia; species Chiroxiphia lanceolata. The sequence goes on from NC_045644.1 coordinate 29,536,339, forward strand.
GAAATGGTGCCATAGTTGTATAGACCAGGTCAGCCACTGTATTCAAGAGAAAATATATTATGAATAAATTCGATATTTGACTCTCCATTGCACAAAGCAGGCTACACAGAAAGAGAAGAGTTGAAACAGCCATTGCAATTAAGAACTCCCCCAAAGGCAAAGAACTGCATCCCCCAGAGATGACAAGGTAATTTCCAATGTCAGAGGGAGGATGCACCTGGTGGGAGCTGGGCACAGCTCTCCTGGTATGACATGCAGGTGTTTCCAAAGGACTGTAGACACAGGACTGCACAGTCACCCCTTTCAGGCTGGAGCTGTATTGACTTCCAGTGCTGAGAAACAAGCATGACTCCTTTTTTTCTCTATTGATTTCAGGTGTTCTGGTTCTGTTCTATCCCAGACCCTGTTCATTGCAGGACCTTGGAGTTTTTTCCTCTGTGGCACCAATTTAGTGTATCTCCTACTTGCTGCAATTGGAAGGTCACCTAGTTCTCCACAGGATGCACCTGAGTGATGTGACACACACTTATTCAAGGCTACATGTTTTGACATCTGTGCTGTTTGCAGCAGGGGCTTCCCATCACGGATGTGCACAGCTTCATTTTCGTGAAGCATTTGGAGCTTCTGGGACCTTAAATCATAGTGGATGTTTTTGTTTTGTCTTAACTATGGCTCTGCATGTCTGCAAGGACCCACTGACTCTGACATACGTTTCTAGGAGCCCAGACAACCCTGTTTTCAGTTTTCTGTTGAACAAGATGTCAGCAGATGACAATCCATACTCCACTGATGTCATTCTGTAATTTAATAACATTAAATATGGGTCAGAGTCTGACCTCCATCACCGTTTCAGCAGACACTTTATTATTTTGTTTTCACTCAACAAGTCAGACTGAGAATAATGGGGATATGCTGTGCCATAATTCACTGCAACGGCTTAAGCATATGCTCATGAAATGGCAGTTTGTTGCCTGACATAATTGTGTCAGACTTACCATGGCTAGCAAAAGCAGATTTTGTTCAGCTGCTGAACTCTAAAATCTACTAATACAACCATTTTAAGAGACATAGTCAAATCCTAGTTGATGATAAATAAACTCCTGGTGTTTGCTCCCCCATGCCTGCCTGAATAAATCTGTATTATTTTGCCCACAGAACACAGTTCCGGCCACACAGGGGGACAAGAAGCAAAAGGAGAACTACTGTACCTTAAACACAGCAAGGCTGGTACTTAAAAAGAGCACTATCAATAATTATAAGTATTATATATATATAACAAATACTTAACTGACGATCTTAGATTCTCCATACCACATTTGTAAAAGGCTATGAAAAAAATTAGTCCTAAAACATACAGAACAGAGAAATATAACAGTCTAGGAAGCTCACAACAGCATGTGGGGGCTGGTGCATCCACCCACCCTTACAGAGCTGTCTGAACATGCTGGGTCTCTCAAGCCAATAACAGTGGCAGATACTGCTGCAGATGCTGCCATGCTGGTGTCGTGCCCATAATCTGCTCTCATTTCATGTCTTATTTCCTTTGAATTAAAAGTTGAGTGGTGTGTGAGGCACCATCCTTCAGGAGTCTTTCTGCAGTCTCCAAGGACTCCTCCTTAGCCGAGTACTTTAGAGGCTGTAAATACAGCTGTTAATTTCTCTGATAAATAACAGAAGGACACAGGAAGAGAGAAGGAATTGGCATCACAGTGTCAGCTTCATTACTTAGGAAAATTATCCTTTTCCTCTTCAGAACACTGAATAGATATTTGCATCCTAAACCCAGCAGGTTTAATTTGTAACCTCCCTTCCTGCACATTCGGACCTAGAGCTACCAAACCACTAACAAACAAAACATTTGGAAATAGCAGTGCTGCTTTTTAATTTGTCCTTTTCTGACTGCCACTTTGAATGAGAAGTGTGTTACAAATTTACACTTTATTATCACTATAACTTAATCTTGTTTGAGATCCTGTATTAAATGGTTCACACACAAAAGTAAAGATCTGTAGATGCATTTTGTCCTTACCTCAGCCCTATAGCTATAAGAACTCTCTCTCTGATATTTTATTTTCCTTCAACTTATTTTGTAATTTCAGTTTCTCTCCATTAGTACTCCCTGATTTTAAAGCAGCAGAAGCATTTTTTTTCCAAACTGTATCCGTTCGGAAAACATCAAATTACATTTTCAGAATGAGTTAATGCAAACCCCTCTTTTTTGATCTGACAACACCTTCATTACGTGTTCCCTATTGCTGAAAACCTGTTTATTTGTATGCCAAAAGAAATTATACCGGCACCAGGGCTGTAAGAATTTTTTTTACTGTAACAATTGCGGAGCTCTTCAAGACGATACTTCTACAGTCTTTAACAATAATGTTGTAAGTCTGTGTGAGTGTTTTTATTATTCCACTCTGAAAAAATCAGTGAGAGATGGTTTCTCCTTCCCAACCAGGTATTGGAGGAGAAAAAGAAAATAAGTTAATCTCTTTTTTGACAATATTTTAAAAAATACTTGCTTTACTGTTTCAGTTATAATAAAATTTTACTTCTTTGAGCATAACATAACCTGGGATATGCCATAAACCCAGAGCATCAAATTAAATTCTACCAGGGTTTCTTTAATATACTACCACACAAATCAAGTAACTGGCAGCACAATCGTTTTCCTACCATCCTTGGAAGGTTTTGTAGAACAGAATATATTTAAGTTTTACTTCTTAAACATAATTTGCACTAAGGACTAGATCACCCAGTGTGAATTACCAAATGCTGCAAATTAACAAAGAAGATACCCAATTATTTTTAAAGGGCTAATGGATACTAAAATGTACTGGTAATACACTTTAAAGATGATGTGTTGTTTTAATTATTCATAATCATAACATAAAAGCAAAGTATAGCTTGGCATATCTATACAGGTAATGATCATCCCCTATAATCATGTTTGTCCTGGTGATCCTATTGAAGGGAAGGGTGGGATGGAAGGGTTGTCTGGAGTGTCACCTGCCATGGTAACAAATGAGCAAAGGTCAGAAAAAGGGGCTTTCTATTTCATGACAAGGACAGTGAAAAGAGACTCACAGCTACTGCTTAGAAAGTGTCTGTGCTGTAGACAAAGAAATCACAGTTTCCAGGGATGTCATTCAAGCCCCTTTTGCTATTGCTAAGACTTGTGTAGCACCAGACAACCTCTGTGTAGGAAAAGTGTGTTAATACTTTACAATGCACTCCCAACAGACTCAACAATACCTCCAAGATGCCAGCTCACCTTCTCTGCAACCATTACAGTGTGATTTTTCTGCCAGCTATGACTCTAATACTTCATAGAATACCATCAACTATCAACCCAGTCCCAGCACTTTGCTGCCATTGGCTTGCCAGGGTTGTCACAGGAGCACGACTGCAAACATTGTTTACTCAAATGTGGAATGACACAGCTGGATGGAAATGGCAAAGATACATATATGAGTTGACATCAGTGAATCTCTGAAGTCCTATTTATTAAAAATTAATGTTTCGAAAAGACAAGTGCACCCTAGAGTCTCCCTACTCAGACTGCACACTCTACTGCTGAGCTTTCCACCTCTGCACCCACTGTTCAGACCCCTCGAAGCTTCGCTAGTGCTGATGTGCTTGAGCTCTATTAATGTAATTCTAGCTTTCAATTTGGCTATTGCCAGTTCTCCTCATTTTCAACAAAGTCAAACACCAACACCTTTAATGCATTTCCAGCTGTGTTGGAGTATGTTCCTAAAATGACTCTAGTTTCTCAAATTGCTCCTTTTAAGGTAAAAATTGTCATTTTTTTTCTCCTTCAGCAAGCACTGTGTCTTATTGTGAAAATAACTGTTTTTACTAGCAAAGAAAAAAGCCTGATATTATTGGGCCCAGACATCATGAGCAGCTCTGGGTCTGTTTCAGATCAGACATGGCTATTACAGCAGCTGGGAAGCGGTGACTGTCTCCTCATAGAACTTGAGCCCTGAGCTGAAACCTCTCCAGGAAGATGTGTGCTGGCTTCACATTCTCAGCTGTGCAGGACAATACTCCTGAAGGTTTCCTAACAGCTTATCTGATACTTTATAAAAGCCATGTCTTTGGCACAAACAAGGAATTGCAGTTTGCCTACATGTTTTAGAAATCATGTATTTCTAAATACATGATTTCACTGGAAGTGCTGCAACCTATTTAGCCTGAGAGTTGGTTTGCATATTTTCATTTTTTTCTTAAACCACCTTTTGCTGGACAAGTCTTCTTGCTGTCAGAAATCACAAATAGGATATACTAAAGATTTTCTCACAGTTCAATTGAGGATATCTAGAAAACACATCATAGCTGGTCTAGATGTTGTTTTGATGAAAAAAAATACTTCAGGCTTCTCAGCATGTTATTCCTCTGGTGTGAAGAAATTTACTAAATTATTTGGTTGGTTTTTTTATTTTTTTACAAGTATGGTTTATAGTTTTCCCAATTCTTTTTTGCCTTGGCTTCCTAAAGAGACAATGGTTGTGCAAAGCAGCTGGCAGACACCCAGCCCCTAAGCCTGGAAACCAATTTAGATCATGTTTGAAAGAAAAGCAGGACTCTCAAACATGCCACTGCTGTTGTGAAAAATGGTGTTTGGCTAGAGGACAGGGACCAAGGCCCAGAGAACTTGGCTACTACACAGATACTTCTCAGTAGTAACCAGTCAGCCAAACTCAGTCTCCAGGCTAGCAAGAGCACATGCTTGCTCTTTTCAGTGGGGATGTCTGAGTACATCACAGAGCAAGAAGGAGGCAGAGGTGCCATAGTAAGGAAACAGAGTCAAGCAGAAGACCCAATTCCTCTATTAATTTTCAGAGAGGTCTCTCAGATCATTACACCCAGATTTCCTTTGATAAGGTCTTTCCTGAGATTCTGATGAAAATCCTCACACCCTGCCTACACATTAACCCTACAGGTTCCTCATCTCAGCCCTTCTGTGCGCTGGGCTGGCAGCTGCTCCTGCACTGAGATCTACTCTGTGAGGATGCCAGACCTCTACTCAGTTTTTGTGTTCTAGCAACTGATTTTGGGACTCAGCTATTCCAGCTTTCTTTCAGCATGTCCATGCCAATAATCCTTAATCTTATTTATACTTGGTTCATTTTTATCTTGTTTATTCTTTTGCTTCAATGTCCAGTCCTTTCAAAACTCCTCACAGAGCCATACTACTTCCTACTATTGTTCTGTTTCTCCTTACCTTTCATCAGAGTAGTCACTGTTTTTCTTCCAGTCCAATCCCTCAGAAAAACTGCTAGGATTTTTTTGTTTGGTTTGTTTTAGCATTTTGTACACTTCAATCACCAAAATTATCTTAAAAACCCGACTCATTAACCATTTTAAAAAAATTTCTTTGTCTGGACCTTTGCATTTATTCTGCTGTTCTCATTCCTTCCTTTATCATAATTCATTTTGTGGTCACTGTCACCCAAATGATTTCTCACCATTGGAACTAATCAGACAGTTACTTTCTGCTGATGAGACTGAAGCCTAAATGAATTACTGGTCTGGAATCCCATCTCTTGACATGGAGAGTTGTCTCTGACACAATACAAGAACGTGGTAAGCCATCAGTGACCTGTCATACTTTATTTCTAACTGCTACCCTGTTAATTAACCTCATTATGTGAGGTTAATTAACCCCAGAATGCCATTAGCATCATATTCTGCCTCTGGGAAGCTTTTATCAGCTGCTCAGAAACCCCCAGCCTCATCCACTCGTATCACCTCAGAAGCATCACTTAGCAGAAGTGTTGAGTTAAACTCTGACACATTATTCCAGCACATGTCTCAAGCTTTGCATCAGAGCCAGTTCTACAAGGTTGTTGTGACTCTATTTGGGAAGGTCACATGAGATGGAAAAGCTTTTCTTTAGGAGTAGGATGTAACTGTCTGGCACTGGGGGGGTTAGAGGATGGGGAGAGGATTACAAGAAAAAATAAGGAAGAGAAAGCTAATAAGAGAGAGCAAACTAACTTGTTCTTTCCAATGATCTATTTGTGCTGAGGGATGTCAGAGTGTATCTCTTCTTTACATCCACCTGCTTCTCACACACTTCTCCCCATTTTCATTTCAGTGATCCTAACTTCTGCATTTCTGAAGACAAGGTCAGCCTGAAGAATTTCAAAGCTTAGCAGGTGCACAACCCAAAATATATAGAAGATGCCTGTGGTGTGTTATATCAAGATCCCATTTTTACAACCCTGCCCTTTAATAAGTACAAAATTGTGCTGTATTTTTATATAACATCAATTTTGTTCTATTCCATTCTATGATGGGATAATAATTTAATAACCTGATTGTATATGATAAATATTTTTAAATAATTGTAGGCAGCCTAAAAATTCATTGGAAATGTTATTTTAAATTGATCTCAGTAGTATTTTTAAAAGTCCTGCAGAGAATGCTGATTAAGATTTATATGTGCAACTTGTCTGGAGAATCCTAGAGAGAAAGACAAATGGTATTAAAACACTGCAATGCTGATACTTGAGACTGAGCTGATGCTCAGGGTGATTTTGAACAAAATTAACTGAAAATATTTCCACAAATCATATCCCCTCCCCACCCAAGTTATGCTACTGAGATTTTTTTTTGTTGTTTGTTTAAATTTCAAATGCTAAAAAAAAAATAAGTATTTTCATATTTCTTCATAATTTTTAGTAGTTTCTTCTAAGTCAAATGTAATCCTTCTTTAAACTTTGAAAGACAGTCTGAAATATTGGCATTTTTTGGCAGGAAATCTGCCCCAATTCTTTAGGGCAGAGACCTGATGGGTCATCACCTTCTGTCAGTGTAAACCAGTACACAAAACTTCCAAACCTTCCAAAGCCCCTACAATAACAGCATCTATTTGGCACAGATTTTGTGCAGTGACATTAATGGGAGCTCTGAGTTGACTTCACCTGACATTGTGGCAGCTTCTACATCAGGCCAGAGCTTAGCAACAGCAGTTTAGTGCTAGACATATAATCCTGTGCTGTTTCCCTATAATTAATGAGCACAGCTCAAAATGTAACAACAGAAGATTAACTAAATCTATTATGGCTCTATTATGCTATTAGAGAATTATGCCCGTTTGCACATTCATACAGAAATTTCTTCATCCATAACAAAATTACAGTCTATTGTTGGGAGAAAAATTATTAACTGCAATAGATTCAGACAGCAAGTAAAGAATATCATCTACAATGAGGCTTCTAAGTTTACTTCTTATGACCTCTCTAAAAGACTACAAAAATGAACTTCTGTGTTGCAAATATTATGACATGTTTAACAATAATCTTGTTACAGTTCTGTCTCAGCTTGTGAAAAAATGTTAATGTCACTGCAGTTTTCCCTTCCTTCAGAATTCTTAGCTCAGTTGCACAGGGATAAAGCTAAGCTTTTGCACTGGACACTGTGCTACTTCATTGCTTTACGAAGAACAAAATTATGATATACTTGAAGAATTTCCATTTTAGTGTAATCAAAATGGACCAGCTGATAAACCTTTCTGGCTGAGTTTGTCTTTGTGCGTGCATTTTGTTCATGATTAGACTCTGTTGTTAGTCCTAGAGTATATCCTACAATGATACAAGGAAAAAAAAAAGATATTTTGAAAATATCCAGATAGAGATTTGACCTATTTTGCTCAAAAAAAAAAAAAATAAAATTCAGATTGTTGATTGAATGGTAAAAAGTGAATTATTCTCTATTACACTTTTAAGAAATGAATAACTGTTTCTACCAAATACCTTCACCTAATTCTCATTAAAATGTCTTTTGATGCTACTTCCTACCTACAAAAACGGCTATATGCTGTCAGGAAAATTATTTGGTCAGATTAATACAGTAAAACAAAAACCTGTTTATATAAATATTCTATCAGACTTTCTGCTGCCTTTGCAGATGGTGACAGTTTCTTTTTTGCTAACAATAGTTTCTTCTCACTTTTGATTCTAGTCCTTCTGTCATGGAAGAGTACATGTGTATGTCTTTACAGGAGACAGAGAAGATTTTCACATATAGGCATCAAAGAGAACAAATTAGCAATTTTTCTCTAATCTTATGGGTAGATTAAGTTTAATATTGTGATTTTATCCTAGTAACATAGACCATTCTATCGCCTTTTGTGGAGCTACCAGAGTATGAAATTATATGTGATCTCCATGAACTATCCTTACATATTTATAAAAGAACTGTTTCCACTGGTAATTCAACACCAGCATCTGTGAACACACACATACACACACACACACAAAGGCTTATTCTCAAACATGGATCAGTTGTTTCTTATCCATAAATAACATTTTCAACACTCAGTGCATACAGCATTATTTACTGAGGAAAAGTTGTATGCGTTTAGTATAACTCTAAATCTATAAACACATTAGGTACACACTGTATGAACACAGGGACAGCCGTCCCACATAACATCTCCAGATTGTGCACTTAACCTTGAAATGACAACACTTTCTGGATCAATGGGCTCAGTGTGTGGTAACAGGTTAGGTCTGGGCTGCTGAAATGCCCTTCCCAGCTGCTGCTGAGCAGCTCCCCTTCTGCTTATGCCAACAGCTGAGTTGGTGCCGTGCCACAGAAACCTGTTTCAAATGCAGCAAGACAGAGCAGAGCCTACAGGTAGTCGAGATAGGAGTAGAAAGCACTTGTAGCTGCAATGAATTTCGCTAAGACCTTCCAAGAGAATTTTTCTGTCATGAAGAAAGTGTCTCCACAAAAAAAAAAAAATACAGTCTCTGCCTGATCATTAGCTGATTGCCAGCTAATACTACCCAGCATTTTAAAACCTGGCATTCCAGTGATTTCCTGCAGTTTTTCCTGTGTTAGATCCAAAGACCAGTGAAGTCAATGCCAATTGCCTCTGTACCTTGCAGCAGATCCATAGTTACAGGAGCAACTTTGAGGATGTGATTTAGTCTGAGAGGAACAGCACTAGAGCTCCACAGGAAATAGTCCTGCCTAAATAAACAGATCAATAACTGCTGAGGTAATTTACCTTTAGCTACACATGTTGAACCCAAGTTTAACCAGAAAGATCTCAGTGCAATATCTTACATTATATAATAACAGCCTAGGCTTCTGTAATGTGATGATATCTCATTGGACACTTGTCCTAACTTACACAGTATCTTCTTTCCCAATAGGCACCTGGGTAATGAAATTAATGGTGCATCAGGTAACTCTATAATTTTCCAGTGGGCTTCAGGTACCAAACACTGTTCTTGAATAACTGCTCTTCAGGGACACACGTACACCATCTTATTTATTATACCAGGATATTTAAAAAAATATAAACAAAAACCCACGTGTAAGATATAAAACCAATGGTCCAACTGTGATTTCATTCATTGTGTGGGCCTAGAAATGCCCAGCTTTGGTTCATTGTTCTTTCACCCATGGTCCTCACAAAGCCACACTGTTATGTGCTGCAACAAAATTTACACCAAATTGAGGCATGACAGACAATAGTTAGAATGGAAAATTTTCCTGCCCACTACTGCAGCCAGGAAACCCAAATCCTAAACTGTTCACAAATTGTAAGGCACCTAGGAAATTCTTCACTACTGCAGTTTGGAGCAGACTAGATTTTCATAAAGGAAACAACACATAAAAGTTTATCTTCTGTGGCTTAGTCAACCACAAGAAAGCTGATCAGACCTCAAGAGTCTGGGTTCATGTTCATTCATTAAGTGTAAATATCAGGACAGAAATATGAAGAGAAATATGCAGATACTAGCAAAGACTAGGAAGAGTACATTCTTTGAAATGTTAAAGTTATTACAGAATAATTATGCAAGAATGGAAAACAGGAAAGCTTTATTTGCTTGAACCAAAGAATAGGTGCTTAAATGACTGAAATAATAAAAAAGTAGGCAGAAGTAGTTACAGGTTATTTTTCTGCACCCCAAAACATTTAGTGGAAAAGGAATTTAAAAATATCTGATCTTGTCCAATAGTTTTCCATGAAACAAGAAAAATCACAGAGTGAGGGAACCTAAACCCTGATAAGAACCCAGATGAAGGAAACACTTTCCTGCTCTAAACTTTTGTGAAAGTTGGGTTAGTACCAGGCAAACACAGAAATCCATGTGGTTTCATTAACTGACCATGTTGTTTCATTACACAGATTTCATCAGGGTTTTTATTTTTGTTTTCTTGGTTTATTTGCAGACCTGTTTGCATACTTGTTTACTTGGTGAGAAAGGGAAAGTCATTCCTACTCATTGCTAGGATGAGTGTTAGTAAACCAGAGTATGTGGAACAATATTAGATGGCTCCTGTGCACATGACAAGAGCAAATATCTGTCCCCCACTGAGTTCTGCCAACCCTCATGATTTTCAGAGTAAGAACAGACTTGTGTCACCCTGGCACTCTGCCATATATTCACAAGGCTTATCATCATTTATATTCAACATACATACTATCTTTAGCACAGAGATTATATCTTCTTACACATAGCCAATTTTTGCTTTAAGAAAGTAAGAGCTACCATTTCAGGACCAGGGATTAACTCAGGCTGATCTCCTCTCTCCTTGCAGTTAACCTACTTTTGGCATAAAATCAGGCAGACAACTGCTGACTGTTTACAGTGCCAATCAGCCCCAGGGTGTGGAGCGTGGAATATTCCACATCCTGACATGGAATACACCCAGAACACTTGGGACCTGAATCATATCTCACTTTCAGAAGCTCTGTATTCATTGCTTTCCATTTGGTTTAGTGCAAAGGAATACAATGCATACACCCAGACCACAAGGCATATGCATACTGTCCCAGTTCCAGCCTGTTAGATCAGTGTCTACCAGTTGACTCAAAAGGAAGTTGACATTTGATAGTTAGATTTTTAGGTTAATATACCATAGGCAAGTTGAATAAAAAGCCTTGACATATTGGCCAGCAACATAAATATGGTATCGAATAAGTATTGAATACTGATGGTCTTAAAGAGAAAAGCTGCAGCAGACCATTCTGGTCCAAGGGGAAATTCCAAGCTCAGGAAAAGACTTTGAAAATTAGGTGAAAGAGAGGGAGGAATAGTGTGCAAGGGTTGGAGAGAAAAGCACCTTGCTTAGAAAGCAAAAATGAAAGGCAAGAGACAAACTGGAGCAAAGGTGTTGTCTTTGAGAAGAGCACCTATCCCTACCTGTGTTTTTTAAGCATCAGTCATACAAGTATTTCACTTCCAGAAGGAGTATTTAAAGAGAAAAATGTTGAAATAGCAGGCTGGACACCAGTGCAAGTATTGAAGGATGAGGGATTACATCACTGAGGCAGCAAGTAAGGTGGATTATTTTATCTTTGTCATAGATTTCAGGGGATTCTGGTAAGCATCACACAAGTCAGAAAGAGGGAAGATTACAGTTTTCCAGACATTGAAAGCACACTGTTATGGTTGAAAAGGAAAGGGTCAAATTCTGCCTTCTATTGCACTGATTTATACCTGGAACAACTCATCTGAAATCTGTTTTGTCAATGGAAATAGAACAAGAGATACGAGACCAAAAAACTGTGCAACTAGCATTTAATGGACAAGTGACTTTCTGGAAATTGGATCTCCAACAATAAAAACACCTAAAGGCAAGTATTTAACAAGAATTTGTTACAGAGAACAGTAGCTGTGTGAAGATGATAGATCCCCAAACATACTGAAAATCTGTCTGCAACCTAATACTCTAACAGCTCAACGTCTCTGGGAAGTGTGCTCTGAGCAATGGTGAATAAGGTTACAATTACACACAGACACAATTGTTCATTTTCAGCAGAAAGAAGAGAAAAATGGAAAAGTATTATGCAAGACAGCAGTATGACAGAAACAACAGCATTGCATACTCAGCAGCAGAGTTGGAAGTAACCAATGCATTCAACACTTGCTGTTTTTCTTGCTACTCTTGCAGTTATTCTTGTCAGGAATTTCTGAAAAGGCAACATTTCAGCTCACTAATTCAGGTAGAAGCAGGAGCTCCACGAGACAGACATTAAGTGATGGCACTGATCCAGGAAGCAAGACCTGTCTCATGTGCAGACTTCATAGGCAGTGTTGCAAAGAACTGTAACAGATGCAGGATGTGGCACCACACGGCATCTAAAATGAGCTTGGGAAACGCTCATAGGGGTTTCCATTCACACCAAGCCCTTTTAAGGTGGTAATCACAGCAGTCACTGGTGCCCTACTGACAAGAACTCTTGTCTGAATGTGCAGCAACAAAAGCCACTGATAAATCCTGATCCAATATACAGCTAGTTTGCAGTGACTTGTCAATTGGATTCCTAAAATACCCAGGGGACCCCCATTAGTTTCATCCAGAACTGTCTAATGCTGTCCTAGCTGTACATCAAGCTGACCAGCCAGGCAGACCTGGAGCTCTGTATTGTTTGTCTGTCCATGCTGAGGTAAATGATGCCTGCTGCCTCCATAGACAGCTTTTATTTAAAATACTACATATCTGGCAGGGCAATAATCTACAGGTTTCCACAGTAATGACAAAGACCATCACTACGAAAGATGAGTTAGATGAGGTCTTTAATTTTCCTGTTTGAGGATTAGATGTTTGGCAGAAAAAAACAAAGAAACAAACAAACAAAACAAAGTTCCCTAAATCTGTTGAACATTCTGAACATAACATTCAGATTTACCTTTGTAGTGAATTTACTGCCAAATGGAGGAAAGGGGCTCCTCAGTGACCATAGGGCAAGAAAAATGTACCTCCTTCATTATTTGGTATCTCCTCATCAGATGTGCTGAATGAATTACTTAGACAAAAACAACAGAGACTGTCTTATTTCATGTTCTACTTAAATCTTCTAACAGCCACATTTTCTGAAATCTAACCAAAATAGTAAGATCTACCAAACATTTGAGTGTCTATTTGCTTTAATTGGCAGCTGTGGTCTTATGCAAATGTAGCTCTATAGGTAATTAGTGTGTATTGTGATAAAGCATATTAATAACTTCTTAATAACATATTAATAAACTTCTTAATAGAATCAGAAAACCATTTTCTTTGTGTAGTCTGATTTTCTATATTTGATGAGACATTGCATGTGTGTTCTCAGCTGAAGCCATAAATATCATTAAATGATTAGTACAGGAAGTATTGTCTTAGTCTACATTCTATTCTTTGGTTGTTATGTCCTTTCTTGTAATCTGTTTCCCCCAACTCTGGGGTTTTCACATTAATTCTAGAACAACCAGCTTTGACACAGTGGAAACATTATCTCCTTCCATAACTGCTTCATACTTAGAAAACGAACAAAGGTCGTGTTTGCTGCAGGACTGAACCTCAGTGAAGTGACCCCCTATCACTCGTAGTGCACATTTTCCATTACAAGTGCTTCCTGTTTTCCCAAAGAATATTACAGCAACATTTCCCCTGTGTATATTGCTTTCAGTGAATCCAGATTAATCTTGAAGGCAAGCCTTTCTCCTGCTGCACTGTAGGATAGACCGAGTCAGGCACAGGATGCCTCTGCTGTTCGTTACACTGCATGAAAATGCAGTCTCCCCCTGAAAACGGCAGCGTGTGGAACTCCTCAGACTGGCCTACTCCATTTCTGAGGATTTCCCTCTTCCTTTTATCTGGGTTTTCCTGTTCTACCCTTCCCTTCCTTCACTTTATATTCTCCCTCTATTTTTTACCCTAGAACAACCTGCCATTCTTTCCACTAACATCCTTCTATTAAGTGTCTGTCACACAAACTCTTAATTCTCTTAAGTTTGGCCCTGATTCTGGCAATAAAGAGCATCTCTTTAAAGATCAAAGAAATTCATTTATATCTCCTAGCATAAAATGTCATCTTATCTGTATTTGTTTTCCATAAAAACTTTCCTGCTTATATCAGGAAAAAACCTCAGATTTCAAACCAACCATCCACGATTATTACAACAGATTTGTTTAAATTCAACTTGTAAATGCCACTGACTGATTGATAATAGGCATCCTTACCTTTTTTTTGTTTCAGACAGACATATGGTAAACTTTATGCTGAATGAAGGAAAGGGGAAGAGTTGAGAAAGCCTGATACAATAGTGAAAATAATATAAATAGACAACATTTTCTTTTTGTATCAGAATGTGTGTATTTGTTGTGACATACTGCATCAGAGATTGTTCTGCAATTAGAGATTTCCATTTAAATCAAGAAGCACTTGTTAAATAAAAAGGTAGGACAACTAAATGAACTCCCACATATATTGAGCTCTACCACTGCAGCTCACTTAATCATGATGAAATGTGTAAGCTCCCTTAATTAGCATAGCCAGAGTGAATTAAATTTTATTTCACATTGACTTTCTTTGGGCCTTGCTTATTCTGTAGTTCTTGTTATCAAACCTATGCTGTATAGCAGCAGTCAAGTTTGTTTCACAGAGAACATAACTTCATTATTCATTTGCAAGTTTATTCCAAAATAGATCATCCTAATGGATGAAATCTAAATATGCATCAGACCTATTCACACACACATTTATCAGTTTGGCTCTATGGAGAGCAGCAGACTTCACCGGTCCATGGCTAAACAGCACACTACATTACCACACCATTTGTTTCTCCAGCTGTTCAGCATGCCCATGTTAACCAAACTCAGTGCTAAATACTGCTGTACCAGAGCAGACTCAAAACCCCAAGCTCTTTCTCACAGGCCAGTGCACCTTTCCAATTTTCATCACAGCTCCCAGAGCAGAAAATCATAGAAAACCAAAAGAATGCTTATTGAAAAACAAAACGGAGCAACTACAGTTTCGGCAATCTGTCCACCTTTCTGTATAAACCCCTGCCTTAATTAAAATGTGCTCAAGTAGAGGCCTCAGCTTCACATAGCATATCCCTGATATCCCAATTCACCCAGAGCCCCCAGACAGACACAAATTCCAGATAGACTGGGTGAAGAAAACTCCTCTCCAGCTTTTGCAAGAGCAAATCATATTTTCTAGAGACAGTAAAAGGAAAACTTTTGGAGGCCAGGCTATTCCCAGTTCATGGGGCTGCCTAAAGAATGGGGAGGTAAAGAGAGCACAGGAGCACACAGCCTGACAGCCACTATCAGTGTATTTGCTCCCCAAAGCCTTGTCTCCTTGTTTCACAGGATGATGTTCATGGAAGGCAGAACATTTGCTAGAGAAATATCTCAGTCCCAGTGAATAGCAGACAGTGTGACATAAACGTGTCACAATGGTGTGGTTACAGCCTTCTCATTGAAAATGTAGGTGTTATACTGTCTTGGTATGAAAATAAACACATCAGTACTTAAATCTGCTGTTGCTACATTATAGTCACTATATTATGCCATCATACAATGTATATTTACGTTAGCAGCAGGCTTTCTCTGAATAAACAGGAACATTTCCTATTATGCATTTTGTGGATCAGAGTGCTGAATTTACATTTTACAGCACTTCACGTAGAGGATTCCAAATATGCTTGGCCTCTGTCCTTGTGTTAAACTATGCTTGTTTGCCTCAAGGTTTCTTCACGTGGCTTGGGAACTGTGTATTTTCCTACAAAGCTGCCTGGGAAGTTATAATGTGAGAGCATTCAGTCAAATGCCAACAACTCACTGAACACTTTCTAGGTTTGAGACTGGCTGTTGGAGGAATTCATTATCCTTCAGAACTTTGCCCAGCAGTCCCAATGCAGTGCATGGCAAGTATAGTAATCTCCACATCCCTTGGTGTGCCCTAGCACCCAGTGAGTCTTCGAAATGATTCAGCTTCAGTCCCTCTCTACCCCATTCTCCATCCTGCTTCTTGGGGGTTGAGGAGAGGATCTGACACCCCTGTGGCTTTCTACCTTTTTAACAGTTCATCCAGCCAGCCACCAGAAGGAGTCCACAGATGAGACTGAGGTTAACAGAGAACATCCAGTTGGCCCTTCATTTCAAAGTGCCTGAAATACATACCATATTTTAAATTGCTTATGGTCTGTCATGAGCAAGACCTTCCTCTCCACCCACCTCCACCCTTTTCCTTCTCCCTAGGCAGCCTCTGTGGAAGCTCCCCACCCAAACAGGAACCACAGCCACTGCTGCAAGATCAAGCAAGAAATACAGCCCTTTGCAGAGAGCAGCTCCACTGTACAAATTTATATTTTACATCACATCAGGAGAACAAAAAAGAAAGAAAAAAGGGAAGGGAGAGGACTGCAGTTAGGGCCATTAATGTTTCATGAAACATCTCACATCCTTGCTACAACTGACAGGATAAAAAAGATACAGTCATTAAAATTCAGATAACAGGATACTGCCTTGGTGTTCTTTATATTAAAATTCTGAGCTGAACTATTGCTTTGCAGAAATATGTGTCTCTCTGTATTCTCTTACATCAGTGTCTCAGGAAAGACTTAATACTTCAGCATCAGTAACAGTGGCCTGTATTGCTCCTATAGTGCAGTTTGTTGCCTTATGGAGAAAGGTTTTCATTATTTCAGTCCACATCACTGAAAAGGTGGCTGTAGAGCGAGATGTACATGTACATTTCAAGGTTATTTTTGTTCCCTTTTGTTAACAATAAATGTTAACAAATGTAAACACCAAAGCTGGAGAAAAAGACTGAAAAGGTAAAGTTTTCCTCTACCCTTGCAAGTTCTAGAAGCCATTTTTTGAAGGACAAATTTAAGAACTGCAATTGGGACGCACATTTCCACTGTGCTGTTCTACATAGAGTAGAGATACTAAGGTGATAAAGAGGTAAAGTAAATAAAAATCTGAATTTCTGAGCAGAACTTGAAACTTTTTAAGCTTTAATTTAATCTAGCTTTTGTGAAAATATAAAGGTTTTGTTTGGGTTTGTTTTTACACTATTCCCTTATGAAACCTAGGAGAATAAGTAAATGCTTTTTCACCATATTAAAAAAGCTTTACATAACATTTATATTTAGAAGTGAAAAAGATCATGAACCAAGAAAGGGTTTTACAAAACTTATCTGGTGAAAATATTTTTCAAATTTTGTTGAAAGAAAAATATCAAGTTTTCCCATCCCTACTTTTTTGAGATTTTAATTTTTTTAACCTCTTTCTTTCTTAAACAGAGGGTTTTGGTAGAATACTATAAAATAGAAGAATAACACACTGCTTATTTACGTTCAACTGCAGCTCATCATTTATACCACAGGTGTTAATCCTGGGCTGATTCATTACCCTCATGCTAATCGTCACACAACCCAGGCTCAGCACACCTGGCAGAGATGGCTTTTCTAGTCAAGCATGAGCATTAATGAAGAAAGGAAAATTGGTTCCATGAAGAATCAAGTGCTTTTTGCTAAAAGATATAAAAAGAAAAAATAGAGGGGAAAAAAACCCCATAAAATAAACAACAGATTTTTCAGAATTTTGCCTTGCTTTAGAAAAAGTGTGATTATTTGTGATTATTTGCTGTCTGCCTTGTTTTAGATATGGGATAGATACAATCTTTCTCTGCATTAGTGGAAATCCCGAACAGATACCGAAAGAAAAAACTTCAGCTAATTTCCTTGTGCAACTCTTTAATTGCACATTGTCAACACTGACGAAGCACATGTGAAAACTTTTCTGCACTCTGGCTCTAAAAACAAGCACCGGGAACCACATGTGCACCTTTAAGTTTTCTGCATTTCCTAGTATATTACCCCGGTATACTGGTAGCTCAAACAATAGAGGATGTTTGTATAACATGCAACAAATCATATAAATAATCTCTAAAATAACAACCAAAGCAAACCATTTGTGCGACTTATGGTTGTTTTCTGATGATGAACATGACACAAGTCATTGGTTCACAAAGCTTACAGAAGCTAATTACAACCCCTTGATGCACTAAGTTCAAGTAAGAGTGGTAAGAGGAGTCTCTCTGCTCAAGCTCTTTGCCATCCTCAGAAGACACTATGTGTCCTTCCCTGAAGCTCTGAATAAGCTGCCAGAAGGAAATGTATTTCCTTCTTTTAAGTATGGTGCAATCTAGTGTTAGGACCGTCCTAAAAAAGCTGGAATTATAAATATGGCCTCAGATTCATGAAGCCAGTGTACTACTGTGCAAACTCTTTAAGTCTGATTTAAGGTTCAGAGCAAAGTGCAGCATTTTCTCTCTGTACATTCCCCTCCCTTTTACTGTTTAGACAAGTTCTGAGTTACAATAAAGGAAATTTATATTCTATGAAATTCTTATTTCCCTGAAAAGCGTATTTGAAAACATTTTCAAGTGTATCTCTGAATATATGAGAGTAATTCCTTACAGGGGAAAAAAAAATTGTTTTCCCTTATATTATGCACATTATGTAGTTTATGCTATTAAAAAGGAAACTAAAGTTAAAGCTTGAAAGGACATTAAATGTTTGAATTATTGAGAATGAAAAGCCTATAATTATTAAAATATAAAGATATTGCTTTTTTAAGAAGTATGGCATAAATACACATTGAAAATAAACTTTAATTTTTTTTCTACTGTAACCTGACATTTCTAGGTAACTGTCCTTGCTTTATAGCCAGGCTCATACATCAGTGCACACTTGGGGGAGGTCAGCATCAGCCTGGAAAAAAACCTTCTGAGATTACCAGAGTCTTCCCTTGCCTTTGGAATATACTTGTGTTAAGTGGATGGCGATGGTGCTTATTTATTACCTTCTGTAAGATGTATGAATAGACACACAAATACACTCACACACCCTTCCGCATTTTGTCTCTCTCTCTCAAGACTGCAGTGAACTTCTGGATTTTTCTTCAAATCTCAGCTCACCCTCTAATTTTGCCAATGCAATTTTCCAAGAATAAATAATAGAGCCTACTCTGTGAACCTAGAACACGCAGAAACTAAAATCTTGTATTTGAAGATTCCAAATTGAAAACTGACCTATATTAAAATGACAAATTTAAGTTCACACATAGGGAACAAAGAGAGTTTGAATCATCACCACTTCCCTGGAAGTTCTATAGAAATAATAGAGTACTTTTTTGTCAAAACCAAATTAAGTTTGACGTTAAAAAAAAAATCCTAGTTTTGTTTTTTCCCATTAAAAATAAATAAAGTAAGAGAGAAAACCAGATCTTTGTAGTATTCTTCCTTCTGATCTTTTTTCTTTTTGGTCCTTCTCCAAACAAACATGACAAAGGAGGCCTGAGCCATGAAGAAAATGCTTGGTCCACCAGTGGAGCTGGCAGAGGTCTGCAGGAGTCATGGGGCTCCACACATGCCCATTGGACACAATGACAGCATCAATATTTTCAGCAGGACTCACAAGAACTCATGAAATACTAATCACCAGCAAGAGGCTGAGACAACTGTCAGTGACAAAAGAAGGTTTTAGCAGTGAATTGAAGTCAATAAATCAATATGTATTGTTTTCTCTTCTGGATGTTTGATAGGCATGAGAGTCTTTGCTACCCTTTTATCCTGAAAAGGATAACCCTAACTCTAAAGGATAGCAAAAGGATTTTAAAGGGATAACCCTTTAAAATTAACCTAATTTTAGGAGAAGAAAAATTTTTAACAAGGTGTGCATATTCAGTTGAAACTGAAGTAATGCTTGACTAATAATAAAGACATTTCTCTCCAATCATAGGCTACAGATGCCTGGCAGGAGTAGCTGTGTTCTGTGTTTTAGAAACAATGAGTGCTACTTGGAAAATATGTTTATTTGGATCTCAACTCACACAGGAGGGCACATCCACCAAGAGACTTCCATAAGACTGCATGGTCTCCATCCCAGGTGTCCCGTGTCCAAACTTCCTGGATGTTTCTTCTGCTCAGGCCAAAGTCTGACCAAACTTCAAAGCAGAAACAAAACAAAGAATGTATTTTAACCTATCTCTTTCTTTCAGTTCAATTTCAAGTGATTTTTCCTTTTTATCAATTCAAGGGTTTCATTATGTGGTAGGAGAAAATATCAAAAAAGTTCAAACTCCTTTGCCTCTTATGGTGGAACACAAACAACCAACACTCACTGTGCAGTCTCAGAAACAGGACTGGCCAATTCCATGAGTTCAACTTTTCTCTTTATTTTCCTATGCCCTAAGAAAGTCACTAAGAAGCACCTCAGGATTTGACAGAGCTTAAGAAATCCAAGGTGCCTCTTTTTTATAGGCATCTGTGTCAACACTGATGCAGGCAGGAAAAAGATAGAAAGGTCCAGTCCTAAGGTATCCTTAGGATCCTGCTGCTATTGGGAGAAACAGAGAGCATTAAGGCATGGAAATTGAAGTCGAACAGAAAGGGAAAGAAATGCAGATCAGTCCACGAAATGTGTTTGCAATGGAAGACCTGAGACTATGGAAATTATATTTTAAAAGTTCAGGAAAAAAATCTTCCTGGTCAGCATTTTTTTTCAAATTAAAACATCACAAGAAACCATCATGGATGTCTTGAGGAGAACAAGCTAGGATTAGCACAAGGCTGCATATACTAAGTGGATATTTTCTGAATTCCCTCTTTTTACAGCAACACGGTAGAAGAGACACAGCTCTGTTAAAAGCATTCCCACCATATCCACTTGTATTTACAGAAAAGAAAAAACCAAACTAATATTGTACAACTGATTCCCACTCTTCTATCTGTCTAAAAGAAGGTTACAAAATTCTTCGATTACAGCAGGTGCCAAGGAACACGTATGATGCTTCTGCAAGTGGCAGTTTGTAAGGGATATGTAAAACACTACTACAGAAAAGAAACAAATCCTCATATGCTTTGAAAATACCACGTTTTGTATGTTGGCTGACTTCTGCAAAGCTTAATGATATTTTTTTTTTTCCAGATGCCAGCTCTTGTCTGTTCAGTAATACGTACAAAATCCTCAGCTTTGGTAAAATCATTTCCTGAGCTCTGCCACTGGGCATTGGTGGGAAGCAGAGTTAAAAGAAACAGACCCTGAAGGTTTCTTCACTTTCTTGTAGCAAAGTAAATTGGTCTCCTGCCTATGTGCATGCTTTCCTGTGAGGTCAGTGCCACCGAGGACCAGTGTAGTTGTGGAACAGACATACCCCACCCAGGGCCACAGCTCTCACTGGGCTGCTGCTGTTGACACTGAGGAGCAAAGGAAATGCAAAGGACTCCCACATCAACATTGGTATAACTAACCCTGCTTTTCTCATATTCCTTTGAAGTTTCAAGGACAGCCAGTGGTGACATTTGAATGCCATTCTGTCTGTTTACAGTACATTTTCCTTCCAAACAAGAAGGAAGAAAAATAAATTTAGATAGTCAGGAATTGACAAAATGGTTTGAAAACAGGATGTCTATGTCTCCTAAGTCCCTAACTCTGTTCCTTGCAGCTTTCAGGTACTGTGGCTTGTTTTTGCAGTGATGCAACCTTAGCAGCTTTGCTCCCTTGGGCCAGCCTGCTCACTGTGCCTTCACACACAGCCCACTGGTTCACAGGGGCAAGTCAAGCAGCTGAGTACAACTCTCAATTTAGCTAAAAGTATCATTTGAAATCTCCCAGTACCTTAGATACATAGCAGTGTGTGTTTACTTCAGAGACCCCCTAATCAACTCCCCCCAGTAACCCAGCAGTCTGAAAGAGATTTATCTTTCTGTCTCAAGTCCCCGTCTGCCAACTCTAAAGTGCAGCCTGTCCATCTGTGACTCTCAACATCAGCTAATTCAGAGAGCCACTTGTTTGGAAAAATACATCAAGACACTAGAGACAGGAAAATAGAAATGTACCTTAAAGCAAACAAAATAACTAAACAATGAGTAAATATGACTGAGGTCAACAGCAGAGTAAGTGAAAATGCAAGCATCAGCTTCCTTTCCCCAAAGAACAACAGAAGAAGGAAAGAGAAGTCTAATCCATTACAACAAATGTCTGATACCCTCACCTCCTTTAGTGGGAGGAACAATACAGCATTATCTTTCACAAGGAAAAAAATGAAATAAAGACCAGCTATTTATTCTTACTCTGGAATTTGAAATACCACCTCTCTTTCACCAGCTCTACATTCCCCACGGCTGGTTTTCTACCATTGAAGCTGCACTTCCTAATGAAGCGTTAAGGGTTACACAGTCACCAGCACCAATTACGACAGAATATTGAGTTATGGTGTCTGCTTGCCAAGAAAACTATCGGAAACTTGGATGGAAAGGGTGCTGCACCAAGTCTGTTTGGGGTATGGCCAAGTTCATTCAATCTAGTTTGATCAGCCCCTCATTAACAGTCCTTTTATAGTTGTAGTTATTAGTGTTGAGTGGATTAGGGAGGAGATGGTGTATGTTCATGGAACATAACTGCTAGTCCCTAGCCTACCTGATAAATTTTAATCACTCATTCCCAGTGCACTTCCTCTCCAGTCTTTCAATTCTGGATTTATTCCCTAAAATTGCCTTCCTTGAGAATTTTACAGCTAGCTAATTGACTTTCTGTTCCTTCTCTTGCATTGTGCATGAATAAGGTCTTTTCAAAGTCCTGCCAGCAGCTCTTTTCTTTAATAAAAGAGCTGTATTGTATTCATAAACCACCTGAATGGAAGGAAGGTTCACAAAACCCACAATAGCATTTAGAAGAATAATCATTGAACAAATACTAAGCATTATATATAATCTTTATAAGAGCTCTAATTCATATGAAAATGCCTGAGACATGCTGCTAAGGAGGACTGGATTCTGTCATATGCTGAAATGGCAAAGCTTTAAGAAAAATTTACAAGAAACGTATTCTCTTCTCTTTCCTCTTCTTTTTTTTTTTTTTATCTTTTCTCCTCTATTTCAGTATTTTATTATTTCTGGTAACTATTTCCGTAAAAATCTGGATTTCCCCTCCCCCCCCCCAAAGAATTTTACACAGAAATTTCCATTTCGCAAATGTTTTGGAAGTTAACATTGATTACTGGAAGAATTTTGATTGCAGGTACATTTGTAGTTCTGTGGTTATTGATCAAGAGGTGAGTGAGTGCCCAGGATTCCAGGAAGCATGCTGAGGCTTTCCCACTACGAATAATAGCTTTGTTATGGAGAGGACTTTTATGGGAAGAAAGGGAATGAAACAGTAAAAACAACCAATGCTGAAGGCCATCTTGTATCTGCATATGAATCCAGCAATGAAAAACTTTAAAAATGCAGATTATTCATTGACAGTTACACAGTCACCATTATGCCTCAGAGCCAGAGTTGAAGTACAGCCATTCTTCCTGCCTCTCCAAAACTTGCTTCACTGAATGTTCATTTTACATTTTGGACACCACCTCTACATCCATAAAAGCTGGGCACCGCCACCATACTTGGTATCAGACACAGTCTGTGTGTATGTGTCTGTATATGTTTTTATGCAAAGTACAGAAATATTTTTTTATCTGGGACATTGTTCTAGGTCAGCATTTTAATTCTGTGACTAAAAATAGATTTTCCACATTGGTTTTATTGGACTATTTTTTTTCTTCCACTGATCTCAGAACTTCTTAACATCAGCTGCTTCCCCTCAGAGGTTCCTACACCGCAGCTCCAACTGCCTTATGACTCCGAAGGAATGGTTGAGTTGGATCTTACCGACATTTTCTTCTATTTTTGCCATCCAAGATGGGATCTGACAGCAATTTTAATTTGGGAAAAATTGTACCTCTGACACCAAGTTCTGAGTTCATAACATCTGTGCAAAGGCTTATGAGCTCTGCAGGGGCATCTGAGTTATTTCTAACGACCTTTTAAGTGTCCAACAGTTCTCTGTTACAGCTGTTTTCTCTAAACACCTGAACTGACCATGAGATTTCCAGGGAACCAGATGCTGACAGATTACTTTTTTTCCACTTGTTTCTTAAAAAAAACCCAACAAACCTGTATATTAGACATCAAATAATGGTTTACAATGCCTCTGGAGTCAGAAAACTTGTCTACTTGCACACACAGGTGATAGATTTCTTTTTCAAAGAAGGTGGTCATTATAAGGTTCAAAAAAACCCTCAAAACTCTCTTCAGTATGCAGATACAGTGGAGTTCAGTGATAAAAAACAGCCTTTCTTGTTGCCAAAAGAGGAAATGGACTCTCTCTTGGAAATAAATGTTCTGCTCATTGCTGTATGGGAGACACCCTATTGACCAGGAGGTGGATTAACAAAGGGAACAGACTGATTGAGGTATGGACAGCTATGAAGATGTCATCCTTACTCTCCAGCTTCCTAGTCCCTCATGCATCAGGCAGATGAAGAGGAGGGAGCTGCAAATAGCCCAGATAATTGTTTGTGCCAGTAAAAAGCATTAAGGTATGTATTTACTTTAAAAAGACAGATCCCCCTCCTCTGGCCCACTGCTTCCCCCCACAAAATCAGAATAATTCTAAGCCTTTTCTTTCACTCATGTGTTGCTATTTTCATAATTAATAGATCTACCATGGCAACACATTTCCAACTTGAATACATATTTTCTTGGAAACACTCTCAAATAAGCAGTTTAACTATTTATCTTTCCTGTATCATATTCACAACAGATGTTTTTCCCTTGTACAATAATTACTTGTACTCTGTTCCCATTAGGTATGCACTTAGAGAAAAATGATATGATTACTATTTAGTTGCTTTTAGCATGAGTAGCCTGAAGGATTGTATTTTATGATACATTTCTAATCACTGCATCATGATAAAATAATACAGAACAAATCCAGAGTTGTGGCTAACCATCTACCTATGGACAGAGTTTGGAAAGGATGATCCTGATGTTCAATTACAGTTCTAAAAGTCAGCATTGATTTCCTGATCCCCTGCTTGCTGCAGGTATAAATAAAATCATAAGTGAACTATTTTAGGCTATTAAAAGAGTCTCAGGCGAAAGAAAACCACCGAAATGGTCTGTCAAAACCAAATACTGTCAAATTGGTGTTAGTCAACTTTTCTTGAGCTCTTGTGGTTCCCTCTTGTCAGCAGTCTGAAAGGGCTGCACAGAGTTGCCTAACTACTGCAGCGCTCCTGAACCTCAAATCCCTCTCTTTCCAGCTTTCTCCAGCTTCTCCATTTGGGCACATTTATGTCACATCTTTACTTCCCATCTCACTGTAAGATCCTAAGTGCCAGATGAAGCTGTTTAGGGTGGGATCTTTTATCGTGTGTATGTGGTGTGGCTCCTGGAGTGGTCCTGTACTGCAACTACTGCCAGAGCTTCACTAGACAAAAGAGTCCTGAGCTAAAGCCCCTCCTGACCCACTCACACCTTGATGTACAATCCAGCATGTCTCTCATGACTCCACAAACTTCTTTTGTCCTCACACAGCCTCCCCCCTTACCCTTTGACTGCAGAAGAGGTCCCCGTCACATGAGGGCAATAAAGATTGGGAACCACTGGCAAGAGGCATTCCTTTAACATTAACTGGAGGACAACTGCTGTGTTTTAGTACTTGGCATGGAGCAGCAGTGGAAAACACAGCCATGCTGGTAATGCTGAAAGCAAGCATAAGTCACATTTTAGATCTCTGTGGTGGACACAGCCTCTGCTATTCAGAAAAAGCTCTAAGCCAAAGGGTCTGACCGAGGGCTGCCTCATCCACTGTCAGAATTAACACAGCAGCATAGAGCAATCAGAGCTTCTGACTGATGCTGTAACAACTGGCTCCCACTCACTCTCACTCTGGAAGACAAACCTTCCCCAGTCTCTTTCCTCCTCCTACATCATTTCCACTCTCCTCATCTGGTGCTAAGTCCACTACTCTGGCTGTGCCATGTTCTGACGCTCAGTCATGATGATCCACTGCATTTGCCATGGGGGAAGGCCTCAAACTGACTCATCAAATATTAAGTCAGGGCCTTTCAGTGCCATGTGAGAGGATTGTTTTACTCCAAGCCTCAGTTCTGATGTAGCCAGTTAACAGGGACTCAGGCAGCTTTTGTCTTGATTTTTCCCTCAGTGTTAACAAGTCACTAACACTCTTATTCTTTTGTCTTCCTTTTGTAAACTTTCTTTTAAAACCATAATACATAAATGTTTCATTTTCACCTAATAAGCAATGCTTCAGAAATTACTGTCTCCTCCAGCTAGAAACAGAAAATGTTCTTTTAGCTTTTTGGTCTGAAGGAAGTTTATCTCCTGACACTCTCCTTACTACCACCTGTTGCATGCAGAGACACTGCAGCCTTCTGCAGTAAAACTAAATTAATAGTAAAACTAGTCTGTCTCTGCAGATGGCCAGCTCAGCTCCCTTTTATGCCACGTCACATCGTATGTGTAGATTCAATCCAATGAGTGAGTAACAGAAGATGCCTTCAGCATTTCTAAGAGCTTTTGGTTTGGTAAGACTATTCATAGAAGTATTCCACACTTTCCCTTGTGGTTTCATCTTCGCTTGTATTATTCCTGCCACTGCACTTCAGTGTGAAAGCCCTCAAATATAAAAATGATGTTTAAACTGATTCCCAGGCACTGGAACCTGATGGTCCTCCTGTCAAAGCATTGCACTGATTTTTCCAAAATTGCAGCAATCTCTCAAAACAATTCCCAAGCACAGTTTATGAACTAATACTAGCTGGAAACCATTCCTAGTGGCAGTATGCATACACCCACCATTGTCTGGAGGCTGACTATAACAGGGAGGACTGGTCACCCTGTGCAGCTGGGCTCAGAGCCAGAGGATGCTTCTGTGCATGTATAATTTACTAATATGGATGTGGCCAAGGAGCCTGACAAAAAAGCACTTCATTCAGTGCCTTCATCTCACCCATTTATCTCAGTGCAGCACTTCTGTCCTGTGCAACAGCCTGCTCCAAATGACACCCTTTACACACACAGTTTAAATTTATCCCCATGAAAATCACACCATTCCTGCCAATCTCAGTGGCTGTGGGACCAGGTATGCAGCCTCTCTGTTGACCCTAATATCTGGCACTCAGTAAGACAAGTAATCAGTGCTGAGTGTTTCGGTGTGGTTATTTGTGTGTAGTCTCAGGTTCTGAGTTGCATCAGCATTGAGAACTGCAGGCAAAAATTGCCCACAGTCTTACTTTTCTCTCCCTTCACACTGAGTACACACAATCAGGACATGAAAGAAGAGTGAGCAGGGTTTTCCTTGGCACCTCATTTCGGTGTAGGTACCTCACAGCCACCAGGACATCCTCTCATGTAGCCTTTAGTACCCTGCTTGCTCAGCTCGATGCTGGTGGCACTCATGGTGCAACAAGAGGAAGAGAACTGAGCTCCATTAATCAAATCCAGCCTATACTCCAAATGTTTCTTTTTAGATGTTACTTCCCAGAGGAAGTCTGAGTTGCTTTTACAATGCTCTTTCATCCAAATATACTTAAAAAGTAATGACGGTTTATCCATCTAGTCTTAGGCCTTTCTTTTTATATACTATATAACAAGTTCTGAGAAACTCCTGTAGTGAGAGAAATAGAGGAGAAATATTATTGTCAGTCTCTTAACGTTTACCTTCAGAAGGCAACTTTAGCTTTGTTCAAATATCTGCTAAAAGTCAAATGAACACTATAGAGAGAAGTCTGCCAAAAAATTCTAGTTCTCTGCCTTCTTCTCCTTCCTTTGGTCCGTGTTTTAATCAGGCTACACACTGGATCATACATCATACATAAGAAGCTTCCAGTGAGCGCTTTTACCTCAGCTTATTTGTGTGGAGATGTTTCTGCAGTAACATGTATGAGTCATATCTTACTTCTATCATGAGACCTGCATCAGCATAAAAAGGGAAGACCTTACTTGACATTGCTGATTTCTGTAAGAGAATAGAAGGAAAACTAAAAGGTTTCTTTTCCTGAAAAAAAAAATAAAAATAAGCACAACCACACTTTTGACATATGTCAAAAAGAGCAAATAAAATGAAAACATGTTCTTTTCCCCTAGAATATCTAAGAGAAGACTGATTAATGTGTTAGAACTTACAGAACAAAGGAAAAAAAATTGGAAGGGTTGCTAATGTTAGAATGAGCTACGGCAATTCAGAGTCCCTGAATACATGGAAGAAAAACAGCAGTGACATCATTCAAACATGTTGCAAGTTATTTAGGAAAGTTAACTTAGCCTTTCACCTTTGTATGAAAACCTACAGCTACAACTAAAACCTACAGACTGAGTGGGCCATACATCCTGTGCATGTATGCAGTCCCAGACACCCTTTCCTCATTTCAGGGGATAAAATCAATGAGACAGATCCACCTGAGAGACATAAACTGAATGAGAAAGATGTTCCAGCTCATGAAATATTGCAGACTCCAAAGGAATGCCTGAGGATGTCAGAAAGTTCCAACAAAGGAAGCAAACTCAAACTCTAGAATCTGCAAGTCATTTCTGCAGTTTGGGAACTCTTAACTTCTACAAATTGTTACTAAATGCCTGTTCTCCTGATGCAAAACAGGGTAGGTCATATAATGGAAGTCACCTGACACTTTCCCAGGCACTTTGGAAATGAGCATATCTTTGGACACCACTCAAGTAAATCATAAGTTTTTTAGCAAGGACCTAGTTGCTAGAAATTATGGTCAAAGGAACGGAAAAGATGTTGAAAATTGAGTGTTGGTTCAGAAGGTACAGGCTGGCAGGATAAATAAAGATGGAAAATTTCCATATTACCTGCATATCTCACTCTTTGGAAGCAGAAAGAACACCCCATATATTCTCCTCTGAATAAGCATCTATTCTAGAGCTAGTGTCAATGGCTACATTACAAAAGGTCACCATTAATTCCCAGAAATATTATGCACCTGATTCATGTGACACAGCTTCCTACATAGTATAAATAATGATGTTTGTGCCCTGAAGCTAAGAACCCAACTGATAAAGGATGTTGTATGGCCACTGTAAAAGATACATTGGGCTCAGTGTGCAAACCTGACAGTCTCCAGGCCAGCAATGTATAATTCAGAGTTCCTCTCTCTCCTCTTTGCTCATTTATTAAGTGAAAGAGAGCATAAAGTGACAAAGGAGACAGGGAAAGAGCTGCTTGTGTCTCTGTATAGGGAAACACGTGCCTTTAGCCATCCTGTGCAGTCTTCCACAGCTCAGCTACAATGCATTTTATAGACTACAGGAGAGAGTTTCCAAGGCCACTGCCAGAGCCCACCGTCAGACAGAGGAGCTCACGCTGTGGCCCTCGTGTCAGCTTCTGCAGTTGTAAGCTGAATATATCCACTTTGTCTCGACCCTTTTAGTGACAGTAATTCCAAAAGGGAAGCGTGTTAATGGATACTTAACATACTGCCAAGTCCTTCAAGCATATACTTGGAATACTGGCCAAGAGAGGTGGGAAATGTTTCTTTTCACTCATTTCAGATACATTGCTTCTCATTTTGAGCCTCTAGTTTGAGATATCTGACCCTCTCTGACCTCTATTTTCTCCAAAATTTCAAAATCATACATTCAAACAAATTCAGCTCTAAAAGATCCAAGGCAGTTACGCAAGGACTTCCCAGATGAAACCACTGCTACCTCTACAAAGTGTGTAAGATGCAGAGAGGCACTCACTGGGAGAGACTGGCTTCTGAGTCTTCCCTGTCACTTCACATCTTAAAAAACTGTCACGATGTGACATAGAGAACTTAAAATAACAACTAATTCCATTTAGAAATAGCTCTATTATTCATCACACATTTTCTGGGGTTTGTCTTTTTGTTTTTAATACTGAAGATAGTTTCATAAATATTGCAATGTTTGTTTCTTAATTAATATTTTCTTGGCAGTTTATATCTAATATATTGCTGTAAATAAAGCTGTCAATTACTTTGTTGGATTAATTTAGCCTTTTTCTTGAAAAAATACATTTTGAGGGACATGACTGTTATTCAGGAGGATTTGCTAATATTTTCTTTTTGCAATTTTCTGCACACAGCTTATAATAAGTTTTTAGGTTTAAAAAGGAAATGATACTAACATATTTTATCTCAAAGAATAGGGTAACCAGATAATTTTTCCTTTCTATCCAGTGAGATGGAAGTAATTCAGTTCTCAAATTGTTGATTTTTAAGCGAAGAACTAAGGAATTAGAGCAAAAGAACTTTTCAGAAAAACCCCTCTGAAAGTCCTACTGTTGAAAGAACAAAGAGAGAGAGAAAAATAAAAGGAACAGCATTTTGTGCTAGAGAATATCTAGAAACAAACTTTTCTTCACATTTTTTTGATGCCCCAGTCTTGGCTCCCACTGATTTTAGTCAGCAGGCTTTGAGTCACTCTAAAAGTTTCTGAAATAGCTGCACTTGTCACCCTTCCTATTTACCCGGTAAAGTTTACTTTGACCTTTGTATTACAAATCATCTTAGCGTTGGTTTGGCACATCCAGCATCCTTGTCACAACTCTCAGAGTGGAAGAGATGACATTTTCAGCCAAACAAACTAAAAAAACCCAAAAGTAAATAAAAATATTCCCTCCAAGTTTTGATCCATCCTGTTAAGTTTGTGGGTTTTTTTTCATTTCCAAACAGAGACAAAAACACCACACTCAGGTTGCAAGGGGAAGGAGGAAAGTCAGTACTAATGAAAATATCTTATTACAGCGTTGCTACAATGACTTCAACACCAAAATCTCCCCCAACCCTCTTGATCTTTCATTGAGTGCTACTTCTGTTAAAACTGACTTACTTTTTCATGATATGTATTATTTCTCAAATATAACACTTTCATTTCAGTAGCTTCATTAGCCTTAGAAAAGTTGTTATGTTCTTTTATAGTGCTACAGCAATAGATTTTATTCTAAACTTGTGATCTAGATAGTGGGATGCTACTTTGCTGTAAAGACAGTAGATTTTTAGAGAGTTAATACTAGTGAAGAATTCCACATTCTCCTAAAGGTTAATGTGGTATAGAAGGTATAGATCCTTGTATTTTCAGTGTTAGCAATGAAGTATAAAATATGATGCTGAAATAGCACCAGTTGTTTATTTCTATGTCAATCCCTTTAAGCAAAAAACACCATGAGGGTGTTGTGATAGGTAGGTCTTGGAAAACTCATCTCTAATGAAATCAATTAAAAAATTTGGGTTTGTCTTCAATAAGGTCTTGATATGGCTCTAGGCACCTGAACACCTGCAGTACTTGATACTGCACTTCATACATCTTGTTGTAAGTTACCCATCGTGTAGACAGCAGCTGCAACCTCATGTTTTTTTAAAAAGCATATGCATTGCAAAATAAATCTAATCTAATTTGCTGTTGTAAAGACCATCCATTTATATAAAGAGTTCACTAAATTTGACTGTGGATTTTTTTTCAGTAATTCATGTGGTAACTTACAAGTAGTACAAATTGTATCCCATTTGCAGAAGAGTAACTAGTGACTTTCTCTTAAAAGTTAAAGCTCCTCCCCTTCTCTGTCTACTGAATCCATAATGTTAAGCAAATTCCACTCCATAGGCACAAAAATGCATGGATGTGCACGTGGATGAAATTTCCATTGACGCAAATGAAATTCCAGACATCTAAAGGCAGGGCTTAGCCCAGAGTACTCAGTGTGTGACAACTCATTTATTCTCATGGCAAAGAACTGATGAAGGAGAAAGGCTCTTAACGTGACACAGAGAGCTCAAAAAGCCAAAATGGGAATTCAGGAAGTCGCTCACCTGTTTTTTTAAAGATGTTCCTGCATTTCAAGTCTACAGTCAGCATGGTGGACCCTGCTCCCTCCAGTCTGCAGTAAGATCTTATTTGTCCTTCAACTACAATTGCAGAGTAGTTACAAATTTCTCTATTTTTTTTCTTCTTAGCGACAAGTAAACATGATGCTCTGATGGAGTGTCATGTACTTTGAAATAAATTGACACAGATAATGAAGGAAGTAAGAAAGAGCTGTATTACCAAAAAAAAAAAAAATCACGGTTTTGATACCAAAAAGATGAACAATTTTCATTACTAAAGAACTGATACCTTCCATTTACTTTCTCCGGTGACAATTCAGATTTCAGCAGAACAGTTCAGGTTTTTTTGACTTTTTGTCCAAAAAAAAAAAAAAAAAAAAGAGACTTAGTCAAACAGAATATACCATTACTTAGTTTTCATGCAAGTCATTAAGAGCGGAAAAACTGAGCTACTACTAAAAGAAAACTCCAAGGAAATTACAGAATTACCTAAAGAAGGAGTATCTGTAGTTTCCAAAATGCAATCACAGTTGACAGAAATTCTCACCTCTATTTACAATCTCACCAGAGCCTAAGGACTGAGAAACCACAAGAAACTGTTTAGTGTCTTGTCTTTCAAAGTAATCTCTTCCGATTTAGAATGAGCAGAAATGCTGAACTCATGTGAGGACACTTTGACTATTGCTACTCAATGTTTAATGTGGTGCTCTGTGAGGAGCTACAAGGTTTCAGTCTCTCTTGCTCCCAGACTAGCGTTTTTCACCACACAAAAAAAAAAAAAAAGTAATGTACAATAAAATCAGGAAAGCATTTCCTGACAATGCTCAAATATCTGCATCAACTCAGTGTGTTCCCCTCAACAACATGCACAGTAAAGAGAGAATTTTTATTTGACAGCTGACCAGCAGAGAAGAACCAAATGTTCAGATTAATGATAAATATAACTCAAGAGCAAAGTTGTTGAGGTGCACATGCAGACATAATATAGACTGCAATGTGCAGCCTGAAGTTTTGAAAGCCTCCAGAGAAAACAGAGTGGAAAGGTTTATCAGGAAGTAAGGAAAATAAAAAATATGCCAAAGTGTTGGGTAAAGGCAATAGGCTGGAGAACATCAGAAATATGGCATAAACTAATGCTGTCAGGATGATACTGGGAGCCAAAGCCACAGTGTCACTCTCTAAGGCTCCCAGGTGTTTATAATGTGATGCTATAAAACCAAATATTATCTCCTGAGTGCTGAGCACCATAGAGATATTTCATGTGAAGACTAGTTCTAGCAGTAATGCTGAAAAGCATCCCCATCTGGAGGAATTTTAGACTAATGTTCAAGAATGAAAATTCAAGGACATCCTTAGTTCTTCTTCAGTGGCACCTTAAGAAGCCAAACAACACAACAGCAGAAAAAGAACAAAGCAGCAAAAAGTTAACTGCTTTAGTTTGATTTAAGTAAGGACTTCAGAATCCCTGATCATGCTGCCAGTTATCCCTACACAGCTAATGACAGTTCTGCATCAGGCCTGGTGCCCCCTTTCCTTGTCCTTCTCTCCCATTCTAAATATTATTTTTTTTAAAATTGAAAGATGTTCTGGACTTGACACCAAACATTTCATGCGTCAGGAAAACACGGGTTAGGGATTTGGAGCTCTGCCCAACATGAATAATGCAGCAGAGCACTATGGCAGCATGAACTGCTAGAGAAATCACAGCCGCTGGTCTTCACTGCTCATCTAGACAAAAATTAGGTCTTAGTATGTTCTTGATGCCCATCAGAGGCTTCAGGACAGGTACTGAAATATGGATTTCACATGCCATGTTAATTCTGTCAGCGTATGTCAAATAATCCTGTGTCCCCCATTCCCGTCCTCTCCAATCTATCTATCCTTCATATGCTGAAACTTTACTCTGATGGCATTTTCTCCCTGGAACTTTTGCTCTGGAAAGCTGAAACTCCAGCATGAAAAAACAGTAGGTATTGTAGATAACAAGCTATTTTGACAACAAAACTAGAATCCCATGTATCAAATACTTGTCCACTAACACTCATTGCATTTTTTTGCTTGCTTAGCCTTCCAATACTGTTGTCCATGGATAGGGTCCTTAGACCTGAGTCATCTTTTCTGACTTTCAAGCAAATCTTAAAGTCTAGGTGTGTATAAGACTTAATTTTATTTTTCCTTCCCCTTCACTTATTGTCTTTGCCTTTTGAAGCAATGTTCAGCTGATACTCCACCAAAAGCATCCTCCACAGCACCAATATTCTCTCTGTTGAGGCCACATTTCTGCTCTCTGAAACAGTCAAGCCCATTCTCCTGCTAAAGAAGGGAAATTAAAGAATATGGGGCTAGTGTGTTACAAAGGTCCTACAAGTAAAGGGCTGATGTATTAGGTGCAGGGCCAGGTGAGTTCCTTTAACTCAGTTTCCCACCTGAACTACACTTCAGTGGTTCAGTTCTCACCCTAACAGAGGAGGAATTCATCCCAGAGTTCTTAGCTACACTCAAATCTGATCTTAGGGATAAAGAGAAAAGAAAAATATGCTGAAGCAGCTGAAATTTAGAGAGCAGACAGGAGGGTAAGAAGATTTCTACCATATCGTTTCTGTATCAATTACAGCAGGTACATCCCCAATAAAATCACATAGAGTCAGCTAAGCCTTATTTTAGAGAATGGGTCATCACCAGAAAGGAACAGCAGTTCCATGCTGATTCAACCCTGAGTCATTTTTCATTGGGTTTCGACTGACATTGATTTTACATCATATTCATCTGAACAAGGAGCCTCTGCCCTTTCCACTAATCCTCATCATAACAAAGAAGAAAATCACAGGGAAAAAAGAGGGAGGTGAAGATACTATGGCTAAAATTTACCTTGCAATAGAATAATATTAAGCTTCTGATAGGACACATTTTCCTACATTATGAAGGAGCTTAACGACGTCTTTTAAGAGCAATAAATAAATGGGCTGCTTGAAAGCATTCTCAGGCTAGAATTGCTTTTCTCCTGCTAAACCTGCTAATTATGCCATTTTTCCATTAACTGAGAACATAAAGTGCTTAAAAACAGCTTTGAATCAGTTTTCTGAACTATAGTAGCTCCTCAGAAGTGCACCACTATCAGATATCCTCACTTCTCAGTGAATAGAGTCACAAAGTTTGTTATAATAGATAAAACACTGTTCTGGTGTCATCCTGGGGGGTTCACACCTTGCGGTGCCTCTGTCCAGGCGACCTGGGGCCGCCTGGGGGGAGGGAGGGGGAGGGCGGAATACGGACTGGATTTCTGCTGGAGTATGGAATGGGGGAAAACCAGGACTGGATTTTCTCTGGAGTACGGAATGGGAGAAAACCCAGACTGGATTTTGTCTGGAGTATGGAATGGGGGAAAACCCAGACTGGATTTTGTCCAGAGTACGGAATGGGGGAAAACCCAGACTGGATTTTGTCCAGAGTACGGAATGGGGGAAAATCCAGACTGGATTTCCAAAAAAAAAAAAAAAAAAAAATTAAAAAAAAAAAAAGAGAAGGGTTGGACTTGATGATCTCAGAGGTCCTTTCCAACCCAGCTGATTCTATGATTCTATGAAAGGGCAAGATTTCTGTGTCTGACTGTAAATTCCTTCCCTGACAGTTTTCTCTCAGAAGTGACCAAGCCTCCATCACCAATTTTCTGCTAAAAAAGATCAACCTGGACATTTCAGTTTGCACAACAGCATAGCCAGTAGCATGTAAAAGTATAAGAATGGATCCTTACTTAGGTTTTCAGCTACTAGACAGTACACCTTATTCTACGTTTCATTTTATGAGTATTTGAAGCAATAAAATTCAGAAGTAACTTATTTAAAGAAGGTATATAGGCAAAGTAAACTAGTTTGTGTGAATACCTCATGAGAAAAACTGCCTCATAATGTCACATTAGATATTTAAAGCTATGATGATAATGATAAATTTGCATCAAGTCCAAGTATTACATGTCACTCCTGAGAATTTGTCAGCAAAATCCAACAAACGGGTTTGTACTTTCTCATCTATTCTTAGCCTTCTTATTTATTTATTCTTACATGTACAAAGATGTCTACAAATCTCAACCCACTCTCTCAACCAGACTTGTATCTACAGGACACATGCAAAGCTAACTTCGAAATGAATTTTTAATCATTTCTTTTTAAGGCTGAGAACAGAATGGATCAAACATTGAATATGTTGTAATTTTCCGAGGTCATCTTGTAGGTTTTTTGGCTCTGAAGTGAAAAAATTTCTCAGTCCTTAGTTTTTCATCTTCAAAAATATGAAATTCGCCTTGAGCCAAGAGTTGTTTTGCTACTGGATTTAAAATATATATGTATATATATATCCCAAAAAAACCAACCCAAGTGCAGTTATTTTCTCTTTTCAGAAATATGAAATACGAAACACTATAATCATTACTTTTAGCTCATCTTAAAACAGCATATGGGTTGTTGTTTTCATTTCAAGAATGGGGAAAAGAAACAGACAAATTAATTCTGATTTAGCTTATATACTTCCTTTAGAAAGCATGGTGATCACCAGAAGACATATTTTAGAATCCTGGTGCCTTCCTGAAACATTGAAATTGCAGGTATGAGAAAGTGGTCACCATACTTTTCATCAGGTTATGAACAATAATGTAGAACAAGTAAATATCTCCTGGCAATTCTTCTTTTCCTGCCAGCCTGGAGCACGGCACAATGCGCAAGCAAGACTTTGCAAGCAAAATGTTTCCAAAACTTGATGATCTGAGGCAATGTTTAGATTATAAGAATATGCACTAATAATGTATTATTTTTCATCTCCTTAGAGATACAGCACATCTCTGAAAGTACACACACAGTGTCAACCAGTTCTGAATGTTCAATTAACACATTACTTTGCTAATTTATTTTATATTTTAATGTTAAATAATATGCATAGAAAGCCCTGATATAATATAACTTAAAAATATGTATCTTCTAAAGTTAATCAAAGCAAAGTTAAATTACCCCTATGATAAATTTATTTCAGCTTACTTTCCCTTCAGGTTACTCCAGCTTTCTTGTTTATATAAATCTAATTTTCACTTTCAATGTATTTAAATTATTTGCAATAGGATTCCCTGTTAAATAAACTGTTTTGAGTTTAAGGGGAAAAGAGACTCTATTCTGGTATTGTATTTCTATACAAATAAACAAAAACAAAAAGAATAAGAGAAATGTTGGGTTTTTCAGCCTCCTGAGATTTCTGTGTGGGTTTTTTTTTTTCTCCCTAACAAATACACAGAAATGCAGAAAAATATCCTACAGGGAACACTTGATTGAACTGGCCAGTCACTAAATATGAGTTTAGCAACAGGAAATTGATGAATTTGAAAACGAGGTATTATCAAGTTAATAATTATGATTTCAAGCAAAAGAAACAAAGAAAAATTTCCTAGTGTCTTGGAACCCAAAAGTAAAATATTTTGATCACATAAATTCGAATAAATGTTTTATTGTCATATTAAAAATTGTTTTGCAGGAGTCTGAAAATAATTCAGAGGAAGTTGAATACAATGAGAAATGAGAAATCAAGGATTTTGTTAAGGTACTCAAAGGGGAAACTAAGATTTTGCTTAAGGAAGGAAATGCAGAAGTGAGATGGAAATCACAAAGAAACACTTTGAAGTAACAGATGTAAAATAGAATGTTTCAGATGTGTTCTTAAATATCGTTTTGTTAGAAAGGTGAGTGATATAGACTGTTTATTATTTAAGTGATACTTCTAATTGTCTTCCTGTTTGGAAAGTTGAAAAATACAAAGACAGACACTGAGTCAGTACTGGAGTTAGAGAAGGATAGAGAAGTAGTGCAATGAGATTAGCATCTCTGTCTATGCAAATTCAGACATTGGAGTTCTTTAATGTTAGAATTTTTTTTTCCAACTCCCTGTGATGGATAGTAGATGTTAATAGCAGGATTTCATGAAGGAAACTGAAGCCCAGACAGGTCAGGGTAGGAGGAACTTTACAGAGCTACTAATATTTAGGTGTTCTAGACTTCAAATGAAGGTACCCCATTGTTCTCCAAAAGGCAGAAGAAAAACAGTGCACAAGCTCCACAGCACTGCTCTGTATCCATTACTGCAACTTTCTAAAATAACACAAACAATATTTGATATTAGTAGGGTAATACCCAGTGGTGCTTTCCATAGATCGATATTTTACTACTTTGCTACAAGATCCCAAACAATTCCAGTGAAAAAAAGTCAATCAGGTCAATGCTCAGTGGTGAGCCAAGTTGTGTTGCAGCCTGTTTTCTCTTCAGAAAGAGAGAACCCACCTTCATGGGTCCAGTCACAGAGAGGCCCTCGAACAGAGCATCAACTTCTCCCTTTCTAAACGTAGTTGAAGTATTTAGGTAAATACCTGGGACTGCCATCCTCCCAACTATTCCAGATTGGGATTTATGACCTTTATGACCTTGGGATTTATGACCTTTACAGGATTTCAAATCCTAAAAGTACTTGTGGGAATTTTCCTGAGCTCTCACATCCAGTGATGCCTGTGGCATCACTGGTTCCTCAATCACTATTGCTGAGGAACCTTTGAGATGGGGTTTGCAATACTGTACTGAGATGTACAAGAGTCAAAAGAAAACTACAGGAATTCCTGGTATTGGAGCCAGGGGGAAATCCTGAATCCTGAATCATACAGGACCACACTTTTGTAACTATTTGGTGGCAAAGACCTTACATTCTGACCAAGACTTGCCACAGCATTTATCAGTAAACAAGTCTGTAATGTGAAGGTGCTGAATCATATATTCCCCACACATGCTTTTTCCCATTGAGCTGAGCTCTGAACAAAACATCTGTGAGAGAATTTTTGTTTCAAGGAGTGTGAAAGAACATAAAAAATCAGTGGGGTTTTTTGTTACCAATGTGTGAAGGAAACAGATCTCAAGCTCCTCTCCTTTTCTGATCAAATACTGCTATTCAGTGGTCTGAAATAATATGGGTATACCACCCAAGCAAGAACTTAAGCTTTGAGAGATCTGATGACACTTCTGATAAGTCAAGATTCATGTTCTCCCACATCTGGCTGACACATTCATCCAAGACCCTTCTCCCCCTTCCAGTGTTAGCTACTATATGAGGAAATAAGAGGACTTGAAAGAAAAATGATGGCATTCTTGTCTGAAATCTCTATATAATAAGGCAGCAGAGGATGTGATAAAATTTAAGACTTTCGCTACTCTAATCACTTATTTGAAATCAGTGGTGGCAGGCCCTATGTGCTGTGGAAAAAGGCACCAATTAACTATTACTCATTTGTTCTCATTTGAGTTTTAACTGTTTAAGTTTCATAAAGTTTGAACATCCACTCATACAAATATGTAATAAAATCTTAGAGGTCCTGGTCTATTGAGCAAGTCCTACCAAAATAACTATTTTGTCTTATTTGCAAAACTAATATTTTTTTGCTTAACTAAGTATTTTTGTGGGTGGGACACTGAAAGTCTGATATCCTGGGTCTGTAATG
Organism: Chiroxiphia lanceolata; assembly: GCF_009829145.1. Taxonomy (NCBI): domain Eukaryota; kingdom Metazoa; phylum Chordata; class Aves; order Passeriformes; family Pipridae; genus Chiroxiphia; species Chiroxiphia lanceolata. Next base: position 29,575,322 of record NC_045644.1, read on the forward strand.
AGTCTTGTAAGGTATAACAATGTCTGTGGAATCACTGATTTTGTTGCTGTTGTCTACCCAAAACTGAAAAGATTCTAGCAGGTGGGTAGTCAGATAAAATTGCTTCATGAGAAGGAGCAGAAATTAGGATGTCTTCTGCCCGGGTTAACTCCCTGACCTCTCTTAGAAACAGAAAGAAAAGGAGTGGCCCTGCTGTGCTGTTAAAAACTTCCAAACCGCCAGCTTGCATTTATACAAATTCCTTCATCCACTCCTCAAGAACAATTCCTTTATTCCACGTGAGCTGGAAGGCTTGGAAGCATGGCTAGAACACATTTTTAACAGATGTTTGTCAATGTTTGCCGTGACAATTCAAAGTCTGTACACTGTTTGGTATGAGGAATTCTGTGCGTCTCTCTTTCCAAATGAGATATGAATATTGATTCATTCACCTTCCATTGCCTGGCATCTCCAACTTGGTGCAAAACCCAGTGAAAACATCCTGGTACTTATCTCAGATCACTCAGAGTGTAATAACTGCCCATTTAAACATGGACTCTGGGTATCTAAAGATGGATCTCACAGCTGTTTCTTCTAGTCTGAACTCCAAGAAGGACAGAACTTGGAAAGAAGTGATCTGCAGAATACTGATCACTTGTGAAGGCTGATTAGAAATGCAGCTGACAAAGTTACTTGGAAGGTACAAGAAGTAACAATTGCCTCCTAGCTATTTTGGAGATGCAGGCAAGGCATAAACAGCAAAACTGTAGGATCGGCAACAGACTTTGTGATTCGTAACTTGTTGAATACATTCGGTGGGAAAAGAGTCCAGCTGGTCCTGTTAGCTAAAGTGGGTTTTAGATCCATCACAGAAACAATACCTGTTTCTCCGTGACAGACCTCTGGGAAATGCTGTGTTTATTGTATTGCAGACTGATCAATTGGGAAAATTAGATCTGCCTAATTAGGCTTCAGTTGGGAACCCCACAGTCTGGACTGCCACAAAGAATTGGAAACTAGGAGCCCACACAGAGCCCACTGAGGCCAAGTAGGAGTCCAACAGCACATGGCTCCAACAAATATCTTCTTTAAGTCCTGCTATGAAGGCTTTACTGAGCCTGCCTTTGGCTGAAATAGAACCATGCCTGAAGTTATATCTTCAAATGCAAAAACTGTTTGTAAAGGATCACATCTAAGATTTTTAATGAAATGTTTATCTCAAAAAGACCTTCACTACTGAAATTTCATAAAATTGAAATCAGGGGAATAAATATGCTTTTTTCTACCTAATTCCAAAAAAAATCCCACAAACCAAACCAAAACAAAAAACTCTCTAAATGGAATACTGGTAAAAAAACTGTTACCTTGCTTCAGGAAGAACATTTAGGTTTATAACTTTCACAGAGGAAGTAGTGCATGCTGTTGTCTCAGGCTTCTCAGGAGTCCAGAGAAAACAAGATTGAATGGTTTCCTATGTGGATTTCTGGTAAGCACATGGAAAACCAGATCCCACTCTTCTCAAAGTGTTCCCTAAGGCCAGGCAGTAGAATGTAGATTCTCTAAGCTATTAGGCACTGCTACCACCCTCTGCTCTAGTCCACAAGATACTACATTCATGGAGTATGTTACTCAGGACAAAGAATTCAACTGACTTCAAGAAGCCTATAAAAAACATACATGAAGTGCTCTTGGATGTCCAAGAGTGAGAGAGAAGGGATACAGAAGACAATGGGAAAAGCAGACAGGCCCTGCAAGAATAAAGCCATTACAATATTATTAGAAGAAATTAATAAAACAAATAAATAAAAAAGCCACCAAACAAATAAGCAAACAAACCAAACAAAAAAACCAAAAAGGTAAAAAAACACCCACCAAAATGAAAACTTGATTAAAATAAATAATAACACTAATACCTATGTTTTTACTTCAGCAATAAGTACCAGAAGTGAAGCAAACTTTTCTGGTACACTTTCATCAGCTGTGGATTACTCATAAGGTCATGCATTTGCAAAAGAGGTTATTTTGAAACATTGGATTACTGCAGAAACACAGTCTTATCTAAATTAGTTCTGCCCACACTCTCAGCCAATAAATTTCTCCACCTGTTTGCATATTGATTTTTTCCCATCTTTTATTTATTTCAGCTTTGGAAAGAAAAAGTCCCTTAAGCAGCTAACAGGAAGTATTAGTTCAGAAAGGTTATTTTGTTTTGCTGTCAAATGTCTCTCTAGCCGGATCACTTTACAAATGTAAATTAAAAGGCTTAAAAAGTTGTGATCCAGTGTAGAATTCTAATTCAGCTTAGACAACACATTTTTCTCATTTCAAACACAATATATTATTTTTGTGTTTAACACTCTGCTGATCTGGATCAGAACCCATTAGCTCTCAGCTCTCTTCTGGTATGTAGAAAAAAGGATTGCCTAAAGGATCTTTATTTTATTTTTCTAGTGCATCTAGTCCATTTTGCTTCCCTTCTGCAACAAATAAAGCAATGCAATATATACTTGTCAGTCCCACAGACATCAGCAAGTGTGAGAGTTAAAACAATAATCAACAGTAGCTTGTGAGATTTCACAGATGGATAATTAAGCAGCCTATGTACATGTCATTTTCTCTCTGGTTTAAAATGTCCTTTGGACAGATTTGCATTCCTGTGACACAGCCAGGGCACTTCACCTTTAATACCACTATATAACGGTACTGCTTCTTGATGCTTCTCAGGTTCTTACAAATTATCTCTACTGATTTAACCTTGAGCATTTGATCTCATCCAAGGGTGTGACTTCTCTGAGAGATCAATGGTGTTATGCAATCTAATGAATACCCAGGTAATAGTCGTTTGGTCATTTGTCATCTCATTTATAGCACTTTGTGATTAAGTTTAATTTGCTTTTATTTCTGATGAAGCTGTTGTCTTACAAAAGTCATCAGTACAAAAAGTATTAGAGTGTTTACTGTTCCCTGGAGACCCAGCTCTCCTGAATCATCTCTGGAAAACCAGCTGGCAGATCTTTATCTGCCTAAAAGAGGAAGGTAGACAATTCTTAGCTAGAAATCAGTGCCTGCTCTGCAAACTTCTGTTTAGAAGCAAGTGCTAAGAGAATTATGCGCTAACAGGAGTGTAGCTGACCCTTCTGGTTCCTAAGCAAATGCAACAAGCTTTAGCATAGCCATCCACACTGTCCTATTGGGGTCTTACTTCTGAGTACAAGAATTTAAATAAAAGTTTCCAATGCCAGTACAGTATGGTCCACAGCTGAGTCAGAGCAACTTCACTAGATAAGTACATAAAAAGAATAAATTCAAAAAATAAACTCATGGATAAATAAATAAAGGACAAAACTTACCTGGGGGTAGACATCTTTCTGAGATAAGATAGAGATACTATTCCAACGAAGCATCCCACCCTGAATCTCACAGAGTGGCTGCCCTACAGCACGTGTGCTGGTTTTGCCTGACCTACTCAATACCAGTGTTTTGCCCAAATACTCTATCTTTAAGGATTGCCTCCCACCACAATTGATACAGGTGGGACATATTCAGAGAAATGGATTAGGATAGACACCTGTGTTCAATTTAACCCCTTGCTCTGCTGTTTAGGCTCTAAGGCAAATCATATGGGTTTGTTTTCTCGTATTCAATAAACATTTTCCACAACATGTGTGGTTTTATGACTTTGCTGCTACTGCATTAATCATAAGTGTTCTAAGAAAGGTATATGAAAAGCTATTCCAGTTGTCTTCCACTATCTTGTCTGCAAAAACTGGGAGAAGCTGGACTAACTTTATAGCCTGCAGGTTTCTTTTGGAAGCACAGAAAGTTTCCCGGAATTGATTTTACATTGTATCACTGATTGCTAGGCTCTGGCTAACAAGGTCTGCTACAGCTTTAATTCATTGACCTGATAAGGCTCACAGGTTGCCACAGTGCTCCAAAGTGCTGCTTCAAGGTGTTTTCTAGGTAGAGATTTCATTTTAGACAGGACAGGTTAAAGGATCAAGAAACTTAGGTCAAAGAATATAAACCACTGAATAATAAGGCAAGAGCAGTATTATTTTACACCTTTAATGAATATTGTTATTGGCTACAATAGAAAAATATTCTTCAAAGAGCTCACTGAGCTGAGTTCCCTGTTGTATTAAGCGATTGTATCATACATACCTTTTAGGTTGACTGAACTATCTAGCAGCAAGCTTATTGTTTTTGGTTTTGTGCCCACTGCTCTGGTGGGAAACATCATCCTTCTGCTCTGAGGGTTGAGTTTTCACTGTGCTTTGGGACAAGAGTTTTTCCTTGAAACTAGAGCAGGCTGCAGATACACACCCAGCCTCCCGAGATATCCCAGCTGACATCCTGGAACTCACTTGCACATCGGAGCTCAGTGCTCTCCTTCAGAGCTGGTTTCTAATGCAGGACCAAGTCATTGCAGTAATTCCCTTCTTTGCCTTCTTTATTGTGATTTGTTCCAGGTTTTCTTCTACCTTGAATGTGTTTCCACCTCATCAGCTATCCTATTTTGTTCTCAGGTTCAATAATCTCTCCCTTACTGAAAACAAACATTTTGTTTCGGGGCCACGAGTAACACCTTTTCCCATATATATCACTGACAAGCTTTTTTCTCTTCTTTAGCCATTTGGGTGTCCAATTCAATATGATGAAATAATTATCACCTTGTTCTGACTTTCTGTGATGCAGCTTAATTTCCTGGTTAGATTCTTCTGTATTTAACTCATAACTCCTGATTTCTGTTTCAGTAATTTCATAACCCTTTTGAACGCACAGCCCTTTGCCTTGAAGGCTTTTTCTGTTGTTCCTAAAATAAACTCCAGATGACTTTTCTACCTGTAACTTGAGGACACTGCTAGCATTTAAATGCTTTAGAGTAGCAGACATTTTTGCAAAGCTTTTTTTGAACTCAAGAGCCTAAATACAATGGGCACCTCCCTAGATCTTTTGATCATTCCTCTGTTCCCCAGCAGTGGTGCCAGAGAGCCTCAGCTACTTAGCACTATAATAACAGAGAAATCCCAAAGAGTCCTCAAACATCTTTCTAAATCCTCTTAATTTGTTGTTCTTAACCCATGACTAAGGGAGGTACTTGTCTGTGTCCAGGCACACCTGCACAGGCTGAGATGTTTCTGCAACATGCAATTCCCTCCTCAGCTACTGGAAAGTTTCTCTGCCGTTTCCCTGCTGCCATCCCAGCTCCCCTCCCTTCCCTGCCACCTGTCAGCCGGCCTGTTTTCTCCTGTGTCAGCTCTTACAATGGCCCCTAAAATGTTTTCCTCTTGTCCTAAAAAACTTTGCTCCTGCCTCTAGTGCAGAATCTCCAATTCAACCATACTTATTTACAGACCTATTTTTATTCTTCTGTTTAATTAACTTATATATTTCATAACTATTTTAGTGTAGCTTGTATCCAAGAACTACTTTACTATCCTCTCCTTAAGCAGTTTGAGTCCAGAAATATCTTTTTCAGCTGTGCTTTGCCATCTTATTTCCACCCCATTATAAGCATAAAGTGCTTTTTTGAATGTTGTTTTCTACTTCTCCTGATTTGCACAGGTCCTTCAAATTTGACATTGCAATTAAACCCTTTATTCCAGCATGTTTTTTGCCATCCTAGATATCCACCCTCAGGTTCTGCACCAGAAGTTCCTGTTTCTCCACTTTTGCCCACGCTCCTTTCATTAGCGAGGTTGGCATCACACCACTGCCTCATTAATCACACCTATTCTCTTTTCAGTATTTGGTACCAGCTACATCACTTATGCTACTACAGTTCTCAGTAGTTTTGCAACCTTATTCTTCCTTGTTGTACACCATACTATCCTTTATTTCTGCCTTTTTTTTTCCCATTTTCTTTTGTATGTAAAAAAACTTGGAAGACATTGGTGTTTCAGGCCCAACTAATATCAAAAACACCTCTTACATCATCTATCCTGATTGCTGTACTCAGGAGGTTAAATATGGTGTTCAGGTGGTAATAAAAGTAGCATATGGTTACAAAAATTCAGCAGTGCTTTATCACTATCTTACATGCTCCTATTTCTCTAAAACAGGTAACTTTGTTAGAATAAACTGTCTATAATTTTTTAATAATAACATGTATTTTTGACAGTAATAGTAAAATTATGTTACATTTTTTCTGTTACTCATTTTAAACATAAATTTTATAGCCACTACCAGGGCAAGTGTTAATTGTGCCTTGCACTATATCACAATTGAACTCTCCCTGAAGCAGTAAAAGTGTTTAAGGAGGCTAAATTTTCTTTTTAACTTGCCTTCTAGCTTCAAGAAAATTTAATAAGATCACCTAAAAGAGACAAAGGGATGTGCAGAACTTTTTTTCTCTTGTGCTTTTTCAAAGAAATGACTTAATTTGCTTTCCTTCCTGCTATCTCTTTCCTACCTTGTCTCAGAAATAGAAGCTGTTACACATCTACACAGGAGCACAAGTAACATGAGACAGGCCAAAATCCAAGAGGTCATGTTTGCTTGCTAACAGAAGTAGAGAGCCTGATGACTTGCAGTTCAAATCCTGATCAAATCAATTGTTCATAAAAAAAAAAAGTTGTGACCATTCTGTAGGAAATGACTATCTGTGGATGAAGGAAAGCTATAAAACACAGCTTCAAAAATTATACTGAAACAAAAAACAATTATGCTGAAACAAAAACTGCCAAGGAAATTCCCTGTGATTTTTGAAGCTCTTGATGGGATCTCTACACTCTGATGAAGGTAGAAAGAAAAACGAGCATTAAATATTTGTTCTGGAAAGTCTTCAGAGGCTACAGCTGAAAAGGTTTGTCTGTGCCTATTACTACTACATTTAGAGATAAGCTGTGGACACTAAAAAAAATAAAAAAAAAACAACATAAACCTTACCTTTCACCAATTTTGAGATTTATGGACAAATACATTGAGATGACATTTCCTTCCTTTGAGGGCCACAGTCAGAACCAACAAAAACAAAATAGAAAAGAAGTCAGCTTTCTGAAAACAGTTTTTCTTTACAAATTCTCCCACTTTTCCAGGTGTGTTTCCTTTTAGTTGATGCAGGTGACCTGCTAGCAGCCCTTGCTCTTCATGTTCCTGGAAATTGCTAGTTGATAAAATCACAAAGTGAAGAAGGTGGAACGAGGACCTCTTTTGCATGAGTACATACTGTTTTACCTAACAAAGCCAACAGGATCATTATTTTCTCACAATGCCAGGTTTTGTTGCTAAGCCAAGTCATTTGCAGAAAGGAACAGGTCAGTGGAAAAGCAAGAAACAGTATGCTGGAATAAGGATTTCAAAGAAATATTCCGAAGGTCACAGATCCATTACTGGGAAACCACCTAGGCCAGGTTAGAAATTTTTCATCTAAATTATTTTTCAAAGGTAAACTGAGTTTTGACTGAAGTCAATGAGCAAACACACAGAACTGCAGAAATGTCTGCTATCAGTCTGAAATTCTTCAGTGGTTTAATTATTTGGTAAAAATAAAGGAGGGCTTCCTGATTTGTTCAGAAAATAATACTGTCTGCAGGGATGAAAAAAAAAAAGTCTTTATCCAGTCTAGCAACTGGAAAAACCTGTGACATGTTAGAGATATTTCATCTTCATTTTGTATATATCCAAGCAAGCAGAACGAAATTAATTTACATAGCAGATAAACTGGTTTGGTCCTAGAATGGTATCCCAAAAGACATTTTAATATAAAAGGAATACATTTGGTGTATAAACTATTTTTTTTAAAATGATGTGGGTATTGCCAGGAGTCTATACTCTATTAAAAATAACAGCAAAGAATTGGTGATTGTCAGTATATAACAACATTTTACCATATCAGCCTTTTCCAGAATTTCAAACAAGTATTCATGTAATTGTCTTTTTGCCCTTGTGTCAGAAACAGTAAAAATTTTGCCTTTCCCAGCTCTTATTTTAATGCATTATGCAGCTTCTCAACCATCAGAACAGTAGCTCAGCTCTGACAGTACAAGTTCACGCTGCAGGAAGGCTTCTGTGCCAGGGCTGCTTCAGCCACAATGCAGTATTTTCCACCCTGAACATCTCATATCTGTGAGTGCAAGTTGGATAGATAAACTCCTTACCATGGCCATGGCAACACTTATAATGCCCAACAAGAATGGATTCTCTACCACAACACACAGAAATTCCAGACTAGCATAGCTGGTTTGTTACTTGTCAAGTTTTTGGCATAGGGAGCAGTTTGCATCTTAGAGTTCCCCAGGAAAGACAGACCTGTTTTAATTCTGTCCAGGTTTTACCTATGAAGCAGGAATGACTGATTTATACCACAAAATGCTCTGAAAGTGGCAACAAAATAAGAGAAGCAGCTTTCATTGGCACAATGCTAAGACAGAGTGGAAAACAGCCATAGGCTTCTTTCTACCGTCAAGAGGAGATATCTGGAAGGAAAAGCAAATGAACATAGATTCCTCAGCAGGACAGACAATTCCACTGAGGATCTATGGGTTATCTATTTACATGAGAGCATGTATTCCATAACCCGGGTTGTTGCTTTGTGACCAATTACTCTGTGATTTATGTTAGTGCTGTTTTATAAGTTTTGCAGAAGGAAATATTTTAGAATTGAACTATACCCATCTCTTTCAGGAAATGCTTTTATTTAGAAATATATCTTAGCCTTTACTACAGAGATTAGTTATAAAACAAAAAATATTTTATGCACCTGCTTAGGTGTGGATCAATAAAACTTATTTTCATAGCCATTGTGTTGATGCAGTAGTGACTGCTGAATTTGCTTTACTCCCTCTGCAATCCTTAGCATTTAATTCAGAAAACTGCATCCTGCTGTAAACTGTAAAGCTGCAAGATAGAGACTTAAGTGGACAATACAGTGAACCCAACACAGAGAAAACTGTACTCTGAATGCTGGATTTGATTTAAAATCATATTATCAAATTAAAAAAAAAAAAAAAAAAGAAAGTACAATACTACAGTAGCTTGTTTTAAATGGTCTATTTTGAAAAGTACACCATTTCTCATATTGCTTTCAATCCTGTTGGCCTCATTGTTAGTAATTATTCCAAATCATTCCTCAAAACAGAACAAAAGTTAAATTTGGTGTGGGCAATGGGATTTTTTAATCCATTCAACTCTGCTTTGCAAATTCATTCATCAGTTTAGTGTTACAACCTTCAAACTAGAAGCAGATTGAGTGCCAATACCAGGGCCTGTTCCATGACAGACTTCAGAAGCAGCTGGGAAATATGCCATTTTGGTGAGTTGTGGGGAGTATTTCTCAATGCTTGGAAATGCTTGTCTCTGCTTCCCATTATGTGAAAACAACTTGAGGATCAAAATCTGGGAAGTTTAAAACTCACATAAATAAATGTTAGTTAGCTTACAGAACTGAGAAACATCAGATTTAACTCTGCAAAAAGTTAACACTGCCCCCTTGGGAAGTCCATGATAATGTGGCTTTTAATTAATAAGATCACTTATTATTTGTCCTTCCATGGGACCCCACAACTGATTTAGCAGCCCACAATGAAGGAATGAGCTGTTCACTAGACTTTTACCATCGTTTTTTAGCTATATTCAGCCCCATCTCATCCTCTGCAGCTGTTCCCTCACTCATAAGACTCCTGGCATGACATTCCCATGGCTCCCAAGTGACATTGGCACAGGTTGGGACAAAAGAGTGTCCCTGCCTGAGGTACCTGCACCCTTACAATCACAGTCCCCAGTCTGACTGAAACACTGTCACACATGAACCTCCATAAAACATGCTGGTACTCCCTTACTGAGGGAAATGCTGTAGTGCTGCCCCTTTAACTAAGAGATACAAAAAATAAGTGGAAAAACTGGGAAAATTGACTTTTTGACTGCCATGGTTTTGGTTTGTGTCTGATGATGTTTTGTGAGAGTCTCCCTTTCTCGCTTCTCCTGAAAGCAGGAAACAAATAAATATTACAAATAAACTTTGACAAAAATCAAAACACCTGCTCAGGTGGAACCTGAGCACCTGCTCACTTAACACCACAGAGAAATCTACATCCCTCCAGCTCTACTCCTTCCTCCCCAGAGAGCATCCTGCTCTCATGGAAGTCACAGGGAAAGACAGCAATATCATTAGAAAGCAGCAGCCTACTGACACTAAAGTAAATAATTAAAAAATAACCTTTATAATGGAAACTCTTAAATTACTTTACATATAGCCCTCACCACACACGTCAGTACAGTTATGTTTAAAGAGAAGAAAAGTAAGCTCCTGGAAAAAATCATACATTGCAGGGATGATGAAGTAGATGTCACAGCCAGGGAACTGTAGATTTTAGTTAAGTAGTAAAGGTGAGTGATATTTAAAAAAAAAAAAAGGTACCAATAATAGCATCAGCCAAAGCAAAACCAGCTGAAAAATCCTTGCAATATGTCAACTTTACCATAAATGACTGTGCTAATAAAAGATGCTGAGAGAATAAAATAAGAGGAAATGGAATATTCAAGTCAGAAACATTTCTAAATATTCACTAATATGTTTTAAAAGTTTTCAGAAGATGCCAGTGTCTGCTGAAGCAGGACAAATCTATTTCCATGTTGCTAATGCAGAGACAGCCATGTTCATGACACATGACTGTCAGTCACACCTTACACGCCCCAAAAGAGATATATTGCCCAATGAAATGAAAAAAAAAAGGGCACCTAGGGCAACTCTTGGGTCACATCTGGCTGACTAAGAGCAGCTGTGTTGGAACAGAGGTAGGCAAGTTCCCTTGTTATGTAAGCAGCATCAATCTCCCCTGAAACATTAAGATGGAAAATTTATTGAATTAATTGTGGTTTGGTTTGCTCTCTCTTCTCCTTGAAAAGATATGAATTCATTTATCAAGCAAGAATTGTTTTCAGGTTGGCTTAGGAATTTTTCCCTTCCTGATTTAGCCTAATGTAAGATGTAAGGACTGGATTATTAAAGTAAAATTAATATTTCAGCTGCCTACAAAAATGACAAACAAACAAAAAAAAAAGCAACAGAAGTATGAATCTAAAACTGAGACAGAGAAAGAAGCCAGGTTAAAAATTAGTTTGATCATTACACTTCCTAAAAAGAATATAAAATAAAATTTTACTTAGCCACTACTATTAAACTAAGAATGACAGGCAAGTGGTAGAGTTAAAACCACAAGTTTGTGGTCCAAAGTTTCCTAGCAGAGCCTTTTGAGTATTGTACACACCAAACCTCCATTTCTGCAGTGTGTGAAGACCAGGTTCTGGAGCTGGGAACACCAGGGCAAGCAAGGGCTGCTTGATGTGTTGTGGACCTTGCTGTTTACTGAAGAATTCATTACAGAAGGGCTACAGCAGTCAGAAGTTGTATTACAAAGTATGAAGCTCTGGCAGTGCTGGCTGCCCATGCTAAACCAACCTATTCACATTTGACAGGCAAAGGAAGAGGATGAGAAATAATTCAGAGCTTCTACCCCGTCTTCTCTCTTGGGCTTGTATATGAAAAATCTACGGCTGGAGGAGGAATAGAGGCTTCCCCCCCCCCCCATGTCCCAACTGCCTTGTAGACCTTGTTGAATTCTTTTTATCACGGTTAGGAGTGGAATGGGATAATTGTCTTCACAGAATCAGTCCAATTTCTGGTGGTCCCCCTCTCCAGTATAGAACAGCTATTAGACGGGTCATGTCTTGGGATATCTTGAAGACTGAGATTTCAGAAAAGTGCAAAAAATCAATTCCTCTAACTAGAAGTCTGACAGCAGATGAGAGGGTCAGAAAACTGGTCAGAGATGGTTCAGGGGTCACCTCAAGGATTGCCTTAACTGACAGATGTATTCATTTATGAAAACATACAGTTTGCTTTTATCAACACACAGTTGTCTTTCTTTGCCGTAAACAACTACTTAAAAGGAAGCTGAAGACAGCAGATGAACTTGTTAGTACTTGTTAATTAAATGCCTACAGTCTCTTCCTTTACCATTTTTTAAAGTTTAGAAACACAAAGGCAAAACAGGAAATTAATGGACAAGGCCGGGTCAGAGAACTGAAGTCAAAGTACAATTGAAACCAAGGCTACAACCTTTGCTGCTCAAGAGCTTCAGGTTGTGGTCAGAAACAAGAAATCAAACTGTCCTCTGACAGAAAGATGTGAGTCAGGGCTTTCAAGGAGTCTCCACGAAATGCTTCCTTTCCCCCTTTAACTTCCCATCAGCTGCTTCCTTCCTCCTACACTCATCTGCAAATCTCTTCCCCTTAGTACAAAGAAGAGAACAGAAATTTGAGGCTGTATTTTGCCTTTGGCTGGAACAAGAAAAACACTTGATAGCAGAAACCCCCTAATTTTTAATCATTATAATTTATAATTATTATGGCCACATAATAATGTATCCCTAAACATACACATGAAAGAAGAATGATTTGAAAAAGGCTGGAAGGCAGATGCCACCAGCCTACCAGGTCAATGAAATCAGCTAGTAATTAAAGTTTTCTAAAGAACTCATTCTTTCTGATTTCTTTTCAGTAACTTAAAAAGATAACACAGAGGGGGTCCTTCCTTTAAATGCAATGATATTCATCAAATCCATTTGTAAATATTAGTTCAGTTGAAACAACACATAAGATATAAAATGTAATTAAGTTCTGTATAGATTTCACTTTCATGGAAGACTAAGAACAGCAAGAAAGAAATGATGTTATTCTGTTTCTAGAGCTCATAGGAACCACTAATGATTTCAAAAGCCCACGACTCATCAGCTGCAATTAAAACAATTGCAATGACAGTGACCCCAGAAGAAGAAAAAATATAATTACAAAGAGAGCAAGAAATACAAAGAGATGAAGTTGGAATACAGATGTCACTGATTCATGGGATGCATAAAAGAATAACACTGGGAGTGTATTTCTGAGTACCTCCTAACCCAGAGTTACAGCAATGATGGCTGGCCAGAAAACAGCAATTCTGATGCACTGCACATCTCTGACTAAGGACTTGAATTCTACTTTGGAAAAACTGTGGACTGCTTCTGGAGGGAAAGCAAACATAGCCCAGAAGCACAGACCCTGCCAGAAGGTGAACCATGTGCTGCACACAGCCAGCCTTGGGGTTTTGAACATCTCAGATTTATTCATTTATTACATAATATTTTTAGTAATAATGGGCAAGGACATCTTAGTTTCAACAAAACACCTTCCTCTAAAAAAACAAAACAAAAAAAAACCCAACCAAACAAACAAAAAAAAAAAACCCAAAAAAAACCAAACCAATTTTGTAAAATTCTCTTTTTTACACTCCTGATGTGGGTATACTTTAATTAATATTTACAATATTAAAGAAAAAGCAACTGACTAAAAAAAAAAGTCTGTATGTCAACATCTGGCCATCATTCTCAGCAAAACCTCCTTTCCCATTTTCTCCCTCAAAATCTTTGCTTTCAGTATCGTCATCTTGGGCAGATTCATTGTCCTCTCTTCACTTGCTGACATATCACAGAACGGACTTTGATACTCTTAAGCATTCTTTTTTGTAAGTTGGACAGAGTATCTGCATTTGCATCATTTTCCCTTCCTCATCCCATCTCATGCTTGTAATTTCTTTTCTCAGAGACCTCATAGCATCATTGCTGTATTCCCTGACGGGATACTTAGACCACATGGGCATTTCCTCTTTTCCAGCTAGGCCTTCAATTAGAATGATTGCTCTTTTAATACACAGGAACAGCCATAAGAGCACACAAAATGGCTACATCCCATTTAGAGCATTACTTATGCAAAAAAAAAAAAAAAATCACCCAGTTAAATAGCTTTGTGCTCAAAAGAGCTTGGAAAAATGCCTTCCAGAAGTCACTGCCCCTGGTATCTGGCTGCAAAGCTGCCAACATAATCATCTCCTCAGTAATTTCAATGAAAATGAGCCATGTTTACAAAACCCTACTGTTTCAGCAAACTTGACTTATCCAACCAGAGCAAGTCAGCTGGCAGAGCTTGTCCTCCGTTGGGATGAAATGCTGGGCAGCTCATAACTCAGAGGGGACTTGTGACACAAACATCATCTCCCTGATCCCTTCATCTGTCCTTCAGCAGTAAGAGTTAAGCCCAGCTGGGTCTTAATAGTTTTACCTATTTGCAGGTAAAACTGATTTGATTTAAACATTCTCTCCATTCCATGTCGCCCCTCCTATTTACTTGACATGTTTTGAGAGGTGCCAGAGTGCACTGACTTGTGCTGGAAGTGAAGCTGGTAGACACATTTAAAGAAAAAAGCATGAGAGAATCTCTGATGTTCAATTTTATGGTTTGGTGGGGTTTTTTGTTTGTTTGTTTTCCTTCTGTGTTAAACTTGATACTTGTCTTTCTAGTTTGGCCTGCATAATCTTTATTACCAGTGGTAACCAATAAAAGGAAGGAACCTAAGCTTGTTTTAAAGACTCTAGGCTGGAAATCAGGAGACAAATAAAATCCAGTAGTCGTACATTATGGACATCTGATATGAAAAATAGTGAGAGACAAATCATTTTCTGAGCACAGAAGTAGGCAATAAATCACAAGTAATACAAAGATTTCACAAAAAGAAATTCTGGCAAAGAAACTATGTATTTATCCCTGTTGATGTTTCTTGTGGTTTGGACCATTGTTTCAAGGCTGATCTTGACATGTCAGACACTCTGTTAATACTACACTCAAAGCTGCTCAGGAAATAAATCTAATTGCTAACCCATGAAAGGTTTCCTCCTGGACACCTTTCTAAATTATCCAATAGCTTCCTGTCTAAATGGGTATTTTAAGAAGATGCTTTTAAATTCCTTGCTCTCTAATAGTTTTAAAATCTCAAACTATGCTAAAGGATCACAAAACTTTTCCTGGTACTCCTAGGCAATATTTTTCAACCAAGCCAAACTTTCTTTAAGCAGAAAAAGAGCTGATGAGTCAAACACTCAGGAGGTCCATGATCGTCTTTGTTTTCCTAATCTGTTTTATACAGTACATGTACAAATACTGGAGTGATGGGTGGCAAAAAAAACCCCTAAAACAGATAGTCTCACAGTTGCTCAATGCCTCAAGGCAGTTATGGAAAGCAACAACTACTTCCATAAATACTACTGCATAAATACTACTTCCATCTACTTCCATAAATTCTTTTTTGTTTCCAGATAAGACCTACAGTCTATCAGTAGGAGAAGAATCCCTTTGTCAAGCCCATGTTGTATTCATCAGCGTGCAGTAAAGGAAAAGAAAAAAAGTCTTACAAGTTAGTTTTGTCTTTACAAATCCATCTCTCCATTTGGGAGGCACATTCCTAACAAGATGGCTGGTGCTCTGGTGAAAGCTGAGAGGTTAACAGAGGGAATGAAAAAGGGGACTGCACAAGAAGAGGAGGGATATAATTGTGTCCATCCCCTGCCAGTTGCTATGTCAGAATTTTGCACTCTGCTATTCAAGCTTGAATCTCTCCTTGCTTGGTGCTTAACAACACATCCTGGATATGCAGCATACAAAAGATTATAGATTATAGTGGTTACAAGAGAGAGAGCAGAAAGGGCACTGATACATTAGTGGGTTTTGATCAAGAAAAAAAAAAAAAAAAACAGAAAGGTTCAGCTACTTTGAAGTTGGCCAGGCTTTTAGCCTGACTGTAGCTGTATTTCCTAACCGGGAATGACAACAGAATTTTTAGGTGGTATTTATGCACTTACTTGCAGGAAAAGTTATTCGTATAATGAAAGAAATGTTGGGTTTAGATACAATTAGATAAATTTATCCTAGGAACGAATAGACTTTCTAAATGCACAATGAAAACAAAAAGGTGGTCATATTTTAATCCATGAAGATACTAAAGAAGGGGAAAACTGAATAAGATTCCTAACCAGAGAGAAACTACATGTTTCTTGATTTTGGATTAAACTTTTTTTTTTCCCCTTATTGTCATTTAACAAGAAATCAGCCTCCAGCTTTAAGAATTTATTGTAGAGAGAATTTTGGAGTAACTTGAGAAGAAAATGCAGTAAAGATTTCATTCAAATTATAATGCTGTCTAAACTGTTCCTATTTATTTGAGTTGGCTTCAGATCAGGGTCTTAAACTGGAAAATACTGTACTATGCACTGTGAAGAAGAGGAGAACCATGCTTAGTGTGCATCAGGAAAGGTAGTACAGGACAACTGAAATTCCCTGACTTCTCCTTGCTCAGTAAGGTGGGTTATACAGCTTTTCCCAGTGTCAGGACAGGGTGGCTCTGAGAGCCCCTCTCCATCTCACAGCCAGCACATGTGCCAGTGTCAATGCTCACCCCAAAGTAGCAGCTTTACTACGCAGATGTACAGCAATTCTTTTCAGCCTGTGCTATACATGGTGTCCACATACATTCCCCATGTGGCTGTTACCCTCCTGACCTGGGGGTTCTGAGGATGTCCCTGTGCTTTGGCCCTGAGGACCATCACTCCCTACAGCAGATAAAGTGTTTCTAAAGTGGTGCAAAAATTCCTTGCTTGGTTGCAATCCCAGTGTAGGACCTGGGTGGAAATCACCTGATATGCCCAGGACATAGCCAGGCTCTCCTTAGAGTCTTGCTTGTGTGTATCAACCACAGATTCTTTCTAGGTCCTAATTAATCTCATTTTATGGCTGACACTCAAAAAAGTCAAGTGAGTTGTTTCTGAAGGAAATTTTGTGCCAACTGCACAGGGGTAGATAACCAGTTTTCTAACTAGGTGAGGTTATTCCCACCCCAGCCCCATCTCAACATCTCATCCTTCATTTTTGCCCTGGCAATTATGTTCTACAACAGTAATATATTTTTGCTACAGATGCCTTGTCCCTTCCTCTCTCCTTCTCCTCTTTTTGAAAGAAACTGCAATGGTCTCCTAGAGTTCAAATGACCTGCAGTGCATTGGATACGTCTTTCCAGAAACAGCATTTACAATTCATCAGTTTGCTCTGCCCTAACAGTACTTCCAGTTTGAACTGAAGCTGCCCTGTTCAAAACATGTATCAGCTCAGCACTGTAGTGAAGAAGGGAAAAAAACCTTCATACACCAGGTAGAAAGTAGGTAAAGAATGACAGCAGCAAGCACAGCATTGGTACATTAAAACCTACAAAACAGCAGACCTAGGTGCTCGTGCTGTAATGGCACTGTTGGTACAGAAACCTTTTGGTTTTCTCAAGGCAGACATATAAAATGTGATAAGGAATATTGGCTTTTCTATTTGACTGCAAAACAGTCAGAAACATATCCTGAATTCAAGCTGGCTGCCTGGCACAGTAGAATAGCTGGGTAAATTCTTCTGGCCTGCAAAGTCTTTACATTAAATATTCTTTTTAAATTCAGAAAAATTTAATATCGGTCAAGCAAAGTTTGTATACCACTAACACTTTCAGGGTTCATTTCACTCCTGTGCTCTGGTTAATGTTACTGTGACACTGATATTAGCCAGAAAGGAAACATAAGTCTGAGCCAGTACCCTGCTGATGCTCCTTTGGCAGAGAAAGGATGCTGCCAGCCATGCTCCAGCACCACTGGCTGTGGATCAGCAGTGGGGCATAGCACTGAAAAGGCTTATTTTGAAAGCTCACATCCAGCAAAATATTTAAAACACAGGTCTCATTTAAAGCATGGAATAACTTTGCCAAGCTGGACCTCCTCGCTGCCCGAAGCAGAGCTCAGCACCACAGGAGAGCCTGCTCAGGCCAGGGTAACCACAGGGTGAACTTTTAATTCCCATCATGTCCAGGGCAGGGTGTGTCTGCAGAGATGTCACCCCTGGTTTAGAAGATATAAGACTCAATCTACAGTTGATGATAATGTGAGACTTTGGCTAAAGATAACACTTTTTCTTCTGCAGCACCACCAGATCATCACCCAGTGTAACAAAGGCTATGAATCCTCTAGTTTGTGCCACTGACTTGGCCCCTCAAATCCTCTTTTCAATTACTATTCTTTTATAGCAGGTTCTGTAGTTGAAAACCTTACAAACATTGTTTCATTAAGCTACACAGCTCTCATTTCAGCTAAATAACAATATTTTCCTCATTTTAGAACCCAAGAGATTCAAACAGAGAGCGAGACAGGCCATATAGCAAGTCAAGGTCAAGACCACAACACCAGTATTCCTCACTCAGTCCCCATGCTCACACAGTCCTGTATGGGGGCCCCTGGCTTCCACTCACAACAGCCCCACTCTGGAGTCACTGAGGGACATGGAATGTGTGTTTATATACATTAGTTCTCCCACTGAACTCGGCAGCGTTTCAAGTTCAGGCAGAAAAGTACATTTTGAGAAATGAGTACATGTGGCATTTTCACTGACTCAGAGAGCCAAAATTACTTCATCAATTCATTTCCTATTTGGCAAGTGAGGTTTACATTTCCCTAAACAACCTCTCCAGCACCACCACTTCCTCCAACATCCCTGTAGTTAATTCATCCTATGAGCTTGGATGGCATCAGAGCTAAAAGACTTCCTTTGGAAACCTACCACAGCCTTAGCACATTTTAAATCCCACCCACTCAGTGGGGTGGGGCTGTGGACACAACCCTACATTTACGATATGCTCACACTTGTTGCCACTGTCAGCATTTCTGAGCAGGGCAAAAAAAGGACCCACAATGCAACAAGCAATAAAAATGCCCACTCTGTACTTTTTGAATTTCCTATTTGCTTATATAATCACCATTGCTATTTTAATATCTTTTCCCAAAAATGTTTCATGTAATTTCAAACAATTATGGGAAAATATTATTTTATTAGTAGGAATTCATAATGAAGCTATGACTAACTGGAAGTGTTTATCAAAGCAGTTGCCTGACCAGAAAGAAAGAAAAGCAATCTATTTGTTACAATTTACAGCATTTTAATGTTGGCTTTCTTACCATTTTTTTTAAGCCAGATAAAAAGATATTAAATTCTTTTTTTTTTAATGAAGCATTTCCTTCAGAGTGATTTTTCAACAAAAATTTATTTAATATAGCAAGAAAAATTGAAAATATGTAAATTTAATAGAAAATACGTGTCTTAGCTGATGAAGCTTTTTCATTCTATTGTTTCATATTTGGAAAATTCAACTAAATAATTAAAGCAGATGTACCTGCAGAACTCAGCACATGAAACATAAATGAAAAGTGGGCCTGACAAAAGGTGAGAAATATTCCCGGGATGGATGAAGTGACCTAACGAATGCTAGAAAATGAGACCTTAAGTTCTCACTCTTTCCCACTGTATCTTTTTAGTTTTGAGAAAATGTGCAGAACTTCCCTGATGGGTAGTAAAACCTTTCCAGGATCTTTATTGCTCTGGCTGATGACTGATGAATTCTGACTGAAATTCCCCACTCAGTATATCCTCTACCTTTTTTCCCCATTCCGAGACAACTAACTTCTCATGCTCCATATATCACATGGAGGTACCTTGCACAGGCTTGCAGTTGCCAAGTCAGATGTCTAATTATTTTGTGTCACAAAAAATAACTGAGTGGACCTGGCCCCAAGGCACCAGTTCCACCTTTAGCATGAAGCTAAGGGATAAGGAAGGTAAAACAAAATATAATCCAAGTTCAGGTTCAATCCTCAGGCTGAAATTTGATGGAACACAATGTTTATTCAAGCAGCTGGAATAGCAAACACATGCATAAAAGGCAGTCTTGTCATCGATTGTAGCTGTCATTTCACACTAGCACAGCCTCAAACATGGACTAACATTCAAGCCTCTCAAGTCAAAGCTGGCTTCACATCCCAGTTTCCATATGTGATACAGGAGGCGTGTGCAGCCTCAAACATCTGACACATTTGCCTAAAAGGATTGACCTGACCAAGAAATGCATTCAGTGGATATTGTTTCCCCAGTGCCCTGGGCTCAATCCCTCATCTGTTTGTCTGTTACAGATGTAGCAGTCTTCAAGTCTTCTTTTTTAACGTGCTTCCTTTTTCATGCTTTTGAGAAAAAAACAGCAAAAAAAAAGGTTTTCCTTTTCCTTTCTGCCAAGGCTTCAAGAGAATCTACTACCCAAGGGTTAAACACTCTGTCCTTTGGTGCATTTATGGTAGCAGGTCTGACTTCTGCAATGAACATTAAGCAAGAGCTTCAGTGTTACTCTCATTACCCATTCAGGAATTCAGATAACTGATTGAATAATGCTAGTTTCCCTTTCTATAAAGCAGATAAAAGCCACAAGGGCCGTTGCCACTGACATGGTCTCAGACACTCCTTCTACACAGGCTTTTGCCTGACACAGTTGCCAGCTGAGCATTTTTTGGGTAGCCAGGTAAGCGCAGCACCAGCTGAGTTAGAGGGGAGAGGAAGTGAAAGTGCAGAGGATTTAGAAGGAAGCAAAGAAAGAAAACAGAAAGCAAAGGAGGCTCCTTCCCTCTATGCCCTGCAACAGCCTTTCCAACTCAGATGAAGCAGAGACAGGATCATCTTCTGGCCCCACTGCTACTGCAGGGGCTGGAGGGAGCTCTGCCCTCACTCCCCTACAAAAATTTCTGGAGTGGAGTTCAGCTTGGAAATGTGCTTTACCTTATCATCTCTCAACAGACATCTGTTTCAGAAAAATTAGGTGTTTCTCTCCTTAACACCTACAAGTGAGCTGTCTTAATTTACTTTCCACATGATTACGCATCCTTTCCACTCCAAATGTAAATTAAGTAATAAATAAATAAAAACTCACCCAGAACTGACAAACTCCTTCATTTCTCCTGCTTCCCTGTTTATTTTGCTGTTGGCATTTTACACTATTGCCTTTAAACTGTTTGTCCATGATGTGTTTTTAAATGCTACAAGCAAGAGCAGGTTCAAAAAACAAGAGAGCTGTACAGTTGGAAAGCTGAAGTGCAATTGGCATACCAATAAATGCCTCGATAGTAACTTCAATACAACTGCACTGATGTGTCTTGTTTTCAGAGTTTCTCTCTCACACTCCTGTTTTTTGAAAAACCTTGGGCCCCACACAGAGGATGAACCAGGACTGGCCTCCAGTGTTACAAAAGAGATGATCAAAAGGGTGAAGACTCTGCAAGGCAATCGCAGATGTTGGAGATACCTTGCCAGGTATTTCAGACTATGACTGAGTCTAATCCTCTTAAAACAGGGTAAATATCACCTGTCAAATGAGTTTTAAATACTGTGCTCCCAAGGGATTACTCCTGCTGACTACTTTCCTTTTTTTGTTGGATCAGAGAAATGGAATCAGAAAGGAAAGAATCAAAGTTGTCCCATCACTCCATGATGAATGTAGAAGGGAAGGGTTATGTCTGCAGTTACACAAAAGTTGTAGTTTTATTATGCCAGGACAGAAATCTCTGTGAAATATCTTAACTGAATAGACATTGAGCCTGCGAGGTCAGATCCTTGTTTTGTTGCTCTTGGGCAAGACAGGAGAGGAGCTGTTCTTGCCATTTACAGTTCATCCTAGGGGTAAGAGTTTCCCTACTGTGCTGCTTTGGGCAGCTACTCGCAGTGCAGAAAGCTGTAGCCACTTTTCTGTACGTCTTCTGAACATGAAAAGCTGTTCCTACAGCCCATACCAGCTGTCCACACTGTCCTAGCAGCTTGTCCCTTGTCACACAGCTCAGTCTCTCAGAAAAATCACATCTACTCTGGGTCAAGCTACACTGAGTCACCAGGGGATGCTCTAGCAGGATGTCCCCTCTCCACAGCCAGATAACTACTAAAAAGGAAGAAAATAGCTCTTTTTTCATTTCTTCGTAATTCTACCCGCATCTTTGGTGGCAATGACAAATACATGAACTCTAACCAGGGATTCTTAGAGGCAGAAA
Organism: Chiroxiphia lanceolata; assembly: GCF_009829145.1. Taxonomy (NCBI): domain Eukaryota; kingdom Metazoa; phylum Chordata; class Aves; order Passeriformes; family Pipridae; genus Chiroxiphia; species Chiroxiphia lanceolata. Next base: position 29,597,047 of record NC_045644.1, read on the forward strand.
ACTCGAGGGAATTCATAACCTCCTTTCTCTGGTTACTTTTTCACTTGAAAAGAGAGAACCAAGTTTAAAAGTTTGGACATAGACACCCATACTTCACTGTAGTCCAAACCATAAATCCCTGGTCACATATTCCTGATGTCCTAACATTGTCAGATCAGCAAATGGAGCAGACACAAGGAGATGGGACATTCCCCAAGATGATGTTGGGTATAGAGGAGTGTTGCATGGAGTGGAAAATTTTGAACTTGTGTTTTTGATTAATGTTCTTTTTTAAACAAAGCAGAAGGAAAAGAAAAAAAAAACCACTGTAAAGTATTGTATGGGGAGGGGGAAAAAGAAAAGATTTTTAATGATGGTGTTTGGTTTTATGCTTTATAAGAGATGAGGTAGAGAAGTGTTTAAACTGACCTGAAAATTTCCTGTTGTGTGACTATATTTTTAATTCTAACTTTTAGTGCCCCCACTTCTCTTCACAAAGTAGCTTTTCAGAAAAAAAATATCTTCAAGAAAGACCTTGAAACCATAGGCAATTTGATCAAGCCCACAAGGATAAAGCCTAGGGCTTGGCTCTTGAGCTCTGCTGAAACTAGTTGAAGCGTTTGAAGATGTTCCCATACCCTGTTGACCTCCCTGCTCCTTTGCTGACCTCCCGCACGCCTGAAGAAAAGCAGCAGAAGTGAATGTGTGCAAACATCTCAGCCATTCCCACTCACAGGTTCTCTTACCAGTGTGATCTCACCTCTCTGGCCTAATTAGCCTGAGCACTCAATGACAACAGGCCTGCAATTATGCAGGAGCTGCTCAGTCATAGCTGAGGTGCTGTATGTGCTCCTCTCTACTAATCCGGCTACAGACATGGTAACTTCTTGCCAAAGGACAGGGAGAACACAGGGCTTGGTAGCATATTAAATTGCTTCAGCCAGATTTAGCAGAGCACTCAAGTCCCTGGTCCTAGTGTTAATCACACGTGTATGACAGATTATAACAGCAAGAGAAAGAAAACAAACATGGGTTTCACTTGGGAGAGCAGGGGAAAATTTTGCAGAACACAATTGCCTTCTCACAGATCTGCTGCACTTGGCAATTGTTTAACTTTCTGAAGTGCACTGTTATTTGCTACGAAGAAACAGAATCCTAGTGAATGACTGGAGTCTCATTAAACACATCTTACATATTGTATATTGCACTGACAGGAGAGAGTGCATATGAATGCAGAGTGTCTTCCTGCTGTATGAGCAACACTATGTAAAGGTAACTTTTATGTGCAGACAAATCTTCATTCTCCACTAAGAATGGCAAATTACACCCTAGCCCAGTACACAATCCCTTCCTCTCTCTGCTGAACCTGGTTCTGCTTAGACATTCCAAGGCAAAAAGCAAATGGGAGCATCCCTGCAGCCAGTCATTGGGGTTCAGCTGGGAGAGTACAGCTAGAGAGAAAACTGGGATATTCTGTAAAGCAGAAAGCCAGTCTAACTCCGTGACATCAGGCAGGGAAAATTCTGGGTGGTTTTACTAGCTTTTCTAGAAGAAAATTTATGTAACATGTACAGCTGCCTCAAGTATCAGAAATGTGGCTTAAATGACATACTGATTGCTTGGCTAAGGTCTAAAGCTCCAAGCTTTTTTCTGACCACCATTGAAGCCTGCCTGGATGCAGCACTGAACGTGTGCCTTGATGTCAGGGGACTGCTGGCCAGATGAAGTAAATAGAACTCTTCTTTTCACAGTTTATTGGTACAGAAAATGTTTCCTCTATTTTATATCCACAGGTGTCTTTCAATTCCTTGAGGTTTAATACCTCTGTTAGTATTAGATCAATCTTTCTCTTTACAATAGACTTTTCAACAGTAACCATATCATCCTTAAGTTAAGGCTCAGAAAAAGTTGACAGATCAAGAGATACCAGGTGGGTAAATGCTGAAATCAAAAGAGAAAACGGGAGAAAATCTGTACTTGTATCCAGAACTAATTAGATCTGGGGAGTAATGGATTTTTTTTTTTCACTTTGGTGGATGAACCTAAATTAAAAAAAAAAGGGTAGATCAAATCCAAATAATTTTATTTATTTTGATAGTTGGGAGTTTAATTTAAAAAGAAACCTCTCACTACACTATGATTTTGGTGCTATTCAATTTTCTGAAAGGTTCTGAGGGGTTTTTTTTTATTAGGTGTGCTTTTAAGTGAAATTGGAATGCCTTACTGTAATTGGGAAACAATAAGTTCTGTGCAAAAAAAGTTCCTGTATTTCTGGAATACAATACAACTTTGAAAATGGCAAACTAAATTTTAAAGATTTTTTTGCTTTTCTCTGCTCAGTTTGGCCTAAATTCTCGAAGTTGTCACACAGCAGTTTTATTGGGTGAGCTGTAGCAGTAGGTTAGTTTCTCTCCCTTTGCAGAGCTTTGAGCATGCCTTAAAGTAGTTCAGGGCCCACATTCTAACCTTGTCACAATCCTGACAAATCCTACTCTGTCCAAAATAAGTGGCTTTGATCCACTTCAAAATGAACTGCTCATTCCATGCTTTTTCAGCCCCATTACCCATAATCCTGTGGAGGAGACACGATAAAAACCTAACCTCTCCTTTTCCAAGCTTTTTATTTTCTTGCTGGTTTCTCGCTTTTTACACTCCTTCTGATAGACCATTTCCAGAAGTTTTCTGGGTCCCTGCTGACGACCAGGATTTGTACATCTCCCAGTTTCTGGCCCTGTCTTTCTCTGTTCTAGTGTAACTCACATTTCCATTGTTTGATTCAATCCATGGTCTTGCCCCCCCTTTCACATCTCACGTTTCCAGTCTTGATGCTATTTTGTGTGTGCTCTACTCCACTCCTACTCTTCATTCCCTCAAATTACAAGCAATACTTATAAAGTTATGAAACTATAAAGTTATACAAGATATATTATTCCGTAGATAAACAAGGCAGGGGTTCCAAGCGGCATAAATCAACATGCAGGACTTGTAAAACCTCTTACCAGATTCCCAGCAACCAGTGTTTCTGTCTGGGCAGTGTTATCCAAATGTAATTTCAGCAGGAGCTGACAAAAAGTTTCCCCAGCATTAAAATCCCCAGGGAAGCTTCATCGCTCCAATGAGGTTCTGACCTCTTTACAGGGTGGTAAGAGGGTTTCCCTAAGCAGTCCCACATCACTGGATTCATATGGAAAGGAATCATCTCATTCTTCTCATAGGCTGGTTAGGGGATTATCAAATGCTTTTGTTTTTTTTTCCACGGAGAACTATTCCTGTTTTCATCATGTGAACTGTTTTATATGTAATCTGTTGTATTAATCAAGTCCCAGGTAACTCAAAGCCCAAAGTCAGCCTAACAATCTGATTACCCTAAAACAAGTGTACATCATCATCATCCTTTGTACAAGATAAGACCCTCCATGCCTTGTCTTGCCCTTTCAAAGTTTTAGCTTTCAGCAACACAGCCATTTATCAGGCACATAAGTATTCTGTGCTCCCTGCTCTGCTCTTCATTCAGGGCTCCAAGGGAATAGCAGTTCCCTTTTTTTCTTATTTTTTTAAAATTTAAATTTATTCCTTCTCCTGGAGAAGTGTTAAGGGGATTGAAATCCCCCCCAAAAAAGGAAAAAAAGAAAGAAAAAATTACTTTTTCTGGAATTTTTCTTCAAAGCTTTTGGTGATCAGAAAACTGTCTGGTTCTATCAAAAGTAACACAGCCTGAGAATGCTGGGGTTAAGGCCCTTTGGAGGCCCGCTTATCAAAAGGTACAAATATTAGCCTGACACCAAAAGAGGAGAAAGAAAAGGGAAAGAACATCAGGACTTAGGAAAATCAAACTGTAACACTCCATCAGGAGGCCGCAGGTGTTCAAACCTCTTCCTCCAGGCTGCTATGAAAAAAAAAGCCCCAAACCCAAAAATCTAGCTCCTAGTTGAGAGACTTAATTTGCTTTATACAAGAAGACATAAAGAAAAGAAAGTAAAAAAGCAAGGAACAGATATTTTTGGCATTGCTGATCTGTTGAAAAGAAAGTAAACCTCTAAGAAAGGGCCAGAAAGACAGAAAACTCTCCATGGTAAAAATGCACTCTGAAGTTTATTAGACAATTTCTGTTCATATTTGAAGGGAGCTCATTGAAAGGGATTGTTGGGGCTGTTAAGGTTGAAATTAAACATACGTCTGGTCATGGTTCATGTACCTACGTGCACATCACAGCATTGGTTTGCTTTGTGCACAGCCTGTCTGTTGGGGTAAATAACAAGGCAGACTGCCTTCCTCCTGGCTGCTGAGAAAGATGAGGAATGATGTAGCAATGTACCCAGCCAGGTTACCACAAATGAAACAAAACCTAAAGGTTCTCCAGGACGTTTCCCCACAAGTGGATGGTATCACAAAGGTATTACTGGAATAATTTTTTTTCTAGCTATTAGGAATTTCTATGCTCATAGGAAAAACTCAGATCAAATAAATCTTGACTATGTCTTGCATGAATCATTCAAAGATGCTGAGATGGCCTTTCATGCTCAAGTGCTATTTTTCAGGATGATTTTATTCACTTCGTAGCATTTGGTGTGAAACTTCATGCCACAGAGAATTTTTCTAAACAGCATTATTGTCACTGTAGGTTGACAACTTTGAAGCTTTCCTTTAAAAAGAGGAGGAGGAAAGCATTTCGTATAATGCTAAAGGAAATACAGTACTTCTATTTGAAGCCAAGTGCAAATCAGTGACTAGGTGGGTTATTAAAAAACCATGTTGTCGTTTTCCTGTAAACTTCTAGGGGGAACAAGCCTCACTTCAGCTAACTTTAAATTTACCTCAGCCTTTCTCTCTGTATAATTGAACTGCAGCTATATTTCGACACACCTCTGCTCCGAACACCAGCTATAGGTAGCAGATAGGACTACAGAGGTTCCTATAGGCCATTGCAATTCTACATGAGCATTCACAGTTCTCTCTAAAAGTTTTAACAAGTTTAAGGTCCACCCAAGCCTGAATCCTCACTGAATTTAGCTCAGATACTGTAGTCACTTCCGCATGATATTGAACTGAATATTGACCTAAACTGATTTATTCAAGATTGTTTTTATCCTTGGGCAAATTTGCATGTTTTGAATTTGCAACAGACCCTGAAAAGCCTGTATGATTTTGGCCTAACCTTAGTAGATTAAGAATTAAAAATTGCAGATACATTGTCATCATCAATTTACGCAGAATAAATACTTTCATTAATCCAATTTTACTCATAAACTGTACCTGAAGTCAGGTTTACAATGCCTGTATTTAGTCAATCCTCCCATAGGCATTTTTGGTAAGGTGACTCTGAGATTAACAGAACTTTAATGACATTTAAAAATTTCCCAAGATTTCAAGGGCAACAATTCTGACAGCCTTAGCTTGAGCACTCCCAGCAGTGCTGTTGGTTGCAGTAGGACTATAGAATGAAGTAGGTGTTCATTGGAATGAGCAAAGTTGACACTCTTGATATCATCTGGCCCTGGGTTATCTGGGCAATTACACTGGCGAGCTCTTCAACACAGCACTTTCAGTTTTTCATAATCTCTCTTTGGGCATTATTAACCTTTTATATTTTTAACAGCAATTAATTTTCATTTTAAAACAGGTGCCATTTTAAACAGTATATTTCCAAGTACACTAATATTGCAAAATTCTGCTGCCAAAAAAAAAGTGGACATACTCTTTGGCTGCATGGCATCGTGCCTGCACCATTTGCTGCCCAGGAATACTGCAAATCTGAAATATATCTTAACTGGAACAAACATGACCCATGCATGCAAATCCGTGAGGATACACAATGTGGATAATTTGTCATCCATTCTCAAGGGAGGCACAACCTGCTGATAGCATCATGTAGCTATGGCTCTGTTCCCACACTCATTAATACTGATCTCAGAACTACTGCATCACCTGGCAGGACAAACAGTGCCAGTCAGGCAGAAGCCCACAGCTACATTTCTTTAGAACCAGACTGAGATATGGAAGGACAAGCAGCTGCTGACATCATATATAGTCAAAAATGGTAAAGTCAGCCCTGAAAGAAGTGTGTATGTATTTTTAATAGCTAGGTTCCACTGAGCAAAGGGAAATTGCTCCTATTCAGGACCAAAACTTCTTTTTAGAACGTTCAACTCCTGGAGCTGCAGTTTAGCAGGGTTTGGGGGAGGGGGAGGGGGATGCGGGTGTCAGGCAGTGGCTATTTGGTCAAAGATTTGGGGGTTATTTCTGTTTCTGGAGTATCTGGGAAAATAGGGTTGAAGAACAACAGGAAACTGAAGGGATAAAGCAGCAACACAAGCCTACCTGACAAAGATTAGCTCTGAAATCCAGCCTTTCTGTAAATGACATCTTCCTAGAAGCGCAAAAGATGACACCAGATTTTGTGCTAGGTGTAATGTATATGAGACCAACACGGAGGAGAGAGGATTTTTTAAGTCTGTCATCAAATACACAGTATTTTGTGATCATCTGTCACTGAGCAACAATACAATCTGATGGTAATTAGAACATCAATGAAGTAATTACCTCCATTCACATGGAAAGGTGGCTGGATAGTGGAGTGAACCAAAGTACTTTAATACAGAAGGAAGAGAAACAGATCCATTCCTCTCTCTGTCAGATACATGCATTGCATAAAGCTATCTTTGTATCATTTGGATGTGTTCTTGTGGGTGCATTAGCACTCTCAGTTTTTCATGCATGGATTTATAGATAGATACTAATCACTAAGCACAGGAAACATACTTCAGTTCAGCATTCTCAAATGAGGCCTTCAAAAGTAACCCATTTCTTTCTTATCTACCATATGATTAGAAGATCCCTATTTTGTCTTACATTCATTTTTCTTCGGGGTGATAGCAATATGTAATTACATCATTTAAGTGAAGTTAAAGAGAAGGTTTTAAAGTGAATATAGTGTATATATCTGACAAGACTGAAAGGGACATTACCTCAAGCTAAACTGATTTTTCTTTCTCCCGGTTCACTTTGCTACATGATGCTTCACCAACACCAGGTTGTCCTTAGTCAGTATGAAAATAGAAACTACCCTAAAGTATTGTCAAGAATATTTGCCAGCTCAAGCACAAAAATCTATTCATCCATCTCCACTATCCCAATGAAGATAACAAAGCAAGCTAATTGTACTTAATTCTTCTACCTAAAGCATAATACTTTGGCTGAGTAAACTGGTAATAATTTAACAAGCTATAATCAAAATCACAGTATCTATCCATATGCATCTCTTATAGGGGCCCCTACATTAATGAAGGCTTAGCACTTTGTATTTGCACCACAAAAACACCTGAACACATGCGTGTTTTAAAAGCCCACAATGTAAAGAGTAACATTTTGTATTCAAAAAATGAGAGAAAAAGAAGAGGAGAATTGATAAGTGACCTAGTTTATTTAATGTATTATCTTTGTGAGTTTTCATGTATTGATTTTGGTAGAAATAGGATCAAATGTTGCCACCACTTACAATGGTAAGAAAGTGTTTAGTTAAGACCTGACTAGGTTTTATCATGCAAAACATAATTGCCTGGTTATTCTGATTGCTGTATCCGATCAGCACAGATCCAAAAGGAAAGGGAGTGAATAATATAGCAATAAAACAAGTTTTATCATGTCATTGGTTTGTCACTGAACCAGTGTTTTTTACAAAAATATCAAAGCTGAGAGTTTTGCACTTATCCTGCGACATTCAGTAACTGCTGGCTTGCGTGGCCTAATAGATAAAAAAGTGCTTGAACAAGTTTGATCTTAGTGTCACTGTTATCTATTTTGACCTTTTTTACAATTTTCATCAATGAAATGAAACTCTACTTATGTGAGATACCACCAAAATCACATTTTAGTGATGTTCAGAAATAATTTCTGTCCTTTAGGTTACTTAGATTTACTTTGCCTTGGATGAGACTGGTAGCTCTGCATGAAATACTGCTTCAAACTTTACTTAAAGGCACAGAAACACAGTGTCTTCTGCTACCCTCAGTTCAGATTTCCCAAGAAGTTTCAAAGACTACAACACTGAGAGACTTGTTTAACAGAGCTCAAATTTTGTGAGAAAATATGAGTTCAAAAAATGCATGTCATTGTGTCCAGTCATTACAGATGAGCTCTGCCCTGGAGAAACAGAGATGGGCTAGCAGTTCCCCCCAGGGTCTTCATTTCCCAACCATGACTCCCATTTCCCAGTTCTCAGGGATATACCATAACCTGGTTTAAGGACAAACTGCCTGGAGAGTGGTAGCTCAAAAAAAACCCAGATTTAAGAAGTGCAAACTGAAAATGGTGGCCAAGCACTGGATTTTAAGCTCTAGCTTCAGTCCACAAGACAGACAGGGAGTGTTTTGGAAGCACATGTGCCAAATAGATCCCAAACGCAGATGTCTGAGTCTCAGAGTGGTGCTCAGTCAAAACTGTAGCTCCAGGCCACAACTGTGCTAACAGCTTTGTATTAATGAAGAGAGGCTTTCCCAAGGAGATTAGCACAAAACTTCATCTTCCTTAATAAAATATGTTCTAGAATTATTCATTTGGCAGATCATAAAATATCTGGTATCCTTTAATTATTTCTAAAAATCCGATACCCCACAATGGGTTCATGACTTGCAATTTTTTTCTCTTTTCTGTAGTCACCTGTACTGTGACTGAATAAATCTGAACTTGAAGGGGAAAGTATGACTTTACCCCTCATTATATAGCTACCAAAGTTAAATAATGCACAGTATCCAAGAGATAGCATCTCTGAGGCAAGAGCAAATAGAAGAGAAAAAAGAAATGAGTGAGAGAACAGATTAGTTTGTGCCAGCTGGTTTAACTTACAGAATCAGGCCGAGACATCCCTGGACTATTCCAGTACCACTGTCTATGAGTTCCTATGTTATCACACTTGGGGGTACAGATACAGGCAGGCAAACAGCAAGTGTTCCTTTTACATGGAGAAATGGTCACTCCAGGAAAAGCACAGTTCCAGTGTGCTAAGACACATTTTCCAAATAGTTTGGTTGTTCAGTCTTGGACTCACACTATGGTATCCACATTATAGTTTCTCAAAGAAACAGAAAACTGGAAAAAAAAATAACAACCAACCCAAGTTCTTGTATTATCAACCTCAGAACTCAGGAACTAGATTTTCTTTAGCAGTCACTCAGAAGACAATGCAAGGAACTGTTTTTCTATCACTTGCTTTTTCTCACCACTAATCAATAATTTTTCCTCACAGTATCAAGAATTATTGTTTTACAGTGCAAGGATACATGGTAATAGAGTAGGACCAGCAAACTAAAACACACTTCTTTTGACTGCCAGTTAATAACAATCAACAGGTTGAGTGGAACTAATGGAGCTGGGCGAGCCCCGGGCCATGTGTTTTACAGGAAAATGGGAGCTGCACTGCCCAATTTCTGCAGGCACACTCAGACTTTTGCCGCCATACGTAGTTCCTACTAAGTGCCTGCCTTTCCCTGCTGCTTCCCTGTGCTCCAGGCTCAGAAGTGACTACTCATCACATGGACCATTTCCTGACCACTGTGCTTCGCCTCGTAGTTGGGAGTCAACAGGTTTTTAGCAGAATGACTATTTAAGCAGTTGCAGAAAATGTGCTCGCCATTTCTTCATGTTTGGTGCTACACTGACATCTTGTGGCCCTTAACCCTGGTGAGACTGTAAACAAGGTCAACAGATTTCCAAGTGTTTCAGCAAGGATGCAATAACATTAAGTCTGGGAAAGCAGCACTGACGTTCGAATTCGTGTTCTAATGTTTTACATACCCCATTTTGGTAATAAACTTCTGTGTTAAATATCTAAAATTAAACAAAATCAAATCAAAAGTAGTAATGAACATGTTGTGAAGCTAAACCAGAATTGCAGAAGGCAAGCAGAATCTACAGATACCTATTGCTTTCATGTTTCGTTATCAGGCTCCATCCTTGGTTTTATAAAGCTGACATTTTAAACTGCTGTAACAGTTCTACATTTTACTTCAGCTAAAAATTCACAAGAAGAACAAAAACATATGGAAAGTGTGGTACTATTTATCCACCATAATTAATGATCAGTAATAAGAATAGAAGCAAGAAAATCTATTTGGAAACAATGCTATAGCTTAAAGCCATGTGAGGTGAAATCACATGCCTGTGAAGAGACAGGTCTGTCACACTGGAATGATATACCCAAATGAAGGAGACTTTACCTTTCTTTGCCTTTATCCTAATGAGGAGTGGAGAAATAAAATCAGACACCATAGAAATAGGCATAACTGCTTAACCCTAAACTGGAAAACATGAGAGACCACACTTCACTCCAGAGTCATTCCTCTAAGCTCTCATCCACCTCAGCTAAAACAGGATCTCTGGCACTTGCTGGGTAGGACAATGCAGAAACATTCCTCTGCAGGATGACTGCAATTTTGCCTTGGATGCACTGAGCTTTGAAGGCATGGACCTTTCTCTTCAGCAATTATTACATTCACTAACTAGTTAGATTAAAAGTTAGAAGCCAAAATGTTTTCAGAGAAGCATCAAGAACTGAAGGTCCATGTCTTTTTTATAAGCAAAGTATTGCAGCTGAAATAAATGGGATACAATATCACAGTTGAAATAAATGGGATACTGAAGTTAGAGTAATGGAGAGGAGATTTACATGAATAGTCTAATAGCTAAATCCAATTCAAACAATTTAATTTCATATTCCTATTACTATGCTAGGTAAAGTTCCTTTTCTGATCTAGTAAATTTTCAGTGTATAACATCAGACACTTAGATTATCACCGAAGCAATGTGGGAGACACACTAAGAGTCATAGGTGCTAAAAGGGCTTCTCTATATGGAAAATACAGGAAGATCTCACTGCAAAACCCAGTCTAAGGGAATCAACTTCTTAAAAGAATACTGAAATAAAACAGAATATTTTGCACATTCATCATTGGGTCTGATGCAATCATTGACAAAAGGGACACTGCAAGGGGACATTTTCCCCTCCCATAGATGTCACTGGTTGTAAAAGGATACATATCCCTGCATAGGAGACCTCTGAGAGAGGGAACAGAGAGAGGACTGACTTGACTGGTAGACTCAAATTGAAAGCAAGTTCAGGACAGTGACAGAAGATTAGATTGTCTAGCCTGGTCCACTTGCTCTTGTAGACAACCTATCAAATAAACTCTCCCATAAACCTGCCATGTTTCTCCTCAAAAACCGTTTTGTCTCTACCATGTCAGACTTCCATCTGTTAGAGATGAGAACCTGCTTCTCCATTGCAGCCTGTGTTCGTTCATAGCCACTATACCTGCTCTTGGCTTCTGTACCAACACACTCCTTTCACCTACACAGCTCTTGTCTTTCCTGATGGATTTATAGACAGTTTCCATATTTTCTCTCACCCTTCATTAGGCTCAAATGAAGAGACAAAGCTCTTCTAATCTCTCCTCAGGGCTGTCAATGCAGCAGACTGTGCCTGTGGTAGTTCAGTCTCCTCAGTTTTACACTTGGTGGATCAGAGTTGCAGACAGGATCCCAGATGACCTCTTCCAGCTGCTTCATACAGGGATGGCAACACTGCTCCATCTCCACTGGCAGCACTTGCCCCCACACAGGCTAAGGCATCACTCACCCTTTCTAAAAGCTCTACAGTACAAGCAAGCCCAGAGGGCCTCCTTTTCTTTAAACTGATTGTTGCTTGTTTTCACTCTGTTTCATCCTGGTCCTCTTATTCCAGACCTCAAGTTAATTCAGTCTGTAGAAATGCCCTCTAAATTAGTCTTTTCAGCACATTCTCTGCTTGTCCTGGGAAGACCTTTTCGTCTTACAGGTACAACAGGTATAACAGGTATAATAAGTGATACAAACACCTCTCACCCCAGCAGTCAGGAAGGACTTCCTGTTGCTGGAAACACTGCACACACCAAGGCATGACTGCTTATAAGCAACGCTATCACCAGCAAAAGCATCTTAGTTGAAGAAAACACATTTTCCTAAGTGACTGGGATATTGCAATGACAAAGTTAGTGAGAACAGGCTGGATGCAAGTGTTTGGATCTGAGTCAAATGTCCCAGAAAGTATAAAACAGAAAAAGATTATGTACTAACGCTATGTTCTGGATTGAAAACGGTTTAAGCAATGAGAAATATGGGTAGTGATGAAATGCCACATATCCTATTAGTTTAGTAGAAGAAATGGCAGAAGCTTCATTTGAATTTTTTTTTAAACTACATTGGTTAAAGATTAATTGTAATTAAACAGTGACTTGTGGGAGAAATCTTTCCTTGGCAAGCATATGAAGTCAGTATTTGATACAGTATAGCTTCTCTATCTTTGATGCCTATAATAAGCAGCCAGAAATAAGGCAAAGAAAATAAATGTAATTAGATTGGAGCATTTTCATTGGTGGAATTGGAACCACTTCCACACTACCAGAACTGTGAAGATGACTTTGTCCTGCTTCTTTTCCCCCACTTGTTCCATGAGGTCGGCAGTCTTTTGTGGAGCTAAAATACAAATGAATCTACTAAACAACAGAGCACGTGATGAAGTTGGCAACTAGAACGAGACTTTGGATGTACTGGCAGATTCACTGCCATGCTGTATGTAACACTCTGCTCCTTTTATACTACTCAGCAAACTCTGGAAAACTGCTCTGTTGGATATAATCTTATCACAGAGAGAAGTTTCAAGCAGGTTCACAGCAGCCAGAAGCTGCTCTCTCCAATGACACTCAGCTACAGGGAAAGCACTAGGAGGGGATAAACCCACTACTTATCCCAGGCTGGAAGCCCTCGAAAAGCTGTGATCCACAGATGCAAGTTTGAACAAGCTCTGTTCTTGTTAGATAGGAGCTATAAAGAAAACAGAGAATCTGAGAAGCAGATCTCACTCTGTCAGAGACATCCAATTCTCTTTTGCACTGCAGGAAGAAAGCAGACCAGTAAATCTGGCAGGGTGCATAAAACTGGCCCCAGCACCAGACTAATTAAGCAGGTTGCAACAGGTGACAAAAGTTACAGAAAGAAAATAGTTGGGCTTGCTCTTCAAATCTTATGTTATCTCCAATTTAACAGTAATTCTGCTCTTTAAAAAGCTGCTAGACTGACACATGCAGAGATGCTGTTACCTGACGCCCGCCAAGCCAACACAGCTCTGTCAGAAGCAAAGCCCACTCCGCTTATTCCACTCTGCCCTCCCACCCCGACCCAGAGGAGGTGAGCAGTGCAGAAAGCAGACAGCTCTGCTTCCCACACAAGCCTTGGCCTCCCTCCGACACGCCTTGGGAGCAAGTCTGTGTTGATGGGAATGCTTCTGAAAATGTGAATACTTGTCCCTGAGCCCAGACACTGGCAAAGGGAAAGCATCATCTTGTGTACTCATTGTGCGAAAGAAAGATGTAAAAAGAAAGACACCAAAAAAAGGCCACATAGTGAATCCTAGGCTCTCAAGAAAAGACATAGTGGAGCTACAGCCACTAGAATTGCACGAGCACTTCATTAGGAGAGACTAACTCTCAGTATGGGCCACAGTCAGAAATAGATGAGGTGAAATCTGATTCTGGGTCTCTAATGTTTTGCAACTTTGTGATTGCCAAAAAAAGAAAAAAAAGCCAGCCTAGAAGGAGAGCCACAGCATGCCAATATTCCGAGTCACAGGGATGTAGCACTACCAGAAGTGCTACTGCTGGAGAACTTACCCTTAGTGGTCTGTTATGAATAATAAACAAAACCATTATGGATGAACTCATTTGTCATATAGGTTTAAATGTATTCCTCTGTTATTTAGAGGGCATTAAAAATATTTTGATGAGCACTGTGCCTGTTCAGAATCACTTCAATGCAGGGAGAAACAAATTATTCCAAATAGCTCTCGTGACTGGAGTAGGATGCTTTTGAGAAGCCATCTGCATGGCTTCATCTCCACCCAAAAAAAGCCCTAGAGAAAAAAAGATATAGCTGTGCATGCTTTTACACTGCTCAGCATGATGTTCTGTGGTATAGTCCCTGGATTAGGCCATGTGAACTCTTATGCTATATCTTAACAATACAACTAAAATCTAAAATATCAGCTCTTCGGTGGTCTACTTTAAAAACATATTCTTCTGTAATTTTCTATATATTTTCTCTTACAGAGTTTTTCTTGTATCTGTGTTACTTTTTTAATTTAATGGAACCAAACTTGCATTAACATTTTTGGTAATGCATCCATATCATTCCTACATCACACTGTTTAGTAATGTCCAACTGTATCTTTCCAGGACATGAACCATCTTCTAGTCTAACCTTATTTATATTACTATAGCAATGCAGTCATTTTAAATATAAGAAATGCAAATTCTGAGATAATATAGAGCCTCAGACTGAAAAAAAATATCAGTCTTTCTACTCTGAATTATCAGGATGTTGGAAAATTGATTGTAGACAGGTAACTAGTAGCATTTCCAACTTTAAGAAATTCAAAGTGATATTTAGGCTGGTACAGTCACCTCCTTACACATATAAAATGGTATAATGAAGATGAATGCTGTCTGCCAGCACTGTATCCTGGGCAGCTCCCAGCCAGTGCTACAACATACACTGTTCTCTGGGAAATATAATATAAAGCAGCAGGCAGAATGGAGTTTAAGAGACCACAGCTATATTGCTTCAGAGAAAAAAGTTTGTAGGTATTTTATTTTACATGGAGAAAGCCCTGAGAGGCTTCTTCTGAAATGCTCTGCTCCAGCCACAAGAGCTGCTTGGAACAAGCCACTCCACCACTGCACACCAGCATTCTCCCCTTTCCCACTAAGCAGCACAAAGAACCCTTTGAGCACACCTGATGAAGATGATGGTGCCATTTCTATTTCTTTCATTTTTTTTATAACACATGCTGGAACAAGTCTAACTCCATGCTTTTTGGCTACTGTTCTTCTATTCTCTTGCAGTCAAAAAAAGTCACACACTGGGTGCACCCATTGTTATAAAGCTGTAAAAATCTCTTTTATATTCCTTTAATACAGATTAATTATTATTTTTCCTATTAATAGCCTTACTTTTTTTCCCATCGGTTCTAACTGTTCCCCAGCTCTCATAAAGATCTAAAGACTGGCTGAGCTGAAAGAGAAAATGCTTCTCCCCTTCCCACTACTGCTGGATCCACCTCTGGGCAGGCTGTAGGCTTGTGGGCAAGGTAACATAAATGAGGCAATCTCTACCACTGTGTACGCTTTCTCCGCCAAGGATATTAAATTCCTATCCCTGTAGCTGGCAGTCTAGCAGATTCTGGCACTCCCAAATAAACCAGGACTAGCTAAAAGAAGACAATACAGCTTTTCACTCAGTTCATTCACCAGGTTCAATTTTCTCCAGATGTGTTTAATTCCCATGTTCACAATCTACCCTTAGTGCATTGAGAATACTGCATAGGCTTCACTCTGCTGGATTTGTGATGCTTCTTTTTCTAGTTCCAACTCACTGTGATAACTCTGCTACTGAAAATCCAGTCATTCTACCCAAAACTACACAAATAGAGAGTTTGGAGTGACTCATATTGAGTTAGTATTTAATGTTCATTCTAGAAGAAGTTTAACTAGGAGAAAATTAGGTAGAGAGCATATGTCACCATAGAGGTCATGAAGGATTTATTAGATCAAGCAATATTGATTTCTTCCACAGTCATTTTTTAATCAGCAAATAAGCCAGGAGATATCCTGAGCACCCTACATGGCACTTTGGCATTTTTTGGAGGATATCCTTTAATCTGTACTAATGGCAGTTAATATTATTTTTTTGAAAAAGGGTGACCGCTGATCCAGTGACTCTTGTATCTCAAAGACCAAATTTAGCATCAATATCCTTAGTATTCCAGTTAGACAGAAGTACCAAGCAGCTTGTTTATGGAGGAAATTCAAACCAAACCTGAAAGCTCTACCAGTTTTTCATTAAAATATAAGTGTTTCTATTATAAAATACAAAATTCTTTAAATGTTTTCCACTTAGTTCTTTTTCATATAGTCAGACTCCCTTCAGCCTGAGAATCCTCCTCATGATCCTGCTAGAGATTGGCTCAGACACAGTGACAAGGAGCTCACAAGGTATAGATACCTAAATCTGTGCTAATGACCAGAAACTCTCCAGGAGTTAGGAGGATGAAAGAGATGGTTTAGAACAGAATTCATCAGACTTTCATCCAAATACTTTCAGAGAGAGAAAGTATGCCCTGGAAGTGCTTATTTCTTTTTGATGACTCTTAAGTGAGACATTGATGTCTGTGTTTGGTCACCTAAATCCTGTCCTTGTGGCACTAATCAAAAGCATGGACTGCAGAGAAGGAAGAGAACTTAAGGAATGCCAGAGAGGTTTCTCAAGACTAAAATACAACTCCCAGTTTCAAATGACTGTAGTGGATGAGAAAATAATATTTAGCTTCAAAAGAAGCTTCAATATTGCCTCAATTTCACATAGTACTTTACCCTGTTTTTCAATATGAAGTGTAGTTTTTCAAAGTTAAAATTAATTTACCTGACACTTACTACTCAGGGATTTCCACTAGAGTATTTTAAGATTAATTACCACTGTTTTCACATGATGTCAATATTCTGCAATGGAATATGAATAAAGTGGGCAGCTTGCCTCTTCTAGAAGTAACTACTTTGGCTCAGAAATTTTTAACCAGAGAACTAAATTGTTTCCCAAAAAAAAAAAAAAAAAAAAAAAAAGAAAAGAAAGGGGAAAAGAAACCTTATTTTAAAAGTTATATAAGGTCATTCAGGAACTTTATAGATTTTAACTTAGACCTGTTCCTAAAAGATCCACGAAGAAAATCAACTTATAGCAATGTATTTAATTTTTCCTCTCATCTCATTAATGACAGTTATGGCAGAAAAAAAAAAATGTTGAAGTAAGAATTGCACCTTACCTGACTCTATCCCTACCTATTAAAAGTGCAATAAACTTACACTCTTCAATTCTCTCTCTTCTTACACCTTTGAGTCCCTGAACTCATAGACAGCAAATTTAGGGCTGTGGCTTTTGACCTCTGGAGCATGTGACCTGCACTTTGTTTTCTAGGACCTACACAGCCTGGGGCACATTATCTTATGCTGCCTTACAGAAAAACAAAACAAACCAACCAAACAAACAAAAAACTCACATCAAGAAATTTTTTTTAAGTGACCAGTTTGAGAGCCAGGGAAAATATTAAGTATGTGTATAACTGTTCAAATGAATCAATGCACTTCTGTCTGTTTTTCTCAGAGCTGGAGAGCAGCCATAACCTTCCAAGGCTAAAAATAGTGTCACTAGGCAGCTCAGACAGATGCAAATCATGTTCTTCAGCTTTATTTAATATCTCCTGAGTAAAGGGACAATTCATTCTTTTGAGATGTTATCGAAAATTAGTGGAATTATACCAGCAGTGAAGCTGATAAGAATCCAAGAAAATTGCAATGGATTAAGTATAGTTAGTTTGAAAGAAAGTCATTCGATTGACTTGTTCTTCAACCTTCCTTACTCCTACAGTTTTAAAGACATGAAAAAAGTTCTCCTGATTATTGACCACAAAACCCTTAGCACCATATTTCAGGATAACTTACATTTCTCCTTTAAAGCAGTGATTTCTGTAAAAATCCTGTGTGTTTGATTATACCAAGGTCAGAAGTAAAGTCCAAAAGCTGTCAACATACCAATAAAATCCCCAAACTTTGCTTTCTCCTTTGTGAACACCAAGGGCTCATCTCCACATCCAGTCAGCAAGATAATTGAATAACATGGGTGACAGAACACAGCCCTGCCAAGCTTTTGGACTGACCTTGAACTCCTTGGTCAGCTCAGCATGTACAACACCTCTTTGTGAAAGTCCCTAAAGAACGAACTCTGAGTAAGCAGATCAATTGCCAGCCATCTTTCTCAAGTAGCACATGGAAAGATTCAACAATCTGAGTGAAATACTGCAGTAAAATTGGCCCAAAAAATAAGAGTTTGAAGCCAATATTAGTGTAGAGCTTCTTGAATCTGAAGTACATTGTCACCTGATACCTGGATCCATGTTGCAGTAAGTATATGAGATATACATATATATATATTTTAATATAGTACAATAGATGCACACCTCAGGCAACATATTTTTCTATGACCCAGTTCTCAGACTTGCTTTATAGTGCTATAACAGTGTTATGGGTCTACAGAGTAAACACCATTATATTTTCATCTACTTTACTCTGCCAAAATGGTGACTAATATATCTATTATATAGTCATTTATTAAGCAAAATTGCATACAAAGTAGTTCATCATCCAGAAAGAAATTAGTAGCCAGTTGTTTTCACATTACTGTGCATAGTGATGAGTCTTTAGCTGTGGGTCATGCAAGTTTAAAACTAAGGCAGGTTGAGGCACTTGGCACTAGGTTTTGCAGCTGGAGCAAGAGTGTCTCTGAGACACCCTCTGCAATGGTTAACTTCAAGAACCAAAGGGTCAGTTTTCTTTGGAGAAAACAAACAAACAAAAAAAGCAACATATTCCCAGTGCTTTTTTATTTGCTTTTAATGAGAAATTGCACTATTTCCTACCTGCTCAAAATGCACAAGATTTCCTGTTGTGATTTGTTTCTGTTTGGGTTCCTCTCAGGACAGGGTGAAAGCAAGGACTGGTACTTGTGAGAGCAGAAGCTTTACTATTTTTCAAAGTATAACAAAGTTCAAAAGGCAAGAGGCGCTTTTAAGATATCCAGGCATAATCTGTGTACTCCTCTTGAAGGTAAAATTTGTAATTAAAGTTGGCATTTCCAAGCAGCCTGCTAGTGCTGGTCATCTTGCTAACAAACAAAGAGGACATGCTTTGTGACACTGGCACACAATCCGTGGGTAAGAGCCGGTGCCTCTCTTGTAGGAAGCAGACAGAAGAGATGTGTGTATCTAAGATGGCCTAGAGGGAACACAACTGAAAGATGTTTGGAAAAAAAAAAGGTCATGTAATCAGAGCAAAGAGAAATATGAGATGAAGCAAGGGATGTAAGATCACTGCTTTGCTTTCCCACAAGCTTTGCCCAGTATTTTGCCTTCTTTCCATTTCCTTCTACATATTGCAGAGGAGGAAAAATATTTTATTTTTTTTTTTTAATATTCTGAAAATGAGAACTTGAAAAGCCAGATAACAAAAGAGTGACAGGTCCCAATATTCAGAGCAAACCTCTGGATGGGAGATAGAAAAAAATAATTTGGTTCTCCAAAACCCTGTAATAAAGAATCAAGAAGTAAAATGCATCTGATTTTTATGCAGGTTATTTTCTCAGAGAGAAGGATGGAGTAAAATCGGATCACTTCTTTTTTTTTTTTAAATTTAAGTAAGTTTTAAGTAGCACGGATATTATAGTCTTGGAGACCACTTAGGCATATTTCACATTTTCATTATTCACACTGTGCTATATGAAAAAGTATCTTAGGTAATCTGGTCACGAAAATAATTTCATGTTTTATTGAAAATCTCAACATCATCAGAAAAAGATCTTAAAACAGTCAAAAGGTATATGCCACACAGAATCAAATTTATATACAATTAATTGTGTCAGAGGGGGAAGAACAAGTTGAACCCACTGAGATTCAATATTGTGGTACCAGTAAGTATGTTATTCTGTTCCACTTGGCTTCTCAACATGGGAAAGCAAGTCAGCATCCACAACTCTAGTCCTCTTGGAGAGGTTTCTTAGAACAGATTATAGCACTACACCTCGTTTTAAGCATTCTTCTGCAAACAAGTTAGAGACAGGCACCACTGCAATTAACAGGGGTCAGAAAATTAAAACTTCTGATAGGGTGCAAAGTGGGAATATCCCTACTGCAGGAAATGATTGCTAGAGCATTCTGGTGGCACTTTGTGACATGCTATGACAGACTCATGTCCAACTATCAATTCTTATTGAAAGGAAATAGAATAAAGGTAGGGTAGGATGATGAGAAAATCCTTCTGTGTTTGAAGAGAGAATTCTTCTTAGCATTTCTTGTGAAGGTCACATAACTAATTTATGCAAAATTAAAAATTACCTAAAGGCAAAACAGAGAGAAGGCACTATGTTGTATGAAACATTTGCTTGGAAAGAGATGACATGGTAAAGACAAGCAGGAGGTTTTTGTCTTCAATGAGATCTCTGAATTGTTACTATGACTCAGAAATGATGGATAAGGGGACAAACAGAAGCAGTGATGACAAGTATGGACTACACCTCATTGAAGGTGATCAGATCCCCCATCAGAGCTCCCACCAAAAAATTGTTTTTGCATCACAAGGTTTCTGGAGACAAATCAAATCCCAAAAGAGAGTTTCAACAGAAGAAAAAGGGAGATACAGAATGTGGAAAGGACTGGCATACAGCATATCCAGGAAGATAAACAGAAAAACACACAAGTATGGATGAAAGAAAAGAACATCAGTGTTCAGATCTTAATACAGACAATATTCCTGTGACAAGAAACATACTTATGAAAAAGAAGCAGATTAGGTCCACCCAGGAGAGATGCTCAGACATACTTTCATCTGATGTTCCACCTGGTGAGCAGAAACAAGGAGTCACTTCCTGCACCAGCCAGAAGCACTGCCAGGCAGAGAAGACAGAAATCGCAGAGCTCCAGAGAGAAAACTTCTGCCTCTCTGCTTGCTCATAACCCATTAATCTGACAGAGATGCTGTTTTAAACCTAGCTCTGCTGAGAACAATCCTCCATGGGTCCACTGACACAAGGTGGCATAAAGACAGCTATAGTTGTAGTATAGTAGAATATAAATTGTTAGAAGCTGTAATAAATATCAAAATCAGGAGACACAACAAAATGTAGTGAAGGAGAATTAATAGAGCTTTTCTGAAGACAAGTGGTGTCACAAAGATGTGTCACACTTCGGTTTCAAAGAGTCAGTACACACCAAGTGATTTTATACACCTACAATTTGAAAACTCCTCAGTAGGGCTGCTCATTAAAGAAAATAAGGTGCTACAAAATAAAGTGTTGGGCCTGGGAGCAGCTGGACTGTCCATTCAAGCCCAAAGACAAGTCTGAACTCCTGCACCACGGGAGCACCCTGACTGAAACCCACCTTGGAGGGGGCTGAGCCTCAGGTATACAATGGGCTTTCTCTCCCATCCCACCTCTGATTCCCTGGGGAAAAAAGCAGGACACACTGGGTGAAGGGAACCAGAGCACTCTCTAGTCAAGGTCCTAGGGAGGACAGCAGTGGGCCCAGTTCCATGGGGAAAAGCTTGGCATGAGACACAGGGCTTCTCTGGCTGCAAAGAAGGACAAAACCCCTACAGAGACAACTGTCAGTTGTTATTATGGACTTCTGAGCAAGGCTGAGCATGATTCTTATGCTGTTAAAGGGTTGGTTCTTTGTGTCAAATTTGATTTTCTTATTTCCTATCATTTCCCTAGAACCCCGCATCCCTGAGGTACAAACCCATGTGAAGTAATAGTGTATAAAAGAATCAAAACCCAGAAGATGCCTACATTGGTACTACACTTTCATTCTTTCACCCAAAGAAGGACTGTTCTCTGTGGCTAATTTCCAATTACGTTTAAAAAAATCTCACCCAGACTTACATCTCCTCTTGCCATTGAAAGGCTTATTTCACCGTCTATTAATGTCTTTGAAAAAGTTTTCCTGGCAGATCATCTTCCTGCTCTCCATGATAAATCTTGTTGTACTAATTTCTCTTCCCCAGTGATGTTTATTCCCTCAAATATTTGCAGAACATTGTCAAGTCACCTTGCAATCACTGTTCGGAGCATTCCTATCTCATCTACAGCCTTTCTGCACACAGCAAGCCAGTTCTTCCAGCCCCTTTATCATTTGTCTTGTTCATTTTGTCAATTAGTTTCTCTGACCTCTCCTTTCACTTTGTTTTATTAATTTTTCAACACACCAACCCCTGTGAGGTAAGCACAGATTAGCAGCCTCCCCCTCTCCACGTTGTGCAATCAACGTGGGACCAGCGAGGAGCTGATTCACTCGGTCACACACAAACGGCAGGAACGTGGCCTGTGCAATGCAGCTGCTTCAAAGAGAATTAAATGGTGCATTACAGCATCCAGCAGCCCTTTACACAGGACATTTTTATGCCACTTCAGTCTGAGCGACCACTGCAAGCACAGAGGGTTAGAATTCCTCCCAGAGCACTTCTCTGCAATGTGGGTTCAGGGCAAGCACAGTCCCAGCTGCTCCCCTGGTGGGAGCCCGGGTGGGACACTAAACTCATTCTCTTCATTGCTTTGCTTTCTTTCCTCTGTTCCTTTTGCTAGGTTGGACGAGGGTGTTGCACTTCCCCTCACACACTTTTTCTGAACAAAGGTATTATTTATGGTGAGTGGAAGATAATGGAGTTTTCTCTCTGTGTGGGTACGGCATACCCACCACAGTGATTTTCCATTTCATTCCTGTGCTCTGTAGGTTCCCTCCTAGTCCTGCAAGAAAATAAAACACATCTGTATTGATAGATACAGATATATCTAGATTTTTGACAGACCTGGATGTTGCTGGCCTGAGTAAGATTACATTCATCTCTATTTATCAGAGTAGTAGTTACACATGTGTAGTGAGGAACTCTATTATCCTGTCTTTAATTCACTCTCGAGGAGCTCAGCTCTCACAAAATCCATATCAGAGCCCCCTTTCCAATTATTTTAGCCAGAGAGGGGAGAGGTCTCTATCTGATCTGATAATGGAGCTGTTTGGCTCAGCCCAGCCATTAATCCATCTGACAGCTTTTCTATGAAAAAGCAGAATTTCCATCCTCCACTCCAATTTATTTCATCATCTGCACTTTCCGTCTTCTATCCCTGGTCATTGGTAATAATGAGAACTGTCCAGAGAAATATATAAATATGGCACATGTATATAAATACAGCTAAAGTAGGTGGCACAGGTGTTACAAGGAGAGAATTCTGCCTCTACAAGAATTTTTACCTCAAGCATTTACTTGCCCTATGGAAACTTAAACCAGTCACCATCCTTTTGAAAATATCCCAACACAAATTTCCATTTTTTCCTCAATAAACAAGCTGTTTGTTTTGTTGTGTGTGGAGGGTTTTTTCCTTGTGTTTTTTGTTTTAGTTTTGTTCTGGTTTTGTGTAAGTCCCTATCACAACAGTTTCTCTGGTCTTAATGAAAAATACTATATTGTAATTCCAAAGTGAGATTTACTGATTGTGATGATACTTCAGGTATTATGGAGTGAATCTGGAAAAGAGACAGGCATGCAATATGGATATTGAGCTCTCCTGTCTGACCTGCTGCTCTGCAATCATCTTTAGCTGACAGAATTTGACAAGGCTTAGTTGGACAAGTAGAAATCTCAGTGGAGAAGGGGTTTTCTTGCTTCTTTTTCTTTTTAAGTAAGAAAAGTTGATATATAAGGCAGCTGACAAAATTTACATTTTACCCGGTATTAATAATTTTCACAAAGCATTTTTTATTTAAAAATTCCAAACTTGTTAAATGTTTGCCCAAAATCTATTTTTAAATAGAAATAATGTTTCTTTTCAAAACTTTGGAAGTAGAAGATAATGTTTTTCAGATTCAAATAATTTCCAAAGTTAGGGTAATTCTACCAATAAAAAATATCTCAATTTTAAAAAATGCATTCATGATATTTAGTGGACATACTATGGATCAGCTATAAGATATCCCAATCCAAGTGCAGGCACCACTCAGTTAAATGCTCAGGCACTCTCCCCAGCTGCAGCTTGGTTCCTTGTTTTTACAGTTGGCAGCTCAGGAAGATTTCAAATGCGGTCAGGAGAGGAAAAAAGGATTTTTCCCATAATGACATGCTGAGCAAAAGACAAGAGGGAGTTTGTACTTTTCGTGCTTATGTATTTACATGTTATCTCCAAAGTCACTTAAAATTAATTTCTATGCATGCAATCAATACCTTGCATTTTCATCAAGCTACTTCAGTTTCTTAATTGAAAATGGAAATGTGAAAATGGAAAACATCTCAGCTATGCTGGGGAGTCTCCTCTAGTATTTTGAGAATCTTGTATTTTCTGGTTAGTTCTTTGATCCTTCTGTAAGTCCAGATGATAAGACCCCACTGTGCAGTATTCAGGTAAATTGCAATGTCTGGAGAAAATCCTACCCTTCCTCATGCTCATTGTGGTCTTTTTATGGTTTTTCTGCATCACTGTGAGTCAGGGTAGTAAGCCAGTCTTGAAATTAATCTCATACCTGGAAACTGGATAAAATGGCACAAAGATATTGGACAAATTTCTCTCTTTAGAAGGGCAGAGCAGTTCCAGATGCACCAGAACAAGGTCTTCTGCCATGCCTGGGGCAGAACCCTGGCAGGGTATATGCACTGCGTCAACAGATGTTCTTTGTTGCTACTGAAATCCTTTGTCTTAGCAACATGTGATTTAATATGTTCAGGTTCAAAACCCTGTATTAAACCCTAGTTGAATAGATTAAAAGACTCATTTGGGTTATGAGATTCAGACAAACTGGAATAGTGGAGGTGGAAAGGGTCTGAAACTCCCTGCACTCCCCTGGAGACTTGATAAAAGGATCCTGATTTCTTCATTAGTAAGTTCCATTTCTGGTTTCACTAAGACAAGATTCAAAGCAGAATCACTTTAAAGAAGGGCATAAACCAACAATACTTTGAGACACCACAGTGGCTGTGTCTGAATATTTAAGTAAACCACTTTCTTTCTGCCTCCTGCCAAAGCATCACTGCAACCACTGGTACGTTCCCATCTCTAATGTCAATACAGTTCCCTAGAGGAGAAGTGGCTCATGGTATAAGTTCAGAAATAGCAATGCAATTGTAAACTACAAAGCTTCCCAAGCAGCCTGAGTATTCTGTCACTGCTGACTTTTGGACTTTTTCACTTATTTTACATTTTCCAAGCCTTTTTTGGGTAAGATTTGAGGTCCTCTTTTCTGCTTCATGCCAGCCCTGTTACAAAAGAAAAATAAAATAAAATCTACATGGATTGCTTGCTTTTTTTTTTTTTTAATGATCCTCAACAACAACAAAGTCTGTCTTCTCCCCATCACACTCTCAGCTGTTGGAACTGACAGTCTCAAGTCCTGCTGTGATTGAGATGCCCTGAAAGTTTACCACAGGATTTATACTGCTTCCTACAAAGAACTTGAAGTCTTTATAGGTCTTGAAATGAAGATGAACTTGTCTTTTATAAGAGAGGTTATATGCCAATTTATCAACAATTTCAGAAGGGCAAACATTTATGAAGACAAAAAACAAAGATACATTTTCAATGATGTCTCCGAGGCCCAGGAAACGCTGGTCTCTTTCAGGTTCATTTGCCCTTATCTCTCTCCTGTATAATGTTTCCTCAGTACCTCTTTATTGGGGAAAACAAGAACAATTGATTATGTGAAAAAAAAAGAGGGACTTTCACTTGTTTATTTCTACAAACACACTACCTGAGTGCATTTCAAGCTGAAGGTAGCTCACAGAAATCAGCAAAATAGGTGACTAGGAGTCCCAGAGGACCAGGTAAAGCAACGAAACTGAGATTTCTGAGAAAGTGTCAGCCTGGCAATGCCTGATCAGTCAGAAAAGTGCTCATTGTGTTCTTAATTGTGAGATGAGGTTTAAGTTATTGATCACTGCTAACATCTTGAAAGTTGAAATCAAATACAGTATCTGATTGACCACTTAAATCTTCCATCTGACCTTCCATCTCCAAATAACTTTTTTTTTTCTTTTTAAAATATTTTAGAGCTTTGATTTATGAAAAAATCACAGTAACTCAGTTTGAGTTGGGGGAAAAATGTCAACGCTTCTCAAGGTTCAAGCTATTTCTTGGTCAGATCTGTTACATCAGATCTTTAACTCCTACTTCTGAAACCCCAGAATTCCTGAAAGCTCTTGGAATGAAAATGAAAATTAGCCTGTATTGCGTGTGATTATTAACATACATGACAGACGACATATATACTTTCCTAGGCACTCCATTAAAATTGCTTTATTCCCAACCTTTTGAAAGCAAAACAAGCAAAAGAAATGATGATACATGTGACCTGCGGCATAGGCCATTTTATAAAATATGCTGCATGCAGCAAAAGCTTTAATCCATTTTTGGCTTTAGGCCTCAAAACCACGCAGCTACCCTGATCTCTCTCACGTTGTAAGGTACCAGCTTATGAAGAGAGAAACTTGTGCATTTAAGTTTTAAAGTGTTAACTTCCTGGATTGCTTGGTTGGCAGAGCAGCTCACTGTTGGTTCCTTGTCTGCAAAGTAGCCAATTTGGTGGTGGCATCATCCACCAGGATCCCCTGATCAGCCTACCCTCTCCAATGCCAAGCCCCAGTATCCCTTGAGAGAAGCAGTACCCATCATCAAATGGGAATATCTCCAAAAATGTTACTCAAGACTAGCCCAGGCAATTGTGATTGATCTGGTTCAAATAATCAGAAAGAACCTATGGTACCCATTTCTTCAGAGTCTCATAGGAAAGACAGTAGTTGGGCAGAACAGGATTTGCTTCTGCAACCACTAATCAGCTGTGAGCCCACATCCTACAAAACATGAACAGAACAGACCAGAGTTGTGCCGTCCTTTGGAACCCGAATTGCCAGAACCAACAAATTCCTATTCAGACAGCAAAACAAACAAGAAAACTGAAAACAAACAAGGGAAAAGGCTCAAATGAGCTTTCTAGAGGGTAGAGATAATACAGGAAAAGGGAAGGGAAGCATAACTGTCAAGCAGCCATGGAACTGAAGCAGGGATAACCCCTGTGTTTGCATCACTTTAAGCAAATATTCTTACAGGTTTGAAGAGAAAGCCATCATCCCTCCATAATGGCATTTTACCTACCAGCAGCGTTAATTGCTTTTTTCATAGTCCCCCTAGTACTCCACAGTCTTGAGGGAATAAAAACAAACAATAAAAGCCTAACTACATAAATCCAAAAGAATTTGCAAGGCAAATGTTTTAAAAGTGACTCAAACCTTCAGAAACGTAAGTCCGTATGTAAATGAAAGAGTTATAAACATTAATGGACTTTAAATGTGGTAGTTATTTATAACACTTCCACTTGACATAGTTGCTGCTTTCTTTCAAGACTTCGTTCATCAGGCATCTATACTCTGCAACAAATGTACTTTCTTATTCCTATACACTTTTCCCTAATTAAAGATAGCACTACCTATTACATAAATAGATGGCATGATAAGCAGGGATGGTAACTTGTACCCCATAACAAGTTTTATCTGCAATCACTGCAGTATATCCCTTGTTTACAGAAATAAAGCAAACAAACTGGATTGGATAAGTGACTTGATGAAGATTGTGCTGGTGCCAAAGCTGGGCTGCCATGCTGTGGTGCTCCCCAGTTGCATTTCCACTAAGGCTAAAACAACTGTGAGCTTTCAAAGCATATGACACACTCCATTTTCTTTCCACTCAGTGGCCTGGACCCTGCAGCACTGAACTCATATCTAACATAAATGCTGCAACAACTACCACAACTGACTGCAAGTCCTGTAAAATATAAAACCTAAAAGCAGGATTTTTTTTTTTAATTTGAATATTCTTTTTGCTTCCTATAAATTATTTCCTTCCAAAAATCACAACCACCTCAAGGGGGCTTTCCAGTAGTTACCGCTTTTTTGAGCTGCTCTATTACTCATCCTTCCTTTTTGCCTCCCTCCTCCATATCACACATCAGCAAAATAACAGAAAGGAAACCATTTAAGACACCAAATTACTGCTGAAGGTGAACAGGAGAGAAAGTCAAGTACCAAGCTCTGCCTGCCTTTTGGGATTCCTCACGTATCACATTCTGTATTTCACTCATCAAAATGTCATGCTTAAAAAGATACACAGCCTGAAGAATAGAGGAAACAACAGAAAGGAGAGGCGAAGAAAAAATTTGACCCTCATGCTATTGCTCATGTTTGTCCATGAAAAAAAATAGAAAAATATTCTCAAGTCTGACAGCAATCACAGCCATCTAGGCAGTGTCTAACGCATGAATAATGTGTTGTCAGTTCAAGAAAAAGACCAAATTTTCTTGCCCCCAAAGGCCATTTTACAGCTTGGGTATATATCTGACATTAGGGAAAGAGAGATTGCATCATCTCAAATATATGACACTTGCTGTGTAGGCAGCTGCTTTCAGGATTGACTTCCATGATAAACATGTCACTTCTGGAGAAAATTGATGGGAGCCAGAATTGTCATTTCTCTAACTCATTCTTCCCAATCGCTTTGTCCTCCTGGTTCCAACATGCTTTGTAGCCTGAGATTCGACACATCTATTGATTTTCTTGGTGCATAAAGGTAAAAATATTTTTAAAGTTTCTGACTGAACTGGGTCCATGATACCTTAGTACTTTGATTTTTTCCATTTTAGTAAAATGAATTAAAGTTGAGGAAAGAAACACAGAGACATGTAACCTTTAGAGACAAAAGCCTGGTTTTGATCAAATAAAGCACCTTTGAGAATAGTAAGTCCTTCTGTTAGCATGCAGCTTAATGTTACTTGGCTGTAGCATTATTTTGTTTCTTCTTGCCTTTGAACAGAAGCATAACCCAGTCTGTGCATACAGACTTGTTTTTGGATGCTTGGGAGTAGTTACAAGTTTCTAACAGTACCCTTAATACAACCCTCATAACTCATAATAATACTTAAATCTTTATACAATGAAAGCATGTTTTCACAGGGTCAGAGATAATTTGAGTAAGTGTAGCCCAATCTGGACTATGAACATGCCAGAATATCTCCTTCAATTCCTTTCATATGAAATTAGACCCTGTGCCTACTATTTGCTCACTTATTTCCATCATTTCACTGGTCAATCCTAGTAATTACCAAATATATTTGATTGATTTAGGGTTGGTATTTAAAAGCTCCCACATGTACACAATTTCCTCTTTTTTTGTTTGTCTCTTGTCTGCTAGTTCAGCGGAGCTTTGCTGCTCTGATTACAACATTGCTGTCAATTCTATGGCACAAAACAGATTCTGCAAAATCCCACTCTTCTGTTTTCAGTTTCCCTGCAGGAGAAGGCAGTGGTACAGCGGGGCTGAGGAGAGCTGGACCTGCTGCCTGTCTCTGTGGCCCCCCATGCTTCAGGAGGGAGCAGGGACAGACTGCAGAGCTGCCGCACATTTAGCTCTGTAACTCTCCCCAGGCTGAGATGAAATGCAGAGTAGCAACTCTGCCCATGGGGGTGCCTTGTCAAGTCAAATCAGTTCATAAGACCTCCTGACCAATGCTACAGAACAAGAGCTGTAATCAGAGGGCTGACCACAGATCCATTTCCTCAAATATTGTGAGGGAAAGAGATGTAGTGCATCCCTCTGACCACTCCCTATCTTTCCCCAAGTCATTGCCAGGATGAAACCCTCCTCTTTGCTGCTTGCTAATAGGGAAAGCAGAAAGCACTGGATGTAAGCTGCCAATGTGATACAAAGGATGTCCTTTTCACTCTTTTCTTCCAATTTTTCTCCCTGTGCTTGCCCCAGAGTGCAAGTCCTGCTTTCCTTTCCATGACAGTTACATCTGTCAAACCTGTCACATGCATTCCTTCATGCCAGATGCAAAAGCTAAAGCAGGTGCTACAGATGCTTGTTTGATTAGTGCAATGTGTTGATATAGTTTCTTGATGTTTCACAAAGGAAAGAGTGGGAAAGAATGAAAGATAAAAAGAGAAAGGGAGGGCAGTGGCAGCATTCAATGAGATAAATGGCCTTAAAGTACCTTGCTCTGCTATGATGGCTTCCATCAGACATGCCTGGCAAGGTAAAAGAGGCATTTTTTCAAACAGATGGTCTCAAAGTCCTTACAGCATTACAGCTCAGAGGAGCAGCTACCTCACTGCCACATGCTGGGGAGGAACTGTGCCATGAAGGAGATGCACTCAATTTACCTGCCTGCCTTAATAACATCTCAACGTCTGGTCTGTTGAGGTGTTAAGGCACATTTTAGTAAAAGGCAGCTGCTAAAGGGACATAGCTGAGGCTATGGAGAAGAAATAAAGGGTTTTTGTTAAGGCATTGAGTTTACATTCTGAGGACAGAGGAATCTCAGTTGATTTTGAACAAACCATGAAATCTCTGTGACAAGGTTTATGCAACGGCACAGCTTGAGGACAGTGAGCCATCAGATCCAGCCACCTTTTCTTCATGAAAACACGATGGAGGCAGTCAGCTTATCACAAAAGCTTTCATGCAGCTTGCAGAAAGCTGGTTACCTCCAAAGTTCTGCAAATAGTATATTGGTTGTGTGCTGCTGCCATACTGAGCCAGGTTCCCAGGCCTTTTTGGGTACATATATTGCACTTACTGGAGAGAAGCCTTTGGCCAGCATAGGAGACTCACTTCCAGCTGTCCAGATAGACAGCAACTCTGGATTTGCAGGTTGCAGTAGGCCTGTCTGCCTCTCAAAAGGTGGCATAAATACAGCCAGAGTTTCTGTTCCCTATCTGTAGAATAAGGATAATAAATTATAACATTATCTTTGCCTTTCTCTCTTGTCTTCTAAATTTGTAAGTGCTTTAGGAAGAAATAGAAAAATCTCTTAAAAAAGGATGTTTGTTATAAGCGGCCAGCTGAACTCCAGACCTTTCAGATTCCTTCATCTAGAAGCAGAAATCAGCGTGTCAGTTGGATATGGCTTGTGTTGGTGTAGAGTATCTTGAGACAGGAAAGCAGGCAGGAGAGAGTGAGTGCCTTCTATCACTATATATATACCAAATTTGATACATATTATTAAAGGCTACAGAGAGTCTTTAGAAATGCAATTCCTCTTTCAGACTATTTTAGCCTTTCTCTGAAGACACCAGTGTCTCTAACAAGGTAACTATGGAAAGCTTTCTGTCTACTCAAGGATCACTCTCCAGACCAGAGTTCGCTGGAGCCTTTTCCCAAGCCTGTTACAAACTTATCAGGGAAACTCAAAGCTCTCCCTTCTGTCACAGAGTCATCTCTTCCTGTAGGCTAGAGAGGTGAGGACAAGCTTTCCACCATGGTGTGACAATCAGAAATATTCAGGCTGGTAAGTGCAATAGCTGCCAAGCCAGATATGACCCTCTAGCCTCCATTGAGCAGATGAAGAGAAGGAGAAGGGGCCAGGAGTCATGACAGAGGCCCTAGAGCCAGCAGCCAGCTGGCCAGGATGGGATCAGCCTAGGGGGATTATGCATCATGCAGGGCAGGAGAAAGTCCAAGCCTGAATGTAGCCCAAGCAGTCTCCAGAGAGGGTGTTACCAGCCAGGTCTCGAGCCTCCCTACCAAAGATGGCAGGTTTTGTACAATACTGATATTCCTTCAAGCACATCTGTAGTCCATGGGGACAGCCCCACTCTGCACATAACCCCATGAGTCCAAGTGGCAGCAGACTCCCAGACAACAGCTCTCAAAGTAATTCAGCCTTAAAATGCAGCTGAGCCTTGGAAAAAAATATATTCACCATCTGAGTGCTGGGTGAAGGCTTATCCCCTAGGATGTGGGGCTTGCTGCCTTGCATTGCCCAGGCCACAGGTCTACAAGCATGATCTGCCAGCAGACCAGAGGACGCTGTATTCCATAAAAGCCTCATTAGGAACTTCAGCCCAGCATCCCTTTTTTTTCCCCACGTCTCACTGCTGTGGTGTCCCACAGTCCTGATTTTCAGCATTCTGACTCTTCTAGTTTTTACCCTTGCAGGCTAGGACAGTAATTAAACTGTTTGCTGCTCTAAAACAGACAAACACCTTCTTACAACAGGAGAGATCCATCACAAGGTGATGTCATGTCATGGGATGCCGTGAGTTTCTAGTACCTCTAGAGATGCTGCTCCCAGGTGAGAACAGGCACAAGAAATTCTTTCACATGGATCTGCTAACACGCTTCCTTGTTGAGGCACAGATGAACTGAGACGCTGAGCACAGCCAAAAATCAGGTCAGTAACTCATTTCCCAGTGTTATCTTGGAGCAAGTGGCTGGACTGCAACCCCAGCCCCCACAGCTAGTGTATCAACTCTCCTGCACCACTAACTCTCATACTCTCAGCAGGCTTTGTTATCTAAAGGTTTATTTTGTTTAAAGGAGCTATGCCTCTGTACCACTACACCAGAAATGAGCCTTCAAATCTTGTTCACCCTGGGCCATGAGAACAGGAAAAAGATTTTCTCTGAAATTTGCCTAAATTGGCATGTTATTTTCCAACTGCTGTCCCCTATTTGAGTGGAGCTGGCAGATTTATGCATTCAGTATGTATTCACTCAAACTGCTTCTACCTAATGATAAAGAAAAATGTTAATTCATAAATAACCCTGGGCAGTGGCAGGCCTGAAATATATACATTACTTACTTACATCTGTGTTCAGCAAGCTGAAAAATGACAGTGCCCCAGCAGTGCAACCAGGCAAAGCATAAAGTGTTCAGCTGAGCAAAGATGGAGAGTCCATGCTGTGCTCCTCTTACAGGCTAAGCTGTCAGGTCATAGTTATATTCCTGGTGTGGGTTAAGCTGGTTGTGTGAGCTGCCAGCACCCGAATCAACAAACCAGAAGGTGAAACAGAGCCTTGGACCACACCTCAGTGCCACAGAGAATCTGGCAGGTTGTGGCCTCCAGTTGAGACACCGGTGGGTGTTGCTTCCCACCCACCCAGCACCTCAGATATGTCCTCTGCTCTTCTACCACAGGAGACAGAGGATCTCATTTGCCATGGGGCAAGCAATCCAGACAATTTAATAGCTTGATTTTTGCCATGCTTGTTCTCCCCTGTGAAAGTAAATCCCAGAGCTGCTGGGCTGGGTCACTTCCAAGTTTTGCAGTCAGGGATTTTCACAAAAAAGAGCTGACAATGCAAATGGCTCCAGCAAAGGTTTTTTTGATGACCCTAGTGACCTTTTTATTTGAGCAGTTAGCAGCTTTTATGTCTTTGCACCGTTTGGTTATCATACTTTTTTATCGCTGCGTGAAACTCTAGTGATGTTGCTGCCAGGAGAGAACAGGCATAAGAAATTCTTTCACATGGATCTGCTAATGCACCTCCTTGCTGAGGCACAGCACCCCAGCTATCCCAGGCTCAGGCATTCACATTAAGTACTTCACACTGACATTGCAGTATCTCCTTTCAGTCCATTACTGAACAAGTAGAGCACCTATCCCAATAAAAAACCACTATGCATCAGTTATGCTTCAATTGTCACAGATTGATACATCTGCTAAACAAAACACAGTCATGCTTGTTAGTTTTCTTCTTAGTGAGTCCATCCCCATTTCAGCTCCAGCCTGGCATAGATGAGAATCTGAGAGAGAAAAGTTAGCAAGAATCCTTTCTCTTACCTCACTCCAAACTAACTCCTTAAAAGAGACTAGCCTGGCAATTACTCGAGTTCATAACCTCTTCCTTAATTACCTACATAATATCAAAGCTCTGCAAAAACATATGAAGATGATGAATAAACTTCCTCATGTTTTCCAGCAATGTTTTCCTAATTATTAGTATTTTTAATGTGATCACACATGAATAATAAAGAGAAAATTTCTTTGCATTTTTTATTTCCTCAATACAGTACACGTGTAAGCCTTCACTAATCAGAGATTCCTTTCAGCAAAAAATGCAACCCATTATTTCTGAACTTTTTGTACTTTCATCCTGTAAGCTCTGGAGCAGTGTGACCAAGGATACAATCAGCTTAAAGGTATTTGGATGCTAATGAACTACAGCTGTACTGTTCAACAGGCTGAGAATGATAGTACCTTTAACTGATTGGGGTGAATACCAGAGCTGGGAAAGGAGAGGGAAGAAAATAGAAACATAGGACATAATGTACACTAATCTCTGGCATCAGTGGTTCACATTTCTCTCTTCCAGGCAAAAGAACAGAATGCCTAGATCCAGAGTTTTTAATCCCAAATGAAAGACTAATGGTCTTGCTTTAGTATTTTGCTGAGGTAACAGCATCCCATCAGTACATCCAGTTTCCATACAGTAGTACTAAACATGTGTTCTCATGTACCCTAATCTCAGGATTACCCTGGCAGAGAGATGAATAAACAAAGGAGAGTGAATAGCATGCCCACAGGGTGTATGGTGGCCAGAAACCAGCTCCGGCTGACACAGAATTGCTAAAAGAGACTGTGAAACAAGTTGTTAGTGCAAGGGCAGCCAGCAGTCCTGCAGGCTCCTGTGTGGGCAACCTCCCTGGGAAGGAGCCTATGGAAAGGCACAGTGAAGTAAACTTGTCAAGTGAGAGGTGTGTGTGAAATAGCTGAGTAAAGAATATATCTTTATATTAAGCTTACTATAAAAGACTCCACAACTGCAGGAACAACCATCGGCTGTGAAAATTCTGCCAGAAGTCTTCCAAGACACATGTCCTGTAAGATCATAGAAGGGCAGTGGGTACCTCAGATTCAAGCAGAAGGAAATCATTTAATAAAATAATGACAAAGCCCTACTCATTATTTCAGTTTGGATTTTGAGACACGCTGCCTTTTACCCTTATTCATATATTTTTACTGACAGGTCATGTCAGCACTGCAGCTATTTGTGCTCATACCAGCATTCCGCTTCTGGGATGGCCCAACATCCTAGAAGATTAAGAGTGTGGAACCTGTTATGCTTTCTGATTGACCCTTTACTAACAGAAAAAAGGCAGAGCCACACCGCTTGATCAAGCTCTAAACTTTGCAAATTTATCTTCTGATTCACCTTGCCTGTCTGAGCAACTTATATGCTGCTGTATGTAGCCCTGTAAGCCAGCAAAATATTGTTTGCAATTCATCTCTGAAAAACACAAACATCATGTGGAATCAAATTTAGATTTCCCATTCAGATGCCTTTTAAAACAGCCATCTTATCATGTGCTTTGATGAGTTATTAACACTTTTGAGAAGACCAATCTTCTGTCAATAGCATTAATTTAACAGTAATGGCTTTTTAAATTATCACCTCTTTCCAAACTAATGTGCAGGGAGTTTGTTTAAGTTGCAGAAATCCAGGCAATGTGAACAGGTACAGGATTCACATCCTTTTGTGTCTCTCTGACATCGGCATTTACTAATTGATAAAGATTCGAGACCACACCAAAGTACTTGTCTCTCTCCAGTTCACCTAGCAGCTAATAAATGTTTCCAGGATTCTATCCTGTCATTACTGAGTCAATTGAGGGGAAAATAGGATTGCTCCTTGTGTCAAAATATCTCCAGAGAATTTGAGGTGCTGTTTGCATATCCTTAAACATTGCATCCCTGCTGTATCTTTAAAAGAGGACTGCAAATGCATCTTACAGAAACTTCCCAAGCTCTTCATTTGCCTAAAGATAACAAAATGAGCTATGTAAAACAATTCTGAGAGAAAACAGGAGGAAACCACAGCTAGCAACCTGGGGGTCTTCCAAGGTGGTTGCAAGTCAGAGCCTTTCTCACAGCAAAACCTGTATTCTCATGTACATGAGTTTAATCTGTAGTTAAGGTTTCCCACCCTTCCGTGTGCAGCCCCAGACACTGCCATCATCTTCCTCGACTTCTGCAGCTCTGTCAGTGGGTTTGTACTGTCACAGAACCCCCAGTCTGTGAGGAACACAACCAGCCTGCACCAGTTCACTGAACTGCCTTACAACGTGGTGGTCCTATAAACCACGGTATCTGCTCTGTGGAACAGGCCATGGGCTGAACAAGGTTTGCAAAAAGGGACAGAGCTTTTTGTCCTGCCCTGGCAGCCCAGGAAGGAACATCATGTGCAACAGTACATTGAAATGGACAAAGGGAGGGAAAATCACTTGGGAGCTATTCAAGAGTTTTCCCAGAAGCTAAAATCTCAATGGAATTAAATATTCAGAAAGCACATTGAATAAGGTCACGTATGATAAAACAACACTATACATCTACAAGTATAACAGAGTAACTGAGAGAAACTTGGGAGTCAAGTGCTGCTCCTGTCCACTAGCAGACGCTGTAGGTAGATCTGCTTTCTGCTAGTTGTGGAGGGAATACCCTTCTAAAATTCAAGGGAGAAACATCATTCTTATGTAAGCTTGCATTTCTAGTAAAGAATTTCAGAAAATTATTCAAAAGCAAATAGGAAGGATTATCATTCTCTATGACTAATGTTTGTTACTTTTTCTTCCAGAGTCCCCAACTACTTTTATTTGTTTGTTTCTCTCTAAACAAACGTAGGTTTTTCCACAACTGTACAGATATAGCAACATTTTAAGGTAATTAACACTTGCCATAGATACCTGGTGATAGTAACCTTAATGATTTCGGGTTTAGCCCTTCTGTCTTTGTTTATGCTCTCACTTAGAGCATAAACTTACTGATCTGGAGACAGTCAGATGTCTTTCATTCACTGATCTCAGCACACTACTTACCTGATGGATTCATTGAAAACTAAAGTATCTATTTACTTTGATCAGTAAAAAATATCCAGAATCTGGAGTTTCAAGTCCAGGGACTGCCAAGCTGTTACTCTTCAGAATTGAGACTGAATGCCATGTTACATCATTTGATCCGATTATCTTTCCTCCTAAGACTTAGTGAGGAATTGTCACAGCTAGATATATATCCATAAAGAAAATTTACCCAAAAAAACCCAAAAGACAGGAGACTATTAAAGAAACTGTACAATGTTAGTTGATTGCTTTCATTCTTCTTTTTTTCTGATTTTCAAAAGATGAAGTTCTAGGATTGCTGCTTGCTTTGTTGATATTTTAACTTCTTAGCAAGAGAAATGTAAATAAGAAGGAGAAAGTCTGCACACTGCAGAGCAAAACTTTTTTGTCCCTCTGGACCTCTGAGGGGAGAAAAAACACGGAAGACAAGGATACTAATGTCTGAAATAGGGAAGTCAGAAAAAAAAGGTGAATTTTGGTTTCACGGATCAGAACATGTACACAAGGTTGAACAGGAAGAAAAAAGACTCAAGAGAAATACCAAGAGCCCTGGGAAACAGAAAGATGAAGCACATAACTAGGATTATGTGATTTGACAGGTACCAGGAAGTAAATCAATGGGAAATTGCAAAACCAAGAATACTGCTGTGGAACCAGACTTTCGGACATTGACTGAGAGATTTCCTCTGGCATGAAGCAAGGGAAATGCTAGGATCTTAATAAACCATTTTGGATATACAGAGAACAAATTTTTCCTATTAAAATAATCCCTTTGGGGCCTTTTGGAACTTCTTCTTTGAGAACTACTAAAGTTTGAGAACTCTGATCCTTTTAAAAGTGCTTCTCCTGTTTCTCCTATCCATAAGGGAGAGTTGGAAAAGCTTTCTTAGAAAAGGAGGCAGGCAGAAACAGAGGTTTTCCCATGGGATATTAGAGCCTTCATGCATTCCCATGAATAACTTTTTCTCGGTTGCTTCTCCTCCTAGAAGCAACAGTGGAAAAAGGTTTCACCAGAGATTACAACTTAAACTCAGTGTAGAGCTTGAGAAAGTCTTTAATGTTCATGCAAGCTGGGACTTTAACAATGATCTCAGTCAAGATTAGCACAGGCAAGAGGTGGACTGTTTTCCTCCAGCTCTCTGAATCTATCTTTTCTGATCATCCTTGCCTCAGGCTGCTCTTCTCGGGTCAGATCAAAAGCCTAATCCAAATGGAAAGGTCTTCTTAATGTAATTAGGCCTTCGATGAAACTCAGGCACTTCAGGCTTGAGTTCTGACACCATCCTCTCCTCCCATCGCTGCAGTCAGAGGTGCTTTGTTGCAAGGATTTCTGTGCAATTAATGCCAGACTAGTTTTGTGATATACACTGATAGGAAATAAAATAGAGTACTCAGCTCTTTTTCACTAGGGAATTCAGCCAGGACAACTTATTTCCTAATGGATATATGCCAAGGGCTGAGAAAAGCTGTGGATCAGAGTCAAGCATAAATTATTTCCATTGTTTGTTTTGCTACCTCAGAGGGATGAGAAATCACCAAGAAATAGCATTCTATCAAGCAGCCTATCTGCAAAAGCCAGGACTGCACTTTAACAAGCCCTGCTCCCAGCAGCTCTCGCTCTCAACAGCTGCTGGCACAAAAATATTGACACCAGCTCACAAAAAGGTCCCTAAAACTTCTGCAAGAGAGATGAAATACGAAGTAGGCATGCAGAGAGAATCACTCTTCAATTTTCAGCACACAGTGAGCAGAAAGGAGCATATCAGCCAGCCTGTTTGAGGAAGCTCACGTTTCCTTTGCCCTCGGAAATAAAGAGCCTTTTTTATAGGTGAGTGTTAGCCAGCAACAACCTGACCCATTCTGCTGTACAGCTGGGAAGCTAGCAGTGCCCACAGAATTTAACTCACCTTCTCCAAAAAAGTTCTAAATACACCAACTAGCCTGTTACATGCTTGTACGCACAGGCAGAGGTAGCCCAGCTGCCACAGACATCAATTTATTTTACTACTCTTCTGCTAATACTTTCTAAAGCTTACATTGACAGAGGGCAGTTTTGTGTTCCGAGCTAGATTTTCCAAGTTGCCAGCCAAACTTTCTCTCCCAAACATTTTAATTGTATTTACTGTTGGTTTCCAAACTCCTATACTAGACGGCTCTCTTCTTCTCAGCCTTTTCATTTAAGGTTTCCAATGCAGGAAGGAATTTCAGGAGAGGTAGAAAAATTAGTCTTACCTTTAAATTAAAATAAAACAGGTAAATAGCCCATGTGTGCTACTTTCCTACAGGGCAGTGACTCTAAAGCTATTTAAGTTCTAAATTCTAGGAAGACAAGAATTGCCTTTGTTTCCCACAAAGCTGTTCAACTGAACAATGAGCTCTGCAGCCTTCAGAGACCAAGGAGCCAGAAGGCATGGCTGCAATATTTCAGTCTGGAAAGCTTTCTGGTGGAGAAGAGGTTTTTTCCCTAGTTAACCTTCACAGAGAGAGTCAAACTACCAAGAAAAACAAACCAAAAATCCAGGCCTGAGGGCTCCCGTTGTTATTAGTCATATCCATCTCATGCTGCTTTTCTATTCCCTTTCTCTAATAAAGCGGCACGATGCCTTCTGGCTTGCCAGAGACCTCATGACTGTAGGGAAATCTGTTTTCTTACTTCTTCCTGACAGAAAAGCCCTTTGTCCTGAGCAAAGATCCCCTCTAAAGCAGCAAGGCTCCAAGACCCAGCTTTCCCCAGCCCCTCTAGCTGCCATAAGGCTGTAATTATCACCCACTAGCACCACAAGGAAGTAATCACCCCCTGAAGCAAGAAGGGTGAAGGATCTTGGCAGTGCTCTTGGACATGCCAATTACTGTAGTCCATATCCCCCCAAAAATGTCTTTTCACATGTTTCGGTTTTTGCACCACTCAGCACTTTATATGGCAAATGAAACTCTTGTGTGTACTAGCAAGTAATTAGTAGAGGCTGGGTTATTAGTAAGTACTCTTGGCAGGTTATTTTTTTTTCATGTAGTACATGTTTCACTCCTAAGCTAACTAGGCATCTGGCAGCAATTACACCCAAAGCCAGGCAACTCATCTAGTGTATACAGGCAAACGGGAAAAAAAGTAACTAAAATGCTTTCAAGGGTGTCTAAGAGGCAAATCTCCATGAGGAGAGAGAATTGAACTGACAGGATTAAAAGTGTTAATTGTGGGAACAGGCACCATACGGTTTTGATAACAGCCACGGTAGCTTATTTTTACATACTTTCTCTTCAGTTTTACTTCCTTTTTTTTTCTTTTATTTTTTTTTTTGTACCTAGATCTTGCACCCATCCTCATCTGTCCTTCCCACTTGGTAGTTGCACTTTCCACCTGCAGGCATCCTTCTGCCCTGCTCTCACAGACAAGGGGAGCAGCCCCCACGCAGGTGGGTTGGGTCACAATCAAGGGGGAGAACTGCCACTCTGAGCCAAGGTGGTGCTCCTTGGTGTCATGGGCAGCAAGGAGATCAAAATAGCAGCAATAGTTGCAAGTCCCTGAAATGAAGCTGTTGGCACAGTCATAAAAGGGTCTCTGCTAACACAGAGCTTCACCTTGCTAAAGGGATCTCAGTTACTTTTCATAAGGTACACCATTTTCCTCTCTCCCTTTTCTCTCAGCAGGGAAGGACATAAAACCCATTGAAATGTGGCTTTTCCTACTCTTCCAGGTAGTATGAAAGAGTTTTACAGTACAACGAAGGACCCTTCAAAACAGGAGCAGCCAAGAGCTCCCACTGAAGTCAAAGAGCAAGTCTGGGAGTTCCCAGGGCCAAATATGGAGGCAGAGAGGAGAAAAAATCACTGATAGCTGTAATCTACGTGTGTACCTTCACTGACAGTAAATAGAGAGTCAGTTCTTTAGGACATTTTTCCAAATACAACTGGCTTGTTTGTATCTCTAGACTATACATCAAGCTCACACGTGACCTCAGTTTTTTCTGTTTTGTACAGTCTGGACATACAGTAAGGAAAGAATATTTAAAGATATTAAGTATCCACTGATTCACTAGTGAGTGAGGGAGCTGGCATCAGGTGAGATGCTGATGTCAGGAATACAGTGATGTCTCCAATAATTCAGAAGTAGTTTATGCCAACAAAAACAACTACTAATTTTCTCTAACAGAGAATTATAAAAACA
The DNA here is from genome assembly GCF_009829145.1 of Chiroxiphia lanceolata. Taxonomy (NCBI): domain Eukaryota; kingdom Metazoa; phylum Chordata; class Aves; order Passeriformes; family Pipridae; genus Chiroxiphia; species Chiroxiphia lanceolata. The sequence continues at coordinate 29,637,518 of NC_045644.1, forward strand.
AAATAATAATCCATGTGCATAAAGGTCTCTTATTCTACAGGGCAGTTTATGTCCTGCTGCTCTATGCTGGCTCCAATGCTGTAGTTAGCTAAAGCAAACCCTATGCTGATGGCATGTGCCTGGATAATATTTTCAGACACTCAATGAAACCTAAGCACCTATCTATATGTTTGAGCACACATACAAGAATACGTTTCAAATATAAAACAAGTTTTGAAAAGATATTGTGCAGGAGATGAAGATATGTCAATACTTATGTATTTGTGCATTATATCCTACCTAGTCCTGCAGTACCCGTTCCCATGTTAGTGATGGCTACTAAAATGAGGGGAGAAACAAAAGTATCAGGCCATGTGGGCAGCCTTTGTGCAGCTCCAGTTGCCAGGGAGATGTTGTCCACCCTGTGTCCAAATCAGAACAGCTGCCTCATTTGGAACCTGACCTGCAGGCAACAATGAGCATGCTGCGCCCATTGGTGAAAAAATGAGCAGAAAGAGGAAAAAATAATTATAGACACCAATAAAAATGCAAAAATAACTCTCACCCCCCACCTTGTTGTTAAAATAAAATATTTGAGCCAGCAAGTTACTTCTAATGTAAGTTAACGAAGGACATAGTTCTTTTTCATGGGTGTTGAAAAACTGTGGTTGCCATAATTTCCGTTTTGTGCTAAAAAATGCCCATCCAAAGCCTGCTACAGCTGGTGGGAGATTTCACATTCAGTGAACTTCTGAAGGAGACTTATTAATATTAAGGCAGTGTTTGACAGTGATGTTGTGCAATGAGGTGCTGAGAGCTGTGCAGATACAAGACCCAATTCCTGCCCAGGGTTCCTCTTTGGCAAAATGAGGCAAGCCAGGCCTCCCACCATTCCTGTGCTATTCACACAGGTGATGGTTCTTCCTGCCTCCATTCTCTCAAGATCAAAATTGCAAAGTCTAACATGGATCACTGTTGACCGTTTTTGCTGATGTTTAAGCTAAATATTCATGTCCACTGGGAAGAGTCTGCCACACCTGATCTGTGTTCAATATTTTAAATAGCAAAGTGATTTGAGAAACTGAATAAATGACTGTACATGTAAAAGGCAGATGTTGATGGTTAGGTATTAAAATTTAGTTCTCCCTGTTCATTTCAGGAGTCGCTGTAAGAAGGAAACACCCCCTTGCAACTCTTACAAATGTTTCTAACAAGTGATTTTAAAACTAATGCTCCTTCAATTTTATATCTTTCAGTCAAATAAGTCAATGCACTTGCCCTTAAATCTTCTGCATCCTTTGCCTGACAGACATGTAAGCTTCCCATGGTACAGCCTGAACTTCCTTTCTTTTTTGCCACCAGTCAAATTAAAGCTGTTCTACCATTTCATTTATAAATATCCATGGGCACAGGACAATTAATATATTTTTTTCTGAAATTATGATAACTAAGCATGCACAAAAACACAGAGCAAAAGTTACCTTGAAAATAACATTGTACCTATGTAATGCTGATGATGTGTAAGTTAAACAAGCTTTTTCATACAGAATCCTTAAAACTACATGCAAAATTAGTCAGCTCTTTTGGTTTTTTTTCCCCACAACAGGTAATGTGTTCTGCCTACAGTGAAGGAGTTTGGGAGGGAGCCTGCCAGTTTCAGTGAATCTGACAGAGAATTTTCAAAGACAAAAAAGGATATTTTGTTCCAACATTCTCAGGTTCTATTATGATTACGGATTCTATTATGGATTACTTGATGTGAGCACAAACACACGAACTGTGCAGGTACACACGGTGCATACTGGCAGTACGTGTGTGACTAATATCAGCATTACCAGAAAGAAATATTTTGATGAATTCACTTCTGTGTTTGCATACTCAAACAAATCAGAATTTATATATCTATATTATATATGTAAAATATGGGGGTTTTTTCCAATTTTCCAGCAAGCATTCTTAAATGGGATTTCACATTCTTTATTTCTCCAGGTGTTCCTTTCAAACACATTCTTCAGAATTCCTCTATCATATATCACACTAAAGCAAGAGTCATGTTTTTCGTGTTGCCCTACAATGAACTAATTGTCTACATTTAACAGAGACAAATAACCATTAAAAAAATTAAAAAGACAAACAAAGCCAAAACATATTTTAATTTTAAGCTCCTTAGTGTCTTGTTATATAAGGAACAGCCTGAGGGGAGATATCTTAGAGAGGATGGGAAAGTATTTTGACAGGTTCCTTTAAACTGAGATCCTGTTTTAAATTTATCTCTATTCTTATATTTAACAATCTGAATTTTAAGGGTCAAAAGCCAGGCAATTTCCTAGCAAGCATTTCACCTTGCTATGCTTGTTTGCACTCCGAAACTGTATTCTTAATGGATTTAAATGCTATAAAATATCACAAATGTACTGAAGAGGCTGATTTTTTTTTTTTTGGTGGAAGCATTTCTTTCCTTCACAAGGTCACTGCTTCACTAGACTGAAAAAACAAAGTGGATTATTAATACTATGTAATCCCAAAGAGTCTAAAAATCTCTTGACCCATGAAACTCACTGGTTTGTGGATCTGCAATTCCGATGCATCTGAAACAAAAGGTGTAGGAGAGGGGAAAGGAGGCTCTTATGAAACTAAGTATGCCTTTTCTGAGCACTACAGATGCCTACTATGGTAGTCACTACATGCCTACAGATGTTTCACTACTTTCACAGCTCGTAACTTCGCACCTCACACTCACAAATATAAACTAAGCTTGGTATCACACCACATGAAGTGCACCTGTCTACATTACTATATTTAGACTGTTCCTTTCTGGCCAAATACAATATTATAAACATATATATTGTACCCCAATAGCCTATGCTTTTAATTTATATTTCTCCTGAAGAACAGGTAGGTAAGTAATTTCCACTCTCAAAGAACTACTGCAAAACAAAATAAGGGGGGAAATAAACTCTGGAAAGGTAGCAGTACAGGATAACATACTTACACCTATTTCTGAAAGTCTCACCAAAAATCAGGTTCAAATTGTTTCTGACATGTACAGTTCTGCAATCCTGTGAACAATGAGAAAAAAGAACAAAAAAACTGTGGACCTGGATAAGTAGGAATCAACTATGCTGTAACTTTGAATTATAGCTGGATTTCACAAACACTGTGAGGTCCCTGTGTTTCTTGTTTCCTAAAAAATTGTTTTCAGTGTCTAGCACAAAGACACTGTGAACTGTAGATTCAAATAATAAATAACATTCCTTGCACAGCAACCCCTACACTACATGTTGTGGCACTACAGGAAGTTTTGTGGCATATTTGACTGTGTGCTGGCTGGACAATGGAGAACTGAGCTGATGGTCAAGATGGAAACCTTGCTGTTTGATGCTTTCCAGCATATTTGACTAACTGCAGCAGCAGTTCTTTTTGCGGTTGTTCCTCTCTGCTGAACAGAGCAGGGGCTACTACACGTGAGGTCCCAGTGTATTAACAAGACTCCAAAAGTGCAGCTGTTCATGTGCTGGACAGTAAAGTGCAGGGTGACAAGAGCAGATACATGTCCCATTCAGTGGTGCTTTCTGCAGCACCAGGAACATCCAGCAGAGCAGACAGCTCAGAGGAGAATCTGTTTCAGTTGCCTTACAGCCAAATACATGTTGGCATCTGTGGTCTTCAAGAAAGCTGTGCCTTTCTTTTAAGCTAAGCTTAGAAGAGAATCCAGAAAAGTCTGGGTAGCAGAATGTTTCTTTGAAAAGAAGAAAATCTGAAATAAACTAATACTGTATATTCAGAAACTCCTATGGAAAAAAAACTCAATAAATAGAAGAAACCCAATTTTGTAAGTTTGTGAGTTCTGTAACTGCAGGTGAAAGACACAGTAATTGTGTAGAGTTAATCAACTAATGACAATTCAAGACTGAAACTGATCCCAGCCTTATTCTTTTAAGTCCCTTTAAAGCTATTTCACACTCACAAGTCTTTTGACCACCATTAGATAGTCAGCTGTTTCTGGCACATTACACTTCTCTATCTAGAGCTGACAACACAAAGCAGGGAGAGTGTTTTTAAGACAGTGAATTACAGACGTTGGAAATTTCGCGTTTACAACCAGCAAGATGTCACTGCAGAAAGCAAGAAAAGCTTTTTTCTTTTTGCCAATGTAGAGGAGGCAAATGACAACATCTTCTCTGGTGATATTTCAAATTGCTATTTGATGAAGTTGTCAGATTGCACCAAGTAACCATTCTCTGCAGAGGCTTGTTCCGGGGATTTCATCTGCTGCCTGTCACTCAGCAGGACAGTGTGTTCCCATATGTTTAGGCTTCTGTACAAATCACTGGTTTATCTCAAAATGAATGCTCGGCTTGGTAGATTTAGGAGACAGAGGAAGCAAGAGGGCATCGCCCATGGTATTCCATCCATCTCTACCACCCATGATGGGGAATATGCCGATTTTTTTTTATTTGCTGTAGATCAGAACTATTTCTTACTAAACTGATTGCATTCTTAGCAGGCCCAGTGCTTCAAAATTAAGGCAGAGAGGTGCAGCATGAGAGGAAACAATTTCTCTCTCATTTACTGTCAAATGCACTCAGTGCATATGTTTGCTGGATTAACTGTTCCTCAATGAACTGCTCTCCTACTATGCTTAATGGCCTATAGGTTTCTGAGTGTGCTTTTGTTCTTACTTTTTTTAGACCTTAATTTGAGAAACTCTGTTTATCTCTATATATACCTAGGCTCTTTGACTTGTCAAGCTCTTTGGTACTCCAGCACTCCCACTGTCTCCTTGGGCAGAGAAAAATAGACTAACAGTGGTAGCAGCCTTATGGCTACCCCAGCAATAACCTACATTATGAAAAAGTATCTGTGTTCCCAGGAGATTCATACCCACTTATGACCAACATATTGACCACTGCTTCTGTGACTTTGTTGTGCTACATGTGATTTTTTAGGCAGCAGTCCAAGGTAGCCTTTGAGACAGTCAGATGGAGTGAGACATCACATGAAAAGGTATTACACATCCCTGGTTACAAAGCTAAACCCTCCCATTTAAAGATGTCAGCAAGTGCTATAAATAAGGAAAAATAGGCACAACTTCATTAAAACACACCTTTTTTTCAGGTCATTTGCTACTTTTCCCTAGCCTTTGACCTTGTGACCAGAAATGGGTCAAAATCCTGAGGTACCTGTTATGATGAGGTGGTGGGAAGCTGTGAGTTCGGTTGACAAAATGTATTAAATACGTGTGTGTTTTTTTCCCTCTCAGAACATTTTCGTACCACCATCACAACTTTACTCCCATTTAAATCTCTTTGGAGCTTTCATCACCCTATCTGTGTTATGTCAGACACCAAGAAGGTTCATTTACAGTAGCCTCCAGACATATTTGCTGTCTCTCTAGAGTCCAACTAGAAAAACTTCACCCATACCATCTCAGTGAAGACCTCAACATTCTTCCAACAGCACCTTCTACAGATACACATTCATCTCCAGGAGGAAGGCAAGGTGACATTTTGGCTCTCCTGTTACATGACTAAATAACTACTTTAATCCTGCAAAGCCACTTATATACTTAATACATCGAAAAATAGCACTTGCCCTTCACAAGCAATGAAGCATGCCCACAATCCTAGAGTGAATCAGCACCAGCAATGGATTGAGCACTCAGGAGTTCTGCCCTCCACCTCTACACCCATTGTGACCCATCTGTCTTTGTGAGTATTCCTGGTACTGCTTGCAAAGGACACTTTCTTATCAAGATAAAGTAAAATGATGTTGTCACAGTAGCTGCAACAGTACACTAAGCTCTGCTGGCTGGAGACACAAATCAGAGTTTATTAAATAGGAAAAAGGACACAACTTGGAGGAGACAAAAGCAGTCTTTAAGCATCTTGTAACTCACAGGAGAAGGCCAATAAGAGCACTGTAAACATTATTTGATTGTGTTTTCTGAATAGCTCATTATTGTGTCTTAGCTGTGACAAATTTCATATAAATGTGAATGTAAGTATTACAATCTATTTAGTTTCTGAAGAACCCTCCTTGTAAACTATTTTTTAGGAAAGGGCATAGAACGTGATAAAAATATTTGGGGGTACTTAAGTTACTTGTGCTGACGCTTTCACCTCAACAGTGTGAGGGTGTGTCTGGACACACCCTCGCTGTGTAACCAAGACATCCCTCCTCCCTTAAATAATGTTGGGGTTTTACATAAACTGTGCAAACAGCAGCCATCCTGTGTTTTTACATATAATAGTATTACACTGTAATTCCCTCATGGTGGACTGTAAATTAGTGGGCTGGGAGACCAAACTCCTGTTCCAACTCTTTCACATACTCTGCTGACTTTTACTTACAAGAATAAGAAATTCTTAATAGAATAGCTTGATCTGCCTTTCTTTAGCTGTATTGTGTAGCAAAGGGCTTTTAGTCAGACTGACAGTAGCAGTTTGGAGTGGTTCCCACAGATAAAACATAGCAAAGCTGGCTATGCTGGGACATAGTGTAAAGGATATACTTGTACACCATTAATGTGGTATATAGGCTCTTCTTCCTTCTCCCTTTAAGATCAGTGATGGTGACCATTGTTTAGACTCTCTATAAATCCTAGTAACAATAAAACATATTACAGTCATTTTAAAAGAAATAGTGGAGTGCAGATAAGTGCTTCTGCACCTCTTTGATTTATCCTGTATCAGTTCAGCCTGATTTTCTCTTCAGAAACAAATCTTTGTGTCTTTCAAATTACTTGACATACAGTGACACAAATTGTCCTTACTTATTTCATATTGATTAGTATCTGCCTGAAACACCAGTTTTTGAGCTTACCTTTTGAGTGACAGTTTTCTTTGGATCTACAGAACACCCCTGCACAGCAGGGATGTGACAGCTACAGATATGAACAACTCATAGGAGCAATAATCCCCATTCAGAAACTCTGACTGTCCACATTATTGAAGCCAGGCCATCTTAAAACTGGCTATAATGAGAACAGGTTCTGAAATGATGTGCAAGTTCGAAGAAGGTAACTAATGTGTGAAATTTTGTCTTTCTTTCCCCCCCAACTCTTCCTGCGAGGAGCTGGTTTTAAGGGGATTTTGAAGCTTTGAATAATTGGAAAAAATTGTGAGCAAATTATTTTTGTAATACTGCCCCAGAGGTGCATGCCAAGAAAAAAGGCTTTTTGTCTTACCACCTCCTCCTCACTCTCAATTTTAATTACCACAGTTTGGCACCTGATCCTGCAGAGAGCCATACAAAAGCCACACAGGCCAGCTCTTTCCAGACGGAGATAAAAGACAGGGAGGGAGGAATTAATTAAATCCATTTCAAATCTTTTCAGTGAGTTTCCTTCTAAAGTCACTGTTCTGGTTTCTGCATAGCTAGTACAATGACATATGGTCATAAATAACAAACAGTTCTCTGCCTCCTGTTGTCTCTCCTTTTCCACTCTCTGCAGAATCAAACAAAACAGGCTTATGATTCTGGTATTATAAGCAAGCCAGTCAGGATCCAGAAAAAACAGGCAGCTGAGCATGTTTTCAATTCACAACATAGTGTAGAGTTTTCAAATGAGCTCGTTTATTCAGTCTTGCAGGTCACTGCTACCAAGATCCACTTACTGCTTACATTTTAGGCAAGAATAGTAAACACATAGTTGCCAAACTAAATTAAACTGAAACAAACCAAACTAAAATATGGTAACCATAGCTACCAAATCATAGCTTCCTTTTTTTTTTTTAAAGACTAATATTATGAATTTGCTCCCCTCTCAAAAGGAGCTTGTCACTTATTTCTGGGATCCTTAGGAATAATACAAGTACTGGCTGCAGCAACTCAGTAGCAGTGGCCTCTATGTCCTTTACAGTTAATTAATGCTGCTGTCTTTTGTGGTTGAGCTGCAGGAAAAAGCCTGACCCATTTTCCACCTCTCATTTCCTCCACCTTGGAGGGTAGGGAGGCAGCAGACTTGGCTGTACACATTATCAGAAAGCAAGGGGCTGAGGGCAACATTAGGAGCCACTACTGTCTGGCCAGCTGGGCTCCCTTCAGAGTGAAGCAAAGCCTCTTCAAAGAAGCCAGAGCTGGTATTGTTTGAGAATTTGCATTGTCCTCACAAGTGCCTAAGGTTGCCTGACGTCTTAGGAAAACCCAAAGCGAATCCTGAGCACACCACCCCTGATGCTTGTGCAAGGAAATAGCTACAATTTCTGCATAATGGCCAGTTTTTTGCCCAGTATAACAGTTCTGACCCTTATTTTGGGCCGGGGTGCATTACTGGTAAGTTTTCAAAAGTTTATAGAATTATTAAGCATATGTAGTTTTTATATACAGGGAACAAGACAACACGAATTTGAGAACTTGGCTACTTTTCAAAATCTCCTGGAACAGGGTCAGGCTGATGTAAAGATTGTTCTTTTTATGACCTGCAACAGTAGTTATATCTCCATATTTTCTCAAACTTATCGGGTTGCTTTTAATCTGGGTTTAGTGAACATATTTGTACAAGAATTAAGTTACTACAGAATCTCATTTCTTATTATTTCTTCAGCCTGGGCTATTCCAAGTTGGTTTTTTAACTCTTGAATATACTACACATCAAAACCCTGGGCAAAACACCAGCAATAAACTGTCACTGCAGAGAGCACTCGCAGACACAACCTGCAAGCAAGAAAATTCCAGCAGAAGGTTTCCTTTCCAGCTCATAATGCTTCCAGCACAGGTTTTTTCACTATGCACTGAACAGGTCTGATTCAACTGACCTTCCCTTCTTTCAATACAAAGAAGCCAATAATAAGGTAAATGCTTCATGTCTTTGGATCTGTTAACATTTAGCACTGTAAACACAACCAGGACTCTTGAGAGGCCGTGGTATGGAAGCTGACCTTTTGCACTAAATGATTAATTCTTATACTAATGTCTTCTAACACAGCAAAGAAAGGTTCAATTGCAGCAGGTCAGCACCCTCAATGGTGACCAGTTACAGAGTTTTCCAGCCTAAACAGAAGTGATTCTGAGAAAAGCAGTAGTTTACATTCTCAACTCAACACTGGACCATGCATGAGAAATGCTACAATATGCAACCCAGCTTGTCAGGACACAGCTAAAAGACACGTCAGCTTCCAAGATGTTTGTTTTTCATTTGGACAGAATACTACTGCACTTCTTCACCTCCATGTCCCACACTACCTGTATCAGTGAGCCCATGCAGCCCACCCAGCTCAGGGAACAGAAGGCACATTACAGCATGAAGGCCAAGAGATCAGATAGCTCTTACTGCATTTTTGGATTCCTCACTGCCTATTTACTGGGTTTTTTTATACACAGACTGCAATAGAAAGCATAAAATGTTGCAGGAGATTTTTTTTCCTCTGGAAAAAAATAATAAAAGGAGAATTTACAAATAAGGTTCCTTGTGATATTTCTTTTTCTGAGTATAGCCCTAGATTACAGGAGAATCTGTAATCCTATCAAAAATAAGTCTTTTCTTGCCTATCTCCTTTGCTATTGATACAGGGAAGCTTCTGAGGGAAACTGTAAATTAATCATTTTTTAGCTTGTCACACTTCCATTACCTTTGTTAAAAATTATGATGGACTGCTATTTGTGGTTACTTCAGCTGAAAACAACCTGGCTGCATTTGCAGGACAGAAGCTGCTTGAGCACTGACCAGAGCTACGAATGTTACAACTGTTACACAGAGTTGTCTCTTGGAATAATCCTGCAGCACCCACAGATTACACTGAGACCCAGATGGTCTCTGGATTAGAACTAATTAAAATTCAAACCTTCAGTTCCCCGGAAAATTCTAACATTTTGAAATGTGCTTGGTTTTCAGAATAGAATGCAAAACCACAAACAAACTGTTATATAAAATTTCCAAATTATTTTGTTTGAATCTGTTAAGCTGTCCAACTTCAATTACACAAAAACATTCAGCCATTTTATATCACAACACAAGAGAAAAATCCCCTGATTTTTCGGCTGGGATCACAGAAATGTTTTGCTTCAAAACAGGCCAGGGGTGGAGAAGCCTGAGTCAGCTACAGTGCTCTTGGCATCTGCCTTAGCCACCTGAGCTGAAATGCTGCTCTTAGTGTGGTGCTACACCCAACATGAGAGACTGATTCCTCTAGCAGCAATACAGAACATTAAGCAAGGCTCCTGATGAGAATTGTGGTATTGATGCATTGGAAAACCTGTAACAAATGACTAATCACTTCTTAAAGAGCCTTTTAATCATTTTTTAAGTCCTTCATAAAAATGTGTTGATGAAACCTTCAATGTAAACAAGAGTTTCATAAGAATTAATCAGTTTTCAGCTGTCAATCACTCTGCATACAAGAAGATTGAGGAAGTAGGCTTCAAAGGCTCCAGGAGAGGTAGAGGTAAGGCTTAGGTCCATCATTAACAACAGGAACCTACATTAGATCCCAAAGAAGAACAGCAGAAAGGAATAGGTACCAGGTTCTCACTCAGTGTGGAGAAACTCCAAGCAAGAGCTTCAAAAATTACTTGGAAAATGCCAGGAATTTCCTAGAAAGCATTAGAAAGGGAGGTCTACCTTGCAGCCACCCTAGAGGTATTTGCAAGAGAAGACAATTTGCCCCACCTAGCCTTTTGTCTCACTATTCAGCTGTTCAATAGCTGCAGTTGTCAGTGATGAATGAACCCCAAAAGAACAAAATACATGTTAAGCCCTGCTGTGTATTTTGGAAAGTCAATCCAGATCAAGAAAAAAGAGCTGAGGTGTTCCAAGACACTGAGGAAACAATTTTTATTCCACAAAAGTACCCACAGTGCTTATTAGGAAGAGAATAAAAACTGTCTAAGCATTTTGGATAAAGAAACAGGGGGTTCTGTAAGCCCTAAAAATTTACCATCTACTGTGTTCCATTTCACCCTGCTTTAGGTGTCCTAACATACCCCAGCTAAGAAAAGAAGCTCTTGTTTGACAGAGATCTTGATTCATCAAATACCCACAACTAATCTAAGCAACATGGCTGATACATAAATCCCATCATGCTGGAGAGCCTTTTCTCTCTTTTTTAGTCTATGTTTCTGTGTAGTAATGGTTGCTAGAAAGTATCTTTATAAATTGAACTGCACTGTTCAAGTATTATGTGGAAGGAGACTATGTGCAGCACCAGGAGAATGGTAGAAAGAAATAAGCATTGATGTAGAATCTGGTTCTTCTTTTGACTAGAAGAATTTCAAAGAGATAAAAAATAAAAATCAATACACAGAGGAAGACCTGGATCCTGGGAGAGCATGCTTTTTACTGATAGAATTGTATTTCCATCAAGACCCTCGGCAGACTTTGGAAGAGTACATGAACTCTGTGCCAGTCTGGCTAGAGCCCACAGCCAAATTGGGAGCCTCTGATGCAGAGTAAGCAGGCTCTAATAAGCAAATACTACTGCTCAAACTCTCTGTGCATGCTTGAAGAATTCCATTCTTATTGCTGCACTTAGCAAAAACAGGCTCTAAAGAAGGAAGACAAAAGAGAAACAAACCAAGGAGCCATATGAAAGAGCTGCCTTGAAATAACCACATCTAATAATGGTCTTCCAGAATGTGTGATTTGTTTGCAGCACAAACACCATAAACATTCATGGATTTCTACAAGATATGCAAATATGCAACAGAACAAAGTTCCCAGGCTCCACTGTGATGGAGACATGTGAAACCAAATGCTTAAAGTTCACTCAAAGTGGTGAATCCAGGTGAAAGGGAAAGAGAAAGCTCCAGAAAGCCACTGCTTCCTCAAATGAACAAAAGGCAGACAGAAGGTGAATTAGTTTTTACACCTTGTCCCTAATGCTCCCAACCAGTTAAACTACCTACCAGCAGGAAAAAGACACCATCAGAACAGAATGTCACCTTGAACCCCAAACAACCCTTTTAAAGTTGTTCCTGCAAGACAGCTAAATATTGCTCAAAAAACTGCAAGGCAAAATGACAGGGTCAATTCATCACTACACTCTGCAGCATTGGCAACATCAGAGGTCTGCCACCAAAAACACTAGGATTTTGTAACAAGCTTAGGAGAGCCAGGAAACCAAAGAAAATTTGGAATCCTCCTTGCTTTATGGACCAGAGAAAATATATCTCTTTAAGAAATCCTCATTCTTTACTGTGTTGAATCAAATCTCTTGCCCCTCTTCTTCAGGGCTTTTTGAACATTCTGGCTATACATATAGAAGGGAAAAATTTCCTTTTGTGAGACCAAAGCAATGAAACACTCTTGCAAGTGGACACACTTGTATTGCCTTCACTGGATCTTCACCAGTTTTTATCAGCACAACATTTGATCCTCTCTATTGATTGTTATTATGGGGAGCATATACTGAGCACACAACCAACATAATGGAACATACTAATAAGTTTTAAATTGGTAATTATCTCAAATTTCTCTTTTAATTCACAGGGTTTAATCACATTTCCAGTTCTAGAAAAGCTGTATATTTTAGGCTGTAATTATTCTGTCTAATAAAATGTGGATGCATGCAATATAGTAAAGTGCCTCCTGAATTGATCACTGATCCATGGTCAAGGAAATGCTGTCTCCTTTGAAATTAAAATTATATTTCACATGGGAAAAAAAGGTTTATTATTAGAATACACATGATAAAAATCAGAAACAACATTAATCTGTTTGGGAGTGGGGGGTGTTGATCATTTGCCTCTAGTTAGGTGCTCCTCTGTATCAGTTGATTATTAAGTGCATTTGGTAGTTTGTCCAATACATATATCTATACCCACAGATATATGCTCAATTAAAATTCCTACCAAGCTTTGATCAGGAGCTTTCTAAAAGGTATTGGTGATGAAAACTATGTGCATCTTATCCAAAAAGTGTTCCCACCAATATCATGACATTTGATCTCAGTTAGCACCAATGAAATAGAAAAATTTGATCTAATATATGGAAGCTGTGGTTTACTTCATGCTGGTTCCTATGGTTGGAATTAATAAAGCCACTTCATTACCTTGGTAAGAGACAGCTTATTGCTCATGCTTTACCCCAGCATAAACATAAGGCCACCTAAGTGCTGAAACTGTAAACAAACATCACTCCAAGTTTTCATGCTTACATAATAGCTTGGGCAAATTCACAGTGATAACTTAGAAAACCAACTGCCTAATGCACACAGCTGAATAAAAATGCAACCGGCAGCTAAAATAATTTTGTCTCTCTACTTGAATACTGACAGAATGGGAGAGAGAAGTGCCGAAGAGCTGAGGAAGCTGTTACATATCACACTTGTGAATTCATTTGGACAAACTTCCATTTTTTCCAGATGAAAGACTTCATCCTGTGTTCTTGAGCTATCTTTAACATAAAGAGTTGTATGCCTAAAGCTTTATGATGGCAAAGACCTAACTTAAAACCTAGATTGGCCCATTATTACCAGTGAGTTGCCATTAGCATCTGATTTTAATACAGGACAGGAGTTACGTTTCCACAGCTAAGCACAAGCACAAAATTGCTTTGAAGTGGCCCTTTGGCACCAACATTTCAGAGTTGGTTTAGACCCAATTAGAATTTTCCTGTGATTCAGACCAAATGCCAACTATTTTAGAAACATGAAAAACCTGTCGGTACCACAGAGTGCAGCTGACACGGCTTTAGCATGTTGGGTTTTTTTTCATCAGTTTTACTAATGAACTTCTTGTAGATGCTGAAGTACTACGAGGAAGAAGTAACAAAGATATTGAAATATACTGGAAGATATTGATAGAAGAGCAACAGAACAGCAAACCACTTCATTTTTAAGTCAAGTATCAAAATGCTGAATCAAACCCTAAACTCCAGGTCTTCAACCTGTTATCATTGCTAGTCACCTGTGGGTATTCTCATTCTAAGAAGAAAGAAGCCTGCTGTGATCCTGCATTTTGTGTGCTGTACATTTTGTTGGCTTGGAAATAAAAAAGGCTCTGTCCAAAGACAACACCTCAGCACCTGACCTGAAGAGTGCAATGGCTCCCACAGCTCAGTCATCTTCTTAAAGCAAGTAAAGAAGCATGTCCAATATTAGGTGCCTAGTATGAGGCATCTGTTCCTCATCTAAATGTTTTGCTTTACAGTATAATTATATTTGTGAACGCCTAGTCTGAGATTTGGATACAGATTGAATACTTTAAATCTAACTTATTTGGAAATGTAAGCAATTATTAAAATTCAAAGAGATGTCTAGTCAGTCCTTCTTCATTTGCACTGCAAACACATGGTCCTGTTCCAAGAAGATAGTACAAAAAGAACCTGTTCCGGGTATAAAAGCATGTCCCAGCACTTCTGGCTTTGGGATCCTTATAAATCGGCCACAGGAGAAAGTCAGGAAGGATTGACAAGTCCTTGAAGCTCTTTGCCTGTTTATTTTCTTTATGGAGAGGTACATGAGAAAAGTTTTGGAATTTGAACCTAAATGAAGGCAGCACTTGCTTTGCTAAACCTTCCAGCACTGTCACACTGCAACTGAGGAGGGCTGACTTCTGTCATCTGGGGCCAGGTGAGCAACTGGTCTTGAATTTAAATACTACCAGTATCTTAGAATAGGCTAAGCAGTGAACTAGTACTGTGCTGAAATCACAGTACCATTTCAGTGTAATATTTCTCTGCAATGATTATAATATACTTCTTATACAATGACTATAACATTTTAAAAAAGAGTCTTTAAGACTTGTTTCATCCCATCACAGCAAACGCCTGAATTCCTCCTCTATTTCTCATTGAAGTGTTATAGATTATGGGGTCCTTTATTCAAAGCACTCAAAAGAATGATGGTTGCACGTAAATTACAGAAATTTCCATGTTTTCCTTATTAAAACTACTTGGATTTCCTAAGCAATGTAGGTCAAATGCCATTTTCTTTTGACAGGGCAAATAATCATATTTGGAAGATATGAGCATATATTCCTTGAGACAGACCTATAATATTTCAACTTAGCCTCATGGACTGACGTTTCTTTGAGTAATGAGGGTGTGAAAAGCCAATTGATATTATGCATTAGCTCTCTCTTTGCATCTGTTTATTCTCTGTGTTACTTTCCATTTATAACATTTCTGTAAGAATATATCTCTTCTTTAAAAATCATTACCATTGCCCAAAGCCTTGTGGGAGACACTTCTATAAATAGCAACAAAATAAACAAACCATAGTGCATACAGAATGGAAGACAATATATAAGAAAACAGATATATGCTGTCAGCTGCCAATTGGTTATTAAAAAAAAGCACAGGGATAACATCACTTTAAAAATCATGATGCAAGAGAAATGCCTGACACAATATTTTAATATAAGAATGCCTGAAAATAATACAGAAAAATTCCAGAGACCTAAATGATCTGGTGCTAGCTGGACATTGATAGCTGTATCCTGACTTCAGACAGTATTTGAAAACAAATCCACTTTCAGGTGTGAGAATATGAATTGCAAGCCACAGGGATGTGGGGTGTTTTTTACCCTTTTGATGTTCATTGACGTTTAAATAATATTCCGTTTAGTACACCTGTTAGTGCACTGGTGGCAAACACAGAGCTGTTACACTTGTGTTTCTTAGACAGGTACTAGATCCATGCACTTAAAGGAATCTCACTGCCTAACGTGGCTACCAAAAAAATCCTGTCTTACAAAAGCATTTCTTACATGCCTGTCCTTCTAAACTACACTGGTTTAAATGGTTTTAGCATTTATAGCCACATCACAGAGACTGTCAAAGCAGTCACCTTCCAACTGACAAGCCCAATTGAGATTCTGTTTCACAGGGAGTGTATCAATGAGCTATGTTTTGAAGAACTGGTTCAGTCTTCCAGCATTTACACAGGAATGCAAAAAAAATTAATAAAATCTCTACCTACATCTGAGAGGACCCACAAAGCAGGTGAGGTGCCATAAAGCACAAAGCATGAATGAATGCCATGAAATTATATATGAACTGTAGGGAAATCCAAATTTACTTTTCCAAGCTACAGGTAACAACAGATATATTCTGTTCTGTGGCTCCTGCTGCTGCAAAGCAACAGCCAGAAATACTATCAAGTCTTCAAACTGTTTATAAACATGCAGTAGAAAATCATCTTAGCTAGGCCCAGTGGGTATTTACAACAGCTGTAAATTTCCTTTTTACTTAAACAGTTACAATGATTTTTACATCCCTTTCCTAAAAAATGAAGTAAATTGCCCACTGTTGAGAAGATGTTCAGTTTGTTCTTTCTGTCCATCTCTGCTTGCTTCCAAGAAACTGGAGCTTACTCTTTCTTACCCAATTTTTTGATTTTGACCTTTTTTCCTGCCCTGACACAAAGTAGTTCTGTTCTTATGGTAAAAGGCTAAGTTGCACATCCTGACAATCAGGACATCAGCATCTTACTCTCAAAGCAAGTGTGATCTGGCACATTGCCTTACTCTGGACTGAGAAACACCTTTCATGGTTATACCATTTTTGAAACAGAAAATCAATCCCACAAACAAGCTCCTTACATTTATTCATAATGCAAGACTGCCTTTCACAATAGGTTTCTTACAGGAAAGCTTCATTGTCTACCATGTGTGACTGATGGGCATAATTTATTGGTCAAAATGTTGGGCCTAAAAAAAAATCACAGTATCACAGATGAGTACTCATCATCAAAGAACAGCAGAGGACTTTCAGGACATCTGGAGCTATATACTATCCAAGAGAGCCAACTGCACAATTTCAAGCAATTATAAGCTGACACACAATTGTCAGGTTGATTTTCTTCCCGGGTTGATTTTCTTCCTTTTGGGGAAGGAGGTTGTGGGGCTTTAAAGGGGATCAGGACATGTTTTTGTAACCAGCTGTTGACACTGAACCGTTTAATGCTTAGGAAAGTCCAGCTGCTGTTCTCTGCTAATAGCAATCATAAAGCTAGACCCTTTGTTGGCCTCTAAGTAGAAGTTTAAAGGTCCCAAAAGGCTTCTTCTAAAAGAGGAGTAAATGACTCTGATGTCTAGACCAACATTAGATTCATCTATAAAATTCAGGTCGTAATGATCAAAGCTGTGTGTGAACTATTGCTGAGCACATAATGACCGAGTTAATTGCCTATATAATCATTCTACAACCCAATGAAGTACCCTGAGATAGTCTAGATGGGAAAAGTACTATTAAAAAAACCTTAGGCCAGACTAAACTTTAATTACATGACACCTGCAAATGATAGCTGAGAAACAACTCAATAAAACACACACACCTTAAAAAAAATGTGTTCTGCTTGTGCCATTAATGGATAAAAGATCGGTTCCTAAGGAGTTCATCCTGAAAGCTGCCAATGTGACATATAGGAAAATCCTTGGGACATTCTCTTGTACTCTAAAACCACAGGCCAACTTTCCTCTTCCCCTAAAGCCGGTGATAATTTCATACAAGTCCAACTCACAGAACTTCTCCGTTAGTGAAGATGGACCCAGGCAGGGTCTGGACGTATGATTGCTACAACAGCCTGGAGAAGGGCTGGATTGTAAAATAATTTTGATTTTTTAAAGAAGTAATATCAAACTCAAGTGTGTTTTTCTGAGACACTGGAGGGTTGGCAAAACAGATGAACCTGCACTTCTGTTTTATTCATGACTGATACAGGAGACAGCAGTGAAGGTTATGACACATTTTCCTTTACAACAGTTACAGTGGGGCTCAAAAAAGTAGTAGCTGCAGCACTAATTGACTCAGCCAATGCATTTCCTATTAAACCTTAAACATTAAGAATTCATAGGCAGAACCAGAAATAAACTGTGTGTGGGTGTGAAGGTATGTGCAACGGTAAAATCTAAGCCTGCACGAAATCTTATTAAGTTCAGCAGAATGGGAAGATCCATAGTTATTTTAGAAAACTGTTGTTTTATTTGTTGGCTTACAAGAAAGCTATTGTTAGCCTGTTTGGCTTTGTCATTACTGTTCTAGCTTTTAATCCAACATGGTTTTATCACATGCAACATTATGCCATTTCACATCATGTACCTAATAGGATAATGTCAAGCAGGATAACATCACATCATCTGAAAGTCATCAGAATCACGCTGTATTCATCATACATTCTCCCTGGCACACTGTAGAGTTCCAGCCCCCACCCCCATGATTTAATCAAGAAGACACTCCCTTTGACTTTGATTTGACATGCTGCTGTGAACAGTAAGTAGATTCAACCACCAGCTCATAAAACAAAGCTAGGCCATGGTTTCAGAGTCCTGTTCCAGTACTTGTCTGTTGGAAAACAACTAGTAAAGTTGGCAAGGATAGAGGTAATTATCATAAGTTAAAGTAGTATTCTGTGAAGGGAAAATATATATAAAACAGTCCTCAAAGGAAATTCTGTTTGCATACAACTAGCCCAAATATATCAAGATGACCTGAGGGATGAACCATACAAATATGTGCCTGTGGCCCAAACCTGACACAGATATGAATCTACAAACTGAGCTATTTCCCCAGGATGCAGATGGCAGCGAGAGCATCAATCCTATTTTTCTAGAGATAAAAACAAAACCAAATAACCAGATTTGCCAAGTTGCCTCTCATATCACAGAAGTAAAATCAAGTTAAAGCTCACAATTCCCTGAACCACATCTCATCTATTCAATCACAGGACACTCTGGACAGAAGACTTAGAAGGTCATCCTCCCCTGTATGGGATTGATCTGCACTGGAAGAGAAAGTTTATGTAGCATAGTTAATAAAGCAACTCCATCAGCAGGTAAATAGCATAATTTCTCTCATAGGAGACTAAAGATCCAGCTCACCTACAAACACACAGTATTCTAGGCACATTCAAAAAAAAATTCCGGCATAGCCTCTGCCCAGAGAATCTGATGGAAAATTCTCTTACTGAATTGTAGGAATTACTGAATACTGAAATTACTCCACTGAAGTTTCCCCAAATGTTTACCCTTTGCCTTAAAATCTCAGTCCTGTCTTTCTGAATGATTATTAAGAAGTGAGACAGCTCGCAGATATTTTCTCCCTCTGCCTTATGGCAAACAGACTGTGCCTTTGATGGAAATTGTTCTCCTGTTTCTTACCTCCCAGGAAAAAAATATCAGCCTTCACACTGATGATTAAAAAAAAAAAAAAAAATAACTCTAAAGTGTTTGTAAACTGTGTAGCAATTAAAAACGCTGTCAAAATATTTTGAAGAGTCTAAAAAACGTTTGTATTCACAGAATTTTTATAAATTAAATAGAAAAAACATTTAGGGATAAGGTTTGAGGAAAAAAATCATTTTTCCCTTGTTTCTACTTGCAACCTCCCCATATAAACTTAGCACTTTATTTCCATTTTCTTTTCTAGAGGCAAAGAATATAGAGAGGGATTTTACATCCTTGACTGTTTTATCTGTCATTAATGAACACGGTAAGCATGTTAACTATCCAAGCGTACTTACTTCCTTTGACTCTAGTTCAACCTTAACTGTCTCTCAGCATGATTACAGTCAGTATGAAGAGATAGGGCAACATTGTTCAAGTGTCCTTACAGTGCATCTTTCAATTCTGAATATACTCGGTATATTTCCCTTGGAGTATATAGTCAATCAGAAATATGGTCCTTTAATAGCTACAAAAGAGAATTAGATCAAGACAATCACATTCATTTTAATTCATTACCAAATAAACGTGAATTTGGGCTTGGAAACAACTGTTTAATTCTCTTGACTTAATGATATCTCAATCTCAATTAAGTAAAGTATATAAAAGATATTTTTAAAATGCTTAAAACTTTTTACTGGAATTATTCTGATACACAATGATACCCCTCCCCTGCCTATTTTATGACATAAAGAATGTCAAAACAGCCAAAAATTATAAATACCAGTAGTTTAAAATATCAGAAGCACAGACACTACCTCACTGGCGTTCAGCTCTCCAGTCAAAAATATTTTTACAGCAGCTGACAAAGTTGACATTGACATGAAGCAAATGAGTAAGAACAACAAAAATATCACTGAATATTCAGTCACTAACTAGCCAAGCACACTGTATCTCCTCTCTTCCATGCAGGGAAATCCACTTGGCCCCTCCGGCAGTACATTGCAAAGTTCACAGACCCTGACTGTCTCTGTGAACTTCTCATCTGCTAAACCATACAATTCACCTTGTCTTATATGCACTGCATCATAGAAGATGCAGGTGTCTCCCACATCTATTGCTTCTGCTGTATTAAAGGACATTAGTGTTTTTATTATATCATAAACCACTGTCTGAATCTAATGATCTAATCTTACACTTTCAGATTTGGCATCCCACTGAGGAGTGTTGAGCTCCCGTGGTTTTTATCTTACTTCAGCTCTCTGAGTGAAGTCTCACATTTCTTCAGCAACAACTGACTTGTTTTGATTGCAAATCTCCTTTAGTGAATAATGTGTAACAAATCTTACAAGTCTCAGTACCTGCTGGTTCAGTTGCACCAACATTGCTATGAAAACCTCCCAGCATCATCTTGTGAACTGATTCCCAATCACACTCAGCAGCTGTTGGCAGGGAGGCAACTGTAACCCCAATTCCTCAGTTCCTACTCGGAGTGAATTGTTCCTACTCTGTTTCCTTCCAGTACTCAGGGCAGATGCCAATGAATGGAGGTTCACAACCAGTTCCTGTTTATCCTGCACAGCCCCAGTGTTCACAGAAAGGTACAAACTGGCACACCCTGCACAGTCTCTTCACCAGCTGTACCGTTTGCTTATGGTGTGACAAAAGGAACTCTGGCTGTGTTTTGTCTTTAATTCTTCACCACTATTCTGAAACACCATTTTTATTACACAGTAAGGACACCAGAAAATGTATCCTGTATCTGAATATTCAAAACATTTAGAAACAATTAGTCCTTCATTACAAGTAGGTGATAAAAATAATACCATACAGGAAGTGTATGGTATTACACATGTATTACACACAACCTTCACTTTCTCAGGGAGCTTAATGACTCTGCAGTCAAGACCCACAACGTCAAGATTCAGATACTGCAATATGTGCTATCACTGACACATTATTGAATGACTTAAGTGTAATTTTTTATTTCAGTAGCAAAACTCAGCAGAAAAAATGCAATCTATCGGTATTACAAAGGAAATGCTTAATACTTGCATACATGTACTTATAGCTGCTCATTGTTCCAAACTGTGACACTAGTCTGCTTAAAATCTATTCAGTATGCTTTCCCCCTCTCCTTCCACCCACCTTATTTTTAATCCCATTCTGTCAGTACAGCAGGGAGGTGAGACTTGAATCATTAAAGAAATCTCAGTTGAAAGGGCAATTGTGAAGCTGCCTTGTCTCCATCCTTCCTTTCATTTCTCCTTCAACCAAATGGACAAACATCCCCTCATTGCTAGCTTTCCCTCGAGTGTTCTCCTGGCTGAAATCTGCCTCCTATGAAAAGATCTCACAGCACCACTGTAGCCCTACATCCTCTTCTGCTCCTCAGCATCTCTCTACCCTGTTTCCAGAGCTGGGCCTGTGAGTTTCTGCATAATCTCACTGACCAGGTTTCCCAAGTGGCAAGTAGAAGAGCCCTGTGGCTCAAGGAAAGAGCAGAGATGAAAAATAATGCATGAACAGTAACAAAGCCCAACATACAGGTTCTTGGCTCTCTACCATCCCTGCACTGTTACATACTTCAGTGCAAAGGGGGTATAATACGCAGTGAAATCTAAATGCATGTGTTACCTCATGTCACTAGTGGTGAATATAAGTCCCCCTCAACGGTGGGAAGCAATCATAGCCTGCTCACATTTCCCTTCCTCACAACTCTTTATTACTTTTCACAGCTAGAGCTTGAAGAGAGTCTTGAGAGACATGCAGGTAAGGGAAGGTGCCTTTAATACTCTGACATTTCACACAAGCTGAAGAGCTGCCCCTCAAATATTTACTTAAAATGCATATGCCGGTAAATTCCAGCAGTCCACAGCAGATTCAAGACTTCTTCTATTTATTGATATGATTATAGAAAACAGATAGTTTAAACAGGTAACTAGTTCAGTCTTTAAAGATTTCCTAATGAAATGAAACCAAAGTTTTGGGGCTTTTTGCATTCAAGATTGCTACTCACTGGCAATGATACTGCCTGCAATATCACTACAATCCTTCTTTGGAATTACAGCTGATGGAGTTCTGCACTTTCACAATGTGACTTCAAGGCATAGTTCAGGAGCGACTGCTGTGCTGTAAACTAGTTTGTGTTTCACCATGGAGCCACAGATTCGTGAGACAGAGCTGGAAACCAGTTGCAATACAGGCATATTAAGAAACCTCCATTATAACAGATTAAATAGGAACAGTTGGATTCATTAAGTCTTAATACCAACATAAGGATTAATTTACCCACCTGAATGCTTAACCAGCTCTGAAGTGCACAAAAGGATGGGTAAATTATCTTTTCCAGTGCTTCTGATTTTCAAATTACAAGCTGGTGTTGCAACCCTGTTCTGGCAGTATCGCCTTGTTGAGACAGCCAGCACAGTACTTGCTCTGCCTAATAGGTTTCATCTTGAAAATAGCAATTGTAACAGCACTTTGTCTTCCATCTTCACTCAGTGACACTTCCATAAATCTATTTATATTCTGTTCTCTCCTAGTCTACTTTCTAACTTTCAAATGCATTTTCCCCTACCTACTTCACAAGGTCAAAGTCAAAACTCTTCAATGTATATTGACAGAATCTACCTTAGATTACTCCAAACAGCAACTGTACAAGACTTGCACTTGTCCGTTTCTGTACTAGGCCTCCTTCTTTTGACATCCATAGGACAAACAACAGATCACTTCTAAGAGCAACCTATGTACTGCCTGAACTGAATGCTGAGGGAAGCAGGAACAGCTCTGTGTGCAGAAGGATGACAGGAATTGACCACAACAGGAACAGCCATTTCAAATTTGAAGTCAGCACTAGGAATACTGTAGCAAGAAGCCACCACACTGTCTCAAAGGGGCAGTTGGTAGAAGAACACAATACTGTCTATTACCATTTAGTGTCTCATCTAAGCCGTGCCCACACCCCACAGCTGTGCAGGTCAGAACCACATGTTTAGGAACTCCCTGTGAGCTGCAGCACCTCTTTTGACAGGTAACCATCAGCCTCTGAACTCATCTTGTGTGATTGCTGCAGAGGGACTGGATGTCAGTCAGCTGGACCAGGCAAAAGGTAACATTCAAGGGATGTAAAGGACAGGTCAACAGAAGGCTGCAAACAGCAATTACATTAGAAGAGGATTAGCTAAATAAAAGCAATGAGAAGGGGGAATACTCAAGGGAAAGAAGCAGAGAGGCAATTTGAGGGAGGAGATGGAAGGTGAACACATTTGGAGTCAAGGTGAGATAAATAAGGGTCAGGTGGAGACTTGGGGCAAATAGCACACCACCCCTGGGAAGGAACTGTACTGAAGAAATATTCCCAGCTCTGCAAGACCCTGGCTTTGACTTCACCTGCAGTGTCTTCCAGTCACTGCAGAAGGGGGACAATGTTGTCCTGCTGCACTGTGTTTCCAGTGCTTGCTTGGGCAAGATGGGCAACTTGAGGGGGAGAAGCACTAGGGGAAGAAGGAAACGTAGTAAAAGAAAATAATCCGCAATGTGGCAATTGCTTCAACCTATGGTATCAGAAAACGTGTAGCTCTACTTTGTCTTTAAAATAAGTAATTATGAGCATAACTGCAAGAGAAGCATAACAAGCTTCCCGTTTAGCTAGCTATTATTTTCTGCACATGTGGACTTTTTTAACCTAACCTCAGCCACAAAAAGTCATATCTCATTGTTAATTTACGGAAACTAAGCAGAGGCTCTGTAACAGAGGTTAATTTGGGTTTAAAATAAATGAAGTGCCACAGTATCACATGCTGCTGATTAAGCTGATTAAAAGTAGTGTCTGGGACAAAGTCTAATTATTTCTGACAAATTTTTCATGACTGGACACAGCCTTTTGTGAACTGGGATTATGCCTTTTCTAAGATCTCTCATCCAAGTCTCCAATGTAGGCTCCTGTGACACAAGAGAGGCACAGGGACAGCCTCTTGTGATTAATTCCAACAACTCTATATTGTAGTTCCCTGCCTTAGTGAGGGCTCAGTTCCAAGGGACTCACTGCCTAACCTTGCCATTGGAGGCTGTAAACTCAAATTATCATTGAATCATAGAATGGTTTGGATTGGAAGGGACCTTAAAAGATCATCTTGTTCCAAATCCCATTCCATGGAAATCCCCGAGATCAGCTCAGTTGGTTCGAGCATGGTGTTAATAACAAAGTCATGGGTTTGACCCCTGTATTGCCCATTCACTTAAGAGTTGGACTCTATGATCCTTGTGGGTCCCTTCACTCAGAATATTCTGTGATTCTGGGAAACAGATGCCACCCACTAGACCAGGTTTCTCAAAGCCACATACAACCTGGCCTTGAACCCTTCCAGGGACGGGGAAACCACAACTTCTCTGGGAAATCTGTTTCAGTGCCTCATTAAACTCACAGTGAAGAATTTCTTCCTCATGTCTAATATAAATCTGCCCTCTTTCAGTTTAAAGCCACTCCTATCCACACCCTATTACTTCATGATGTTATTAAAAGTCCTTCCCTGGCTTTCTTGTAGCCCCTCTATGTAGTGGAAGGGCCTTTAAGGTTCTCTCCAAGCCTTCTCTTCTCCAGGGTGAACAACCCCCAACTCTCAGAGCACTTCATGGAAGTGTTCCAGCTCTCTGATCATCTTCATGGCCTCCTCTGGACTCGCTCCAACAGGTCATGTTCACCATGTCAGCCCAAACTGATTTGTTAATCATAGGGTCATAGATTTTTTTATTTTGAAATCCCATTCCTCTTCTGAGCATTAAATGGACAATTATTGAGATTTCTGTGTCTTGATGCAGACTTCACTGTTAAAAAAAAAAGTTATATCTCCAGCAAATGATTCTGCCAAACCTCCAGTCCAAGCACTGAAATATAAAACCCATCATCATATTTTGCTTTTTAATCTGAGAAACCCACACAAATTTCCTATCCTTATTCAAGGAATGGAGCATGCAGCTGTTCTGTCCAAAATTAAATTCACAGAAGTTTAGCACAAACTTTGTTTCAGGGAAGAAGAGGCTGAATAACTACAGTGATACAGAGAAGGTTGAAGTATGCAGTGCCTTTTCTGCAATAATGGTGAAGGCTGACACCTTTCCAGTGTATAACAGACACCAAGAAAGGCTCATGCACAGATCTGTTCCCAGATGACTGCTATATTGAGTGAGCAAAGCTGGGGAATCAGTGGGGAAGGCAGAAGGTTTGTCAAGGTAAAGCTGTGCCTATCGTATCATCAGTAAAAATATTTTATGAACAGCATCATTACAGCAGACTAAAATGCAAACTGCAGTCTGTCACTATTATCCCAGAAGATGAAGCAAGAATGATTATTCTTATCCCTTGTAAAATATATTTAGATTATCAAAACTCCTTTACTAATTCAGCTCATTATTTTACCCATGAGAAACAATTTCTTTTATATCTGTAATATATAAGTCTTTCCTGTTCTAATCACTGTGGTCCTCGATACCAAAAGATAATGACATTTTAGCTTTACTGGAAAAAAAAAATCTCACATTAGGAAAAAAGAAACTACAGAGCTCATGGTAAGGATAAAGAGACATTTGACAGAATAGAACTCACAAATTAGCCAATCTCTTATTCTTGGACTGGGTCCTCTTTCAAGGGCTGATGTGCTCATACTGCAAAATCGTAACATTGACCAAAACACTGAGATTCATGTACATAGTTGTGAGTCATGGCTGAGGAGCACTAAGAGCACTATTAAAATATCCCATTTCCCAAAGTACCAAGCTCACTTTCAATAAAGACAATCAATATCTGCCATTTACAAATAATTCTTGAAGATCCTACCCAAATATTATTATGCTTAAATGAGCGAACTTGCATGGATCAAGGCAAGTGTTTTCCCAGAGACTACATCCATACCCAATTCCAAGTGAAAGAAAGAGGAGCTATAACTGAATATAGCAGTGCTTAGCACCACTGACTGCCATGAGAATTACTGAAGAGAAATTCCTTATATGTCTTCTATGCTCTGTATATCCCAGCTGTATTCTCTCTACAACTCCTGAGGGTGTGCCTAATTAGATCTGCACATACAATTCATTCCCTGCCTCTCATCATCTTTGCTGCCCTTCTCTGCATTTGCTTTCCTTGTGCCATTTTTCAAGGAGTGACCAGAACTGCACATTGCATTCAATGTGCACAGAAAGCCCAGATTTATAGATGGCATAAAGATGTTTCTATTTTGTTCTCCTTTTTTCCCTTAATAATTTTTATGAGCCTATTTGCCTTTTCAGTGTGACTGAGCACACAGATGATATTTGCAGTGAACCACACTCAGTGACCTTAAAGATCTCCCTTCTGAATGGGAGTAGCTGATGTAAAACTTACCATGGTATATGCATTAGAAGCTATTTTTCCTAGGATCATTATTTTACATTTATCAGCACTGGACTTCATCTGCTATTGTATCACCTACTCATTCAGCACTGAAAAATCATTCTGCAACTCTTCCTAAGCAGATTTATGTTGGACTACCCCGACCCTTTTCTTCAATTGTAAATCATTTTGGTTTACTCCTCAAGCTCATTTTCTGCTCTGCTATAAATGCATGGAATGACATAATTCCCAGAACATATTCTCATGGAATCCTTCTAGTGACTTTACCCCTTTGCTTTTTTTTTGTCTTCTAATAATTTATTTTTTTTTGGAGGGGGGGGACAAGGCTACAAGACCAGTAACCAAAGGGGAAACAAGGGGCGTGGGGGATAAATTAACTTAATGTAATCTGATAATCATAGATTCACTTTATTTAAAATAGATTTAACTTTATTGCCTTACTATCCCGAAGCTATACAACAACCAACTAGGTAATAATTTAGTACACAACACTCCCGTGAAGATGACTGGCTGCAAATTTACCTGAGTTGCCTTAAATAAAGGGATACCATGATTCCTTTGGGAATTCATTGGGGATTGGCCCATTCTTAAGTGCCTTAGGGTGGGCTTCTTGGTCCTCTCCCTGCTGATTTACACCATTCTTTACTACCTCATATATTTGATCCACACTTCTATCTCCTCATTAATCCCATTTTCATTAAGTATATAACCAATACATGTTCCAATGATTTACATAAAAGCAGGAAGACTGGTTTAGTCTTTCTGTCACTATTTCTTTCTAGAGTACATACTTGGGCTTGTATTTTCGTTTATTTTCCTTCTTACTTTCAGTATATTAATAAAATCCCTATAGGGTTGTTTATATTTGCTTGTTTGGATTTTTTCTGGCTTTGGGGGTTTGTTTGTTGGATTTTTTTAATTCTCTTCAGTCTTGGCCTTTCTGACTTTCTCCCTGTCAGCTTTTGCTTCTCCTGAGTACTTTTAGTTACACCTTCTTGTTTTCACTGGTGCATGATTCCAATCCAGCTTCCATGTTTAGGACACATTTCCATGGCCACATGAATGTACTGACTACCTGCTCTAGTTCTGTCTCCTCTTTGCACTGGGATAATTTTTCACTCAGATAATTCTTATTCTTTTTTTTTTTTTCCTATTTCTTTTTCTCTAGTAAAACCATATACTTTAAACATCAGAAACAATACAATATCAGCATGAAATATGGAAAAGGTATTGCTTTGTGTTTAAAATAAAAGTGTGGAAACATGGCTGGGACAGGGAAAGAAGCTGTGGACCCTTTTCTGTACTATTTTTCTGACACTTCATTGCTTTTTCACTTCATATCATCCTTACAAAGTGTTGACTGCAAATCTTATTGTGAGGATCTGAGAACTCTCATTTTAAACAGAACAAAATGGTAAACTGGTTTTTGAAATTGCATGGAGACAATAAGAAAGCATCTCCTCAATTGCTACAAGGCTGATGGGAAATTAGTGACCTGCTTTGGTATTAACAATGATCCCTATAATGGAAAATTTTTACAGTGATACCATATTCATTAGTTATCTATTAAAAAAAAACAACCCCCCCCCCCCAAAAAAAAAAAAAAAAAAAAAAAAACATACTTTAGCATTTGCACTGGTAAAAACTCATTTTTTCCAAGGAAAACAGATTGCAAACTCAGTCTCAATTAATTCCATTCTGTCAGACATTTGCCCTTTTTCGGTACTTCATTCCAGGCCATGCTGATGCAAAATTCAGAGATGCCAACTGTCCTGCATGAGAGCTGTCAGACAGATTAGTCCTCCTGCACTGACACAGCTACTACTTTGTCAGGACTGGGAACCAGTGTGTTGAGAAATGAAGCCTCAGCTGATGTGCCTATGGGAAGAAAGCAACTGGCAGCGTATGGGGTTTGGTCCTATGGAGTCTCAGTGTCTAAGACCGTGATGTCCAAATTGTATTCCCACTAGTCTTTAAAAGAAGGACCAAGATTTGCTAGCAGTAAAACTCTCCCAAGTTCTCCAAGACCATTATTTATCCCTCCCCTGTGTTATATAAGATCTACATACCCCTTTTTTTCTTCTTTCATGTAATACTTAAGAAGTCTCTTTTTCCTTATTCAGTTGAAACTGATTTTGATCCTTTCTTCTTCCAGATTCTCCCTCTCCTCTTAACTTACACTATTCACTCTAGCAGTCTTAGTTACACCCTGCACTGTTCTTGTAGTGTCTCTATTCTCATATGCTGACACATTGTCAACGATTTCACAACTGAGCAGACATTGTCCCACCTTTTGTATACATCACCGGACACTCTCCAAGAATTCCTGTATTAAGTCCTTTTGAATCCACAGCAACTGATACTTTGTAGCTCTACCATAAAGGGTAACACACCATAGTTCTTTAAACCTTTCTTGAGAGTGCTGGAATTTCAGGACTGTTATTCTATAAGTAAAACGAGGAAGATGTCACAGTTCAGTGGGGCATCATTTTTAGTTCTCACAGCTCCTTTCCTCGTGCTATGTTAACTCTTCAATAGACTCACAAATTCAGACTGCTGAGGAAATGTGGCCCTTGTTTATTTCACTTCAAATCTGGCAAAAAAAACCCCTAAAACCCAAAGGATATGATTGCAATGGGCTGGTCATTTTTGATTGTGTATCAGAGTGTACAGATACTACCACAGAACAAAAAACCCAGGCCCGTTTCTTTGAGACTCACTACATGGAGAACTTGTCACACCATGTCACTAATCTCTCCTGTAGCATTTAGAGAGCAAAACAAATCCTTTTCCCTAATACTACTTGTATTCCAGTCCAAAAATCTATTTTTAAACCACTGGCATTAGTGTTTTGGAGCACAGAAGCAGAAGATCTAAGAAATTGAAACTACAACTAATAAACAAGCAAAACATGTTACCAGCTGTATCTGTTTGCAAGTGTTACTTGCCTTAAACGTTGCTTAGAGAAAACATTCCCCAGAGAAAAAAAAAATCAGGCAATATGCAACATTCATGGATTAATAATGCTATTTTATAGCATAGCTACTTGGATCTAGTGTTCTTGCTGCTCAGACTATTGTTTCTGTTTTGCTTAATGTAGGTATGTTATTACTAAAAGTTGCAAATAGCCTCTTAAGTTGCTGTTGTGGAGCCTAAAGGGTTCCAGAATCAGATGAATATTCCTAGGATAATCTCCTAGGCTACATGAATTGCTTTACATGGATTGCATTTTAAATCTCATTTGATAACGAATGTTTTAGAGAGGAAAAAAGTGCTCTCTGGCTTAATCACAAACCACGACAAGTTAAGTGTGCATAACAAGATTTGTCCACTTATCCAGTGTGAATAGGTGGAAAGAATTACTCAGTTCTGCGCTGGCAGCTTTAGAAGCAATGGAGAAAGGGAAAGGAAAAAAACTACAGAAAATCATCCACACTCTTAGTGCTCACCAATTACTGTGAAAGTAGCAATCTTTGGGGTTCTTGCCCATCATCAGGGCATTTTGGTAGACCACTGCCATCCTGCTTCAGGAGTCCTAATTTCCACTTGTGCATACATGTAGGTCTCATTCTGGTTTAAGAGTTGCTTGCTTTAAACACAAGAAAAACTCACTGCTCAGAGTTCACCATGTACAGACTGAAATTTGCAGAAATTCTGTTCTATTTTAACTGGAGATTTACTCTTCCCACTACCCTCTTTCCAGTCTGTTCCTAGCAGTCACACATGAGGGCAGGAAGCAACACAAGTGAGATATAGTTTGTGTGGCAAATAAGAACTGGATACTCTACAGTGTTAAGAACAGCAGCAAGGGAAATGCAAAGCATGTAAGTGAATGAAGGTACAGCACATGTGCAAAAGAGGACAGCTCCTTGGAGTTTTCACCAGGGTGGTATTTCTAGACACCACACTACCCTGGTCTACCAGGCTGCAATCGGATAAAAAAGACAAAAATCTTTTTGGTCTTAACACTAAAGGATGCTCACCCTTCCTGCAGAAGTCATGTTGTGACTTCCTGTAATGGTTTCAGTATGATTGATCAGAAACACCTTTAGCAGAGATTTTAAGTGCTAAATGACCCCTCTTTAACCTCTCCCTAACTTGAGCATCATTTCAAAATGAAACCAAACATAACCTTGAAGGATTATGATAAAGATTACCAAAGCAACCATAAAAATGTTCGATGTAACTGAGGATGCTGAATCTTTCTGTGGAACTAGCTGTCTGATCAGACAGCCTACAGAATGAGAAGGCATCAGTTCTCTTACTGCCATAAGGAGTTATGCAGACACTGGTCAGATACTACTTAGACTAATACCTGGAAAATAGTGAGGCACTTTGACAAAATGTCTGTACCAGAAGTATTCACCATTTACATAACTAATGTAGCTCATTTTTCTGTCCATAAATAAATCATGAGCAAACAATGTTGTTAATAAATTTGATACCGAGAATTATTCCACTAAGGACCAACGCAGGCATAAAAATTTGCAGAAATAATCCACTGCAACTAATATGTCCAACAACATCTGTTCATGCTATTTGTAATCCATTTTTCAGACTGATCACTTGAACTATTAGTGCTTCTGTTTCCTGACTGGCTTGCTGTAGTTCTCTAAAAAGAAAAACAGCACAAACAACACGCTGCAGACATTTCATTCCTTCTCCAGGGACTCTGACAAGTACCTATTCTCAAAGTTTTTAAAGACTTTTGCTTGCTGTGAGCATTCTTCCACACTTAGAAATTACATATTTCTGTTCCTGGCCACTCAGTAGAAAAAAGAACATCAACAAAATTGAATTGAATTTGCTGGTATTATGCCTGACAATATTCATTGGTGAAGTCACCCAGGGCTATATGCTGTGTAGACTACCTTCTCCCAGCTCATTCCCAACACTAAAAAAAATTGAAATAAACCCCTTAACTCTACCTTGTATGAGGAACCTTGAGGGAAAACAGGCAGGCATCTAGGACAAATGCACATTAGTCAGAAAGTGCACACCATAGAAGAAGATCCATACGTGCCCATATAACAAGGAGCTACATCACTCCAAAGCCCTGAACACAGGGAAACACTGCTCCCTGCCCTCCCATTGCCTTTTTGCTTCCATCACTAGCCCACAAAGTGACCCAGTGGTGCAGCAGATTCTGAGAGAGGGGTTACTCCTGCCTCACTATCAGGTGCTCCTTCATAACTTCTTTCCAGGCAGGTCCTTGTTCGCTGCAACAGCCTGAGTAATAAAAGGTGAGTTTGCCATGTGTATATTTGTGTAAAATACTGTCTCATTCTTCTCGTCATTCTAGTAACCAGAAAAAACTCCAAAAATCTGTCCAAATGTAATGCAGCACACTTTGTTGAGCAGCCCTGAGAGGCCAGCTCAGTGGGTAGAGTGAATAGAATGTTCTGGAGACATGCATTCAACACCAGCTTTTAGTTCAGTCCAGTCCAGTACTAAACCATGATTTACAAATGTATTTACATTTTCCTGTCCTGTTTTTCGTAAGCACAACCCAGTATCAGTGTCTCTATGCATCAGGCTACCCTTAAAAAAACCCCATATAAACCTGAATAAATAAAACACCATTGCTGGCACTTTTGGTACAAATGTCAACAGAAAAAGGAATAAATGAACACATATGAGGAGAAAGGAACAGGTTTCTGACGCAATAAATTTAGTTCCCTCAAATCAGGACTGGCAGAGAAAGCACACCCCCTGTTTACGGGGCTGACCTAAAATTAACACAGTAGACTTTACTCCTTTGAAATTTTTAAGGATATTTGAGAATTAAACTTCCCAATGTGGACAAAACCAGTTGTTTAATTTGAATGTTTCAGACTCAATCAAAATTTTGAGTCATCAGAGCTATGTTAGTTTATACCAAATCAAAGTCTTTTCTGAAATTACCGATCAAGGGTGTTTGAGCACAGTCAGAATCACCAGCTGATATTAGTGAGCTCTGGAGGAACACTCAAGTGCAGGACAGTTATTTCTGTCCAAAAGAAAATCACAGGATTGTGAACAATGTTACGTATATATTTCCATGAGACCTTTACAATGAAGAGGAATTAGAACCAGAAACAAAACACCCAGTAAAGAACCAGACACATTCCCGTATCACTAAAGATAAGCAAAAAAAATATTTTGCCCTTCTTCTATACCGTTTCATCACATAGAGTCAGAATTCTTTGTAATATAGTTCAAACACTGGACAGTCTGTATGACATTATGTTACCAAAATGCATCTGGGCTTTATCTCATGTCTTAATTCTTACTCTGACACAGTACTCATGACCTTCCCATTATATCTTGTTTGTGAATATCTAAGTGTGACAGAAAGGATGAATAATAAAAAAATATTACTCAGTGGAACCAAATTAGTGACCACATACACTAAAAGGGTACAAGATAATAGAAGTTTTAATCAATTCCATCTTTAGGAAATGCAATGGTGCATATAATGTATCACCAGCAGCTTACAGTAAAACATCTTATTCTCTATCAAGATAAAGGTGAGTACTAATGACTGTGACTAAATCTTGACAGCCAAATGATCTCTTCTCCTTGTAACAGTCTGTCATGTAATGAGCAATCAGAGCAGCTGAGCAGTAATTACATACATTGACTTACACTAAAAGCATTTCTGATGGACTGAAATGTATTGAAGTAGAAAATAATATGATATAATTATTTTCCTTACCTTTACGTTGGACATGCAACTCCCATGTTTTCTTTCTGTTTGTTTGGTTTTGTATTTGGTTTGTTGGGGGGGTTTTGTCTGTTTGTTTGTTTTTTAATTAAACCAAAACCCAGAAGTCTTAAAAGTTTTTTATTTCTTTGAACTTAAGGTATTCTTTCTTTCCTGGTTTTAATTACCACTTATTTTGCTTTAGAGAATACAGGCAGTACATAACACATATTTGTTGTGTATTTTTAGGGCAAGCCATGGAAGCATGGAGAACTACGCAGGCTTTCATATGACCAAGCTCTGATGTGGAAGAGCAACCAAGTGCCAGTTCACATAGCAGTGCCAAAAGCTTTTGATTAAGCTAAACAGGACAAAGTGTGAGAAACCTTCATGTTGGTCTAACATGTTCTCTCAAAATGTGTGGGAGGAGAGAAAGAAAAAAATTCCAAGGTGGAACAGGAACTGGGACATTTATTCAAGCTGATAATGTTCTGAAGTTCCAACGAATGACGTAATAGGCAGAAAAAGATTCTTGAAGCATAGATAATGTTAAAGTCTCCAGACTGACTGATCTTTCCAGATCAAGAACTCCTTCTAATGTTATTGATGTGCTGGTCTATTTATGACCACAAATCCAGTTTTAAACTCTGCTAAATTAATGCAATAAGATAGTGCTTCAGTTTGAATTAAGAGGGCATTTTACACATGGAGATAAATCTTTCTAAACCATCCTCAAAAATAACACAAGAGAAGGCAGTTTATAAGTCCTCTGCATGCCCTACCTGAATGTTGTTTATAAAGATATTTTTTTACCAATATGACATTTCAAAAGCCCACTTGAGCACTCCAATTTGCACTTCCCATTAGGAACCCATTGATCTTGATTAAAAATACCTACTATATTCATATAGAAGGCTTACAAATACATAACACTCCTGGATAAGTCCAGTTTCTCAATTCCAACCCTTAAATACCACAGCAGAATTTAAAACACTGTATAAGGTGAACAGAGGCATAACATCTTCCATGGTCTTAATTTCCCCTGGTTTCTTCTATCTGTGATGTACTTCTCTGTCATATAGCTAATACAAGTTCTAAAAAGGTTTGGGAAAGCTCTCTGGAATCATTCCAAACCCCAATTTGTGCTGCACAGTATTGCCAGGTATCATAACTTTATATCACAGTTATCTATTTCCGTGAAGCGCTCTCACTCCTTCAAAAATATTCCCTGTCCTTTCTAATTATTTAACTTCCTCGCTACTTATCTTACATCTCACCTCACAGAAGCTGCTGCTTCCCCGACCATTACAAGTTTTGGGAAGGTATGGCTCTTCACTTGGAATAAAGAGAGTAATTTTTTCAGCATGTGCATTCATTCACGTAATTTCTGATCGTTCACTTCTTGAGGGAAGGGTTCATTAAAATCAAATCTGCTAGTTTTTATAATGAGTGGTGTACATTTCAGTGTCTAATATTTTAATATAATGAGACTACATACATCTGTGTACAAATAAAAAACCTGTAATTGCGTGTGTTTTTTTCTAACTTCCCTTCTGTTCTACAGAATTACATCTCTATATTTGTTTTACAGAGATGATAAACACATATTTTGCACCAAGAACAGCTGCATGTCTACCAACTCTGTGATAACTTGACTGTGGTTCACTTTATATGGTTCCATATCTTTTTCTTTACACTTGAAAATCTCATGTCTGTTATGGAAGTTAAAACTGATGGCAGAAAAGGTAAAGAGGAGAACTTAATCTCTAGCTTTCCATGGAAGAGCAGCTGTAAGAGGATTATCCATCGAACAATAAATCTCACAAATGCTGTCAAGTTCCAATAGGAAAACTCATCTTCATGAGTAAACGATACTTCTTTCTGTGAATATTCTTTAAAATCAAAGTTTTGGCAATTTCATCAAAATTTCACTCCTTTGATATAGAAAAAAAATGTTTGTTTGAGGGTTTTTTGTATTGTTTTTAAATTAGGTATAATCTATTTATACATAACATTTCCTACCATTGAGCTCAATTGCTACCCCACACATAATTAAACAGGTTCAAAACCAGGGACACAGATGAATTAAGCAAGTTTCTCCAAAGCCAAAACCACAATTTCAAATGTTTTAACAAATTTAGATTGCGTTACTCTGAACTCCTCTACTACAATTATACGTTTTTTTTCTGTCCGACATTGTTAAAAATGAAATTAAAAATGACGTATTAAAGCACACTTCTGCATGTTTCTGTATAACAAAGTGCTAATTAAGATATAACTAGAGCACTACCTCACTGATCTGATGAAATGAACCACAGAATTAATTAGGACCACTTTACTGATCTTTCCTCCATCACATAAAGATAATTTGACCCAAACAATTTTTACCTGCCAATTAAAGAACTTCCTGTATTTAGATTTCATTGCTATTAAAGTCAAGAGGATCGTAGCATTTTCCTATGATTAAGCCATTTTTAATCTTTTCAGAGTAACATAATCATTTGCAAATATCAGAACAGGAAAAGGAAATTCAGAGATGATGAAAAGGAGAGGCAAAGGGAAAAATCACCGTGATCCATATGGCACAAAAGCAGATTTGACACTAATTAATAATGCCGTATCCATAATCTATTTAACTTCCCATTCTGGCAAAATGCCCAAGTCATTTGTTTTGCTGTCTAATTCTACCCTTACTAAGTTGTTTATTATTTCTTCTGTTCTCCAAAATTAATAATCTATATTGCAGGAGAGATTGTTTTTTGAAGAGAAAGATAGAGGACACTATTGCAAACAGCAAAGAACCCAGCTCTGGGGTCTTGATAACATGTTAAAAGGTGGTTAGCTGCTGCCCAGAACATCCAGTTTCCACTGGGAAACTCAGACATCCAAGCAAAGACAGAGCAGCACGATGTTTCAGAGGGCCTCCAGTCAAGAAGATCACGGAAGCAGGACAAAGAGTGAACTGTATGTGACCACAGCACAAGTACAGCCTTAATTCACCAAATCTCTGAAGGTTAGGGTCCTTCCAAGGCTCTTACCAAGGCAAAACAGTCTGAGATAGAAGACAAAATAGGGTTTTAGGAGTCATCAGAGTCTGCCTAGTTATTATTTCATGAACAGAGACAAGAAGACAGAAAGGGAAGAATTTCCATCTGTTATTCTCTCTCTTCTGTTTGCTTGTGGCAGAATTTTTTTCAGCTCTTTCAATAAAGCTGAGTCAGACCAGTCAGGGGGAAAAACAATGCACCCCACAAAAAAAACAACACACAGTCAATGCAGCTGTCAATCTAGCTGCTTCACCACAGACAAGAGTTCTCCAGCTCAGTATAGAAGTCTATTAACCAGATTTGTCTTACTGCTATCAGATATAGACCTATTCTAAAAGTGAAAGAAATTAAGTTGGTTTCACTTCTTGTGGCACTACTAGGACTCATCATTATTCAGTAATTTGCTCTGCATACACAGAGGAGACTAGACTGCCTCTCCAGACTCCCCTGACTCCTGTTCTGCTGTCTAATTAGTACGTAAGTGCTGGAAAACGCTGCCAGCACTGGGGTTAAACCAGCATGTCCCTTGAATACTCATGAGCTCAACTTTGCTTCGCAGACAAGGATGGTTGGATGGGGCCCTGAGCAACCTGATCTGGTGGGTGTCATCCTTCTTGCCATGGCAGGGGGGTTGGAGCTGGGTGATCTCTAATGTCCCCTCCAACCCAAACCATTCTGTGGTGTCCTGGTTTACTTAATAGGACACCTGGTGTAGGTGTTTGTTTCCTTAACAGTAACATTGGTTTCCTGTAGTGATTGCTGTGGAAGGTTGTTACTCTGAAGCTCATGCCTTCTTTTACAAGCTATGTAACCATTGCTGGGAGCTAAGCCAGTTAGGAAAGAATGTGTCCTTCAAGTCTTTTTAGAACTAGAGTCCTCCATTACTTGGTATTTCCTCCCTCACTCATTTTTCCAGCCTTTTTTTTTTGGAAGGGGTGGGAGCCAGGAAGGCAAGAGAGGTACACCTTTCCAAACATGTAGTGCAATTTGGCAGTACTGCAAGATGGTGAGAGCACTGTATTGGCCTTGAAACAGCAGGCAAGGAAAATCACAACTCTAAATAGCCCAAACCTGAGGATTTAAGGGACACTTGGAGTGTGATGGTATATCTGCAGTGAGATAAAGATGCAGGTTCCTGTAGAGCACCATCAATCTGCACTTCTGATAGGAAACATGAATTAGAGGGTGTGAATCACTTTTCTACTGACACAAAACCAATGAACAATCAAAACATTTAATAGAGAGCATGAGCCTGATAGTCTAAAGATCTTGCGTGCATGCCATGAGTAATAATCCATTCACTTAGCAGACACATGCTTCCTACTCCCACATACTTCACACAGTCCTTGTGGCTACTGCAGTCTTTAAATCTAAGTCTCCTGCACTAAATAACCATAATTACTTTTCCTCAGAGATAACTGGCAGCTCAGAGTACCAAAGCTTTTGTTGCTGGAATTTTGCCATTGGTGCTGTGTAAGAACTGCACAATACATTACTTATGAATGCCAACATTCCTTTATCTGTTTTGGTATATTTATTTTTTTACTTAGTGCAATAGCTCCAAGGAACACATGATTAATTCTAGGTTTTAGTGAAGGACCATTTACAATATGAAATCTAAGTTTGTAGTAGTAAAACTAGCTCCAAAAGGTAAGTGTTTATTGAAAATGGTACTTAACAATGCATTTTCCTACCTGCTATCTCCTCAGTTCCAAACAGGTTGTAATAGGTATATCTCTAGCTTTTTCCCCTTCTGGCTGATGCTGCTCTTGCTCTGAAAATCACAGTCCTCATCAATATTGTCAGTGAAGCAGAGGCAAACATCTCTCCCCTCCTGTTGATCTTGCTTCCTGTACTGCTCACATACCATTCACAGTTAAGCAAATCATTGCTGCAAACTTTAAGCAGCTTCCTACTGCAAACTTTTGCTGTCACTTAGAACACAGAAAGGCTTTCAGTGGCATTTGGTATTACTGATCTGAACCACTAGAGCTAAAATATTGAGTACTAAGCACGTGATCACAGGAAGAGAAAGTAGCTTTGATGCTTCAAGGTTGAAGTTCAATACTTCCCATCGGAAGTCTGAGGAACTTTTTCTCTTGGGCTTCATTCATTTATGGTTGCCTAGTGCAGATGGCTTTCTACCTTTCTCAGAAGTACCTAGTACCAGATGTTCCCTTCCTTGCTAAGGCTCCAGACTACATATTCAATGTGTCCTGCAAAACAGCAGTTTCCATAATATTCACCCTTTAGTTTGTGTGCCTTCACCTGAGGCACACAAAGAGATAATAATTAGGCATCAAAGGATGATATTTATGTTAAGGCTATCCCATCATCATTACGAATTTCTGGTTCTGGGAACAGTTTGACAGAAAACAGATTCACCAAAGAATCCATGTGTTATGGTAGCTCATGTATGGCCATGGTAACAGGAGTACACCACTACTCCTCGAGCCAGGAGGGAGATTGTTGTGGATTTGTTCACTGCTGACCTGGAGGGCAGGCAAAGCAAAGCAGAGAGGTGACTGATTCATTGTCACATTACCTGGCTCTTAGTCATCCACAGTCATGCCTTACACAGAGCCTTCACTTACCAAAAACAAGAGATACGAGGTGTAATTCAGAGGGTTCTCATTTCTATGTACCAATAGTGTAGATTTCAGAACTAGGTTTAATTAGAACAGTAAAATCAATTTAGCAGAAGCTGTAAACTGTCTAAGGACTGAAGTAAATTAAACAAAGTTCTACGTATTTTTAAAAACAACATATCAGGTTTTAAAAAACATATTGAGAGAAACAACCTTAAGGTCTGAAAGTCAGTGGTGAATAGTTAAAAAATATTAGCTGGAGGGCTCCTCTCTTTAAAACACAGTAGTACCAGAAATGGAGATGGCCAATGCCTTTTGAGAAATGCAAAATATATCACAGGATGAGTATCAACATGTCAGAATTTCCTTTTCCACGATTTTCTTTTCTTCCTCAGTAGCTAATATATACTGCTCATCTTATTTACTATTGCACACAGAGGATCAGTTCTGCGTGTGATTGTCCCATTTGCTGTAAAGATAATAGATTTATATTGCATTATATCTAGGCTATCTGGCTCTACAGAGGGTAATTTTGCTAAATTCTATTACATTTACAGTTTAATGGCTTAAAAAAAAAAAAAAGAAGGAGCAAACTAAGTAGTCTTTTTTTTTTTTTTTTTAAGAAGCAAGAACTAGAACCAAACCTCCTCCTTCTGGCGCCAACTTAACACAGCTAATCCAACCCTGCTGCCTCACTGGACCCAGCCACCACACACACCAGCTGGAGAACTGAAGATCTCCTTTCCCCCCAGGTAAACTCACCAGAGACACAGACCAACACAAAAACAATTTAAAATTAGCAGAAAAGATGCTTAGTGTTCTAAGGGATTTAT
The DNA here is from genome assembly GCF_009829145.1 of Chiroxiphia lanceolata. NCBI lineage: Eukaryota > Metazoa > Chordata > Aves > Passeriformes > Pipridae > Chiroxiphia > Chiroxiphia lanceolata. The sequence continues at coordinate 29,677,078 of NC_045644.1, forward strand.
GCAAGAGGCATAGTTAATATCCACCCAATTCAACAAGAGAGGGTGTGTTGATATAAAACCAGTTCTTTCCATTTCATATGATTTGATATAATTTATTGCTCTCACTAGAAGGAACATATTTTTTTTTTGCATAATGTTGCTAACACAATAGAGACCATCCATCTGTATACTGCACACAGTCACAGGTATGTCATAACTCCTGTCTTCTAAAGTAAGGGCTTCCTCCCCCTACCCAGGGAAAACTTCCTGGCAAATTTGGGCCATTCTTCCTCTTCACAGAAAGAGACTGAACCTTTAGGGAAAAACATGGTGATTACTATGCAACCAGAATACTGTGCAATCACAGAAAGGTGATCAAATTTGGGGTTAATACAACAATTTCAAAAAATTTTCAAATGTCCACAGTACTTGCATCTGTTTCAAGCTCATTCCTAGAGATCACTGTTAGTCATAGCCTGCACTACAAGCTGGAATTCACCTTGTTGCAATCATTCTCAATGTAAGCTCATACATGTCCTCTCAAAAATTGCTTAGCTCACAACTCAGTCAACATACCTTGAACTTGAAAAACATTTGCCTCCATTTAGGCACAGTAAAATCACCAAACCTTCAGTTAGTTAATGCACTGACAGGCCAGGAAGGTAACAGAAGGCAAAAAAGAAAAACAATATTCCTGAGCCAGATGTAATGAATATGAATATACAGGATCTAAGAGAAACAAAACCCCAGAAAAGCATACTGATTAAATAAATCAAAATTTTATATAAATTCTGTAATGATATCATGAAAGGTACTGAGAAATCGCACCAACTCTGTCTCTACAAATTTTATTAGAAGGAGCATCTTGTAGGTAGCAGTAATGTTTTGTTTTTACAATTTGAATAATGTTTGTTGTTTTATACAATGCCCCATCACTGCTATGCTGCTATTCAATTCACAGGAAAACACAGTGCAGAAACAACTTTTTCCTTCGCTTCAATCCTGTCTACGTAACATCACACACTTCCTACTGTACCCACTGACTAGCAAATACACACAAAACCATCCCATTCTAAATTGAGTGTGACTCTGCAAATACAAATTGGCATTTTTTTTCACAGTACTCAAACCATGAAGTTTGGTCATACTCCATTTCTTTTCTTTTAAATAATATCTACAAAGCACCTTTTCTTTTTTCTTTTAAGAAATAATCAAAAAATAACGTATTTGTACTCCACAGCAGCAAGCTATCCAGCTTAATGTTTTCCTATTGTGAAGACTCAGGTGACTGAACCCTATATTAACAAGAAAATAATCTGACATTTTTGAAATATATGTCAGTTCTCAAGCAACTGTATATATATCACTTAGACTCCATTTCAATTACATAACTAGAAAGCAAGTAGTCAATAAACCTTTTCACATAGACCTGGATATTACCTCTGAAACCATAATCAATTACATGAAACATCCCATACTTAGCTTTCAAAAATATCTCAAAATCTGTGACAAAAGTTTTGAAGCGGCAACACTTAAAGAATAAAAACCCCAGAACTGTTATCCCTATGAATACAGAGCGTACAAAAGTTTCTCACCGTGCTGAGATTTCAGAGGGCTTTCAGAAGCAAATCTCCAAATGTTTGACACAAGATTTCAGAAGGCTTTTCTGCCCTTACCTAGAATAAAAAACTGCCTCTATGAGTCACTTCAAGTGAGCTCCATTACTCACTTCACTGCAAGACCACTACACTGACAAGATATCCAAATATTCTGTGGAAACAAAATCTTTCATCATGAAACATTTTCTGGACATGACATTCCAGAAGAGAGGTTACATGCATATTTGAGTTAAAATACAGCAGTCTAAAGTATTCCTGTGATAATTAAGGAGCTGGATTGTGTCGTCAGAGTGCTGCACTGCCAGATGCCAACTAGCCAAGGGGCCCCCTTTGGAAAATATTTGCAATAACTTTTTGAAATGCCAAATTTGAAAGAGAACCATAACAATGAGTACATTTAGCCTCAGGCTCATCTTATTTGAAGTGGTGTTTCAGTAACTGCTATTAATGTTCTGCCATATTCATGGCATGGTCATAACATTATCTGCAGCAGCGTGGGATCTTTTATAAGCAGCTGTAGTGCTCACTGAAGTGCAGGTTACACTGCACAACTCACAGTTGCTCATATCACCCTCCAGGTATTGCTTGTGCTTTAATAGAAGAGGGAGCTACATAGTTCCATCACCTGTCATAACCCAGTGCCACTTTCCAGAACAGTTCTCTGAGAAGAAAACTTGTGGCTTTGAGAACAAGAAAGTGCATTATCTCATCCTGAAGAGGTGGACCTGTGGGTATGCTTCTGTTTTTGTTTTCAGCCACCTGAAAACATTAGAAAGATATTTTGCCTGCAAACAGCTCTGACCAACATTCCAGCTAGCCTCTGCCTTTAAGCTGTAGTTTGCAGTTTATTGAATAAAAGAGCGGGATGACACCTGGCAGAGCATTTAGTGCTTTCACCAGAGTCTTCAGGCTTCCTTCCTTCTTTTCAAAAGCATGAAAACTAAATGTCACCAATATTATCCTATTCCTTTTCAAGTACACCTACTGCTTTACTCAGAGATGAAATATCCTGATTAACTCATCCTTGTCTCCACTTATGGACTTTAAAAAGCTTTACTTAAGCATTTAGTCAGGAGTCTACTAACAGGATTACAACACACGCTGTCAACATCAGTACAATAATAGAGAGTCAAAAAAGCAAGTAAGAAAGACTGTCCTTTATTCTTTTATTGCAGGCAAAACAAGAAACTGCTCAAGCCTGCAACCATGATTTTTTTCCTAAGCACAAGTATTACTTGCACTTTCAGTGATTTAATTTCAGCATACCTCTCTGTCCTTCCCACTGTCACTCAGTAAGAATGATGTGGACTTGTAGAAATAAAACCACAGTTTCAAGTAGCAAACAAAAACATTTACCTGCCTCTGATTTTATACTATATTCTTCTTGGCAAGATTGAAAGAAAAGAGCTGCTGTCATTCAGTCTGATGGTCTTACAGGAACGCTGTTTTAACTGGATGTTCTACAGAACATCTAAAGGGCCCCTCTCGCACCTTGGAGAGATGAAACAATTGCATAAATGTATTTATGACAGCTAACAATCCAATCACAAAACAGAATAGACTGAGCTCGGAAGAACATGAACACATTATGGATTTCAGGGTGTCCAGCTGCTCCACCTGTTACTGAAAAGCACAAGTGGCCTTTGTGCAGCAGGGAGGGTGCAGGTGGGAGACAGGCAGCCAGGAGGCTCTGGGAGATGGCATAAGCCAGGAGAGCGATGCCTGTAAAATGAAAATGTGCTCAAGTCATCCATATTTTTAAAGATGACAGCCAAGATCAAGAGTTCAGGACCTGTGTAACTGCTTGATAACATCCCAGAGGCCTGGTTCAGCCACTGGAGATTGCCTGGGAGAGTTATCAGATTTTCGGAGCAAACTGGCAAGGTTTTAATAAATAGGAGGGTGAAACCTCTAATTAGTTTCTGAAAGAAAAGTTTAATAGAAACAAAACAGTTATTCTCAAAACAACTTTGGAGAGCAATATCACCCTTTTCTGCAGAAATTAAAAAAAAATGGGTTTTTTTTTCATTCAGATATCTGCTCTTGCAGCTAACTAAGATCTCTGGAGAAACAGGGGATGAATAAATCATTATCCAACAGAAAAACTGCTTGTGGAAATTAGTTAACTTTCTAGAAATTTTTATGACAACAGATTTGCACTTCAACAGAAGCATCCCAATCTTGACTTATTTAAGTAATCTGCATTTATTACAGTTTCTTGGGTTTGCCATTTAAATGGAACAACAGTTCTACTCAGACTCTCTTTATGATGGAGGGTTTTCAGAAACCCTTGACTTAAGCCAACTTTCCTTTTGCTGTACCAAATATAAACTTTACTCTGGGTTGTAAGAGTAGCTGAATATAGCCAGAAACCAAGATTGTATCAAAGAGCATGTGACTGCCAATAAAACAATTAAAATCTATCCAGCTAAAGAGGTCTCAAAATTTTAACTGTTACATTAGTATTGTTAAGAGACTGAGTTTCATGTGTGGTTGCCAAAGAGATATCTTAATAAACACTTATAATTTAAAAATTTTGTCAATAACTTTATAAAATGCCATCCCTAAAGTTGTTACCATGGAGACTATAAGTGACTAAAAAATGAAATGTAAACAATGAAATGTCATAGGGAAAAAAATTAAGAGCAGAAACTGGGACAATACATGGTGAAACATAGCTAAGGTAACAAATGAAACACTATGGGATACACCAAGCAGAAAACTATCTGTGAAAGGGCAGCTCTTGGGCTCAAGATAAGAGTTAGAAAAATAACTATCACAGTAACCACACAGCCTGCCATGCAGAGCCTCAGTTCCACATAAATCAATGTGCTAAAAGACCACTGTTATCTGTTGTATAGCATGGGCTTTAAAGTGGAGAGTTTGAACTAGCTCTATCCCCTAAAAGCTAACTTCAGTCCTACACTCCAGTCAATCAGCCTCTGAACAGCAAATAACAGGGGACAGGGATACAAGTCAATACAGGAACACAAGGAGGGCAGAGATGAAGTTTAATGTGTGAGAAAAATATGGAGAAAATGGGCTTTTTCACCCCTTATCCTTGTCTCTGCAATCCTCAATCTGGCACTTAAACAGGAGAAGATCAGGACTGGAAGGAGCAAAATTTACAACTGAAGCAACTAATCCACTACCTAGTGCTGTCCCCCAGTCCACCAGGATATCAAGCTTTTCCTGATCCTGAGAGGATCTAATCAAATGGGGACAGAGAGAACAGATTTCACTGCCATCTCCATCCTGTTTTGCCAAACTTTAATCACTGTATGCAACTCACATCCCTGCTACCAACTTTTTTTACATCTTCCTCCCTTAAGTTCCCTCTTTTCCTGATTTCAAAGGAGTCTAGCAAGGTTGTACCTTATCAAATACTGTTGTAGACCTGTGAACAAAACCACAGATACAGCAAATCTTTAAATACCCTGATACAGGTTTCCAATGTGTTGAAGTTTCTGATAACAGCAATGAATTGTGCCTATCTTTCTTTAGCTGTGAAGGTGCAGCTCAGGGCAGAGTTTTCATACCCATTTGCATGTATCAGACTTTTAAAAAAGGAAAGAGTAAGTGTAGACTATGACAGCTCTAAAGCAGAGAAAACACTAAGATGCAAAGAGGTATTTCAATTTTGCACTTTTCTACAGAAAAAGTCTTGCTGGAACATTGCCTACAATTCTGATGCCCAGCTTTTAATAAGAATATGCAAAAATTGAAAATAATTAAAAAGCAACAAAAAACTTTAATATTTTCAATTAAAAATTCAAAAAGTTGCTTATCCTAGAAGTGTAACTAGGGGAGAATTTCATCATGGTGTAACAGAGACGTGCAGGGAGAGCAGAATTTGATGGCAGAGAAAGCTCTTCCATGTGGTTATTAAAGAGAGAACAGACTACAGTAGTTGAACCTGAAGGCAGGCATATTCAGGGAAGAAATAAGAGGTGCATTTGTTATGGTAAAATACATTAACAGCTTACCAAGGATTCTCCATCTCTGCACACTTTGAAATCACAATTGAATATGTTCAAACACAGTACCTACTCTAATTCAAGCAAAGGTCTTGGATTGAAAGCCATCATGCAGATGAATTCAATGGCTCACAAAAGTCAGACCAAATAATCACCATAGCCATTTATGGCCTTAACATATACAATTCTCTGACTTATTTCTCACTTAATTCTAAGACATAGTCAGAAAAGTTACAAACCAAATCAGCTCTTTTGCATTCAGTGACATGGCCATATGTCCCTATGCTTTCCATGCCAAAAATGCAGTCATTTGTTTAAAAACCTGTTTTCTAACTGTACATACAAGCTAAATTACCCCACTTGCTGTATGTGCTCATTTTAATTATCATCAGATAACATGGTCCACACAAAAAAAAAAAATCCATGCATGACATTCATGATCTGAAAATAGGTATAAAACATGAAGACAATAACAAGTCTAGTTAAAATTACAGTAAAATTCTGACCTGGAGTATTAAAGTATTAAATGGCTTCATTAATCATTATCTGCTTATTTGTCATTCCTAAAGTATAAATGCAGGAATTAATAATTCTACATATAAGAAGAAATTTTGGAAAGACTATGGAAAATACGTGTACACTGCAGTGAATTACTCCTATCACTTTCAAGTGTGCATATGCTCTATCATATACCTCATAAGCCTTTACTAGTTTAAAATTGCATATTTTAGACAGCCTAGTAAAAATTCATGGTAGAAAAACCCACTGAGAACTTTCAAATCCCAACTCACTACTTTGAAAGTTGTTGAAGTCTGGGTGAGCATCCTTGGACACAACTACTGATGATTTGCTCTGTTCTTACACTTATTTGTTATTGGTGATGTTGTTTTCCCTTTGGGAAAAAAAGGATACTAATCTAGCCGGACTTTTAAGTTGACTCTACACATTCTTCTGTTCTTATCTCAAATATCTTAATCAACTAATCTATAAGGGCATAGATACATCTTACAGTGGTGTTGCTCTATCCTCCCTCACATTTGGATACATTTTGTGCAGCTATTTACATAAACAGTATTTTTGCATGTATCTTATAAGCTATTTTTCCATTTACTTGGGTAATATCATGGGGGTTGGGGGTCCCCCTGCATGGCAAGGGAAGTGCAGGGGTTGGGGGGGCGGGCTAGGTGCTGGGGTTGGCTCCCGGGCTGGTCTGGTGTCCCCGCTACATGCCGCGCACACGCTCTCAAAGTGCAGTCTCAGCAGGAGAGGGGAAAGTGGGGGAGCCTTGCCAGCAGTTGCTACACACCTATGGAGGAGGATAGAGCAGCTTCGGAGCACACAGAGGTTTGCTGTTTCAGGTCTGGGGGGAAGAGGGAGGGGGGGTACAGGGGAAGGGAGTGGGAAAGAGAGAGGAGGGGTATCGAGCGGGCCATGGGGGGCTTCTGATTGACGGGGGGGGGAAGCGGGGCACTCCTGTATGAAGTGTCACAGGTGTGCAGTGCACCTGCAGATACCTGGTAACACAGTGGAGGAAGGACATGATCAGGGAGAATAGTGGGGTTCCTTCAGAGTGATGGGGGTCCCAGCCAAGCTGGGGACTTGAAAAGCACCTCAGCCTTGGATGGGTACAAGGGCCAGAACACTTGGTCAGTTTGTTTGTCTGTTTGTTTTTGGCTCATCTGCTGCTACTGCCCAGGTTCAGCATGTTCCAGATAAGTTTGCTTTGCTCTGTTACGTCCTGTAAAGGGTGGGCAGGACAAAGGGCTGTTCCTGGGTATCTCCTTATGACTGTATATAAATAGGTGATAGTAAAGCAGGAAATTAAAGACTTGCCCAAACCACTCTAACAGGAACGTAGCCTGTGTGTCCCTGTGTGGTTATGAGCTATGCTGGCGATGGTACATGCCTTTGGTAGGGTCACCCATGCCAGACAGGTCAAAACAGCAGGGTCGGATACAATAAATCTATGGGCAGGATGAGCTCATTAGCCTTCTGGCAGTCATCCTAGGAGAAGGACAACTCCAATCCCAAACCCGGGCAGATGGAGCTCGCTTAACCCTGTAAGGCCATCCATCTAAGAGAAAGTCACTCTAAGCAAACCTACGTCCTGAGGATCTCGCTGCCACCGTCCAAGCTCGCTCGGCCCTGGCAGATGAACCTCAGGATTAAAGGGTGGGTTCAGTTCCACGCATACTGCATCTCACCTAAAAATCCATTGCGCAGGCTTGAAGGCTTTACCCACATGCAAAAAGTCCTGTAGCGACGGGCGAGGGTTGAAACGGCAGGTGAAAGGTGCACTGGGAGCCGCAGACCCAACCCTGCATGCAGGCGGTTCAGGATATTGGTCATTTGAGACTGACCGGAGATGACAGTCTCTTGGGGCAGCACCCTGAACGACCAAGCAGCCTTTTCAAGGACAGCACTGCTTGCTCCACTCGGAGAAGGGCCTAGAAAAGGTGGCCTAAACAAAGCTCATCTCCACTTCCACCCAGTTGGTTAACCGCAGACCAACGGGCATCTTCTTCCAATGCGGTCGCACAAAGATCAAAAGATAAAGGCATGCACCTGCCTCCAAAGGTGTACCTAAATTAACTCTAGCATGTTGGAACATCAGAACCATGCTTGATTCTGCGGATAGCGGACGTCCTGAGCGGCGTTCTGCCCTAATTGCCCATGAACTGGCTCGTCTCAACATCGTCATTGCTGCCCTCAGTGAAGTTCGCCTTCATGAGGAAGGAAGCCTCAGAGAACATGGTGCCGGTTACACACTCTTTTGGTCAGGTAAGCCCAGAAACGAAAAACATCTCTCAGGTGTCGGCTTCATGATCAAAAACTCTATTCTTCCCAAACTCAAAAATCTGCCAACAGGTCACTCTGACCGCATTACCTCCCTACGCCTTCCACTAAACAACAAGCAACATGTTGTCATCTTTAGTATATATGCCCCAACTCTCCAAGCTGACCCTGCCAAAAAGGACAAATTTTACGCTGACCTGCGCCACCTTACCCAAAAGGTGCCTGCAGACGATAAGATCATTATCCTTGGTGATTTCAACGCCAGAATAGGTAAGAATTTTGATGCCTGGAAAGGAATATTAGGCAAGCATGGTGTTGGAAACTGCAACAATAATGGTCGACTCCTGCTAGAATTCTGTGCAGAGCAACAGCTCACCATCACTAATACTATCTTTCAGCAGAAAGATAGTCTGAAGACAACCTGGATGCACCCCAGATCTAAGCATTGGCACCTCATCGATTATGCCCTGGTGCGACGGAGAGATGTTCGCGATGTCCTCCATACCTGCGTGATGCCCAGCGCAGAATGCCAAACAGACCATCGGCTTGTGCGCTGTAAACTCAGCTTCAATCTTAAATTCAAACCTAAAATGGGCAACATCCCAAGGAGAAGACTCCAAGTTAACAATCTCCAATCAACCACAGTAAGAGAGAGATTCCAGGCAAACCTTCAAACTAGGCTTGAAAACCGTTCCACAGATTCTGCAGATTCCTCTTCTGAAACAACCTGGCAGCATATTAAAACCAGCATCCTGCAATCCTCCGAAGAATCCTTAGGGTTCTCCCTCAAGAAGAACAAGGACTGGTTTGACGAAAACAATCAAGAAATCCAGGACCTGTTGCGGAAGAAGAGAACCGCCCACCAAGCACACCTTGCACTGCCATCTTGTCACGCAAGAAAAACAGCCTTTCGTCTCGCATGCAGCAGGCTCCAACAGAAACTCCGTGACATCCAGAACAAGTGGTGGATCGATCAATTATGCGCAGATATGGGTGATCACAAGGGTTTCTATGAAGCCTTGAAGACAGCATACGGGCCTACATACCAGGTACAAAGCCCTCTACTCAGTGCTGATGGCCAAACACTTCTAACAGATAAAACCTCCATTCTGAATCTATGGTCTGAACACTTTCAGACTCTTTTCAGTACCAACCGTGTGGTCCAAGACTCAGCAATTCAGTCCATCACACAACAACCAGTAAAGTATGAATTGGATACTGCCCCCACTTTAGGAGAAACCCTGAAGGCCATACAGCAGGTAAAAATTGGCAAGGCAGCGGGGGTTGATGGAATTCCACCCGAAGTCTGGAAACATGGGGGTCTTGCACTACACACCAAATTTCACGAGTTTGTGGTGCACTGTTGGGAGCTCGGTGAACTACCATCAGACCTTCGAGATGCAATCATCATCACTATGTATAAGAGGAAAGGTATTAAATCTGACTGCTCAAACTACCGTGGTATTACTCTGCTCTCCATTGCTGGCAAAATCCTGGCAAGAATACTCTTGAACAGACTAATACCCACTATAGCAGAAGGGATCCTACCTTAAAGTCAGTGTGGTTTCAGAGCCAACAGAAGCACCACAGACATGGTATTTGTCCTCAGACAACTGCAAGAGAAGTGTAGGGAACAGAACAAAGGTCTTTATATAACCTTTGTCGACCTCACCAAGGCTTTTGATACTGTGAGCAGAAAAGGTCTGTGGCAGATTTTGGAACATTTAGGTTGTCCCCCCAAGTTCCTTAAAATGATCATCTCACTTCATGAGGATCAGCACGGCCAAGTCAGGTATGGCAACACACTTTCTGAGCCCTTTTTAATTAAGAATGGTGTGAAACAAGGCTGCGTTCTCGCTCCTACCTTATTCACAATCTTTTTTAGCTCCAAAGGGCCACAGCAGACCTCGATGATCAGGACAGTATCTACATTCGATATCGTACTGATGGAAGCCTGTTCAATCTAAGGCGTCTGAAGGCCCACACCAAGACCCTAAACCATCTTGTCCAGGAGCTGCTTTATGCTGATGACGCCACCCTTGTTGCCCACACAGAAGCAGCTCTGCAGCGTTTAACATCCTGCTTTGCAGATGCTGCTGAGCTCTTTGAACTGGAAGTCAGCTTAAAGAAGACAGAAGTTCTCCATCAACCTGCACCTCAGGAAGTCCCCCATCATCCCCATATCACCATTGGCCAATCAGAGCTCAAATCAGTCCAGCAGTTCAATTACCTAGGCAGCCTCATCTCCTCGAATGGTAAGACTGACAGGGAGATAGACAACAGGTTAGCAAAGGCATACAGTGCTTTCGGAAAACTCCACAAAAGAGTATGGCGTAATAAATACTTGAAGAAAAGCACCAAGATCAGTGTTTACAAAGCCATAGTGTTGTCTACTCTCTTGTATGGTTCCGAATCATGGGTCATCTACCGCCACCACCTGCGTCTCCTAGAACGCTTCCATCAGCGCTGCCTCCGTACAATCTTAAACATCCACTGGTCAGATGATGTGACCAATACATCTGTTCTTGAGCAAGCAGCAGTCACAAGTGTAGAGGCCATGCTGATGAGAACACAACTGTGATGGGCAGGACACGTCTCCAGGATGAAGGACCACCGCCTCCCTAAGATCCTGCTCTATGGTGAATTTGCCACTGGCTGCCGCAAGAGAGGAGCCCCGAAGAAAAGATTCAAGGACTCCCTGAAACAACATCTCAGCCTTGGTCATACTGATCATCATAGCTGGTCTACTCTGACCTCCAGTCGGGAGGCCTGGAGACACAGCATCTATAACGCTGCGGATACCTTTGAGAACACACGCAGGATCACTCTCGAGGAGAAAAGGCAACACAGGAAGAACCGTGTCTTGCGGAATACACCATCTAAGGAGTCTTTCTGTTGTGCCTTTTGCAATCGGATATGTCTGTCACGTATTGGCCTCATAAGTCACCAACGTGCCTGCAACAAATGTGGACAAAGCCTTCCCAAATTTTCGTTCGCGAAGCCCAGCCATGATGATGATCATGGGGGCCATATCAAGAGTTGCTAAAATATATATGTAAAAATTATAGCTATAAAGAAGAAGCATATATCAAGTCAAAAGAAAACTAAAGTAAAATTAAAAAAGGGGCATAGTAATGTTTTGTAAAGACCATTTTTCATTAACCTGGGGGGGGAAAAAAAGAAGGCCAAAATGACTGAAAGACACAGATTTCCGTAATATTTTGAGACATATAAAAGGTCACCTGAACATCCTATTGTGTAGTGAAGACTTAGGGGGCCTTTGGCATTGAAAAGAAAAGAATCTTGTGAAACAGATGAATAATGGAGTAAGGAAATTTATCCACTGGTTGTTAGTCTATCAGTAACAATCCACACAGATTTGCATCACAATTTTGAAAAAGATTGTAAAAGGAATATCAATCATGATTATCTTTTTTTTTCATCTCCCAGCACTGTACTTGTTCTGAACACAACAGAGTGAATCAAATTAAGCCTCCCTCAATACCCACTCACACTGAACTGCATGCAGTCTCTCCTTTGTCTACCTGCAGACAAGTTCTATACAAACTAACATCCCCTCCAAGTCAGCACTGTTCAAAAACAGGTGAAAAAACCCCAAACTGATAAAAGGTGCAGACATATTTAGTGATTCTAGGGTTTGGAACACTCGAAGAGAAGTTAAATTTAAAGGCTAAGAAGACTGAATTAATTCAGTGTTGTTTGGAGCTCAGAAAATAAGCCATGCTTCAAATCTATACAGCTAGGGAAAGCCTTGAGGATGAATACAAAGCCAGGAAGAGGGAATCTGAACACAGCATATTTCAAAGGCTATCTTGTGGTTTAGCAAGTCATCAGCATTGTGTTTTATGATGCCACCCCCATGGCATTGTGCCTCCCATTGGTACCTTTCAATTTAGCAAGGTAAAGCAAAACTCAGAAAAACACACATTATAACAAATTATTCTGGTCATATTAGCATTTATATAGGCAAGGCTTCTAGATACGAATAAAGCTAAACTAATTAAATGTAACATCGATATAATTCTCCCTGTGAGAGACAATCTGTTTTTCCTTTGGACTGTGGTGATTCTAGGGCATTTTGATTTTACTATTGCAACACAACAAAACAGTATTTTATCTATTATCCCACACATGGTAGCACATTGATATCTGTAGGAACAGTTTGCATCCTGTGCTTTTTGAAAAAATTTGCAATCTGCCTTTTTGTGTTCATTAGTGGAATGCTTACCTTTCAGTCAGACATCTTCATAATAGAAAGATTTTACAATAAACATAAGTCTCCCTGAATTCATTTGGAACAGCAAAAAGGCAAGGAAAAAGTATAAACATTTTCAAACACTCAAAATCCAGTAGCATATCAAAAACTACAACACAGTGTTTTATCTTCAAAAATTGACTTATCTTATGGCTTTAGCTCATATAAGTCACAAAGCAGTACCTTGTTTGAGCTGAAGTCAGTCTGTCTTTTGGTTGACTCTTCCATGCACTTCTTTATTCCCACCTACAAAAAAAAAAAAAAAAAAAAGACAATTCTTTAAAAGCATTTCCCTTGAGGACTGTAAGAAGTATGCTTAGTTAATGTTAGGTACCATAGTAACTTTTTTTTCCATAGAGTCCACATTTTTGAGCACACCAATATCTATACTTTAAAAGCTACAAATAAACCAAGTGTAAAAGAAACTTGGAAAAAGTTAGCTGGTGAGTAATCTCAGAAAAAGGAAAGTTTAAAAAGCCTTGCACAGTACTTCTAAAATAATGCCAGAATGCACTGTCATTCCTTTCCTGTACAGAAGAATTTAGGGATATGCTGCAATACCAGCTAGAGAAAGAGATTCCTTTATTTGAACACAGTATTTTAATTATGTTAACAAAACCAGGAGCAAAACCAGGCAGATGTGTAGCCTCAAACAAATTTTTGTAGTATAGAATTTCAGAAGCTCTTTAAAAATTAATCTATTCTCTTCTAAAATAGCTGCTATCTCAAAAGGTCAGTAAGTAATTGCATATTATTGTCACTACTAACTTTAAGGAAATCAGATTTTCTCTCTCTAAGTAGCACCCTTAAGCTCTAATTAAACCAGTTTACAAAGATACGAACAAAAAGCACCTCAGTAATTTTGCAGTGTTGCAACACACTGATTATCCAAAAATTTCAACTCTTCTCCAAATTTAAAAAATAAAGTAACTGAAGCTAGAGCCTCTAAACAAGACAAAATGTCTAAACACAGTCAGTGAAAAGCAGAGGAAGAACTGAAAGTATTTAAGATGAATTTTGCCCCAAAGAGATTTCAGTTGTACTTGGCAAAGGGAGGCAATAGAGTAGATCAGTGCTTTCCTTCCTTTACCTACTTCTTCTCTAGCCCTTCTTAAGCACCAGTTAATCTAGAAGAAAAGGCCTGAAACTGCATTATGGAAAGCTCTGGAAGACTTCTTCCACATCTACTTTGGTAAAATCCTTTGGAAGGTTACATTGGCATTATGTTCTCATCAGTCTTACAAAGTCTTCCCACTTCCATGGCTGTTCAAGGTGGAACATGTACGTGCTACTACAGAGCATCCAGATTCCCCCTGCAGTTCAGCAATAGATGCTGAAGTGAGTAACTGGTGTTGAGTGATCCTAACTAAGGAAACTGTAATTTTGTCTTGTCAGGACTTCTGGCTGCTTCTAGAACTCCAACATAACTGAAGATGTTCAGTTTTGGAAAAGGAAACAGAACCCCCCACTAACTCAGTTTAATCTGATTAGAAAACAAAGACCAGAGAACATAATTTTCTCCTGTCCTATGATGGATACTGCTGATGAAATCCTTGCCCTGAGAAATGTGGTTCTTACAGCAATGCTAATGCTTTTCAGTGGCAAGTAAAGCCAGGCAGAATTGAGATGCTTTTTCATATTTTATCAAGAATTCAAAAATCTGCCCACTACACCGATAAAAGTCATGTTTCTCTGCAGCATTTTTCTCAGGAAGAGACAGCTCAGTGATGTCTTAGGCAAGCAAGCAAGCAGGAAAAAATGAATTGCCAATCAGTATTTTCACACAGATACATAGTTCTGAAATTTGTCTCCTATTGAAGGAGCCAAAAGACATAAGCAATCCACTTCATGAACAGAGAATAAATAACCCCTTGGGCCATCAGCAAGAGGTCACAAAAATAAAAACTAGCTTTCTGCACGTTGGATCTTCACAAATCAGTAACAGCTAGTGGCACAAAATAGTTCTGGCAAACAGCAGGGAGACGGGGGTGTCAATCTCCACAAGCAGGAATAAAATTTTTGAAATTACCTTTTCATAAGAGCTTTCAAGCATCTCACATTGTTCTTGTCCACCTACAACTATTGTTTTTGCTGCTTTGGAAAGAGTACTGTGGAACCAAGCTTCTCATATTTCACCAGAAGTAAAAACATTCAAATTCCAATATTCCTTATGGAAATTTCTATCCTCTTCATGTAACTTTCCTGACAAGTCCAGAGACCTGCCAACATGTTAGTTTATCTACTGGCACAGCCAATAATTGTAGTGTAGCTTTAGAACATATCATACATTTTTCTGAGACCAGAATTCTGTTATTACAGAATTGAGACATAGCTTCACTTTTTTAATTTGAGCAGACTACCACAAACAAACACCTTCGAACCAACAGCATTCACAACTCTCAAATTCTAGAAGAAAGGAGAATGAGCTTGCAACAGGAAGATTCTTTGAGCTGAGCTGATTCCATTACTTATTGACAAAACAAGACTAGTAAGATGGAAGCCCTTAGCAGGTTTAAAACATATGGCTTTTAGAGAGATTCAAAACTGTGTTGCATAAATTTCCTCTCAATTAATGCTTATCAGGTTGAAGATGAGGCCTACCCTACAAATTACAAGATAGCTTAAGTAGTGCAAACAAAGTATAATATTAAATGACAAATGATTGAGGTTTAGAGTCTTTACTGGTCTTATTTAATGCTTCTAATAGTCATCAGGAAGACAGTTAACAGCATGGCAATGAATTCTCCAGATCAGAAACATGAGCAGAAATTACCAGCAAAAGGCAATTTAGAAAGTCACGGGCTAAGACATCTGGAACAAAATAATACAAAAAGCTGGTCTACAAATTTTCTGTATTACAGAAAGCTGGAAAATGATAATGTATAAAGCAGTATATATATATTTTCCTACACAGAGAGACATATAGGTGCATACTGTTTATATATATATAGACCACATACAGACAGGAGTTCTCTGACTAAAGGAAAACTGATAGGACTAACAGAAAACTAATATTTTTCTGATAGGAAAACATAGCCATTTTCAAGAAAGCATTTGAAAATTTTTCAAAACCAATTTTGTTCCTTAAGGAAATATTATATAACATTTGATTTGCCTTTAATATTGAAGGAAAGTTATGTCATGAAATTGGTTTCATAATAAAGACTAAACTTCACACACAAGCTTATGCCACATGTCCCAGTTTGTGTCTGAACTCTGTTAAATTTCCAGGCTCCAGCAGTGAAGCTACATGAAGCTTCCTTGTTAGTGAATTAATTTTTAGGAGTATAACTTGAAAGATAGCTATGATTCAGGAGTTCAGAGGAAAACAATGAAGAGGATAAAACACACAGAGACAGCAGTTTGCCCATAGGATTAAAAGAATCTGGACACATTTAGGATGGCTACAGGAGAACGCACAGGGTGGACCAGCTTGTGGCTGTACAAAGGGACTCCCAGCACCAGAAAATCATAAAACAACTATTCCCCAAGACTGTTTAAGGCATGGAGAACTTTCAAAAAAAAAAAAATCTATTTCACTGTATGATATTCTTGACTCAAAAGTACTGTCTCAAGTATTTGCAGCATTTTCAAGCACGAGTCAGCCAACTCAGAGTGAATGTTTAAGACAGGATGTCTGTCACTGTCTCTTTAGCTGATTGATTTCATATCTCTGTCCATTAATAAATGGCTTGCGAAGCCATTCATTTACTTATTGACTAGTATCTCTATAATAAAAAAAAAAATTTATCTGCTGAGTGAAATGTGTCTTTAGTCTTTGAAATACACATTATTTCCATTAACACTCTGAAGTAACAAGGAACAGTAAAACCTAATTTATTCCTAAACGTAAAGACAGAAATAGATATGCAAGAGCTCTCCTTGTGTTATAAATAGCATGAGGGATCTAAGGTAACACAGAGCAGGGTTTCAAATATTCCATGTAGGCAGGGACACCAACATAAAACTTGCACTGCTTCAAGCACCTGAACATAAGCAGTTTTTTCTCTCCCCCTCCGCATTGTACTTCTTGAAGCTTGATTTTAGTTATTTCACACTTCCTGCTATTTTATTCACCTATTAGAAATGTAGCTGAAAAGGTGAATGGAGTCAAATTATCAGCTATTCAAAACAGTAATCCCACAAGTTAGTGCAGACTCCAAATCACTGACACACTGGCATGGTGATAGAAAGAGAGGTAAATTAATTTAATTTCATAGCCTAAGCCATGGTGTAGTAAAATCTCAATTAGTCAAAATAGTCAAATTAGGAAAGTAAATTTGAAATGAGAACTGCTACATAAGCCTGTTAGGTTTTGCAGTTAAAGCAACATAGAGGTAAACATGGCTTTTCAGAGAAGAGTCCATCCAAAAAAAAAAGAAAAAGCTAAATCACGCAGACTCATCTTTACATGTTGAAACAAAGCACTATTTATACCCAGTCAATTGCTCTTCCTTCTGAAACATGACTCTGCACTTCACTACATGGACACGCTCTAATTCACCTCCAGGGAACTCACATACTGAAATCAAGGTTGTTGGTTTAGCTGGGGAGCCAAGTCACTCAGAGTTAGTTGCTGCAGTGTTGAGCATCTTTAATTCTTACCCTTAATTCCCCTCCACTGTTTTAATTTTTTGTACTGGTTGCCATGAGCTCATGATTAATCTAGGCAGAATAATCAGAAACTTCATAGGGCAAGACCTGCTTTTAAGCCACCAAAGGCAGACCCTTCATGTGCCAAAAGGTGCATGTGGAAAAAAAAAGTTAATATCTCAAGGTTAAAAACAGACTTCTGTTTCAAACAGGATTTTAAGCCAAAAAAAAGGGAATAACAAGGGATTTCTGTGCTTGTAAATGACACGATTTAAACTGACAAAACAAAAATATTCAAGAGAATATTCAAGAAACAAAACTATCTGTAAGCAGTATTCAGGCAAGAAGGATCCTGTTCAGATGAGGGTCACTTGAATTATTGTGACATGACTTCTGTAAGAGTTTGGGGGGAAAAGCCCATAAAACGAGAACAAAAAAATTAATCATACAAACCTGATGTTTTTAGTGTATTGCAGAACTTTTGACTGCACTGTTCAGTTTGAAAAGGAAACAGCTCTGAGTTGCATATACTGGAAACACGACAAATCTGAAGGAGTGAAAGAATGGCCAACGGAGGCTGGTCAAACTCAGATAATTAGCAGTAAACAGATACTCTCACCATGCCATAAAAGTCCTTCCAATAAAGGGGTAAAAACCCTCCACATTTGACACTCTGGAGGTTGCATTTCAGATTATAAAGAAACTCTACAGCTGTCAGGAACCTAGTTAACACTAGTGATAATCAACTATTTTCTATTTCCCTCTCTTTTTCTGTACATTAGCTTATCAGTACTGCCTTGACTACAGTGCCCAGACTTTTAGATGCCCTGGCTTCTGTCAACAACTCCTTGCTCGCCAGCTACTGGAACTGAGGTTCCTAGACTGTCTCAGCTTGAGTCGTCGGAGAAGTCCAGGCCACGAAATAAGTAGTAAAATCATAGTGGGAGATAAACTCCCAGAAGCCCAAAGGTTACATTCACACAAACATTTCCAAAGAAACCAAAATAAAATTCCATTTGCTGTGACTTATTGGATTTTTATCTCCTGAGAAAAAGTTGTAAGTTAAAAAAAAATGTTTATTTTTTGTGCATGTTCTCTAGTAAGTGCATTGAAAAGGGACCTGATCCAGAGCCCAAAATTGAACAGTAACACATACTAAAGTACATGCCCTATGTATGCTCCAGTTTTAAAACACATTAAGTTATGCATTGTAGTTTACACACTTCATAAGCACACCTTTTATCCTATTTTAAATCACTTCCACATTCAATAACAAATTGAGGGAACGGTGCTGTCCCATCTCTTCATAAGCACAGTACTTTTTCCTTTAAGAAGAAAAGAGAAGTGAATATGTGTCAAAGCCACATGGCTTCTCACCTACAACCAAGTGATTTATTTCCTCAAGAAAAATCGAGCAGACAGGAAAGGATGATCTATGGCAATGTGCTCCAGCAAGCTGTTACAGCAGTGCCCCAAGTAGCACTGACCTGTGCTTGGTCACACGAGGTTTGTTATCCCTGCCCTCGGAGATGAGCTACATCTCCACAAAGAGTATGCCTGGAGTACAGGAGGCTCTCTGACACAGAGGGTAGGGGAAGTGCACCTGCTATTTCTGCCCATCTGCTGTGCAGAGAACTGGACCTGCCGAGCTCCCCCCCGCTGAAATAAACCTGGCATTGCAATACAATGAGAAAAGCTTTTGACCAGAGATACAGCAACCATGGAAGGAACATTGTCTGCTTGCTTTCCAGCAGCCAAGAATAATTTGGGCAAGATTCAAGCCTCATAATTTGAAAATAGTCTCTGAATTACATAGAAATAACTCTACAGGGAGAGTTAAGAGGAGCAGATGAGATGTGAAGACGCACCTAACATCTGAACACAAGATATTTGCTTATTTCTAAGAGTGAACCTAATTCTTGTGTGTGGGTTGTCTCTGTAAACTGTTCCTCCTGCCATAAAAGATTGCACAGAAAACATCCACACATTAGATCTTTGTCCCTTGAAAAATTACACACAACTCTTTGAATTCTTCAAGGAGACCAAGTAAAAGAAACTATTATCTCACTTTTCCCAGTAATTCCTCCCACTACAATGATAGATGGGGTGTTCCTTCCCACCCCCTTTAGTTGTATGGTATGAGAACTAATACAAAGACTACACTGAACAGATCTGGTGGGAGGATAAGTTGTGGCGATGACAGGCAGGTGCACACGTCATCTCCAGAAAGCTCAGCACGAACAGCTTGATAAAGGCTGCTCACCATAGCATTGATATTCTGTCAAAACAAATATCTGTACCACAATAAGAAGTCAACATCTTTTATGAATGAGATCTATCTATAAGACGCTGCACAGAGGCCCTTATGTAGTTCTTCTCTGCACAGAGATTTATGAGTGCAGATTTGTGACTATTGATTTACTGTAACCTTCTGATCCCAGGCTGTGATCCCATTATCTCTCAGAAAGACAGGAGTAAGGCCCTGCTGCTGACTGTGTGTGGGCCTTCTAAGCAATCTCTCTCTACTTCAAGCAAGTGTATTGGGATGACAACAGATGGATATGTCTTGAGCCCTATGCTAAGTAAATAAGTGGAAGATGTTGCCATGGAGTAGATTTGCAAAGAGACATGAAAGTCATTGATACATACAGTCTCTATGGATTTCAGGGAAAGAACTATCCACCCTACTCAAACTCCAGAATGGAAGTTCTGCCTTGTAAAATGTCCCTTTCAATACAAGAAGAGTTTCCTGTTTATTGCTCTGTCATGTTGAGTTGCAGGATAAAGCTAAATGGCTACTAAGAGTCAGGTTCATAAATCTCGGGCCATAATTGGACATTACACCAGCCTGGGGTGAGGAAAGGGGAAAGGAAGTATAACTTAAACTACAGGTGCTTATTTTGTGGCATTCCATCTAGTAACTTGAAAAGTAAGTAGAGATCAAGTTGAGTTGAGAACTGATGCTTGGTTATCCGATTTGGAAGAGGGCTGTAACCCTTCCTATGCAAGCAAAATAAATACTGCCTTATGAGGACACTACAAGTCATTCAGAGACATCCCACCTGAATCAAGCAGCAGCAACAGATGACAAATTTTAGCCAGAAACTCACTAAGTCCCCTCACTGTTCCTTCAGAAAGTTTAGACCTCTGTCTGCTCAGTGACTCAGCATTTTTCAGAACAAAAGCAGTTGTAGGAAGTTACTTGAACTCAATTCAACAGAAGCAAGCACGTACAAGACCCTTGTCACAGCTTGCTGTGACAAGAACATCTCAACCTTGAGCAGCATGTTTCATTTATGACATTAGAACTATAGAAGTATTTCTGTTTTGCCACAGGAAGGAAGCAGATCTGACAGACACTGATCCTTATGTGCATCCAAAAGTTGACCAGGTTCAGCACATTGAATTTTACCCACAGCATTTCAAGTAACCAGATATTACTGGCTATTACTTTGTTCAACCTCCATTCTTTCATTCATCATGTATTAGACACAAGGTAGTTATAAGACAATATATAGCTGGTACTTCATATAAACAGAACACCTTCTCACAAGTGTAAATTGGCATAGTGGTCTCATTTGAGAGGTTTACATGAATGCATGCAAGTTGGAAACCTGGCCTATAGCCTCCAAAGCAATTGAAATACAGGGGAGTACTTGGAAATGAAAGGTGATTTCTAGAGAAAATAAAGCATTTTCTTACATGCTAGAGCAGAGCAAGCTCTAAACTAATGGTGTGCATTACTTCCTGGAATTTAGCTGCTCCTTAATTCACCTTCTTTTTAATGTTTATAGGTACCCTTTTGACCATAATGGACACTTTTGAGCACTAGCAATGAAGCAGTGGTAAGGAGCTGCAGAGCAGCAAAAACTCAGTGAGGTTGCATTTGAATGTCTTTCGTTTCCATCTGCTGCAACACTAAGTCAAAATAAATGGATTCACTCTGTGTTCAGTGGGATTTGCCTATCTTTTGTTCTTTGTTTATAAGCCATTATTAACTGCCAATTGACCCACATTAATATTTTCTCTCTTTTTGAGTCTTTTTTTTTTAAGAACAGTTTCTAAGTTTTTTCCCATCCCCTAGCCTTCCCGGAATTCTTGAAAATGTGTTTCTATCCACAAGAAAATAAAGCAGAAGGGAGAAAAAACAGATATTGACATTGAGATAGAATAGGCCACAGACTTCTAGCTGTCTGGGCAGAGCAAGATGGTAGAATTTCAGGGTCTCAACAACTTTTGGTATAGAGGTCTGGAGTAGCTGGAGGCAAAAAACATGCAGAACTTGTTGTATTGGAGATGAGACTGCATGGTGACCTATGGATTTCTCTAAGCACTACTGTCAGAAAAACGTGCCATAGGAACCAGCTACAAATCTCTAGTACAAGATTGGAAAACCAGGCACTTAATCACTAACAAAAACAAGTTTCCTGCTGAGAAAGGAAAGCATATCCCCTCCTGTACAAGTTGGTCCTTGCATCTTTCTGCCAACCCTGTTAATTACCAGCTGAGAGCAGACCTGAAACAATGCCAGTGTGGGATGTACTTCAATTACTAGAGGTTGGGCTCCTCTGAGTTTCCTATTACCAAGAACTCTTGCCTTTCTTCCTTTATTTCATCCTACCTAACTACCCTGTTCTAATTTATAGCTTTGCAGTAGCAACACTGTAGTTAAAAGAGAAATGGCACTTCCACTCTAAACCTCTATTTTATTCCTTTCATTTGAGTTCATTACTTCAGTTACACATAAAAACGTGCTTTCTGGCAATCCCTGTCCTCCTCCTCCTCCTACACTTCCCCCACAGTAAAAAATATTTGTCATTCCCCAAGGACAGCGGATGGCTGATCCTGTGCTCTCTTTCATAGCCTGTAGATTTGTCTTCAATGACAGCTTCTGGAGGTAAAAACCCTCAAGGATACTGCTGCACTGTTTGCCTAGGAGAGAATCAGAGTTTCCAAAGAATGTAAGAGAATGTCTATTTGCCCTATATAGATGGAAGAAGTAAAGAAGAGGGGCTTTCACCTCTGCCCTACCAGCACTTCTCTGCTTCTATTTTGAGGTTTCTCTGATCCCCAAAGGACCTGTCTGCAAATTTTACAACAGATATGCATCAAAAGTCAGTATGTATGACAGCTACATTAGAAGTCACACAGCCAACAATCTTGGGCTGTACTTGCTGTGCAGGCTCTTCAGAGAGCAATAGGGCACTTTCAGTCACAGCACTGATCTCTTCTCTGTGGTGATCAGTGATAGAACCTGAGGGAATGGCCTGAAGTTGTGTCAGGGGAGGTTTAGGTTGGATATTAGGAAAAGGTTCTTCACTTGGAGAGTGGCTGGGCACTGGAACAGGCTCCCCAGGGCAGCGGTCACAGCACCAAGCCTGACAGAGTGCAAGAAGTATTTGGATGATACTTTCAGACACATGGTGTGACTCCTGGGGATGGTCCTGTGCAGGGCTAAGGGCTGGATTCAGTGATCCTTGTGGGTCCCTTCCAACTCAGCATATTCAGTGATTCTGTGACTACTACACCAAAGAGAAAGCAAAACAAGTTCACAAGTCCATTCATCTACTTAAGATCACTTAAGGACAGAGACAAGGTAGAGCAAGTTTTATTTCTGCAAAACCATGTGCTCTGTCAAGACACTTCTGGGAGTGATAAAGCAAGGGCTATTGAAGCTTCACAAACGATAATTGCCCCACCTCAAACTACGGTGATGGGAATTTGTCAATTTTATTAGCAGGTTTTATTTTGCGTAAGCATTAAATCCTATTTCATAGTTTCCCCAGTATCCCCACATTTTCTTTTTAACCTAAGAATTCCAAAAGTGAACAGACACTTAACTTTCATCCAACATTCCATGAAATTATTCTGCGCAATTGTACGTATGCACACATGAAATACTGCAAAATGTCCTGTCCAGTGGAGAAAAAAATTGTTGCACTAACCTCCTCCAAACAAAAAAGGAAAAGTACCTTCAAAAATTTGAAATAAATACTAACAAATAGGGGGGAAATACCAGCTCTTCAAATATTTCTCCAGGTTTTTGGGGGTTTTTTGGATGGCGTGGCAGAAAGGGGATATGAAACAAGAATGGGTGTAAATGTTGGGGTCAAACTCAAATGGGGAATACGAGGCACTCAAGCAGTGGTGACCTATGAACCCCACAATCTAGCAGGTAAAGTAGCTCTTCTCCCTTTTCCAGGCTGTATTTCCCATTCAGCCTGTGGAACTAAAAAAATTTCTGCTTCCCAGTGCTAGCTGCTTTTGAGCAAGAAGACAAGCTGCCTTGAACTGATTATCTCCATCACAGATTTTGAATTGCCCTCTGATGCATCTGGTGATGGCCATTCTGTGGGACAGAATGTAAGACTGGATGGGCTATTGGGAAATTGAAGCAATAATTGAGACAGAAATATTACAGAAGCTTTTTGGTAGGGCTTGGCTCACACGTGGTTTTTCAGAGTACCAGGGAAAAACAGTATCAGGTTCTACCAATTGTTTCTACCCACTCCACCTCTTCCTTTTATTTTCACTTATGAAAGTTTAGAATCTTGTTGTTATACAACTGGATTAAGTTGCTAAAAATAGGTCAGGTAAGAGAATTTTAAAATTTGCTGACTACTGCATCAGTTCAGTGAGTGCTGTACATAATGGTCATACTATATAAAAGTCAATAAATAATTACAGCATAATGAAGAGGCCTATTAATCACTTAAATTATAAATGATATTTTGTGATTCTTAACTGGTGTCCTCAGGGCACATTTTTTTCTTGTTCTTCTTGGGATTTTGAAGGGCAAAAGTAAACATGAATGCAATTATGCAAATCACAAATTTTGCTACCAGAGCTTCTGAGACTGTCCTTTGTCCATCACAGATGACGTAGCCTCTGGCATCTTCAAACTAAAAGGAGACACTGCTTTTTTTCAGCTCTAGTGTGGTGTACAAGGCAATTTTAATCAGCTCTGTCTTTTGGCCACAGGAATGGAAATGAGACATTGATCTTCCCATCCTCTTCAGTACAGGAAACAGCCTTTCCACAGGGACTTGATTAAAACACATTTCTATCACAGAAAGTTCTGTGGAGTTGAAGTATATTTCAGAGCATATTTTTAGGATCTTTTGTAAAAATAGCCCCCTCTTTCAAATAAATTTTAAAAAACACTCTTCTTTCCACTACACCTCAAGGAAAGTTTCTGGGGTGTCTACCTTAGGTAAGACAAGAGAAGCAGCAGCTGTCTCACTGCTGCCTCTCCCGATTCTAGCTGTGACATCTTTGTGACAGGAACATTCCTGCAGCCCAGAATCTTCTGCAGTTCAAAGGCATCTGGTTTTTGTTCTGAAACAGGTTGTAACAACTGGAAGCAAGAGGCAGTCTCAGAAATTCTTAAAAACCTGTAGACAAGCATCCTTCAAGGAAAAAGTCACATTTACATCCCTTAGTGAAATTTCCACAAAACATCCCTAATTCTAGTGAGAATTTATTACTTCTGCTACTAGAATGGCTCAGTCGCAGATTTAGTTTATTCCTGACAGAAGCAGAACTCAACACGGCAAGAAAAGCAGAAGAGAGAAAGAAAAACACCTCTGACTGGATTCTCTGCTAGTGGTATTTTTGCCAGGTAAGAATCAATGTAAAACAGTCTAATTTACTGAATACAATTGACCTGCAATTTTCTGAGCCATAAATGATTTTTCCATGGAAGACTTCAGCTCCAGGATAATATTAAGGCTCTCACTCCTTTAGATGTTCTGAACTAACTAGAGCTTTACTGGAGAGCAAGACACTAATTTACCTCTGCTGCAAGATACTGAGGAGGTGTAAGAAGTAAAGAAGAAATGTGGAAAATGAAGAAGGGGGAGAAATAGGAAGAATTCTATCTGTATACTGAAATAGCAAAGACCTAATAAACCCAACAGCAAGCATGACACCTGTGACACCCAAAGATTTAAAGGTCCTTGTCCTCAGGTTGACATAAAAGGGAAACCCACTATGGGCAAACATTGGGCATCACACACCCACCCAGCAGCACCAGGCACTTAGCATGTTTAACAAGCTTTTCTGCAGCAGGTTTGGCATTCTAGCTACAGGAGGGAAACTTCCCATGTATCATGTCTGTCTTGGAGCTGCACTGCCCAGGAGTTTTATTAACTGTTTTCTTAACAGAGATTTTAAGGCTCTCCTGGGGTACATCACATTTATGGACAAGTTTCCCTTGCTTCAGATTTGACTTGACCTGTTCGTATTTACAACCTGCTTTTATTCCCATCTCTGCACTGCAGCCCACTGTTTCTAAATTACCAAGGTAACAAGATTCTTAAATATTCACAATTTGGTTCCACCAGTTGTTACAGTCTGGTTTTCATTCCTGCTGTCAGTCTCTTGGCCTTCTCACTAACACTCCTATTTTCACCTCTCCAGTACCAAATATTTCTTTTTAATAAATATTAAACAGAAAACAAAAATGCAAGTAAAATTACATCATCCACCCAGCAGAAGTTTCTGATGATTTGTAGAGTTAATGCAAGAAGCCCAGAGCTTTAGCTCAGAGTATTTTTTCATAAGTGATTCTCTATCCACCTCCAGAAGCAGAGGTAGCAATGTCCACATTGCCTGATCACTGAAGAAACCAGGCCCCAATAAATATGTTGCAATAAAGCATTGCTGTACACCAGCCGCCTGAAGGAAAGGTCTCACAGGCAACTGCAGCCAAACAAACAGCAGCACACAAGGAGTATTAGCTCAAGACCAAGCCAAAACCAAGTCAGTTGGCTCACTGCTTTGGGGATCCACTGCCTGGGACTCCTGCCTGCCTGCCTGCCTGTTGGATCTTACAGAAGCACTTTGCAAACCCAAACCCACTAAGGTTAACAAGGAAAATTCATGCTTCGACTCTAGTAGACAATCATGTTTAAAAAGAGTGTTAGGTATACAGGACAACAGGGCTTTGCCTGCTACTCTCTGGCTCAGGGTATTCCTGCCCTGCCTTTGGCTGGGAGTAAAGAAAGAAATGGAGATTTTGTTCAGAGAAGTAACCTCAGACACTTGTAAGGGAACAGTCCTGCAGGTTTGGAGGAAATTCTCAGTTTAGCACTGGTTTTGTTAATGTGATTGCAACAAAGTCTGGGAGATCCCCTGACAAGCCCTGCTATCAGAGCTCACAAAGGAGCTTTCCATGAAGAGGGAAAAAAAAGCTTCCTTCTCTGAAACCAAACACCATTTTCTGATCCTTTGATCAAAGACCTCACACTCTTCATTTGAAACCCCCCGTAAAACAACACCAAATATCAAGAAAAGAAAAAAGGATATCTGCAGCTTTTCATGAAATAAAAAGTTAAAAATAAATCATTCTAGCCCTTTCCCTTCCTTGCCAATACCGTTTATAATGCTAATGTGTCCCTATTTCCTGACTGACTTCTTTAAGGGGGAAAAAACAAGGAATGTACACATTCAAGTAATAGGATGTCTTTGTCAGTTCATTCAAAATGTGCATTTCTATTAAGCAGCCAGGCCTTTTCCTTCATGCCACTGGAATGCCTGATTTTACTCAAACTGCTACTGTCTACACTCACAAAAAACTGATAATTCTCTTCCCTTTTAAGAGCTGTGTCTACCCACTGGCTCACAAGGGACTTGGTTACATGGCAAAAGCAGCAGTGCCACAATAGTATAATATATGCCAGGTCATTATTCAAAATGTTGCAGATAATTTCCCCATCATTTCCATGTTCCTATGGAAGCATGTTATAATCCTTCTCCTCCTACATAAGGCTGTAAAACAAGAACAGATTACTGTAATCCTTTCCCTCCCATGTCACACAAACAATATAATCTCCTTGCTATGTCAGAAGCAAATTTCTATCTCTAAACATCAAGTCAAACTTAAAAAGGAGTTGCTGCTGCCTTCATTGTATTGGTAAACAGTTATGTAAGCTACTTATATATATTTAAGCACAAATACACTGACGGAAGATTGAAGTTTTAGGCTGCAATTCAGTCTTTGGTTCCTTGCATTTATAAAGGATACAGAAGCACACTCCTTTCATAGGAAATTTAGGAATTAATTACAGTCTGGTACACCTCTGCCTGACACACGAGAGTCTAAGCTATTCTCAACTTCAGAGGCATCTGAGCATTTGAATTCTATTCTGAAAGACATTTAAATGACCTGAACAAATAAAAGCAAGCAGCAAAAAAAATAAGTGGAGGAACAGGAGGCTGCGCAACACCCCATCAGCACCACAGGTCCTAACTAGGTGGAAAACATCCTGACTGAAATTAGAGACAAGGCATGGGCCAGCAGACAGCCCAGGCCTGTAGCCAATTACAGCCTTGAGTGTGCTCTCACAGAAGGCTGAACCTTCAGCCTCTGACTTTTTTTTTTCTTTTATTAAATGGGCTGGCACATCTCAGAAGCATTTTTATGAATTAAACTCATGCCTGCAAGGGTGGTTCAAATGTCAGCCTGCAAAAAGAGGAGGTGGTTACACGACACAGTGAACAGCGAGCCCTTCTCTCATGATCTCAGAACCAAAAGTGGGCTTCTGTTTTCCAGTCTGACATTGTTCCATTACTTATCTTGTATTATTAAAGATGTCAGCTATTGCAGTCCCAAGGAAGTTGGGAATTGAGACAGAGAAACTGTCAGAACACAAGCTTAACAGTTGTGTTGGGTCTGAGGGCATACCTATAACTTAAACATTCATGTGGGAGAGGCGCATTGGCAAACTATTCATGTTATACTGAGGATTATTAGAAGATGCAAATCTGCAGAGAGCCTTCATCTTTCTCTAGTCTTCCACTAGGAGTATAAACAATACAGACCTTAGGACTTTCCCCAGTAAAAAAGGCTTTGAATAGAAGTTTTGCAGTCCAAGTGCACTTTTCAGTCAGATTGAACTGGAGGCAGACAGCCAAGGAAAGAGAAAAATCAGGTGAGCAGAGGACACCTTCCAGAGCACAGCAGAGGAAGAAATGGTGTTTCAAATGAAAAGCAAAGGCCCAGAAATCATAAATATAGGTTTAATATATTTACACATAACCTTTAATGGATGTGACAATTGTCCATATAACACTCCACTTTCACATTGGCCACCATGTTGGACTCAAAAAATAAAAGAAACAACTTGTAGCTATGACAAGGGATAACAACTGTCTTGAAACAACTGCTGAAAGAATGGAGGACTGTCTGCATGCAAAGGACATGGCACGTTTAAGATTTTCATAACATGCAGGATGATGAAGAGGAATGAACACAGAGAAAACACATCTGGATTTCAGCAAGTAGTGGTAAATCCAGTAAATAACAAGCTGGTACACAGAATTCAATTCCTGTTAGCAAAAAAGGCACAGAAGAGGGGACCACACCTTCCCTGAACTGGGGCTACTACAGGAAAGTATTTATAGACATTGGACCATTTTCAGCTGGTATGAGAGTCTTAAATGCCATCTAGTGTCAGTAAAATGCAGAATTAGCTGGCAATGGATCATGACCCAGTAAAATAAGTGTTTTGCTACTAGCTTCAACAAGGTAAAGATTTTATCCATGGAATGTTGATGTCTAACAGGACTAAACCGAAAGACAGATATTTTCATAACAGAACTGAACATGTTAACATGCAATAAGCAAAGTATGCCCCAGACACTGCACACTCAAGCTCAGACACGACCTTTAAAGCAGCTTTACCTCAAGGGTTATAACTAAATTTTTTTATACAACTTCTTCCTTTTAGTATGACCACATTCCATATAAAGACAAGATCTGAATGTGCACCAGCTTTCTCCTTCCTCACTCAGACCCATATCATAGACCCCAAAGGGAGATCCAACAGTGGGGCCATGGGGGAGTCATGAGGTTTTTTAACTGTGTCTCCATGCTGCAACATGCACTGTCAAGTTAATCAAATGCAACAAAATTAGATGACTCCTTTTTCACCAGAAAAAGTAAGACTTTATAAATCTGGTCCAGTGGTACTACTCACTGAAAGGTACTGAGGATACAGTTTTTGTGGATGTTTCTAGAGTGCAATTTCCATGTTTTTTGTAAGCTGAGGTTTTAGTTTCTCTAATCAATCCTTAGTTACATTTATAAAGCTGCAGTGCACGCATTTAACTTTCCCAGGAAAGGGTGAGAGAGTGCAAATATTAGATCAGAGTGTTTCTGGTTCAGTGTTTCTCAGATGGCAGGTTCAGTACACATATCTATAGACAGTGAACTGAAACAGAGCATGGAGAAGAACAGTGAGCTCATCTTTTGTCCTAGATCTTTGATTGTTGTAACAGAACATTGCCTATTTTTGCTGGTTTGTTCAGGAATTTACATTTTATTAATTTTTTCAAAAGTTTATCTTCAAATACTTAAAACTGAAAAGCTATCCTTTATGCCATTTATCATCCTTACTCTCAGCTCAAGGGCAAACTTCTTTCAACAGACTGCTGTTGACTGGGTTTGAGACAACTGCTTAAAAAAAAAAAATCATTCATTATTCACATACACTTTTCTGATGGCAGGGCTTTTGATCCTTTCCTCTAGTTTTGTACAGCCATTTATTCCTGGGCTGGAATACATGTTGTAGAGGATACAGGACAAGGAACTGGGCTGTTTTGCTCTTGGGAAAGAGAACAGAGTTAGATTCTGTTGAAGAAGAGATGCATCCTTATATACTTATCAGAAGATAATCCTGTGTTAAATGGATTCTAACTAACTAATTCCACTCATCTTCAGTACAATTATGGCAATAAGAGGTGTGGCAATTCTGGAAGTGAAGCTCTGTTTGTTCTATAAGATGACACACAGCTGTCCCAAACTGCTGAAGAGCTTTGACAAACTTTGCACTTTGAGCTGCAGTTTGTGAGAAAAAATAAAACAGGTTGTTGTCAAATAGAAGAACCCTGTCCAGCTCTTACCAAAAAGTGTTTATATTTTCCCTCCTGGTAGATCTGTGTAATATGTTTTACAGTGTTAGTCCATAACATTCAAACAAATCCTAGGTAAGTAAATGGTATTTCCATCTTTATGTCCAAAGAAGATTAATGGGCCTATCTGACTTCTTGTTCCCCTACTCTCTGCCTTTCTCTCAGTTTAAGAAGCCTGCGTAAAAGGAAAGATTTTTTTCTGCTAGGTAGTTTTCAGCACCTCAGCTTATTACATTTAATTTGAATTTCCTAATGAGCATTCTTTGTTAAGACAGAGAATTCAAATTAATAATCTGCCCCAACATAACATCACCACATCTTTTATTACTTACTTTCTCTGTTATTTTTAAGGTATTGCTGCTACTACTGAACTGAAAGAACACAAACGTAGGGTTTCACCTGTGATCCAAGAGCCACACACGTTAATAGGAGTCTATAGTCCCACACACTTTGCTTTTCTCACTGTTAGCAGCTCTTTGTATCCCCCTTGCAGTGCACCAGCAGCCTCCTTCCTGTGAACCAGCCAGGGAAAGGGAATGGTTGAAACCTCTGTGAGGAAGAAAGGGCATTTAGGTTGAGAATAAATCATCTCTAATGGGAAGAGGGTCAGGTCTGTCCTACTGAGAGCAGGAACACAAGCTTCACATGTTCCTCAAAGTACAAGCTGAGAAACTAGGGATTTCTAATGCCATCACAGCACCTCCACTCCATGTTTTACATCAGTAAATGTAATCTTTTAAAGCAGGATGTCCTACCCAGCCAATTTACAGTGCAGCTAGAGTAGAATATATACATTCAAATGATAGCTCTTCTTAAGGTCTCAAAAAGTGACATCTGGCAAAACAAAATGATCAGCGGTTGAGCTACTTAGGGCACACTGTTCTTTCCCCATCCCAAAACAGCTCAATTTTACTGATTTTCAGTACCACACAGCTATTCCATTGACATATATCATATACTATGAAGGAAAGAGTTAATTGAAAAAAACAAACTCACTCACTGGCAAATCACATTTCTACACAAGTTCCCACAGAAAGCAAACACTTCAGGAAACAAACTGAAAGTTCCCAACAGAATCCAGCTCCGTCCATCTCTATTAAAGTAATGGAAAAAGGGCTCCTTTCCTAGGGTGGATCAGAATGCAACAGGTTAGGGAGAATTATAAAGTGGAAAGCTCTTTAAGTCCCTCTGTTTGTTCTCATCATCATCTTTTGAATCAGAAGGTGTGTTAACAAAGCGCCTGCTGCAGGGCTGTCTCGTCTGGTAGGCAGCAAGGCTATGTGACATGGCACTTGCTTCTGCCACCTCACCTTCAGGTTCCATAGGGCTATGGTCGTGGCAGCGATGTACTTGCACCAAATGTGATTTGAAGGAGCCCAGAAATTCACCTCTTATCATCTCTACTCTCCACTTGGAGAATTATGGCCCTTTGTCAGCCTTTTAATCACCGCCAGCAGCTCACAACAGGACTTTCCCCTCCCCAACAATTTCTACCAAGCCACCAGCAGAACTTGAGATTCTCAGATGGACAGAGAAGTTACTCCAACAATGCAAGCATGAGATTGATTGCTCAAAGCTACAATTAAGCTAATTAACTGAAGAAATTATGTGTTTGCTGTTAGCAGGAGTGCTTCTCCGAAGTTTTCTGAGGGGAAGATTTTTTTCCTAAGATAGTGAAGAAACAGGGAGATGGTACTGTGAAAACTTTACCTCATTTTGGATGACTCCTTGCTCAAAAGAACTCACAGTAACATCTTTCAAGTACTCAGGAAACACACCATGAGAGACAGGGGTGAGAAAATCCAGTCTGTAAGAAGGCTAGAGGGAGAAATGAAGGACTTCTGACCTACTGCAATGCAGTCAGCTGACAGAGCAACACACTTATGTGACTATCTTACAGTATATTCTGTATTTAGTTGTAAGATGAACAGCAGCAATTATGGATTTATTTTAAATATATTTTTGAAACAGAAAGTACTCAATGCAAAAGGCATCAGAGGAGCACAGCTGAAGCAATGCAGAAAGCAGCACTAAGGCAACAGAAGTTTACTCTGTTTCAAATCTTTTGCTTTATGTAATACAGAAAAAAACCCCAAAGTTTAAACATTTTGAAGACAAATTTTAGGTGGGAAGGCAAGGAGTGATTATTTCTATTCCTTTTTGACTAATCAAAACATTTTTGCAGGCAAATTGCAAAGCCTTGTTTCGATTTTTACTTCTCTGTTCTGTATCAATATATCTAAAGACAAAACATTCAAATCACAGCCAAAAGAAAACAAAACACCATTTGGGAAACATTGAAATAGAATGTTCCAACATCAGATTGATTTTATTTCTTCTCTTCTAAAGTGATATACCAGTGAATCATCACAATTTCACACTATGCATTTCACTGTAGACAGGGCTGCACAGACTGAGCTTGAACTCCAGGCAAGTTTCTCTAACAAATAAACAAGTCAAAAAATTCCTGCCAGTCTGGACTTTTTTTTTTGTTGTTAAAAAAGCAAAAACAAAAAAATCCACAACCAAACACCACAAAATGCAAACCAAAACCCTCCAAACACATCAACTTTGTTATGTTCCATCTGCTAAGTTTCTCTCACCAAGAAGCAACATCTTGCACAGAAGAGCTGGAAGACTACGCATTTAGCTTCTGAAACAAGGGAAAAACAAGTTTTCTGTTTGATATTATAACAAAAAGGAAGGTTGCTCTTGGCTTCAGTAGCACTTGGAATATTTTATACAAAGTGATCAGCGACTCTTTTAGTGACAACTTTTTAAAAAACTCTGAACTTATTCAAAACTGCAGTTCTACCCATCGTGGGACTACTCCTCAAGCAAGATTGTTTTATACAAATGGCAATAACCCAGTTACACAAATAGCTGAGAACTACCTGCTCTCTGTACAGGTTACAGTCCATAATCATCTACCTTGCCTCTGCTGAAAGCACAGCAATGATTATAGAGCTCTCATTTAAGGTATTTGAATTACAGAAAGATGTTACACATCAAAGTAATCAAAGGCAGTTTAGGTAATGAAGTTGACACAGAATGGATCATTTCCCAAAGAAACATTTCATTTGCATGTAATAGAGCTATTTTAAGTTAATTTTGACATCACATCATGATAACAACACTTGTTGACATTTACAGCATTTCAGTGACAAGCCTTCTTGCTATGAATTAATTTTAGTCATAAGCAATAAATATAATTTCATTTCACAGAGGGAAAAACCCCACCAAAATGCTAACCACACAGCTATTCTCACTGCTGTATGAAAGACGAATTGGCTGTCTGAGCAAATATGCCATAGGACACAACCTTCAGGAGCTTGAGAAGTTAATAAGGAGGCATTTTGAAAGATAGATGCACACAACTGCACATACAGGGAAACTGAATTCAGACAAATACCACCATCATCTGTCATTTGACAGAAATGCTTCGTTTGTTCCTTGTGAGTTACCTCAGAAAAAAAATATTCTAAACCATGTCTATTCTTTAGCACAGATGCAAAGATCAGAAAGTCAGAGCCATTGCATGGTAGCAAACATGAAAGGGGAAAGGCACCCCAAACCAGCAATCAGCAGTCCTAAAAAAACCAAGGGAGTAAGAATGAGCTCTGGACAGAGAAGAGGAAATGGGAAACTGGTCCCTTTGGATCTTTGGCACTACCTTCTGTCCTGGCCACCATTATGTGACTCAACAAAGGGGAAAGGCTGCCAGGTGTCAGACCCAGGACAGTATAGGACATCCAGAAAAAAAAAAAAAATCTACTGGAACTTGGGCAGAAAAGGAGTATTTCTAGTCTTTTCAGAGTTTTGTGCAGAACAGGAAAGGTCCACTGGATGTATTTGTAAACATAACTGCAGAAAGATAACACAGATAGCAAGATCTATCTTCTGACAAGATCTCCAGGAACTCACATTCCTTACCTTTCTGTGCTGCAGTATGAGAGCATAACTGTTCCAAATAAGCCTTGGGCTGAAACATAACTCCTGAAATATTTTCATTTATACCATTTAACGAGAAGCCTCCTCAAGGTATAGGCACATAGATTTCTCTCCTTCCCTCAGAAGTTCCCATTCCTATAAGCTCATTAATTTACTTTTCATATTAAATTCTCATCACAGTTATAACTTCCACTAAGTGGTTTCAAGGTTGAAACAAAACCCTTGTTCTACAGAAAGTGGAAAAATAGCATACTGCTTGCATTGCAGAAGAGAATTACATTCTCTCCTCCAAGACTTTCAGTTGTACTGTCTTACAGCATTAGTCAACTTAACAAAGGAAGAAGTCTTAATTTATATGGAGGAATGTAAATCAATGTGTTGGTAGATACATATATGGATATACATAGATTAAATCATGATGAGGAACAACTGTCAGATAGGATGTCTGCTGGCAAAATCAAGTAAGATCTTGTTAATTATCTGGTTTTACTGAGTTTAACTTAGTCAATATTTATTCCTCCATTTCATCAAATTAATTTGTTAGTGAGGAAAAGCATAACTCTCATGAAATTGGGTATTTGGTTATCCAAAGTCTCTATGCTAAAGACAGTCCCAATTCATGAGAAAGTGTCCAAGTTCCACTCACACAGGCAGAAGCCCCCATGTTTACAGATGACTTGACAAGCTGCCAAACTCTTCAGCGATTTTCTAGTGATTTATAATTCTATTTAGCCATTTAATTGGCATAACAAAAGCAAGCTATCAGTTAACATGCTTATCAAGTGTCCGTTTGTGCCTTGCTGTAATTGATATCTAATCAACAAATAGTCACATGTTGTTTGATATCAAATGTCTCAACAGTTCTTTCAAGGTATTACCCTAATAAGAGTGTAATTGTGTGCTCAACATTTCAGTAACATTTGAGGTAACACCCTGCAGACCATATCTAGCTCCTTTATCCTCGGAGAAACTCAATAATTGTTAGGCAGCAATATTTAATTACTAATAACTGCCTCAATACATCTGAGCAAGCCACTTACAGAATTATTGTTATAAATAACAAACAAGATGAGTTTGCTTTAAAAACTTGTAATTTACACTTAAGGAAAGAGAACTTTTATGAAATATACACAATGATTGGCTTTGGCTAATAGTTTCCTTCCCAAATAAGAGAAAGGTCAGCAGCCCCTGTGCCTCGGGGTAGCTGCATAAACACTGTTGTATATAAAAAGACAAAAGTTGTACAAGTCTACAGCACCTACTTTCAGTGTAAATAAGAAGAAGTAAAGGGAAAAATTCTGTCATGAAATAAAAAAAAGGTAAGCTACAGGAATTAAAAAAGGGAAAGGTACCTTGTGAGTCCCAGCAGCCCTGGTTCCCAGCAATATTGTTGTATCAAGAAGGAACAACATACACAAGCACTGTAAGGGACAGCTGTCTCTTCCCTACCCTGAATAAAACACCTCAGCTCTAAAGCTATGTACTATTCTTTCAAAATGTCTCCCTCCTCCCCCTTGACTTTTCAGCATGAACCATTTTTCATCTACCTACAAATTACATGA
Source organism: Chiroxiphia lanceolata (assembly GCF_009829145.1). Classification (NCBI taxonomy): domain Eukaryota; kingdom Metazoa; phylum Chordata; class Aves; order Passeriformes; family Pipridae; genus Chiroxiphia; species Chiroxiphia lanceolata. Next base: position 29,712,746 of record NC_045644.1, read on the forward strand.
AGATAAAACAACTCAGTGTGATGGTCTTGGGGTTTTTTTTTAACCAACACCAGTAATGTCTTTCCCACCACACAGCTCTACAATCTTGAATGTAAGATACGAAGAAAAGTCGTAAGAACTTGGGACAGACCCTTCAGGTCCATGTTTCTCCCAACTCAGACTACTCAGCTCCCTGTTTTATCTGTTACCTGGCTGATATTCAGCAGTGATTAGTAGTGGAATAGCAGCGAGGCTCATTATGGATCACAGAAAATATCTTTTCAGCAGTGTGTGATACTACATCCGGAAAGAAGCCAAGTATTGATCTAATTTAATGGAAAGTCCAATCACACAGTGTAAGAACAGGTCTGAACATCTGCATTGAAAAGGCCTTAGGTGCGATTGTTGATCCTTGTCCCACATTTAAGTCTAAAATGCAGCCTTTGTGTAAGCCACTTCTCCTCCAGATAGAAAAGCCTTCTTTTCAGTGCATCCTGCATCTTTTGAATGGGTTTGTTCAGATGAAGAGATGTAGTTTTTTCTAGGAGGGGAAAGGTTTAGCAACTCTCAAATTTGAGTCTTCCTGCAGCTTCAAGACAGTGCCCAAACAGCAACACCGAGGGACCTCTCCTGCTTCACAACTGAAATGGCTTTAAAAATGCACCAAAAAAAGTCCTTAGACTGAAAGCAGAAAGGTAATTAAATCTTAACAGCTTTAGATTAAAAACAAACTCACTATTTTGACTAGGAAAAGAATGGGACAGATGTATGTTTACAAAATGCATTTTTACACCTCCTTGCAGGGCTGAGTAATCCTGTGTCAGATTTTTTCTGCAGAGAAGAAAACTTAAGGCGAAACTTCTTTCTAAACGATGTGTTCCCTCTCTGCCTTATAAAAAAAAAATTAAATTGTTTGTTCATATTCTTTCCCATTTTGAGTCATTAATACCACCTGAGTAGCTGCAGGATGAATTGCCATTTTAGTAGAGTGCTAGAGTTCAGATCTTGACTTAGTCCAACAAGACTATTAGGAAGGTGATCAATGGACCATTTACTTGAAAGACGGGAGGACAAATGGTGATTTATCCTCTCCCTGGCTGGCCACCTATTTCCTCAAGCAGTCATGAAATTACTATAACCATGAAGGCAGCAGCCACTATTTCTTCTCCAGGCTCGAATTTTAATTGAGAAGGGAACTCTGAGTCATTGGGAGACTCGAAGGAAATCGGTGAACACCACAGGCTAATTGTTAAATGACTCCACAAGTCACCTGAAACAGTTGAACAGTGACCAGCTCCCTCACCAACCACAACGAACCTGAAGCCACCTAGAGCCCCAAATGGTGTTTCTAGGAATGACAAAGTAGGTAGTACCCAGGAACCACAGAGATGGACAAAGTGCAACAGAGCCAACTCTTTTGGCTCCCAGACTTGACATAAAGCTCAATAACATCCTTTAAAGAGAGTTGAAACAGCTCTGATAGTTGTCAGGCAGTTTTGCCAGGGAAGTCATGCAAAAACATTTTTGACTGGATGCATTTTGGCACACAGTTGCCACAAATGTGATTAGTGAACACGTGCTCACTTGCAACAAAAGTACATGCTGAAGTCTATTTCATACAAAATCAAGTGGAAAGCAAATCTTAAACTGAGATTCAAGTAATGTTCTCATTTAAAAGCTGCTTTTCAGAAGTTGAAAATTCAACTTCATAATGCTCCTCTAGTGGCTTAACACTGCTATAGAAATTCTTGACTAATTCTAGAAATCTAAATGCCGCAGTAACATTTTATAATAACTGCCCAGGGAGAGGGCACAAGGGCAAGCATGAACTATATCCACTCTATCTATAACCTAGTCTTCACAGCTGCTAGAGAACTCAATTCAGAAAAAGCAGACCCTGTTTCACTTCTCTCTCCTGGCTGAGGGACTGCAAACCCACATCTCGCAGCAGGCTTGTGTTAATCCCAGGATAAGTGTTTGGTAGAAGAGTGAAGTTGGAGCGACTGAGCAGATTCACTTCCTGTTGAAGCCGTTCCAGGAAAGAATTTGCAGTAAGGGACAAAAGAGTCAAGATATGCAAAAAACTACTCAGAGTACTTAGCCAGGAGAGGAAGTGACCCATTTTCATTATTACCAGCAAATAGTTAAGCTGACACTTCCAATAGGCAGCAGACCCCTGGAATGAGATACAATTTCATAACACCCTCCTCACCAGCACATTCCAATGCTTAGGGGTAGGTTCTTCTTTCTCAGAAAGTTTGTGCACACTGATGTCTCTGGCCACAGAACCATGTGTTAAAGCACCCAGTTCTCCCCAGGCCCTGTTCTAGGAACCACAGGTAGCACAGGAATGCATCTCTCCTCTGAGAACCAAGTGCCTAAAGTCTAGCAAGCCCCGTTATTTCTGGACACCTCAGTCATTTGCTGAGTCTGGTCCTGAGAATCATATTTCAAGTCCCGAGCATACATTACAAAATATGACTTTCACTTACTACTAACCTGAATCATATTTGAGCCAGTGACTTAAATTGAAAGGTTCATGCATTTTACTGTCACTCTATGAGTCATCCAGACCCTAAGGCAGAACATTTCTCAAATGAAAAGACTGAAAGGTTTTGCTGGAGGCCAAAACCTAAGTACATTAAAACTGTCTGTGCATATTCCCCTGTTAATCACGTTAATTAATTTCTGACTCTCCTACTTAAACCTGTGTGATTTGTCTGAAACAATAAAAGCAATTAAAAATTAATTTTTCATACACTACATTGAAATAAAAGATAACAAGTGCTTTTTGTTTCAGCAAACTTTACAGGGTTAATAGGAAAGGTCTAGGTTATGAAAACACAGCTTTGTTTTTGAAAGCAAGTAACCATCATTGATTCAAGTTTTATCATCTACCATGTCTGTAATCAGAACAACTGAGTTTTTGTTGTTCCCTTCACATAATGTTAAAAATGTTTACTAAATGTGCTGTTGAACTGCTTCATGTGGCCCTGGACATGGTTTGAAGGTGGTTATGAAGTGCATGGATTTAGCATTAAATGTTTTATAAACAAAATGGATCCTTACTCTACTATAAAAATATACAGGGCTTTTCTTCCTTTTTTTCCAAGCCGTATTGACAAATGTTGAGCCCCAACAGATGTGGAAAGAGGAACATCAACACCAAGTTAGCCATCAAGTACATAACTTCTTATTCAGTTTACTGGTCCATCAAACCACTTCAGTATATCTTTAACTAACAAAAAATTCCCAAGAGGAAATCAACATTAAGCAAACATTTGTTTATCAAATTGGGAGGTAGGTCTCAAATTGAACTGCTATCTCGAAGTAGTAGCTTTGTAAAGGCTTCACCTTTTAGTCCCTCACCCTTCCTTGGCATACACACGTTTGTCAATTAGATACTTTTGAAGGTATTTGTGCAGAATAAAATGTCCTTTCACCACACTCATTCACAACAGAAATTCACCATCTGGTGGCACAGAGCAGACAATCCCACGGGATACAGGACACAAATGGCAGGCATGGACTGGACAAATTGCTGTGGCTCACCAGCACAGTCCTGTGCAGTGTGAAAGCAGGCTCGCACCCCCATCCAGCTGAGAAGCAGGCAGGGATTTTGTCCAGCTCATTAACTTCATCCAGTGTATCTACTCACTTCTCACAATGCTATACATTGTGTGGAACTGCCAGAACGAAATGGCCCTGGAAACAGCTGAAGGTTATGAGCGAGTTTTTGGGTGGTTTTTTTTTTTTTTTCCTCGAAGTTTTGGTGTTTGTGGTTTGGGGGTTTTGTTTGGGTTTGTTTCATTCCGGGTATTTGAAAAACAAAAAACAACAAAGCAAATCCACCTTTTTCTTTCTCCCTTAACCCCCATGACGTGCCAGCAGCAGCTATCTCTGCAGGACAGAATATGTGCACCCCACCGTAAACCTTTTTGAAAGCACTTGGCTGCTTCTACAATTGTAGCTTCCACTCCTATGGAAGGAGAAGCAGGACACAGACTGTAATGGCCTTTCCAGGCAGGAATAGACAATGCAGCAGACTGCTCTATCCTTGTCACTGCAGCATCCAGCCAGCATTTCATTATGCTTAAGTATGACAAGTGACATTGTACAGCTACCATTTCCTCGGATCTTCACAAAAAACCAGAAAGTATCTCAATAAGCTCTTCCAGCAGACAAAACTGGAAATTGTAAAATTGCACCTGAATAATACAGCTTGTAGGAATTGTGTTGGGAACAATAACCTACATCTTACTATACATTCCCCTGCGTAGGTGGGGTTTGGTAGAGGTCACAGGTACTGATAAATTTGGCTAAAATGGAGCCTGTTTTTTTTGGCACTGTAAGTTACCTGCTGCAGGATACTGCTGTGAATATTAAAACTATTTGGCTAGTCATTGAAACAAAATAAAATCAAGTGCTTTCAGCCACTCCATAGCAAGACCAAGGGACAGGATGTCCCTTGAATCCAACAGCTCATTTCAGTTAAATCTGACAAAAAGATCTGACAAGGTTAAGTGCTTAAACATTTAATGGAACTGTGGCCAGCAAAGGAGGTAATTCCTACTAATTACCTCCTGAAAGGCTGTAATGTGAGCTCAATTCATGATAGTCACATTCTGGAGTACAGCCATTAGTGATACTCCAAACTACAAAAGTTTTAGTTGTTACTAGAAAACTTGAACCACAATACATATTCAGTATGTAAATCTGACTTAATTAGTTCTGCTGATAGTAGAGCTGTTTTGTCAGCTGTGTCTGCAGTACACAGATTAACTCTTTCATGTATATCTTCTATATTTCATATATCATTCCAGACAAAAATACTAGTATGAAATTCAATATTTATTTGTATTTTTTTTCCTGCTTCAACAAAAGTGAAATTTGGTGAGGTGAAATTTCCAGTTTTAACAGGGTTTGGTTTGTAGCTAATCTTTATTTTCATGTGGTCATTAACAACTGGAGGATCAAATAGGGAAGAGAAGGAAGTCCCCTTACCCCACTTCACAACACCTCTATTCATGTTTGGTAGTACAGCCAAGCTTGCATCTGCTCACCTTATAACTTACTGTTGAGTGAAAAACTTCTGAATTTATCAGGTTTTTTCCTTTGGCTTTTTTATTTTTTTTTGTAACAGCTAACAAAAGATGTGTCCAAAACATCAGTCATCTGTATTATTGTACTGGGTTGTAAACACGTGTTTTACAGCAGGGAAAACAGTTTCATTTATTGCTACTTACAGATATTATATAGCAGTAACATAACAGCCATCAAGTGAATCTACATACTGTCAGCACACTGGTATAAAATGGCATTTCCAGGTTTCCAACAGAATCATTAGTTACTATTTCCTTCTCAGGAATGCATCATGATACTCTGATTCTTCACTATTAAATCTATTTTCAAAAATTACTAGAGCTTTTACAACCTTTTTAGGGGAAAAATATTAAAGATCAAAGTGAATTCCATAGTTCCCTGACAAAAGACATTGTTCAGTTTTTGGTCCACTGCTATTTCAAAAGAAAGACTTCCACGTCAAAAAGGAAATAAAAATAAAAGGAATAACAAGAAAGAAGGACACACAACTACAGGTATGAGAAATAACATATCAAAACTACATCAGGAAGATTTGATAATATGCAATATTCAAAGACCACTATTCCAACCACAATGCATCCTCCTTTTCCTTCTCAATGAATTCCTCTGGCAGACTGACCACACAGCTTTCTCATATTTTTTACATTTTACTTTTAACTGAATAAACCAGCTGATTTCCATCTTCAGACTCCTCCCTAAAGTCACCCTCAGTGTTACCTTTTTTTACCACCCAGTTCCTTATTGTCTTCTCTCATCTCTAGGCAGTACTAAACCCGGCAGAACGAAAAGATCCAGATCAATACTTACAATTCCAGCTTGCTCACAAATAAAAGGATTTTGCCAAACCTGGACCTTAAATGATCCATCACACCACAGCTGGAAAACACAACACTGGTAATGAAATTTTCTTGTATTTGTAGAACTGTTAAGGATCACTGGTTTCTTTAAATATCTGGCAATTTCACTTCTCAAGCCCCACTATTTGAGTGTCGATCTGTTTTCATGCAACATTGCTTCCTATGTACGAAATATTTCCTAACACAAATGCATTTCTTCTTGCATTGCTCTTTCCACACTGAGCTTTCACTTCCATGATCTGTTTTTCTATCTTGAATATTAATCAGACTTAAGTGCTCATTCTGCGAGTGCTTATACATGTGCTGGACCTCACTTGCCAAGCCATTCTATTGTCTCTGGAGAGACTCTTATGTACAAAAACTAGGAGCTGAAAACATTTGCAAGACAGTGGCCTTACTTTACACAGAGGAAACAATCTTACAGAATGACACAACACCAATAATAGCAACATTTTACCACCACTGATGAACTTAACGCCAAGATGTAGGACTTTGCTTTGAAGGGGGTGGATAAGAGAAGCAGGGGGAAATCTGCCAAGAACTGCTATAGACTTTTCTATGATTTCCAACACATTCAGGTTATCAGAAGGCTTGTGACCCTTTGAAACAACTGCGGCTTGATAATCAAAACAGACTTCTTGTTGTTCCTGCCTCCAATGAATTTTAAGACGCCAGACTGAGTACAACACCATGCCCCTGTTGCACACACACTCTTACTCGATATAAAAGGGCAGCTGTGGTTCTATCTTATATCAGCACATGTAGGTTAGCACATATGGAAGAAGCTCTAACACCATAGGAGCCATTTTCCTTCAAGCCACAAAACAAAATTACTAAGGTGAAGCAGCATCTCTTGCAATAGGCTGTATCACTGGGACAGAATCCAAAACAGTGTGTTTTGATGAATGGTGACAGGGAAGCATGACTTAAACAGCACAAGGCTCATTTTAAAAACTCCACTTTTACCAAAATGAAACGTTACCTTTTAACCTTTGATTCCCAGAGCCCACACTACTACTGATATCTCCCCACTGTTTGACAAGAGGTCACTGACTCTGTCATTTGTTAGAGATGTAAGTTGAAGTGTCTGTCCTGTTTCTCCAACAGCCATCTCTTAAACCTTAACTAGAATATCTTTACTTAAACTTAAAACTCTACAGTCATGAGGGAGAAGAGGAACATCAAAAGCATCCTGTGACTAACCTTGATTTCTTAAACAGCTCTGAGGTATTCTTGATAAGCGTGAAATTGTGTTTGCCTTCTAATGCATGACAAACATCAAACATCAAAATGGTGATATGAGTGTGACACTGGTTTCAGCAGCACTGAGAATAACTGTTTATGATCCTAAACAGCTTGAATTACAGGAGAGGAGTTTCTAGGACTGTGAAGTTCAAAGTAGTATTAATTCTGACAGTTGATGCCATTTTAAGAATTCAGATGCTTTCTTTGTGCCTGAACTGAAGACACCCTTCCCTTTTATATTTTCAGTGCTTCACGTCCCCCTTCTGTCACAGGAACTGATATTTCCTGATATTTTGTACTGTTCCCATGCCTTGCAGCAGTTCATCATGACTGACTTCCTCAGCAGCATCTGAGGAAGCCTGTAAGTAAATGTTAACTGAGGTAAATAATAAAAGGAACTGCTTGAATCAGTTTGGGCTTGAAAGCAACTGCACTTCACAGCAGGGCCCGGCCCACCTTCCCTGGGCCCTGTTCTCTCCCATGGCACCCCATCCCCCCATGCTGTTTCCCAGGGAATCATACAGTCATTAAGGCTGGAAAAGCCCTCTAAGATCAAGTCCAACCTAACATTGCCAGGTCCACCACTAAACCATGTCTACACTTTTTTGAACACTTCCAAGGATTGTGATTCCACCACTTCCCTGAGCAGCCTGTTGCAATGCTTGATCACTCTATCAGTGAGGAAAATCAGAGAGTGATGTCTCAGCCAGCCCCAGGGCTCCCAGTCCAGCACTCCTGGACCCTGTAAGGGTTCCTTAGCACTGTAAACAGCCTGTACATAACCAAGTAAATCATCCCAATTCCTGCAGGTACCCACTAATATCCCATCACAAAACTGCGGATTTAAACTATAATAAACTCAAACTAACATCAAACTACACAGAGGAAAACTGACACAATCTGACCCATCATGAGACTACTTAAATGAAGATTTTGGGTATCTTCTATTAAGTATCATTATACTTTTTTGAGGTGGACTTGCTGGGAAAAAAATGTTTTGTCTTGGTTGCACCATATTTCGTTCCTGTTAACAATCACATTCTAAGCCTGAGCTAGAATTCTAAATTCCATAGAAAATGGGGTGCACATGCACTTGAGAAGAGGAAACAGAACAGGAAATAAGTGCTATGTGTTGCTTTCTAAGAAAAATGAGGGCCTGACTTATTTTAAAATAGGATCTTCATGAAAACTGCACCCCAAGCACTGCAATTAGGCTTCAACATCTTGAGATTTTACCTAAAAACGTCATAGTTTAATGTTTCACTTTGACTGAGTACATTTCCCCCTACACACAGAGAGCTGTCCAAGGTCAGTGAAACGAGAAGAGTGCTCAGTTATGAAAAAATCTGTCAAGACAGTAACAGAGATCCTGACAGCATGATGACCCAGAAGGCATCATAAGCCAGCAGAAAGCACTTCAGTCCAAATATCCTGACATCAAAGAACCGAAAACCATCCAAAAACATTTGCATGATTTCCAGAGTACTTCCTCTACAAAAGAATTTCATCCTTCACTGCATTTTTCTTCTAAATATTTCCTAGCATTGTTACTAAGGCCATTTTAATGATGACTACAGAGAGTTAGCTGATGGGATGTACTAAACCTCATAATTGTTCTTACTATGGAATTTATTATCAATAAAATATTATCAAGGAGACATAAGAATTGAATGCTGACAAAATGATCTTTTACTGCTGACATTCATCTCTGTTACTGGGACCACATCTTCCAGCATTAAGGCCATGTCCATTTACAGAAATATATGGGCACACAGCAACACTTAAGCTCTGAATACGCCATCTTGAACCTTTATATCTGCCTTAGAATCTCCAAATGTACAAGATTAACCTACAGAGAACTACCTGACTTCCAGTCATCTCCATTTACAATACAAGACCTGAGATAAAATCACCCTGGAAACTATTTCCATTACTTGCTTTGCTTAGGTTTTTTTTGGAGCTGCTTTACAACAAAGGGGAATAGTATAAGCTGGGACTGAAGCCATGTCCCATTTCTCCAAGTATCTCTACCATCACCTATCATCTCTGCAGCACAGAGCCTAGAGGAAGTTCTTAAAGCCTCCTATTGTTTCGCTAGTAACCAGCTGCAAATAAACCACCTCTAAGCAAAAAGCCCAGACTATAGTTTTTACTATTCTCAGTAAGGTAACAGCTCCCATTTGAACCATAAACTACAAAACACTGCTTTGATTATAAATTTTATAAACACACAATTGTACACTTCTTCCCATTTCTGAACTGACAGATTCAAGGCCCTTGACAATTACACCAAAACCTTTTTCTAGCAAGGTTTTATTTGACCAACAACACCCAAACCATTTCGTTCACCACCAAAATGATCGACAACAAAATTAGTAACCAAGAAGCCAAATTTAATCTTTTAAACAAGATACATAGTTCTAGCTGTGTCATTCTGTTTTACATATCAGAGAGAAGATAAAAAAAATGAACATGGAAATACAAGGGTGCCTCTGGTACCACTTAGTTCTGATGCTTGTACAGAACTGAGGAACCAATAATGAAGACTGTTTTCACTTTTCATTCCTGAAGAACTTTGTAGAGGGGAAAAAAAAAGGAAAAAAATACATTTTCATATGTATTATTTCTGTGCAGTAATATCCCTTCATTGTCTGTGGGAAAAGAGGTATTGACTTGAGAGCTCCTCAAATCTTTTAATGTACATATTATCAATTTTATTTTGTAATTCCCTCCATTTCAGCCTCATTGTAGATGCCTTGGAATTTCTAGTAAAAATATATGAAAATGTCGCTTGACTCTGCTATGAAATCATGAGTAATATTGTATTGTTATCACCACTCACACAAAAGTCATTTACTTCATTATTACTCAACCTTAAAGTGATACCTTTGTGTGACAGTCATAATCTTTATTTCTTTTCAACTTTACAACTATGTGTGCCATTTCTTAACTGCCATCATTTAAAATGTTTCCCTGTACTGCTTCAATTGCATAACCTAGTGTCATTTTGGAAAGGCAGATCTGACTTCCACTTCTGTTGGGATGGTTGCAACTTTTAAACAAACTTTGGAGAGCCACAGAAAAGCAGGTAGGCTGCTTGGGGTTTTTTGTGGGTTTTTGGTTGGTTGGTTGGTTTGGGTTTTTTTGCTTTGTTTTTTTGGTTTTTTTGGGGTTTTTTTGTTTGTTTGTTTTGTTTTTGTTTTTTAATTAGGAGAGAAACAGCAGTTAAAAAAGGTATTCCTACTGCTAAGAACTCTGTGTCCCAGGCTATTTTTCAGAATGCTTTCACCTTTCCCCTGTGGCAGGGTGGTTGTAACTAAGTGACTTATAAGGTCCCTTCCAATCCAAAGTATTCTGAGGTTCTATGAAATGTTTGTCCCTAAGCATCTGTCCATAGGCTTTTGAAAGTTTAACTTTATAGAACTAACACCCATAGTAACACAGATAACGTTCTCCCTAAAGATTCTACTGTGGGATAAAAGGTAAGAGATTGCACCTGAGAGAGGACACCTTTCCTGTCCTCTTTCCTTCTTTAATTCACATTTACATCACCCAAAAGAAAGAGCTAATACAGGACCAGGATAGTGCATCAAGGTGATAATTCATCATCCCTTTCCTCTCAACAACCCACAATCGATATTGATCTGGCAGTGACTCTCCTCAGTGTTCAGAGAGCAGGAAAGCATCTGTGCCTTCCCCATATCTCAGTCCCATGGCTGCCCACACAGCTGGGAGTTCTCAGGCTGCTAACACAGTTTCCCAGACCCTGAGACATGGATAGACTGCCTAGTTCACAGGGCTCTGTCCTTAAAACAGTGCACTCCCTTGTTTCAGACCAGGCACCCCTCCAGGTTTTCTCCACAGCCAAGTTCTCATGACAGGAGAATTCCTGTGCAAGCACCCTGTGTTCTGCATTAAGGATAGAGCACCATCCCAGGACTGAGCCAGAAACTTGAAATGACTTTTCTATCCCTACCTTCCAGCTCCAAGTTTCCCAAATTAAGACCATTAGAATCAGCTGTTTGTTGCCTGGGATAGATTATTTCACATAATAGTTGCCTAAAGGCTGTTAGGCATTACACTTACACACACACACACACACACATACATCTCACCACTCTGAGAGTCAAACAAAGGGCCCACATGCAAAACTCCACCTGCCATTGAGTTTCACATTATTAGGTTCTTGTTTCTTCTCACATTGCTCAAAGTCTCTTTTTCTGTCATAATTTCACACACTTACATACAAAAAGCCCCATATCTCTGAAGTTGTGTTTTCTCCACCTGACCACAGTAGAAGACAACTGCTTCATTACCAAGACAGCAACTAACCCCAAGAAAATCTACCTTCATCACACAATAGTCCTAAAAATAGTGAGGTGATACACTGACTTCAGAGGCTTAATATTTCTTTCAATTTTTGCTACACTGCCTGCATAAATGTTTCTATTGTGATGTGTACCAAGGGAACATTTAATAGACCTGCACCTGGATGGATGTAGGCTTTCATTTACCTTCAAGGTTATTTTCACAAAAGCATTACCTTTTCCCCTTTTATCACAAAGCTGCCAGAGTGCTTTAAGTCCTTCATCTGCAAATTATGAGTTCCAATACAAATGCCAATACAGGAAGCGATAGACCATCTTTAGTCAGGAACATCATCCTCCCCTCCCCTTCTCAACACTGGGAGAAAATGACAAATGAGTCATTATGGAAAATGCTCAGCAAGCCAAGTACTGCACTATATGCAATTTGGGAGCTTATTTTCCTCTCAGAATAATAAATTAGTGACAACTCATAATTCTTCAGTTTAATCTGAAGGACTGTATTTCTATTAGAGAGGAAATGCCAGTTTCCTTATATCCTGCTTCTTAACTTCTTCTCTAGTCTCTCACAACATGCCTTCTAAACCTCCACACAGAAAAGGTACACTCAGCATGGTATCCAGTTAGGGTGTTGGAGTCTAAGCCTACAGCTGTCCTTGTCTACATCAGAAACAGCTATTGGGGGGCACTTGAGAAACAACAATCCCATGCTGCACAGGCATGCTGTGAAGCAGAGCTCAAAATGGGCACTATTTTCCATCTACTGAGGCAGCCCCTGCTCCGAGTCCGCCAAAAAATGTTTTCAAATATAAGCAAAAGTTAAGGTGTTCTAAGAAACCAGGAAACAGATGGCTCACAGGATCACAACTACTTCTGTATCTCTTTTCTCTCATCCCAATATCACTAGAAATGGCAGTGGTTTGTGGCTGAGAGGCCTGACAGTCTCTGCTCTGTGGTTGCACTGTTGAGAGTGAGAAAAGAATAGCTACCATGTAAGAGGAGGGAGGGACCTCAAGTTCTTAGCACAAAGCCACAGACAGAAAACTAATCTGCATCTTCACAGTAAAGAAGCAAAACAGAAGCTTCCAGACTTTCTTGAAAGCATACAGACTCCCTTCCTACCAACTGCAGTAAGCCAACCCAGAAACACTCAGCATTAGCATTTAGAGCCTCCAATTATGTAAGAAGACACTGTACTCTTCAGAAGAAAGAAAAACAGGCCCTGGACTCTCAGCCCCCTCACACTGATACTTTATACTTGGTAAAAATCTGTAGTCTTCTGCTTAGACATTACTAAAAAATAAAGAAAGAAAGAAAAAATCCACAACAACAAAACAGCAAGAACAAAATCCTAAACAAGCAAACAAAACGACTTCAAAAAGCCTCCCAAAACAATACTCACCCCTTCCCAGTCACCTGCCAGCAGCAGTTCTCAGGCAGAAGCTCTACTGGCTTTTTATCTCCTCCCCAATCATCTCATGATAATTACTTCGCCTAAATAGCAGCTGTTTCCCCTTAACCCCCACCTGTCACCCAAAAGAACCACCCCAAATTGTATCAGCAGGTTCGTAACAAACTCGACTAAAACGGGAGAAAATGGATTGGCTGCTCCTGTTGCATTAGTGCTACACTCTCCTCAGTGTTACCCTAATATGTGTGCATATTGCCACTCACACGATGTGGCAGAAGATATCTTTCTTAAAAATACCCTAAATACACCAAATATATTGTTCTAGGCCCTAATAGCAGATCTCCTCAGGAACAGAGTGAAAAAATCACCTGTGTAAACTCAGTCTTGTTTGGAGCCAGCTGTAATGAATCTCCACTGATGAGTGTAGTAAGTTTTTCCTCTCTTCACTTGATCACTTTATTTATTCAGTCAGTCTGGGAAACGAGGTTTTTTTATTGCCACTTTTAACTCTGTATTTAACCCTGCTTTAAGCATTGTTAATTCAAGTTTGGTATTTTATCTGTGTCTACTTTATGGGCTGTTACTGGCCTTGAGCATGTTGTCCCAAATTTCTCTTTCCCCATATTTGGTAGTTCCTGACTTAAGCCTCTAAAGAAATGGGTTTAGGGCCACCTCTTTCAGCAATGCAGGTTTGGTAGGATGCAAAGCCTTTCTCAGAGCTCAGCAGTCAAAAGTGGGTAGTTATTATGCTGACCTCAGAGCTCTGCAGCCTTCAGATGCAACCAGTTCTCATGAACAGCTCCATCTAAGGACCTTTTTGGTCGATCTGGTTTTAAAATGCAATGATCAGCAAACGGCTGAGAGTTGCATCTCTGGTTTCAATTGAGATTTTACTCTGCTCAGCACTAGGCTTGATCCAACAGCCTGTGGTTTGTCACATTCTTGTTCTGAGCAATCTTTCCGTTAAACAGAATGTGAGCTCAAAAAAAACCCCCTTTTTCTCTCCAGCATTTTATGCCAGATTTGCTGTCCTGCACATCCACTGGGGTAAACAGCAATTGCACTGTATTATTTTGAATGGAACTTCACCAGTCCAACAACATCACAAATGAGGGTCATGATATTGCCCTTCTGGCAATTGGTAGCTCAGCTAAAAGTTATTGCTGTCACTCATGATAATTATCCACAAGAACTTGGAAAGGAAACAATTATTGCTGTACCAAACCACTCAGTAGCTCCCCAATTTTAAATTTCACTGCAATTACATTATTTTGACACGTATCAAGTGACACATGAGAATAAAAAAAGCACATTTAAAGCTGAAAAGTACCTTTTCATTCTCCATACCTGACTTCTGTATCTCTGAAGAAAATTAAAGCTTTACCCTTCATTTCTAGCTGTATATTTTAGCAGCTACTTTAAAACAATCAGTACAATCTAGTTTCCTTTTTGCTTTCTCAACTGCAGCTACACATAGCTTTGAGTCACAACATACAAGAGTTCGAAAGGACAAAACTATTCAGTTTGAGATATTATACCACTAATCAGCATCTACAATAATACAAGTTTTATTGTTGAAAAGATTTTTGCAAAGAATGTAGCAGAAAATTAGATAACTTAAAATTAATATATGGGCATATGATAAAGTGTCTGACCAAAAAATTGGGAAGAAGGAATGATAAATCAATGTATAACTAATATCTGCTTATTATAAGGCTTTGGTTTGGTGGGTTGTTTTCTCTTTTTTTCTGGAGGACAGCATTATTATCTCAGATTTTGCCTGCATAAACTGTGTCCTAGAGAGATACCTGGGACTTATCCCTGCTTATCCATGAGGCAGAGCTGAAAATATGTGTAAGTCTGCTTCTGGAGAAAAATCTCTTCATCACCATGTGCAGGGTTGGAACAGCTGCTTTCATTTACAGTCAGCTACACCTCAGGTACTGTTGAATGGGCACGTGTGATCCTGAATTTACCGTGGTTTGTCTGCTTCTTTCCATCATTGCATCCTTAATGCACCCATACAACTGGAATAAATCATAGCTGAAGTCTTGAGTAAAACTGAGAAGGACTGAACCGTAATAGTGAGCCCCCAGTCTGCCTTCCAGAAGGACACAAGTGGATATGACAGTGGAGATCACTTTTCAGCATTTTTTAGAGTC
The DNA here is from genome assembly GCF_009829145.1 of Chiroxiphia lanceolata. Classification (NCBI taxonomy): domain Eukaryota; kingdom Metazoa; phylum Chordata; class Aves; order Passeriformes; family Pipridae; genus Chiroxiphia; species Chiroxiphia lanceolata. The sequence goes on from NC_045644.1 coordinate 29,727,828, forward strand.
ATTCACGAATCAAAATGTGCAAAGCAGATTTCAATACACCAGATATTTGGGCTCACTGTAAGGGTGTTATTTAGCATCTACATTGTTTAGCCAACAGGAACCTAAGAAAAGGAATGTGTCTCAATGATAGTTAAAGGAACAACTGGAAAACTGACATTCAAAACCATCTTGATGGGAAAAAGGTACCAAAGCTGATAAAAGTTTTCCTCACACCAATGAAAATCAGTAACTAGGTAACAGTCCAATTAAATCAAGTATGTCCCAAATTACCCCAGAGAAATAAAGGTACATTTACTGAATTCTGTGCAAATAAATTCCTTCAGTGGTACCTTAACCAAATTGAATACTAGAAATTACTTAAAATAAAAAGATACAAGTAGGCAATTTTCAAGGAAAAGTAACTAAAATAGCACAAAATACTACAGCTTCTCTCTAGTATGCAAGGAATTTATCCTAACAGTATTTCTGTAGAATTTTTCAAACCCCTCCAAAATAGGTGTATTCATATCTTAGGGTTGCTTAAAAACAATCATCTCTTTGTAATCTGTTCTACCTGGACTAAAACGCAAAAAGGTGAAGGCTAATCCTTTAGGGCTGAGACTATTAAGGGACTTAGATCCCTGTAGCAAACTAAAATTCAGTATGAGTTACATGCAAAAGTCTCCTTGCAAAAATCTCATCCTGGTTTTTGAGGCTTTGCGGTACCAGCCAATCTCAGCGCTGATTTCACACAGTTGAGGAAAAGGTACAGAACTTGACTGACAACACACAAAGGCTCAGCAGAGTCTGTTAAAGCTAAACGTGTGACTGACAAGTCTCATGCTCGGTTCTCTGAGATTCCTTGACAAGTTATAGATGGCTCTTTTGTTGTCATCGAGATAGTCACTGAGAGGTGAATGCAGCAGAGGAAACTATGAGCATACACAGAGATTCAGGCAGGGAAGGCAAATCCAGAATGAACTCATGCATAGCATACAGATCTGAATGACTTCTTTAAGGACCTCTGGAGTTTCTCTGCTTTCCCCTGATCATCAGAGACCTCTCTGGTGCCTGATGAAACTATGAAACTAGCAGTATCAATGAGGTGAAAGGAGAGAAGCCACAACAATTGTTCTGTTGGACTCCAGAATCCCACTGCATCCTCCAGGAGACTAGGGAACAGGACTGTGGGGTCAGCTGGGAGTTGGTTATGAGCTGTTTCATTGCAGCTACAGGAATATCTCCTTATATAATAAAACTGCTGTGTATGCTCACCAGCCTGCATACCCCTGTGCTCCCCCTTCACATGGCTCATGCAGAAGATTTCTGTAGACTAACAGCCAAAAACTCAGCATCGGATTCAGATGTCGACAACAAAACAGATCATAAGAACACCAAATCTACTGACCTTAACTGAATCTGGTGCAAGGTGTTTGCTAAGCAATCCCTTCTATTTCATCTCAGCTTTTGTGGACCAGCACATAAAGAATGAATTCCTGGCTCTCAAGATATTCGCTACTTACTCAATCAACAAACACACATCTTCATTAAAAATTCATAAATTTTCTTTGTGCCCAGATCCTGTGTGGTTTTTATCTCATTTCTCTTTAGTATCATTCTATTTTCCTTACTGCATATAGAAACCAAAAAAAGCAGAGACCAAGAGCGTTGCTTTTCACCTGGAAGAAGGTGGCCTATCAAAGCCTCTGAAGGAGGCAGTATTTGCATGAAAACTGTCCTCAGAATGCTGCCTCTACAAAGGCATCAACAAGTAATCAAATTCTGGAAACTCTTGAAACTTACTGTCCTTTGACTTTCAGTCTGAATAATTTATTTTCTGTTTGAGTCCTGCCTGGAAAGAAGCGTGCACAACACTGATGGGGCTGGGATGCTACACTGAACACCCGGAACCTATGGCTCGATGATTCAATCTTCAAAATATTAAATCTCAGGATAAATTTTCCCTTGCTAGATAAACTTACACTTACAGAACAGCAAGGTAACCCTACGGAGATAAAATCTAGATAAATAGTACATCAGCACAGAGTAAGCCTGAATAAACCAGGGGAAAAAAAAAAAAGATGCTTGAATGAAGAAACTGAAGGGAGGGAATTTATTTTGTTCTGATTAAAAAAATCCTTGGATAATTGTTTACCTATCTTGTAAGCTGCATACTTTGAGGGGGATTGATGTAATTGACTCATCTCTGCTGCTGCTTAGAATAGAGACAGTATGATAAATATTATGCCTTTTAAGTTTCTCTTCAAATGAAACAAACAAACAAACACACAAACTCTCAAAGTCTGGAGTAGTAGGACCTGCCCAGCAGTTCTGGAGGATGATCACTGATCTCTGACTGCAGCAGAAAGAATTGTACTCTTAAATGTCTCTGCCTGCCACATACACCACCGAAGTTTCCAGTCTTTCACCTGAGACATTTCTTTGCTAACCTGGAAAGAATGGTAAAAACAGGGTGACACACAGCAGCATTTGCTGAGTTCTGTCAGTCCTCTGTGCTCTATTGCTAAAGGTCTCTGAACCCCAGCCAAGATGCTGAACAATTTTACAGCTTGTCAAAGCCCCTGTTTGCCTTCTGGCTGTATTTTAGCAATTCGTTTCCCTTGCCCAATGTCTTGGTAGTCCAGGGGCACCAACTCTCTGTCAGACATAGATTTCAATGGGTATTTTTCCTGCAAGGCAGGAGGAGAGAAAAAGAGAATAACAGTGGATCTGTGTCAGCTGCTTGCCCACGGGGCTCTAGCAAAGTTGGAACATGACCCTTCTCACATGCATTTGCTGCTAGACTTTGCCACTGGTGCACGGTAATGGGAACCCACACAGAAGATAGTGCGCAGAAATACAAGGCTGCAGCAAGTGGAAAGGGTTAAACCTGTTAAGATGATGCCAAATAGGAGGGACTCCTCCCAGGAGGTCTAAACTCTTTACTAGGAGTTAAGTATTTTGAGCTGTGAGGAAAGCAATCTATTAGAAATACATTAGATTCAGAAGACTGATTTTAATGTGATATGCTTACGGTATGAATCAAAGGCAATCCATCAAGCCTCTCCTGTGCTGCAAAAAACAGGGAGCAGACAGTACTCGACTTACTGGTTGTGGACAATCTGAAGCATATTCACTTGCCCTGACCAGGGATGCTGAGGCACTGTGAACCAACCAAAACCAAATACACAGGCTTGGGGACTCAGGTAGTAATTGGTGCAGAGGATTTGACACTTGTAATGTTTTCTCCTTGGGAATATGCAGCCTCTGAGATAAGATGAGCATTTGCTGAGCTCTCCCACAGGTGCAAAATAGTACTTGCCCTTGCCATTTGGCAAGGTGTTGACATGATTAAACAAGCAATGGCCATGAACTCTCCCTAGAAGTAAGTGTCAGTAGTGTTTTTCACCTACCTTTTGTAGCAAACTTGCTCCTACATTAGCCAGGAATAATGTAGGAGTGGCACATGAGAGGTCTGCAGCCCCCACACGAACTCCACTTTGCTTAAGTCTCTTCATCCAAACTGACCTACGTGACCTCAGTCTCCTGCATGAGACCATAGCTGTAACCATTCACCCTGCCAATTTGTGAACATATGCTTCTGAACTCATCTACTAAAACGTTTCTGAAACATGTGAAGCATGCATTACATAAAGCAGCCTTGACTGGACTAACGGATAGCGAAGATAAAATTTCCAATTGCAAAGACTTGTCATGGAAGCCACTGATTTTATAAAGAAATTACATTGTGGGGGAAAAAAAGAAATCCTCCAAGAAAAAGAAAAAAAAGAAAGGGGAAAAAAGGATACAAGGGAAAGGGAAAACTACATTGAGAGTCCTATGATTAATTGCTACCAATATTTGCATTATGTCTGTAACCGCATCTCCTAGTCATGGACAAGGACCTCTTGTGCTAACTGCTAATATATTAATTCTGAGGCATATCTGTGCAATGTTTGACGGCCTTTGTCATTAAAACATAAGGCACTTTGTAACCTTGCCAACAGACCAAGCTTCTCCTTGTTCCCTGTAATTGGCATGCCAGTGATAACTCTTTGCTCTCCAGGATGTTGGAGGAAGTGCTGTACTTCTCATTGCTAAACCAAGGACTGCAACGTGGCATTTAAAAAGCAATGGGAACAATAGGGCCATGTAAGAAATCCCTGTGATATTTCCAACTGAATAATATTAGTTCCTGAGGAGAAGCCCACCTCATACTTTTTTGGCTATCACTGCAAATGACCTTGTTGCCTCTGCTGCACTTACTGTAAATAAGAATCCCCCTGAAGTCACTGGAATTACATAGCTGTAAAACTCACAAGAGGAGAGATTGTATAGCATAAAACAAGCAGGCAGATAGTGCCTTGCACTTTTGACTAAATCTGAAATTAAATCTCTTTTCAGCCTCTGTCAAAAACAAAAAGAAAGTTCTCTCTAGCTTGCTATTGAGTGAGAACATATTTTTTATGTCTGTAGTCAGACATGCCTGGTAACTGGCTAATACCATGTCTGATTTTGTTGTGTGTATATGAACTGCATGTTCATACAAATAATGAAAAATTCACCTCTGTGTGTCTGTACAGAGGAGCTTTGCTGAGAAAAATACTCAGGAGGTGACACCAGAAACCAAGATGCTGTACTGGGTTAGGGATTGAGATCCCTCCTGAGCATCTGTATTTGCATTCATCTTTCTTCCACTGCTCTTGTACATTTTTGCATGTGAAGGTGTGTGAAGAGGGGTGTTGGACAAGTTACAATATTCTACAGCACACTGGTACAATCTGTCTCCTTCAGCTCTGGAGAGAGGCAGTAATTTAGATATTACAATGTTGTGTGCTATGGATTAGAAATGCAAGGAATGCGTGTGATGTTTAGTTTCATCTCCTCCCCTTTGTACATGTGCTTGTTTCTACCTTGCAACACAACATTCTGCCACTTAAAGTTGCTGTGGAGGTACCTCAAAAAAGTATTCAATGAGGGAACAGCATAAGATGTAGGTGGCTATTTAAAATTTGGGACCCAAACATCCCCATAATGGCACCAAATGACATCAGGAACCAGGAAACAAAAACAACTTACAAAATGAATTCTCTGTGCTAATTCACAGCATCATCCAAAGATCGAGAAGTCTCTCTTTCAAAGTCCCTCATTCAAAACACGGCCCAGGCTGTGCCCTCTCTGAGAAGCTGTTATCAGAAAGAACAAAGAAGCAGCACGTATTTCTTGAGTGGAAACTCTCTCAGTACACTTCCTAGAGCATAAGTAATAATTGAAAAAGTTCTATGAATACTTTCCTGGTATCACCTTTAATCTTTCCTGATGCCTTATAACGCCTTATAAGATTTTATTGATGTCTGAATAAGAGCAGCTTAGTCACATATCAACTACTCCTTCTGGTATGTGTATAATTTTATCTGTAGGTAAAGACAAGCTAAAGGTTTAGGGCTTCAAGTCCAGGAGATCCTGAAAAAAATCCAAAATTTTAGGAGAGCTCTCTAATGAGCAAAGAACCTTAGTTTGTTTCCACTTGAGTATTTTCCAACCATTTCCTTAATACAGACTAGGTCTGAGACATTAGTGCTGCCAAGACTCTGGAAAGTAATAGTAACTGGGTTTGACTCACTATAAGGGTGAGGCAGCAGCATTGCAGACTTCAAAGAACACAGCAGACGGTGCACAGCAGTATTAAACTAATTATCAAGATCCTTGTTGACTTTCTCTTCCCACACAGTTTGTCTTTCTAATTACAACTACAAATACACAACCTAGGTGACCCCCTTCCCATGTATATTCACCAAACATTGAAAAATCCCCCTTGGATTCCAGATGCAATCAGCTGGTGGTTAACAGGAGTCCTCTTTGGAGAATAGCCATCTACTCTAAACACATATTAGTTAAATCCAAAGTTACTTCTGGGAGGCATTTAGTTTTCCTGAGTCAACATAACCTCATCTAATGTCTGGGAGCATCAAGCCTCCCACTGTGACTTGCTGTGCTCAACACAACCCTGGGCAGCTCCTTAAGGGCAGAGGACATAGCTCTGGTGCTCTGCCTGTTGCATATTCATTTGCAGTCATAAAAACATATACTACTCTTACTTACTTGTGCAACATATTGCACCTGTCATGACCTGCTGAAGGCTCAGGACAAAAGGGATTTGGCATCTACTTTGGAATTTGTACCCTTCCAAGCCAAGGGGATACTTACGTTCACCGGCCTCCAGCTCCCTTTTGCCACTTCCTCAGCAGTGGGTGAAGTTGTCTAGACACCGTCTGACACCCCCTGGAAAAAATGTGCTTATTTAAAACAGACTGCTCTGTCTGAATAGTGATTTGGGAGGGGGGAAGGGTGTTTGCCTCTATATTTTGCTTGTTTGTTTGTTTGCCATTCTTAACTGCACACATTTGCATAAAAGAAGGAATGTTGTATCATCTTCTCCCAGAGCTTATTCCCCAACTGAATCCCGTTGATGACAGCTTAATCATTTCCACAGCAACCAAGATCATGACATCAAATAGGGTATAAGCAGCAGGAACAGATGATCTCTCAGGAAACAGAGATTCTCTTCCATGTACATAAATACTCTGAAAAACAAGAGAGAAACAGAAAATATCTGACACAAAAATGTGATTATTATAAGAGGGAATGGCTGTCAATTTTTTCTTTCATTGTCTGTCTGCTGCCTCTTAACAGTACAAAATTACATTTGTTTCCATGGTTTTAAACTGTATTAAGTGACAGACCTAACATGAGGGACAGACAGCATCCTTGGTCAGAGCTGGCAAAGCAGGTTTACATGCAGTTCTTCTGCCAGGCGCAGCCCATGCTTTAGGTGGTTGCAAAGGAATCCTTCTTGGCCTGTTTGGCTTTAGCAACTTTTGCTAAGTGTGTTCTAAATCAGGAAAATAGCTAGACTCATGACCCTAAGCCCTTATTTTCTATAATTCCAGGTGCTTTTGCTTCAAAAATATTCCTTTTTATGATAAAACAAAAACTAAACCTCTGTTCTTACTAGGGAGGCTCTTTTTATATAACCTTTCAGAATAAGGACCTCAAAGTCTGACCTTTCAGTTGCTCCAGCAAATGAGCAACGTGCCACAACAAGTGTGTAGCAAGCAGATCTGAGTTTCTTGTCTCTAGAGCATGTACTGACGATCCAAGATCAGTACTCAGCTCCCATGTTGAGTACAAATTACTCAGTGGTTGGGTTTTAGGAAAAGCAGATCCTTCTCATGCCCCTTTTTGCCTCCAGTGCAGTGCCATGCAGTGTGCAGGCTGCTTCCCCATGGCTTGTTTTACGTGTTGCAGCTCCCTGACTTAACTGAGCTGTACAGGTAGACAGAAATAGTTGCATTTTTTGAATGCTTTGGGATTAATTACAAACAATTGTTTAGTTCAGGGATGGCCAGTGGCAAGCAACTCAGAATTATTTAATCTTACCTACCATGCCAAGCTATACCATGGCTCAGGGCCACATGGAGACTGGTGTGACACACCAGGGTCAGGGACAGGCGAGTGACCACACCAGACTGAATAGGTGACACCAAACCTGCAGGTGGTAAAACTGCTGAGGAAGCTAATATCTGACACAGGAATAAACTGCCAGAAGAATGGATTACTGATCACTCTGCCTTCTGTCTGAAAATTAAGGCTGCGGAGAGACAAAGAGCAATCCCGCTCTCTTTCCAAGTGAATAAATCTGATGAAGGCAGGAGCTGCTAAACTTAAGATCTGTGGCCCTCAAGTGTGTGATGGTGGTAATGCGTGTGGGAGCACCGGTGCTGAGCTCACACTGAGGGAGGGAGATGATACAAGAGAGGTGAGCGACGGAGCACAGGGACCAGGAAGGAGTAAGGAAGGTAACACCAAAGTAGCTTTGAAACATGCAGGTTCCCGGAACACCCACAAAGCCCTGTCACACCAGTTAAAGTCAAGTCTTTCACTAACTTGCAACCAAAGGCAAGGTGACAGCCCACAAGATTTCCAGCAGGGTTCTTGCTTTTGATCTGGTCTCCTTTATTACTGCATAAAGTCAGCTCATGTAGGGCAAACCTGGGCACAGATGAAATCCATCTCCCTTTTTCCAGTGTGGATGGTTATGGACTTGGATATCCAGGTAAATTTTGGCTGAAAAGCCAGTGGTAAGATTAGTACAGAAATATTAGCACCTGTCTATGTCAAATAAGTGACATCTCCTGCCACTGGCTGATAGTCAGAAGGGAGCTGAAGACTTTACAGCAAGTTTTAGGCAAAGGTGAAACATGAGTGGGTTACTGATTAGAATAAGCACGCTGGAAAGTCTGGGAGTTGACTCTAGAGTTTAGGTCTTCAAAACAGCATATAATCTCTTCCCCAAATGTTGGAGAGGATCAAATAGTGAAACTTTTCCATGAATTTCACCACAAGCACCCACATTTTCGAATTTTATGCTGATAGAATTGTGTGTTAATGTGAGAGATGTGAGCCTCATGACAAAATGCAGGTGGTCAGTTCCTGTGGAAAAAAACCCCAACCAAACAAAATGTGGTTATATATATTTCAAGGCATCAGAAAGCAAAGGATCACAACTCTTTTTCTCATCATTACTTCACCCAAACTCCATGAAGATTTTGGAATTCTGGCTCATGAATTTTGAAATGCGCTAAGCTGGACATATTCCTCGGTGACCTCTTGAGTGCTCAAAGGAATGTAAATCTGCCAGTTTTTATTGCTGGCTACCCACAAATTCAGGTCATTTATCAAACAGCGCTATGCACACTCCCCAGGAGTCTGCCCTATCATCTTTCTCACAGGACATACTGAGGGAGCCACACATAACTTTTATTCACATAGTTATTCTGTTGCAAGTAGCTGAACCTGCATTGTATGCATAGATACGTATTTTTAAAAAAGAAAATTTGGGATGTCTGAAACATTAACTTAACTATACACAAAGCCAGGTACAAATCTTTGGTTTGAATGGACAAAACAAATCTTTCTGTGATTTTTTTTTCTACATTTCAGATTTTATCATATTTTACACTGATTTTTCCCTTGTGCCCCAAGTGCCAAATGTTTCTTCCTGTTAGAAGGTGCCTTTTTGAATGGCTGGTACATACCAGCATAAACTCATTAGGGAGACTTTTAACAATAACAAAATATCCAAACTGCCCTTCCAGCAAGCCTCCAAAGGACTTTTCCCATGTTTGTACACTCACTTCAGGCAAATACTGTGAACATTTTATGCAAAACCAATTACTTGGTAACAAAAAGAAAGGTGTAATATGAAACACAATTTCCCAATTATTATTACTCTTGTCAGAATCATAGAAGTGTTTCAGTTAGAAAATACCCTTAAGATCATCAAGTTCAGCCACTAACCTGGCACTGCCAAGTCCACCCCCCCCCCTAAATCACATCCCTAAGTGCCACATATACATGTCTTTTAAATGCCTCCAGAGATGATGACTCAACTGCTTCCCTGAGCAGTCTGTTCCAATGCTTGACAACCCTTTCAGAGAAGACTTTTTTCCTGATATCCTTTGTCATCACATTTCCTCCCAATGTGCTTTTCATATTGCCTCTAAATTTCCAAGAATCAACATAATTAGCCACTTTGAACAAAGACCCTCTGACCTGTGTAAACAGACACAGCCATAAAGCTTTCTAATTTTTTAATCAGCGTCGCTTCTGTGCCAGGCGAAAGATTTAGTTTACTAAGATATGCTCCTTTGCTGAGAAACACATTATCTAGGCTTCAGCATGGAGTAAGAGGTTTGCTGAAGACTGTGACATTCCTTTGCCAAAAGGCCTTTATTCTGTATATCCACAGACTTAAAAAGAAGAAAAAATGTCTTAATTCTTCACTGCTACATTGGAAGAACTGTAATACTCACAGCAAGCCTTGGGTGTGAAAAAACTGTGGGCCACCATATCAAATATGTCTCATTATCAGTAAATTGTCCGAGATATTTAAGATAATCTCTTTTACCACTTTCCCAGGCATAGAAGTCTCTTCCTGAAAGAACTGACATTATATCTATACATGTGGGCAAAACCTTTAGTGCAAAATGCACAACCTGCAAATCCTACAGCCTTTACACACACGCTGTGCTGAATGCAGGAGGCACTCCTTGTACACTGGCTGGCAGTGTCTGCAGAAGCAGCTTATCTTCATGCTGGCTTGCAGCATCCTGATGGAGGGGCAGGAGGGATGCCTACACAGTCACAGTCCATGCCAACAGAGGTGTACTGCTGCCAGTAGCACAACTTTCTCCATGTCTGTCAATAAGGAACAACTGACCTCTGGAGCAAAGAGACTCCAATACGTCTCCCTCTAGGAGGGATCTAGATTTTTAATTCAGTAAATTAAATGAGCTGGACACTGACTAGTGATCAAACTAAAGCACTCAAAATAAGAAGATGAGCTTATTCTCATTCCTGAAAGAGATAGAGGGGAGAAAAAAAACCTTCTCACTGCTTCTATTCCTAAAATGTATCACAAAAATGCTCATTGACCTCAGTGAAGGTTGTGAGGTGTGTAATAAGAGTGTATTAGTAGTTGACTATGAGTAAAAAGGTAGAGCCAAAAAGGGTCTGTAAATGCTATTGAAGACAAGAGCACTCCAAAGAAATTTTCTTCACTTCCCATCTAGTGCCAATGTGAACATCAAGGACACTCCCCTTCTCCCCCATTTCCACTGCTCTGGAGAAGTAATTCAGGTGTCAAAGTATTGCTTGGAAGAACTGCTAAAGAACAGGAAAAAAATAACCAGAGAAACAATGTCTTTACACAAGTTAACTTAAATTCACATAATAAATCTACTTCATCAGCCCTTATTGAGTGTCCTAGTCTGGAGCTACAGATCTATAATTAGCTCTATAGTGCTGTCAGTTTGTTACAGCTCATGTGGCAAAACTTTTCTTTCAAAAACAGCAGCTAATTCTTCCTCCCTGGAAGATTTCTTTTTCAAGTGAAAAAGGCAGCCCATCCATGTGGCTGCAAATGAGGAGCTGAAATGTGTTTTCCTTATTAAATGGCACCAGCTGAAAGATTTTCTGCCTTTTACTGTCTCCAAAGTCTCCCTGAGGTCACCCATCTCATAGAATGTCTGCACAGAACAACAGGCGCAAAAAGATATTTCTCATCTGCCAACCCCACCTCCTGCAAGGCAGAGGGGGATGTTCTGGAGCACCTGTGCACTGGCTCCTGGCTCTGGCAGGGTAAGGCAGGAGTGAGGCTATGGAGGCTCATGTGTGAGGGAAGGATGGTGAACTGGACCTGACTGGATCAGCCTTGCAGAGTTCTCTCTCAGAGCCCTCCTGAAAATGAGCCAGGGCATGATAGCTCCAAAAGGAGGCTCTTTGTCAGGAGAACCAAAGTCCCCATCATATTATGCAAACCCTACAATGCCTCAGACAATGTATTATACACAGAGTAATTTCCAAAGGAAAATTTTGCTTCTCAAAGCCTCCCCCAATGGAGAGCTGGTGTTCTCAAAATACTTGTACCACACCTTCCAGTGGCTCAGTCTGATGCACTATGTGTTTCCAAAAACGGAAACACTGGATCAGAGCGCCAGAGGAAAAAACCCACAGTATTCCCCCTCTATTAATCTCACAGAGATGAGGAGCTATCAAAGTGTCAACACCTCAGGAAGATGTCAGCTGTGTTCCAAACTCTGTCCTGCAATAACTTGAATTAGTATAAAATACTGACAGTAAGCAACAGATGCCTTTGTCTCCTCCCACATTGTCTTTAGCATGAATTTCAAAATCAAGTAAACTGAAAGTGCAATGAAGCTTTAATATAAAAAACATTGCCTAAGACTTGTCCCTCCTTATGTCTTTTATAAGTACTGTCACAAAAGACTTGCATCACAATCTAAATCAGGAAAGAAGAGTGGAAAAGAATGGAACAGGACTGGCAGCAGCAGACCTTGAGATGTAATTGGTCAGACTCTGTCTTTTCTGAATTTTGTTAACACTCATGGTTTCTGCAAAACCAGGAAAGACAGGATGCAATAACATATGCAAAATTAGGTAACAGCCTTTCCTGTCACATCCAAGTCCTTCTTTCTGTGGGCTTCATGGGATGCTAGCATGGAAAGGTCAGCAGTAGTATCTCTGTTGCTGTTCAGACATAGCTGTGTGGGGACACACTAAAGCAACCAGGATGCAACACCTGGCATTCATCTCACAGAGGATGACTGACACCTTCCAAGGGATAAATGCAGCTAAACCCATTTGCAGCACAATGGACTCCCCCTGGAAGTGAAGTGAATCTTCTGTGTGAGCCAAGGCCATTTCAAACATAGCCTATGGCACTTAAATGTCAAAACCTATTTTCAACAACCAGATCCAATGTTCAAAACTCCACAGATCTGGGGACAAAGAGAGAGACCACTGAGGTGAACCACCAGAAATTTCTTAACGATTTTTTTTTTTTAAATCTGATTTTCCTTGTTGGACTGAGCAAATCAAGCACTAACATTGCCAGGAAAGCTTGCAGCCCAGCTGAACTGCTCAGTTGAATCTTACCAGTTTGAGTGGCCTCCTTCAAATGCAAAGGAGGAAATCCTACTGCAGAAAAAACATCTGCAATCCCCATTGCTCCTGGTGAGTGGTGCCTCCACATCCTTAGGGCTTCTTTATCCGCTGTCTCTGAGATCAGGAAATAGTGCATCAGAATTTTGGGACTGCTGAGTCTGGAGCTTGGAGTGGTGACATCAGGACTGATACGAGATTATTTCTGACATGATGACAGAGAAATATGAAGTAAAAAGTTAAAAATAGCTTATGCAATAGCTAAAGTAGAACCATTTTAAATGCATGAGGTTCCTGCTGTCCCAAGAAACATCTGGTGCAGTCTTCTATGCCTGTGGTTATATTCACTTCACATAAAACCAAGTGCAGCACTTGGATTGCTGACATTTGTGCAGGGATACCTCAGTCTGTTTGCTACAGGATCTGTCCCCTGGAATCAGCTCTCAGTTACTATGACAAAAAAAGACCCCAAATCAGCTACACAACAGCAACAAGAAATTTTGTGAAAGTGATTTAATTTTGCTTCATTTTACAGGATCTTTTTGAAATTGTTCTAGAGAAATTTGAATTACGGGAAATAATTCTATAACTTTTTGCATAAATTATCAGCCAAGATTTAATTGCCATAAGTGGTGAAATCTCCACATCAAGTTTAGTGGAAGCTTGGTGCAGAGGACAGATTTTCAAGGATTTGTTGAACTCTCCTTGTCCTAATTTTTGTAAGTTAAATGTTAAGGCTTACTGCCATCCCTGAATATTCCTTAACTCCATAGATGATAACCATCTTCAACTGAGATTCACACACAGAGCTACAACCAGGACCATGATCACAGACATGAGCAACTTTCCCAGATTTATTTCTGAAAGAATCAGCTGGCAAAGGCAATGTGAGATCAGTTTTACCATAGGTACCAACATCTTTCAAGGAAGAAACAGTTTTCTGAACCATCAATGTTCAAGCAAGCAGCAGCCACTTGAACAGGAGCTTAACAGGATAATAAATTCTCCAGCCTTCTTCATTACCTTGCAGGGTATGAGCTGATATACAGAATCAGGTAAGCAAAATTCAGTGATACCTCTGCAGAATACAGACAGCTCCTTTGCTCTTCATCAACAGTGTTCCTTTGTTACCATCAAAGCCTGCACTGACAACATTTACATATGATCTAATTCCCAGTCAAGCCTGGCTCAGATTCCCTGGCTGTTTTGGTTACCAGTGACCAGAGGAAAGAAAAGGGCAGGGTGGAAGAGTTTCCATCGGTAGCAGTCACATAACAGAAATATAGATTCTTTCTTTATCTTAAAAGAGAAAGGATTTGCTGGGCTGGATTTTCATCTCCTTTGCCTTTTCATTCAGAGTAAGTTATTTGATTCATGTCAATAGATTCAACAAACTAAAATATTATGCTTGGGCTGTATTTATAGCAGGAACATTCCCTCATGAAAAGCATAAGTTAGAGACTCTGACTTAAGGAGTTGCTTTGGTGTGTGTTTTTTTTTGTTTGGTTTTGGGTTTTTTTGGTGTTGTTTTTCTGTTTGTTTGGGAGTTTTTTGTTTGTTTGTTTTTTGTTTTTTCTAGTAGGCATCTGATTGCAATTTCCAGAAAATTTCTTGATTAAGAATCTGTAAACTAGATGATTGAGTCTCTCTCCAAATCTGGAAAGGCCTTGTTACACTCACTACAGGCCAGTTCATGCTTTGATAAATGTTGGGATTATTAACAACACCTCATACTCTGCCAATTCACAGGCAACTCAAACACTGCAGCTATAGTGTAAAGGTAGAAAAAAAACCCCAAACAACAAAATAAATACAATAATTTTCCATTACCCACTGAATTTTATCCTAAATACCTCCAGGAAGGGGCACTTGTTCCAAACATAGAGCATTAGGCAGCTAATATCAGCTCCAGTTCAGTATATTACACTACAGTTCTCCCCAGTACCTTCCAACAGTACCTTCCATTTTCTTGTACTATTTCATGACCACATACTCCTTACACAAACACTGACTTATTGTCAGCACCAGCTTGGAGTTCTCCATATGTGCCTGTTCTAAGTGCTCCTTGGAGAGCTGTCAGATAAGGAAGTGGGACTATATGTCTTTCACCCTAGTGAAAATTATATGTCCCTTCCTCCTGCCAGAGCTATGGCTAAGCCAGAAAATGTTGGTTCAACATCTTTCCTGGACTCAAACATCCCTTGTCATTTCATTCACTTAAGAAAAATCATTGCTTCAAATAAAATATCCTTTAGTTTTTGAAGAGAACTTCACACGGACTAACAGACCAGCAGACTGACTCCTTCTCTCTGATTTCCAGAAAACAGATAGGAATGGCAGTGGCATCACAGCACCTCCTGCCCTTCATCCCTTGCTGGCCAAGATCACCTTCACTACATTTCCAAGCCCACCATCACTTCATTTCCAGGCTTATCACTTTAGCTATTTGCTTCCTCTGTGAAACTATGACTAAATGAGTGCCATGAATCCTATTCTTTAGACATTTATCTACCAGGAACATGAAGAGAACTCACTTCCCCAGAACAACACAAGATAATAATCACTGCTGGAAGCAAATTTAGGAGGGAAAGATGTTACAGACCATTGGCAGTCCCCTGAGCCATCCCTGCAAAGATTTCTTTGTAGGAGGAACAATGGAGGAAACAAAGATAGAAACAGCCAAGGACTGGGCTTGTCAGATTAAGAGGATGCAGATAAGGACCAGGGCTCTCTTCTTTTACAGGGTGAGAGCACACAGACTGGTGGAGTTTTGAAAATATCTGTTGGAAAGGACAGAACTATTGATCTGTATTGAAGGGGAGGGCAATGCTGGTGGGAAAGGAAAGGATGGCTAAAAATAAACCAATCATTCTATTTTTCAGTCAGAAAGAAAAAAGGGAAAATGTCTGTTCCTATTTTACCCAGCAAATCAAAGACTTGGTGATTTATAATCAGAACAATAGAATTGGCTTCTAATCTGCCCAATCTCACTTGCTGTAAGTTTACACCTGATCTGTCAGCAGAAGGGATATAAATGATTGATCTGTGACTTTGTTGGCATAATAAATGCCAGTGTATACAGATGAGGATCTTTCCTAGCACTGTCTACCTCAAATCATACCAGCTATATATATGACTATAAACACAGATGTTTTTGTTATTTTCTGTTTGTTATTTTCTGTCTCCTACTTGGAACTCCTGACTGTCTGCAAGGGACTGGGAGAAAAATAAGAGGGGCTGCGTGTCTTGGTGAGAGAGAGGGAGTTAGACCAGCAGAGACACAACCTTACCATTTGATATTGTTGATGTTTTTCATTCCTTTCTTTTTAAAAGGCTTTCAAGAGCTATGCTTTCCCCTTCTGTGCCTCTGCCACAAGCACACAACCAGCCTTAAAGAGAGAGGAATTTGATTTTCCTTGAGCAACAAAATATTTTCCGTCCTGAAGAACAGCCTATATTCTTGTTTGAACCTTCAACATCTTCTCTTCCTTTTCATTGTTTTCCTCCTCTCCTCTTCTGGCCTTTCCCTTTTCTGACTCTCCACATGTTCTCTCTTGGTCTGGAGCCTTTGCAAAGGCCTTTGCAAAGGCCATCTCACTCAGAAGAATGCATCAAGATTCACTGCCATCCATGTCTCCACAAGAACTTCTAAATGCAATAAAAGCAGAGTCAAAAGACACATATTTCCTGTTACTACTTAAAAGATGAAAGCAGAAAACAGCTCAAAATTAACCCCCCGGTTCCTCTCCAAGACGAGTGTTTTTAAAATACCCTAAGTATAACAGCAATAATAACAGAGAGATGCCATTGTTTCAAACCTTTTATTTTCCTCGTTCTCTTTTTATTCTTTTCCTTTGTGTTTTGGCAGCTGCGAATAATTCCATACCCTGGAATTGTTCTGCAGGCTATTAATGTCTGACCTTTTGCATCGACAACAGCTCTACTTTCCAGTCATTTCTGGAAGTGCTACCTAATATGAATTTAACGTGACTGAGGCAGCCTCCCACGCAAACATACACCCTTTTCTGAGAGATGCAGAACTGTGCTTCATCCCACCCATATACAAAATAATTCCCTTCATCAGAGAGGTTTATGCCTTGTAAATAGCTGTGTTTCATGGCAACGGGGAACAACCACCTCTATTACAAGCTTCCCTATTTCTCCTGAGGAAATAAAAGGACTGATATTAAAGTGGGATGATTTCATTATATAAGAAAATAAGAACTCATTAAGTCTAAGCCATTCTGGGGTTCTCTTTTGAATTAGCTCTGCTGCTGCTTTTACTTTTTAAGAATGTGTAAAGAACCCATATGTGATAAAACAGATATCAAGAGCATTCTCCAAATCTGTGATCAGATGCACGCATACATCAAGAGAGTCTGTAGTTCCCTTTAGATTCATTTAATCAAAAAGGTTAATAGACTGGAGTCTAGTTCCCAACAGCACAGCACTGCTGCAACAGTCTCCCATGATGGAAACAAACAACAGGTATCCTGTTGCAAAATAAAGTGGGAAGCAGATATGTAGGATAAAATGGCTCAAAATATAGATGCTTTTAAAAACACTTTAAAATTTCAAGTAGACCTTTCTTCACTTAGGAGCCAACGACTGGTCAAAAGAATTTGCAGAAAGCTGGTTTTGTTTTTGTTTCTTTTGAAACAGGTTAAATGAATTGCCTCAAAAGGTCAAGAATTACCCAACTTAACTCCTCACTATGATTTATGCTCTTTAGAAGTCAAAGTTAGGATCGTGTTTCTTCTCCAGTTCAAATTACAAATGAAATAAAAAAGCAGGTGTTAAAACAAGCTTTAGAAACATACTGGACTCCAGCAATGCCTAAAACCAGACATGAATATTGTAGAGCAGTAAGTGTCTGCGTAAGCCTTCCCTGGGTAAAAACCATAAATTTAAGAACTCCAGAGTTTCTGTTTCTCTTTCCAGCTGCCATCAGACATTAACTTCTCTGAGAAAATTTTTTGGGTCTCCACTTCTCTTGGTTCAAGCTTTTTTTTCTAGTCACACAGACCAGTGAGCAGGGCCTTCTGGACAATTTCCTCTGAAATCCATTTGTCAGGCAAAAATGAGGGCTCTTTTCTGACAAAACAAAACATTTCAAGGCATTTGTCTTTCTCATTGTGTATATCAAATGTTCATAAAAACCTGTTCAATGAAATTCTTTCTAGATGAAGCTCTTCACACTCTCTGATGAGGAGCTGACAATTTGTAAGGCAAATTAAGATAAAGAATGTTCTGGCCTGGTTTGTGTTTACATTTTTCTTGGAAAAATCTCTCATCACACAGACCTATAACAAACTGCCTGGCTGATCAGAGAACCACGGTAATAAGGAAAGCAGACAACCAAAAAACCCCAAAAAACTAAGTTGCTACTTCCTATAGTAAAGTCTTTTTAAGCTGGGAATAAGGCAGAAAGCATTATGAATGCAGAGGAACATTTCAGAATTCCTGAGAAATCCCAAGTTCTAGGGAATGAGTGATCCACTCAGAAACCCATCTCCCAAAGTGGAAGATGACTGTGATTTCTCATACTGTGTACCTTGCACAATGATGAACCTTCCTCAGAAAATTATTATTATGACAAATTGTGACTAATATAACCCAGAACAGTTGTTTTTCAGTAACTCAGCTCCTTCCAATCGCCTACTGCAGAGCACACTTCACTTGGAAGTTAGTGATTGAGACTAGCCCAGGAAAGGAGCTATTGCTCACTAACAGCTGCTTGAGAGTCATATTTCAACTCCTGGGAACAAATACTGGAGTCACTCAAATCACCACCACAAACAGTTGCTCCTCTGTCATGTTATACCTGATAGGGAAAGGCCTGGATACCTCTGGAACTGGTACCTTGGAAATATCAATCCATCCATATGGCTTGGTGTGCACTGCTTTGGCAGAGCAGCGTGGGGATGTTAACACATCTGCTGTCTACCTTACACTTGTTTTAGAGAGAGAAGTGCAACTCTCTGCTGATGCATTCATGAGAAATAACATACTAGAAAAAAAAAAGAACTTTAAAAAATGTAAATTTGTTTTGCTGTATCCAATATGTTCTTGTCTCTTGTCTAAAACACCCATCTGGCCAAAAAACATACAGCACCTGTGTAAATTTTTATGTATTGATGCTTGAAGTGCTAAATAGTCCTTGTTGTAAAAATAAGTCATGGATATTAAGGGAAATTTTTTTTTTATGTACTCGCAAATTGATGCACCCTGACTTTACTGTACATGCATTTTCTGTTTTCACACAAAGATGGGCATGCTGGACAGAGGAGAGAAAACAAAGAGATCAAAAAATGGACAAAAGACTTATCGGCCCACTTTGCATATCCCAGCAATAACAACTGTCTAAGCTGAGCTCCTCCAACTCTTTTCTGATGTAGAAAAACATTATTCTCCATCTTCCCAAAAGATAGCTAAGGCATAGAGCAAAGAAAGAAATTAAGTACTGCATAAGTAGTCTGTCAGATAAACACCAACAAATCCCAGCTACTAATGATACTAAATATGCATTATTTTCTATCTCAAACAAGGGCTATGTCTCTCTCGAGGTTTTTCAGTGCTATACTTTTAAATGTCCAAGTACTGCAGAACATTGGTATCTAAGATCTTACTTCTAATGTTCAGAATAAAAGGATGGGAAAGAATGAACAGATGGTGTTGAGGTCACTGCCAGAACATCCTGAGCTAGAGAAACAAGCTTGATCCACACCCATTTGCTACCCTAAAGTCTGCTATTACAGCAGGACATTATTGCAAACACATCCATTTCCTAGCTGGCTAAAAGCAAAGAATAAAATACATTTTGAGTTTCAGTGATTATTATGCAATTGCAATGATTGCATTAAGAAAGAGACAGAAAGTCTGTGAAGCCTGAAGTGAGCCAGGGTAGATGAACGTACTGCCCATGGCTCAGGTTCCTACTTTCAATGCTGCCCAGGAAGACCTTGAGATTCTCTACAGAACTTTGCCATATGATAACATGGTTATCCAGACTTGTACACTCAGAAAACACTCCTTAGTTCTCCAAAGAAGGGATGAGAAGACTCTTCTCACATGGACTTACAAGTCTTCAGCTGTTGTTCAGAAGGGGAATCAACTAGTCATTTTTCTGTTCTATGCCTAGGAGAAAAATTTTCAATTAACTCCTCAGGTAATTCCGTGCAAGGTCGAGGAAGCCAAGAGTAGATGAAAGACCTAGAAAAAGGTGGAAGAGTAAAAATCATCCTTAGTATCCTGCTCAACCGAGCTATTCCAATGCTGCAGTAGGATTTAAATAAATCAACTTAATCACTCTTCTTATTATCATTGCAATTAATCATTGGATTTCTGAGGCAGCATCACTTTGTGACTTAGTATTTTTGTGACTCTTCACCTTCCTCATTTACTGATCTGTTATAAATTAAACCCAGCTCGGGGAGCTGCCTGTTCTTAAAGATTCCTTGTTATGCAGTCGTTATCATTTCAAGTTTTGAAACATGAAGCACATGTTAAAATCCAATTAGAATGACAAACGAATCATGAGAAAGTCTAATGGGATAAAACAAATTTGAAAGCTTAAACAATTTCCAATTTACACTTATAGTGTATAATCTAATGTACCTCACCTTGCCAAATGGCCCCATTAGCATTTAAACTTGGGAAGAACACCATATGCAGTGAAAGGATATTGATTACTGCACAATACAGGAAGGAAAATTAAAGCTAAGAAAGGTGTGACAGTTCTGGATGAGGTGTGATTGCAGTCACCTCAATCCAGACTGAGGGACTAAGAAGGTCATCACTGTATAGTTGCAGCTTGTCCCTCACTGGTGATATATGTGCAAAGCAAAATTGCACAGATTCTTCTGTAAAGATCCCTGTAAATCCATTACAGACAACCAAACAAATTGCACCATTTTATCTCTTCACCCATCTCTGAACAGACTTTCCAGACTCAACAGGACAAACTAGAGAATCTTTTTGGGTGCAGGTCTCGGATCAGAGAAGGGAGAGATGTTGATTCGCTGTGCCAAGAAGTCAAAAGTCTTTTCATTTCAAGAGGTATTTGACAATAGGAACTAAGGGAGGTAATGTAGGAGAGAAGTAAGTAGAAAGATAAGAAAGAGGGAAGTAGAAAAAATTGTACTGATTTTATTAAAAAAGAGACATAAACCTGTAAAGTGAATATTGAACATGAGTTTAGCACATTAAAAAAATGTTGTATTCAATCATCTGGGCAAAAGTGGGAAAGAGGGAGCAGAAGCAAAGAACAGACAGAAAGGAAGACTGAAACATTAATGGGATGGGAGGAAATGAGTGCCAAAAAGTCGTTCAAGAGAAGCAACCAAGGACTGCACTGCTGAGCTCAGACAGCCAAACATACGGATTTAGCATAGTCTAAGGGGTTTTTTCTGCTGCTGTAATTAGAAGCAGCTCTTTTTAACAATTATACCACTACAGCTGTGGCTTAGCATAAATACCCATAATTTAAGTAGATCCAACGTGGCACGTGCATGAAGCAAAGAACAGTTATGGGAAGTTTTAACACTTGTCAAAGCAACTTTGCTGAGGGATCAATACCAGTGATTAACAAACCTGACTAAGTCTAGATACAAGTTCTTAACTTTGATGGAGAGCAGAAAAGTAAGGCTGTGTACTTTTATGTAGTAAGTCATGTGAATGCTCTTACATCTCTCATATACCCATTTTCAAAATGTTGTATTGCTGGCAGAAACCTGCAAACATGCACAGAATATATTTCTCTTCAAAAAATGAAGGAGTATAAATGTATCAAGAAATCCAATAGGAAGAAACTACCTTAAAAAAAAAAAAGGCAGAAGAGACAGAGGTAGTTATTTATTTGTTCCCTCATAGCAACATTGCACAAATATCCTGCAGGACTTTACACAAGGTTCTGGGAATGCATTAAACCTTGATTCTCCAAATTTTGTGACTAATTGCTTAAGGGCAATGTCCCAAGCAGCCAATTGAGACTGAACATCTGGAAGGTGAATGCTTGATTCATAGGCAGACCCTGAAGCCCTGGCTGCAGGACCTTGTAGAAATGGTAGATGACATTTTCATGCTCTGTTTCTGTAACACTCATTCTTGCCCTTTGAGGGGCTGCATTGTTAGCAGACCATAAAGATTGTGTCTGAATGGATTTTGGATGAGGATTTCCACATCAATATTGGACCATTAGAACAAATTGCAGAATTGGTCCTGTGCATTTTGTAGAGTAAACACCAACAAAAAAAAAAGCAATAGAGAGATCACACAGACATTCTTTACAAAGAATTTAAATCTAACATGGCATTTAGAAAACATACAACAAAATTGCACAGTGCTTTCCCTTTCTGTGACTCTTATTCAAACTGTAAACTACTTTTGATAAAGATCCCACAGCCACCATGTAATCTGGCATGACTGACACTCAGCACATAGAAATGCTTCACCTCTGTTGTGCAAATGAGCTGTCTTTGAAGAGTTGTGTCAAGGCTCAAAATTTAAACTGAGGTGTCAAGGAATCTGATGTATTGGTCAAGCGTGTGCACATGAGTGTCTGTGCCCACATAGCTGTGCATCATCAGAAATGTTAAAGGCTATTGCACAGTGGGATTATTGTGCTGTAGAAATAGGAAAGCTGTACAAAGAAATCTCCTGTCCAAACCATGATTGTTAAATGAACAATCAAACCCAATTGCCATTCAATTCCTAGTGGTAACTGTAGAAAAACTTTGAAATTACTGTAGATTTTTTTTCCAGCTTTTGCTACTGCATTGTCTCTGTGCTAAGTTTATTATGATCTTCCTGCCATAACGAGAACACAAAACTCTCGCCTCAAGTCCCATAAACAATGTGTATTTGAGTCCATATGCCATCTGTCCTGGTCACTCTGCTGTCGCACAAGCTCTTTTCTTCCTTGGCATGACAAATGAGGAAGATGAAAAACACGATAAAACATGCATAATAAAGCACACATGATTTTGGAGATGGGTTATTTTTGTGTCTCTCCGATGTTTTCTTTCCATTCTTTTCAGCAATTATGCATAACCATCATGGAGATGAGCATGAAGATTCTTACAATATTTTTAATTGCTGCTTTCAACATCAGTTTCTACCACCTTTTCCCCCCTCTGCTCTCCTTTTTGGCTCTGCCACAAAACGTTTGCAGAGAATTGAGAACAACTGCAAACAGCCAGTCAGTAAAATGGTGACTGTCATACCCTGCAGAGCCTTGCTCAGCAATCAGATGAACAACAGTTTGATGTTCATCTGATTCTTGAAGGTACATGAAAACCAGTGCATGTCCCAGACATTACTAGTCTAATCATATATTAAAAGCATTTCTGCATCTTTGCACCACTGAAGTCTCTCATTTATATAACAAACACAAGTCAAAAATCTCATAAATGTCACTTACCAAGATCCAGATCCAAGAATGCAGAGTTTTGAAAATAGAATCTGAGATGTTCAAGAGGATTTTGTAATTAACCTTTATAAATTATGAGATTGGAACAACTTATTTATTCAAGGCAAGCATCATATGTCGTTGCTGTAGTTCGCTTATGTGAATGCCTGGAAATATGACTACATATGCCTGCATGCAAGAGAAGTTTTGTGTAAATGTGCATGTTTAGGATTGTTATGATTATTTTCACATCTCTTTGTAGATTGTTATGGTTATTTTCACATCTCTTTGTATATGATGTCTGAATATGGCTGAGCTTGAGAACAGCTAAATGACAGCCAGTAAATATAGTCATGTATATGAGAGAAATATACTGAGGTGTGTTCCTATGAGGATCATTCCTTATACAACTCTGTTATCAGAGATCAGCATGGCTCAGTTAATTTGGCAGCGCTTCCAGCACCAGAGAGAGTTTCTACAGCTCTGATCCTCTGCTCCTGCTTCCTCATGGGACACACGTATTCTGCAGCTGTTTAGAGTAAGTCATCCAAACAGGTGTTCTTTGTGTTTACTGTGTTTTCTGTTCCTGCTCTACCCTCTGTAGCCTTCAAAAATTTTACCCTTAGGTTCTAGTTGCAGAAATCAGGTGATTTATGAGAAGCAATTTTTCTCCTGCTGGTTTGTATCCCTTGCAGTGTGTAACAGTCAAGGAACTTGATGGCCTACCAGGAGGTTGGCATAAGCAAGGGAAAAGAAGGGAGGGCTGCCAGATATTTGGTCTCAAATGAGCACTTGAAATCCTTCGCTGCACAAGCAGAAAACTAGAGTTTTGTACAAAAAGTCTCAAAAATAGGACCTGGAACTTCAACAGGATTGATTCCAAAAAGAACCATAGGTCTTGCTTGTACCTACTAGGTTTTGTGTTTCTGACAGAGATAGTTGTACCATATGTATTAGGGAGCTTTCAATCTGTGCTTGTTTTTCTAGTAAACATCTGATTAAACTACTGGGAATGCCAGGGTGAAAGGACTAACAAAGCTACTTAGTATTGTCAACTTTCATAGGAAGGTAAAGGGAATTCCAAGGAACAATGAAGTAAATGAAATGAGTATAACACAAATAGTAAAAGTAGCTGACTACATATTCAGTTAGGTATTCAAGGTATTTTAGAGGGGAATTTTGCACTGCTGATTGGCAAAGTTAAGTGTTTGATTGACTGACTGGTGTTTGCTTGAATCTTTTGACAGCTGAAATGTCTCAGGGCATTTGTTTAAGTAACTTGGAAGGTAAAACCTTTTCAAGCCCATTAAAGAGCACAGAGCATATCAGCATTTCACTCTAATTCAGAGTTTATAGTCATTGGGTCAGCTACAAAGACCTACTCTCAGCAGAGGGTAAAAGTTCTAAATAATCTTCTCATGTGTGACCCATATGATGACACACCTTTCAAAAGGATCTTGCATGCTGTTGTCTCCTGGCACTCTCTCCTTGTGATGATTTTCATCCTGCTGTCTATTGCCTTGTTTTGAATGTTGCAAGGCATTATACAAAGGAATGTTATACACATGGAGTGAGTTTTACTTATCTGCAACAACTGTGTTCATGTTTTGAGAAGTTCTTCTCTCCAATCTCAGTATGAAAAGCTGAATGAATTTACAGCTTTCAAGTGAGCCTGGTGGACTTAGTACTACATTTTAGATCTAATTTTCCCAGAAGAAAGTTTGGCCTTTAATCTTCAGTGTTGAGTTACTCCAAATTCAATCCAAATATAAGCTCTTGTATGCTGCTTTGAGTTTACTTTCCAGAGCCACCTTTCTACATTATCTTTATATGAGTCATTATGAGATTAGTGGCATTTTCTGGGTTTTATTAGAAAATCCCTAGAAAGTTTAACTGCCCTTGTAACTTCTGAATGAGATAAAGAACAGCCCGCCTATTATCTTTGTATTGTCTACTCACTGTCATCACCTTATCTCATGATGGTACAAGAAAACATTTATTGGCATTATTTCCAACTCTACGTCTTTCTCTCTCAACCCAAACAGAAGATCTATACCTCTTAAGCATCCAGTAAAGGTGTATAGGTAGTAAGAAATACTCTATATTGTGAGATAAGCTGCTTGGTGAAACTTTCCAATGAACTAAGGTCTCACATGTGGATTTTTGATGTGACAGACAAAAGAGATCTGGCTTTTTGATCTGCTCAATTGGTATCTCAGAGTCTGAGTGGATGTGCTATTCTGGGTATTTCTGAAGATGCCCAGAGCTGCTCAGCTTACTGCTGCCTCACAACTGGTGAAACAACCACATATCAGGTTTTTCCCTAACCCAGTGCCAGTCACTATAGTTCTAGCCAAATAGCAAATCTACCTGCATGTCTATTTATCTTTAGTTTAATGTTTTTTACTCTAAACCTTTCAATATTAACAGCACTGTTTTGGGTAGCAACAACAGGCTGTTAGCTCTGAGGGGGAGATATGCTTTACCATCTCAGGCAAGCTCACTAGCTGCTTGTGCAAGACAGCTCACTGCATCCTGATTTACCTTCCTCCCCTTTCTGCCAGGCAGGATCGCACTACTCAGAGAAGAAAAAATGATGCTTGCTTCAAAGAAACAGGTCCTATTACATCTAGCAGTCAGAAGCCTTTGCAATCAGTTTGATCAGTGACTTTGGGCTGATGTGGACCAGTTGGTTCTCCAACACAGTCTGCTTGATACTTCTGAATTTCACTTAAAGAAACAGAGGGCATTTGGACCCAAGACACATGACCCATAATATGACGGGAACCTGGCATCCCCCAACAATAAACTGAAAGAGAGTTCCAGCTGGGTTTATAATTTATTTTTTTTTAAATATGTGCCTTTCATTCTGTGGCTCAAATTGTACACACTCTAGACCCAGAGCACCACAGGTTCTTTTACTGGGCTTGTACGTAGCACCACTGGGCCCCAAGAGCCTCAGAAATCCACTGAAGGATTATCAAGACTGCCAAGATCAGTGGGGTGATGTGCTCTTTAATTTCCCAGGTGTAGATAAAAGACCTTCTCTCTGAAGTCCCTCTCCTGTGCTGAGTGCTGCCCCAGCACAGCATGGAAATTACAGGGTTCAGCAGGGTGGCAACAGGGGAAGAGAAGATAGTTTGGCAGAATGCTGACCCAGCCACACAGGACACCTTCTGACAAGGTGTCTAAATCATAGCAATTTGTGAGACCAGCAGAGCCCAGATGAATGGCAGGTGTGAGGTTTATAGAAGCTCCTTGTAATTCTGCAGCAATGAGCCCTTTGGAGAACACAGGGAAGGGGGAAGAGAGGAATGCAACGAAGCAAAGAAGAAAAGCTGCACAAAAGAACAGTTGTGTCCTGTATAGGAACAGTAGGGAAGTGAAGGAAAGAGAGTATTCTTTCTTCCACATGGGTTAATTTTTCATTTAAAATTTGTTATAGTCCTCTCCAGAAGCTCTTCTATACAGTTTCTTTAAATTTAAGCTGGGGGAGTTTCCTTCCACTGTCAGATTTTCAGGCCAATGAAGTCAAGCTACAGATCAACCCCGGGCTATGTGTCTCCAGCACAAATATTCTACTGTCAAAGTAAACAAATTATTCTGGATTGCAGTTTTCTTTTTGCAGCAACCCCCTTCCTTCCCTTCCTCTGAAGAATTCGCCAACAGAGAGGGAGAACATCTTTTCACTGCTTCACATGACCCACTGCACAAAGGAAAAAGAGGCACAAGAACAGTGAATATCATTTGTTGCCTGTTTGGTAGCCTCAATAAACTGGCGATCCCTAGTTGTTTTCAGGATGGAACAACCTACTTTTCTCAACTCCTTGCTATGAATTTTGTTTGGAAACATTCTCAAAAGAATCTGGGCAACATAATATTAAATGTGCCATCTTCGCAAGTTCACTATTTCACCTTTGGCAGTCTGATGCTTGAGAAAGGACCCCAATACCACTGCAGAGTGTCACTGAAATAGAAAGGATCCTCACACAGACAGAAAGGTCACGCGCATATTTCTGAGTCCAGGGCTGGGGCTATATTCTGTACAAAACCTTTCCAAACATTCTGCAAGATAATTGGAAATTGCAGATACAGAAACGTGAAAATGAAAGAGAATTTACCCACGGTGCAGAACACATCCACTTTGTGTCTTGATACTCTTCCCACAGATCTGGTGCTCAGTACTGTTCTGTTTGCATCACTTCCAGAATGATCTCAGTAAGATCTCAGAGGAACTAACAAGGGCAGGATACCTGGTGAAACATCACCCATCAGTCCCTGTTAGAGACAAAGGAAAAATATGAGTTGGAGTTTGTAGCTCAAATATAAAACCAGCAAAAACTAAAACAACTCATGAGGGAAGGAGAGGAAACTGCACAGGTTTTTGTGGCCATCAGCTAGAGCACCTTTTGCATTCACCGGGAATGTCCAGGGCAGTGAACTACATTTCCCTTCAAGCTGCAAGTAAAATTCGTTGCTCCTGAAGGAGAATAGACATCGTTTTGTTGTCTCTCTGATAAGGCAGGTCTAACCATGTAAGTGATGCTGATAACAGAACTCTCCTGGAGAGCAGAGGCTGCTGGATCAGGCTGCTGTTCCTTGCTAAAAGGACAGGCCATGAGTTGATTTGGATTGTGAACTTGCCTTTGTTCTTACTTTCCAGGACTTCTATTTATAGAGGAAACGTGGACTCTATTCTGTCCTCTATGTAACCTAAAAAGTTTCCAGCTCTTCAATATCACAGTTCATAGTTTGTGTGTGTTAGAAAGGGCAGTGGTGAGGGAAGAATGAAATAGCCTTTCCATCTAATACCTTAAAATCTGTGAATTTTTATTCAAATAAGATCACAAGAACAGCAAGAAGCATCTTGAAAATGTGTATGCCATTAAAAGAACCCCTAGGTTTCATTATGCAGCCTACATCTGAGTCAGCACCACTTCTTTTTGATAACTACCCTGCTTTCT
This sequence comes from Chiroxiphia lanceolata, assembly GCF_009829145.1. NCBI lineage: Eukaryota > Metazoa > Chordata > Aves > Passeriformes > Pipridae > Chiroxiphia > Chiroxiphia lanceolata. The sequence goes on from NC_045644.1 coordinate 29,755,704, forward strand.
GAAAAAAATTCAACTGCATTACCCTGCAAAAAATAATATGAACTATAGTATATTTTGTCCAGTAATCATGCAGAACAAAAGCATCATTGCAACAGCACCACTCTTTTCCAAGCCTGAAACACAGCTGAAGGTTCTTTATCATTCTTTCTTGTAGTGTTTGCAGCTGAGAGAAGAATAACCTGGATAATAAGGATGTGATAACATTACAGAAACCTGATGATAGCAGAGCAGCTCCTCTGATATCTAATTTATTCTGTGTAGCTCAGTCATTATTCCTTATTTCTCTGCTGCAAGATTTATTAAACATTGTATCACAGTTTGCAATTAAAATAAACCAATTAATAAATGTCGAACATTTCACTTGACACAACAGAAAAAAATTCCAAACAGATTCTGGGATCCTGTTTATTTCAACATATAGTTCAAAATTTCTCTTTTATCTTCTGAAATTCAGTTCTCATAAGCAGCACTTCTATATTTCCTGCTGTATCATATTATTCTCCCTCCATGCACAAATGACTAACCATACCTAGTGCTTATACAATTCTCTGAGTAACATTTCTCTGTAAAGAAATTGTTAGATTTTCTTAGTACCTCTGAACAGAGCAAAGAAATGTTCTCCCTTCCTCGAGCACTAGGCAAAAGGGCACAGAAAGAAGCTAAATGTGAGTGGAAAATACCCTTTTCATCTTGCACGAAGGTTAAAGTTTTCAAAAGTTGTCCAGTCCTGAAATATGGTGAAACATGAGTATCACAAAAATGGTTTGAACTTGATATACAAAGATAACAAAATATGTTTCTGGGTGGGTCAGTCAAAGTTCTCTGGACTCCTCATGTTTGTGTGTTATTTTCCTACTTTTGACAAGCTTTGTTTCTTAACTATAATTGTCTGTCATCTCAAAAGAAAGGGAAACAGCAGATCTGAAATCCAGAAATGTTTGATTTAGAAAATACCCAAACTATGATTTCTAGTAAATGTAATCAAAATTTAAGTGGGGGAAAAAAAAAACCACCAACACCCAAATCAGCCAAAATAAAAGGTCGCTTCAAAAAGTTACAATTTCAAAGAAACACACATCCCCCACACCAAATCCTACCATTTCCCAGCCAAGGGAATTATGCTTCATTCCAATACTAAACCTAAGAAAAATGTCTTGTTCTTCCGTTAGTCTCTCAGCGATAAGGGCTGTCATATTGTTACCGACCCATCTTAGAAATCCAGCATCAGCTAAAGCAGGGTACGAAATGTTTAACACTCAGACCTAATCTCGGGTGTATTTCCTCACAAAGAAGATATCCAGAAGACAGATTCCTCCCCAGGCTCCTTCCTCAGGCAACAATGTGTTTCCTGCTTCTGGTGGAGAGGCTTCCAAGGGCTGTAATTCACTCCAGCTCTTATTCCCTGCCTCCCAACCCCTTGAGGACTGTTCCCCACCCTGACAGATATTCCCTGCTCCCACTGCTCACTCCAGCAGCAACTTTTTGGAATAAGACAAACCAGGTGTCCATACTGAGCAACCGTGTGCATGCAGAGGCACTCAAATAGTCATCCATCCATCCACACCCCCCAACACAGCAGGCAGAGGGACACGGATACCTGGGCTCCTTTCCATGACCGAGAAGAAAACCTCTCTGTTTATGGGCAGAAAGCTCTGAGAACATTTCTTTCTACCTCTTTTGAATTAATAAAATCTCCGATACCATTGTTCTTGTGAAGGAGGCAAACAAGGGGGAATAAGAGATGTAAAGAATCACATTGGTACTGCAATGTAATCTATGTACAGGAATCAAGGCTGTTGGTTTGCCTTTATAGCATCCTTATGTCTGTGCTTCATGATATTTTGGGGCTAAATGCCACTCCTTTTTCATTATGACAGTACATGCCAGCTGGTGATTGATGTGGTGCTGAAAGCTACTTACACAAGAAGTACTCTTCATTGTGAAAGGGCCATTACAGCGTGTTTACTAAATAATACATTGTAAGAAACTCTTCCCAGACACAGAATGCAGTTCCTATAGAGTTGAAAATATTCAGCAAGTTGCCATTTCTCTTTCTAGCACCTACATAAAAATAAGAAAATGAATGTACTCTACCCAGAACTACCAGTGTGCAGATGATCCATTGTCACTTTAGCAGCAATCACAGGGAAAATTAATGGTGCCCTTTACTGAGTAACATTATGGCCTCTTGGAGGCATCTCAAGAAGATAGAGACCAAGATTGATCTCTCAGTTAAAAGAACAGGACTAATGAAAGTGGACATGGCTACAAGAAAGATAGTAATGTTAAAGTATTTCTAACCTGCTGGAGAATATCTGTGTATATCTGAACATGTATACACAATTCACTGCTCAAAGCACTGAATATGACAGACCTCCAGGCAAGTAAGTCACAGCAGTCCAGACTGAAGTCCACAAGTCTTTCTTCCCTTCAAACCTAAATTGGTTTGTTGCTCAGAGATCTGTAAATCATTTGGGTTTAGATACACCTCGGGAGAATCACAGATCTGACAGGTTTTGAGATGGAACACTGAACAGATTAGACCATCCTCCACACAAGTCAACCTTGCACTGCCAGACAGTGCAAGGTTGTGCCAAAGGCTTTCCCAGCTTCCAAGGAAATCTAATCACTTGCAGGGAAAGTAGTCTTATTGACAGGTGAAGGCTGTGACTGGAAAACATCTGGCAGTTTAACTTCCTAAGCTGTGATCCTTTTAAGAAGCACAAAGCTCAGCAGAGAAAATAATTTGTTCAACAGTAGCCTGAATCAGAAATACTTCTGTGAATCAAGAACTGATGGTCTCAAACCCTAAGGAAGTCTTAAAGGTGAGTTCCTTGTCATAGGAACACTTGCTGACATTGATGCAACAGAAAATTATTTCTGTAAATACTATACATATTGAGTACATATATTCAGGTGCCCTTGTGCACTGATGGAAATCCTGATGTCAGCTGGAGAGTTCAAAGACCTATTTTCTGGGATTTTGCAGGCAGCAAGTACTTTTCTAAGCCCTGACACCATTTGCAACAGACCTCATGACTCACCCTCTGGCTAATTTCCTAAGGTGGTGTCGTGGCACTACACTTCATTCAATGCCAATTCTAAAGCAGGCTTCCCTTGGGGATCCTAAGAAGCCACACGGCCTGGATTACAGCATCTTGGAGGAGTCTAGAGAGAGGTATAAGAGCATCTGCTCTTTTAATCAGGGCCACAGTTAGCAATAACTAAACAGGCAAAACTAGAAAAAAAAGGAAAATAAGTGTGAAGCTAGAGGGCAAGCTGCAGAAATCAAACTGAAGCTTCAAAGACACAGTTGGGAGAAAGAAGGAATAAATTTGTTTTGGGAATCTGTTCTGGTGTCACGCTGCATGAAGCACTATCAGTTTCTTTTCTTGGTGTTCCACAATATAGGACTATGATGCTTTTAATTTTAACTTAGCAGTATTAGTAGGTTCTGAGAACATGTTTTTCATTGATTTCTCTGGTACAGTCTCAATGGCAAAGACCCTGTCACTCTTTCATTGAAATTCATTATATGCATTTCTCTTCATGGTAGTTCACTTTTGCAGAAGGGGAATTGAGCTACTCTAACTTATCCCCAGGACACACAATAGTGGATGGAAATAACACCCAGGCTTTGTAAAGTTCTTAGTACAATTACTTTTTGCTTGAGGCAATGAAAGGATCAATAAAACGTGGGGATTTGGTGTGAAAAGCTCTCATTTCTTGGCCTGTGTCGGTCCTTTTGGATTTTCACTATGGAGGAAGAAATAATTGGGGGAAGTCATGTGAAGTCTACACTGGGGGAAAAAAAAATAAATCACAATTTGGCACAGAAGTACCAAGCCTCTGAGAGAAACAAAATTTGTAAACCAGGTTAGTTGGGAGCCACATTTTCCAAACAATCATAATCAAATACTGGGGTCCATTCATTTATAATTAACTTCCAACGTTAACCAAAGATTTTAAGTCTTGCTTCATATTTCCTCCAAGACTAAAATGCTGTTTCTGTGGGTAGGAAAAAACCTCTAGTTTTGCTATAAAAATGACAAAGTTTTCCTACTTTCCTTAAGATGAAGACATTTAATTGGGGAAAAAAAATTCTGGCAAGCACAAAGTTTCACCATGCATCAATTCTGCAAAACTTTTCAATCTTGCAGTTTTAGAACTTAGGCTTTGGAAAGATGAAATGGGTCCAGTACTCATCAGAGACTGCTTTAGAATCTACAGGGACTCCAACAAACCTATGGCAAATACAGATGGCCCTAATATTTAAGGGAGGAATTTTGAAGCACAAGTTCTTAACCTTTTCTATGCAAGAAACAAGACAAAAGAGCAAAGCTCCCTTTTTGCAGCAGAACTGTGCATGATGAATAATTTGTAAACTTTTTAAGCCAGAAGATGTTTGATGACATGTTCTGTCAATACAGTCAGGTGGTGGTTTAAACCCAAGACTGTGTTTAATGGTAAGCTCTGCCCCACCTAAACTGAACTGTCTTAATCTGTTCATTATTTTTGTAAGACAGTTTTGGGCTGGTCTTTGGCATTTGACCAAAATGACTCTTTAAATTATGGCCTTATATTCGTAGTACTCTTTTAACAGATAATTTGGGAAATGTAATACAGAAGCCACAATGGTGTGTCTACAGTCATTATTGAAAACTTGGAATAAAAAAGAAATCAGAATTCTGAGGTGCATCTCAGTAGCTCCATAATCACATTTGGGCATGATAATAAAGGTTTATACGTTCTTTGATACTTGGTGCTATTCCCCAATGACATAAAGCAGAAAATTCATGACATTTCACTAATTAACTTGAGCACTTCATTTCATAATATAACTAAAACTTCTTTAAGCAGGATATTAATATTCTCCAAGAACTTAACATATGAAAATGACTGAAAGTGTTTCCAAGCACACTTTAAAGGCAAAGGCTAATTTGTTACAGCCTATATACCAAGACTGCATTACACTGGTGCATTTCACACTAATACCATGGTCCAGAAAACCCCAAACCAGGCAGGAGGTTGAGCACTGTGAATAGCAGAACCATTGTGACCCTCTTTAAGAAATGACACTGTATTTGGGCAAATGGTACGGGGCTATATGACTGAAAGAGCAGAATTTTTTTTTTAGTAATAAATATGAACTTTAATTTGCCTGTTTTCAATTAGCTTGTTTATTTTACCATGCATACTAATTTAAAATTGCAGTTAAGCCACATTTAAATAGCATTTGCTAATTAGTAAATTGGAACCCAGCAAATCAGATGCAAATCACTGGTTTATATACACAATGTGAACACTCTTGGCTCCATTTTTCCAGCAGTGTTATTTAACTCAGGAGATCTGAAAGAGCACGGGATACAAACCTCCCTTCACAGTACAGCTGGGGTAGGGAGTTGCTTGGTTAGTCAGTTGTTTCAACAATTAAATGAGCCACTTTGGGTTCAAGTCAAAGTGGTTATACTTAAGGAGAACGGTAGTTTCCTATCACAACAATCCATTAAAAGTTATGACAGATAACATGACAAATCCATCAACATTCAAACTTCCGTAGAGAAAGACAGAGAGGCAGACAGGTCAACCATGGCCTCACTGGCACTGCCTCAGCCCTCAGTCCCTGTGCCTCACCAAAATACAATGATGAATCTTGGCCAGGAAACTTCATAGTTACTTTGTCCTTAAATACAAATACTAGTTTTCCTTCCAAACAGGGGTAGGTATATTTCCATCTTCAAACTGCACTGGGTTTTATAAATGCTAGGCACAAACAGGCAATAAATTCAGAATTGTCTTTTCACCTTGTTATGAGACACAGCTCTAAAAAATGTAAGTAATGCAGGAAAAATGTTCTTTTTAGCTTTTTATTTATGCCCATGGGAAGTGGGAATGAAGTACAACCAAACCACGTTCACCCCCTATGTATTATGGAATATGGGCAGGGCAGGGTACCTGGCCCTGAGGGCTTGCTGTGCACCCAGGCACTGTGCTGTGACTGCTGACACACAGTGTGAGGCTTCAGCCAACCTCTTCATCCCTAAAGATACATCTTCAGATATTAACCAGATAAAAACACAGAATGGGAATGGGAACCTGGAATACCAAGTCTATCATTTATTTTGGAATTAAAGAAAAAAAAAAACCACTAAATATTTCTCCAGATTGGAAATGCAGAATTTATTTCCATCAACAAATCAAAATCTTGTTTTGAGTTATATGTGTATTGAAGACTGAAGAAGGAGTATGTCAAATTTCAGTATTACTTCTTCACTTTTTTCAAGCATAGGGAACCACTGGCAGAGAAATATTTCTAAGAGCTGTGTTGCAATTTAAAACATCACATTTGCTTGCTAAGGCTACTCCCTTTATACAGTCTCAGGCAAACTGAATGTAAGCCAATCATTTAATTTTTAATTCCTCACTTGTTACTCACACATGGATAAGTTCCCTAAAGAGTGTCCATCGAGCTTTTAGTTTTAAAGTGTGCAAGATACAGATCTCAGATTTAGCCTCAAGCCCTTTCCCTCAATGGTTGTCAAAATGAAGTATAAGGGAACTCCACCTGAAATTGCCTGTGTTTTAGCAAAAGTCAAGACATTTCACACTACAGAGGAGATAACCTTGGAAAATTCCCTTGTTTCATGATGAGAGAGGCCAGTTTCCCTTCTGTTTAGAAACTTTGACTGTCTAAAAAGAGACTAGGTCATGTTCAATTGTGCATATTATTTTAGCAGATTGTCTTCGCAGCAGGAGGGATCTTCTTGTTTTTAAAATAAATTCTTAACAGCTTCAGTTGTGGCCACCTACAGACCAGATTTCATGCAAAACCAAGAGTCCCTATTTGAAAGGAGACACAAGGGAGCTGTGAAGAGAAATAACTAAGTAAGATGTGGGGATCAAAACGTGCCAAACTTCACAAGGGAAACAACACAAAACAAGAGGGCTGATAAAAGGGAGGTGAATTACTGGTATTTCCCTTTCAAACACATGGCAAATACATTTGCTAAAAGGCCTGCCTGCTAGTAGGGCTCCCTGCAGCACAGGGAGTCTTCCTAAACGTAGCTACAATTTTAAAAGGACTGAAGATGTTCCCACATCAAAGGTGGCGATGCAGATCTTTTTTTTCTCTTAGCAAAGTAGAAAGAAACACTGGTATTTTTAAAAATTTGTGTAATACAAGGCAACTGAGCTGCACACTGACAAACCCTGAGTGAAATTTTAGGGACTGATTCTGCCTGAATCTTGTGGGTCCCACCAAAGTCAGGGGTGGCTGTACACACACCTCAGCCTTCCTGGGGCTGGGGCCTTGCTGAAACACATGCCTGCCCCTGCTGCACATGTCGCTTCAGCATTTTAGGTCAGTCCTTAAAAGGCAACATCCAAATCAACATGAAAATTTAGGTCAGATAATGCAATCTAAAACCTGGATTAAACTGTTAAACTTCAAAGAAATAGATTATCTTTCAGCCAGATGTGTGAGGGCAGGCACTGACAGCTGTGGGTGAATTTGAAACATGGGCTAAAAGCCAGCAGAAAAAGGTGAGACTTCTTTTGGTAGTTAAGTGGATTTAGTTTGGGCCAAAATGCCCTCATCCTACATGTATCCTATTTACTGTTGCTTTCTGGCTTCCAGGAATGCACATAACACCAGCTCTGGAAGCATACAGACAGTTGTGGTGCAGGAGGCAGCCCAAAACTCTTTCTCACCAGCTCCTTAAATTAGGTGAACCTCAAAGCAAGCACACAAGGACGTGACAAGAGTCCTGTGCACATCAGCTGTCACTGCCATCCAGTTTGAACGTGGTGATCAAGAACCTTCAAACAAGTGGAATGTCTTTCAGTGAAAGGAATAAAAAGATGAAAGATATTTTGATAAACAGAAAAAACAAAGCTGTCACCTACAAAATTATTTCAGTGTGGAAGATAAATTTGGAGATTTTTTTCCTAGTTTGATCTGGTATTCTCTGAACAAACCAATGGCATTACCTATATCCTATATTGTTAGGAAAAAGCCGCCTTTGAAGTCTTTTATGACACATCGACTTAGGAACTGCATAGTTATAGGAAAAGACCTGCAAGTAACTTTGCATTTTAGGGGATCTACCGAAAAATTCTCACTCTTTGAATCTATAGACAGGAAAAAACTAGCCTGACTTTGCTGTCTTGTTTATTTACAAAGCAGGAGTTGAAAGGCACTGAGAAATAGCCCACATGAAACACATGAATAGCATAACGACAAACAAGCCAGCATATGAGCCAGCAGAGTGCTGAATGGCAGTGTAAAAGCCAGGTAACCCTCTATAACACATTCAACCAAAGAGATAAAGTACTATGATGAAGGAAAAAAGCAGAAAAGAAAAGAAACAATAATCATAAAATATCAATCATTTGAAACCCTACAGTGGCCAGGTGTAGAAAGGCAAAGCTGGCCATATTTTCAGGAACATGGAAGGCATTTTGGATGCTCTCATTAAAATAAATCTGGGAGTTTTTTTAATACTGGAGTTCAAAGCACCAGATTTTTTCATCTTTCCCTTTTCTGTCTCCTCTGCTTAGTTCCCTGCGCTATCAACTCTGCTTTGTGCCTTCCATACAGCAACAGCATACGTGGCTTCAAAAAAGGAAAAAAAACCCACCACTGTCCCAAAGCAGCTTCCTGCTGGGGCTTGTACACCATAGTACAGACAGAGACCAGCTGTGGGTACCCAGCACACTGAATCCTGCAACCATCTCCACGTTACAGAACAGGGAGTCACTCCTATTTCCATGCACATGAAATAAACACCAAGTTTTCACCAAGACCATATCCCATTTAACTCACATTTGATGAAATCAACACAGGAGCTACCAGCTGATCAATATATATGATTTGTTGTTCTTTGGTACTACATAGAACAGGGTATAGCAGTATCAGGCACCTCCAACTGTAACAAACACTGTCTGCCTCCTCCTCCTGCCAACAGTCCCCGTGTCCCAGGAACAATGTAGGAACAGACTTTTCTGTCAGGCCAGCTCCTCTTAGCATCAGAGCTCTTCTAAAGTGCCCCACTGTTCCCTGAATGATGCAGGAAAACTGGGACACTGTGATAAGATAAATTACTGTGAATGTTACTTTGGTGAGCAGGAGCCAGATGGCCCAATGGCACAGTGTTGTTGGGTCTACAGCTCCTGTGGAGCATCCAGGGCATCCAATAGAAAGGTTGAATTTACCTTCTATTGAGATCCAACAGAATCCATTATCTCTGCAGCTCACCCCCGGTTCAGGACACTGCAGCACTGGTCATCTCTGTGCTGAGCACTTGCAGTCCATGGAGTTAAGGGAGACAGAGCAGAAGAAAGGAAAATAACTGCATTCATCACCAAGAACTGGTCCCTGAGGACCAGATTTATACATTTAATCATACATGGACTTGTTTTCTGAATTAAGACCTAGAAATCAGAGGTCCAGACTTGCAAACCTCTTCGGGTGTCATGGTACTGAGCACACACAGCAGCCACCTTCTCACCAAGCAAGTAGTACAGGGGAGCCCTGAGTCAGCTACTTGGGATGTGTGTGCTATCTACAAGGAGAACTAAATGCACAATATCCTAGAAAAACTCTATAGATCCTAGGGAAAATCATGACTTTCTGACAAGTTCCCTTGAAGAAGGAGTCTGCTCTGACCTGAGCAGTGACATTCCAGGTCTAAGGTGAGATGGTTTCCTGTCAGGACAGGTGTTCACATGTAATTGTCCCCAGACAGTTGCCTCCAGGCTCTTCCTCTGACCACCATAAGCTCAGAATTGAACCACAGAAGCCAGATAATAAGCTAGGAGCCAAGATAGCCAGCCAAGCAGAGAGGCCTCTCTCTGAGCTAGCAGGGATTTCCTGAGGACAAACCTGAAATCTCACCCTTTCCAGAAATTAAAGCTAGAGGAACACACCTGCTTTGAGGAGCCTTGCCGCTGTTTTCTGTCCTAAAAAACCACTTCCCTTAACCACCTTCTTCAAAGCCAAGTAAAATCCTCCTTGGTGCCCTTCCTTTCAAAAAGCAAAGGGCACCACTATCCTCCTCTTTAGTATCTGACTGTTTAAAATACTCACAAAAAGTATGGTGTAATTTACTCTCAGTGCTTTACAAGCTCACACTTGTGTACCCAATATTTTAAGTGACATTTTTAACAGAGGCTACACTTAGATGCAGGGCTGAGGGACAACAGGTGGCCAGCATCACCCACCAGCAGGACTGGGATCCTTACCCTTTGACACAAACCCTCTCAATGAGGGCAGTTTATCCTGCTGAGACCTTCACCTCAAATAAGACACTTAACTTGACAGGACAGACTCAGTTGACTACAGTCTCATGTGATGAAAGACAAAAAGCTCATCTAACTTCTGCAGTTTTTTAATTGGTGAATGAATGGGGAGGGAGGGAAACAGTAGTGTCTTTTCAAAACATGCGAGGATCTGCTTCACCGGATTTGAAAATTACAGACTGAAAAGGAACTGGATGCTCTAGTTGGAAACTTCTTTTTCCAGGAGAAAAAGAATCAACATATTTTAAGACAGTGCTTTGTAATCCTTGCATGTAGGCAGCTGCAGTCTATCATATCTAGTTCTCTTCTGGACTGATTCTCCCAGAAAGGTTTCATCAGCTTACAAGCAGCTAGGCTGTTGTTTCATTTCCCCTTAGGATTCTGCTGTGTGTAAAAGTAAGAAATTGAGGCTAAACAAGAAAACGTGGAGTAAAGTTTAAGTACCTCTGCTGTGAAAGCTGTTAAATGAGAAACAGGCATTGCAGACTACAAGTGTCAATTAGGTACTGGTTCCATTGGGAAATGACATTTTCACATTGTTTCTGCCTTCTGGTTTGTTGTTGACAAATTTGAGCTTAGAAAAGTTATCCCCTAGTTACATGTATTCCTGACATCCTTCCTTTGCAGGCTTGTCAGCACAGACATTTCACATGAAACTTATTTGCCACTATCATTTTAAATTAATAAAAAAATTTCAAGTACTATAATAAAAATATAGATTGCTTCCTCGATTACTGCTAGTCTGGGGTACTCAGTTGTCAGAACGAACTAATGATTTCAGGAATCTCTGGCTTTTGTCACCCTAAAGTAAGTATTTCAGTGAGATCTGACCTGTGATTGACAGATGTGCAATGCAGTCCCGAAAGTCTCCCTTACACATTGTAAATTGCGTGGCCTTTGCAGGAAGGGGGTAAAAAAAAAAAAAAAAAAAAAGAGTCAGAATGACTGGAAGCAAAACATCCAGTGAATGTTTTATGAAATCTGAAATTCCAAAAACTGAACATAATTTCACAGTGTTCCAAAAGTGCTTTTCAGGAGCTGCACTCATTCTTAAGAACATGTCTTCTCCTACATGGGGCAGGTAATTGCAGGCAGAGTGCCATGGTCCTGCCTTCAGGCCATGGAAAGACTAGTGGAGAGTTGTGATCCCTGACAGTGCTCTGCTGCAGGAGTGGCTTTTGGGACAGGGAGATGCTCTGTTCCAAATCCCACAGCAGACAGACTGTTAAAAGGTTTTGAGCCCAGAACAAAAGGCTTTGCAACAATAACAAATCAATTCATACAGAGACCCAGCTTATGAAAAGTGGCTGATTGTCTCCTGAGTGGTTGAAAAGGTGTAGCTGAAATTGAAATTCGGTCCTCTAATTCTATCTCCATATGCCATTGTAATTCCATCAGTCTCCTTTCACTGCTCACTCCTGGACTCCCTCAGCCTGGGATTTCTTGTGTCACTTAACCCCACACTTAGATCTGAAATCAGGAAAGAGACTTGTTCTTGTAACATGTGGCATCATGCCACTGAGCTTCCCAAGGACCAAAAATACCCTTCTTGCACCAGAACTGGGATAATTGGAATTCATTGCTACCAATACAACAGTCAATGTTTCTGCTGTATCTGCATTCCACACGGCTGTGGATTTGACAAGCTCCCATAATAATGGAAAACATTTCCAACAACTTTCAGAGCTAATATATTCTGATCCCTACAGAGCAAATTTTGTAAAAGAGAAGTGTATCAATTTACAGCTAAGGGTTGGTTAAGAAAGGCAGAGCTTTCCACAGAGAGGAATATTATAGTGAAGACACAAAGGTACAGAAAACTTATTTTCAAACTTTCAAGCATGCATTGTGCCTAAAGCAAAGTTTGCATTTCCCCTTCAAGAATGCCATTAAAGTCCAGGGAAACTTGGGAACACACACTTGAATTAGAGCCATAAAAGACTCTGGCAGAGGTCAGTTACTGACAAAAATTAAAAGTTGAGAGTTTCCCTGCATTATCTCCCACACACATCTACTAACACAGAGAGGACAGGAATCCCTGGCTGAAGTCCCACATAGAGCAGAAGTTCCACATAGCTGTTGAAAAGTAACAAAACATGTGCCAACTCAGAACAGGCAAGTGGGCACGGACAGATCCAGAAAAAAGCCACGGAAACTCACCATGCAGAAGGGCTGAAATAAGTTGGTTCAGGGCTGTGCAGGAATGATGGACAGTGCCCTCCAGTAAGGCAGGCTAACACAGGAGTTCCCTTTTTGCTTATTTCATAAGGAATTTTGCTGTTTTACTGTGGTACAAATTAAAACACAGTTCTGTAATGGGATTTCTCCTCCTAAGCACTGCCATTGAGCAGAATACAATCAAAATAAATCTGGCGAGAAAGTGGAGGTCCAATATACTGTGGGACACAAGAAGGCAAGCTGCCTATTTTCTGCAAGCAGCAGTCTGTGCAGTTTTGTTTGGTTAAATCCTTTAGATGATTGCAATTTCTGTGCTACAAATCAAAGTTTCTGCTGTTGTGGACAGACAAACCCATACCTTTGCAGTGTGGACATACATTGACTGGCTAGTGAAAAATTTCCATAACCAAAATTGGATTTGGTGTTTCCTTCTTATGTTAATTCAAAATAACCGCAGTGCGTGGATCTCCAGATGCAGCACTCTGTCAATGTTTTGTGGAACAGGATCTATTGACATTTTGGATCTGGTTTGACCTAAAGCCATTCAAACTAATTCTCAGTTTGACAAGGAAAGCGTTTTATATTTCACATATTTGAAGCTATGTCAAAGGTGCTGCAATCAGAAGCAGCCTTTATAATATGGAATTCAACACCAAGTGAATACTTTCAGATAAAACTGTTTATGGAGCTAAATGGTCAACACAGCTTATCCATATGTTCATACACTGGAACCAGATGTTCACATTGTTAGGCTTAAACTTGACAGGGCAGGGTAAATACGATACACATCTATTCTGCATGTTTCTTTTTTCAATTTCAGGCTGCTTATTGCAACAACAGCTACTAGGGTCTATTCAGCTGGAAAAGAAAAGATATTGTGCTATCTAGAAAGTGGTACAAAAACATAACATTGAAGTTTGAATTTTAAGCTCTGAATGCATATGAGTCTAAAGAAGAGACCTTCCCAAGGTCATCTTTCTCCAGGAGAACATTTCTTTCCTTTGAACTAACAATTCACCAGGCACATGGAATTCTCAAAAGAAGAGTATTTCAGCCTGTGTATAGTTTTGAACGTGTGCAGGAGGCACTATCACCATTATATCTGTCCACATTCTTCAGTTGAGCACAGTTAAATGCTTTGATGGACTTAAGCATCATTATGCTACAAGGTAGTTTTGTGAAATTGCCTCAGCATCCACTTGGATCCTACACTCATCATCTGAATGAGCAGATGGAAATAAAAAAAGAGTTACTACTAGTGGTGAATTGTGTCCTGTTAGTGCGCTTGGAAAAGACACAAAACATTAGAAACAATTCAAGGGTTCTCACCGTATGCTGCATATAATCTACAAATTTTGACCTTGAATCAGCACAAGCAGTTCAGATACATTACTTAAAAATGAATCAAGCTCTCAGTCTTTGAAATTCCAGTCCTAATATGAGATACTGATTCTGGTTTTGCATAACAACTGTCAGCAGTCTATAAATTTTTACTTAAAAGGAGAAAACTGCTAAAGCAGAAAGCTTTTACTTAATTTTACCCACCTTCTCTCCTCTGAGTAAAACCAGCCATGTTTTCTAGAATATTATGTCTCTTCCTTCTTGCTATTAAAGCTGACATTTTTTTTTGTCACGTAGGCAGGCAACAAGGGAGTATATGGCCTATTTTTTCTATGATGAAAACCTTGCAATTACAGCAAAGAATTCCCAGCAGAAATCTGTGAAAGCAGCACCACGACGCTTGCACTGGAGTGCTACTCCTGGTTGGTCACCCCTCTTGCCTCCTTGCAGGCCTCTGCTCACAAGCCAGAGGGGTTATTGCTTTCCTATTGTATTCAATAGACTTTTTTAGGTCAGCTCTTAAAAACCATGTACTTTGCACAACATGAAAACAGCATATTAACACCCCTACAAAATAAGATTAGGATTTCCAGTGTCTGCCTGCACCTTTACAAGGCACACACAGTAAGGCAAGCCATACTTTGCTGTTCTGATTATTCCTCAGCTGCAAATAGTACACAGAGCCAAAATATTGTCTTCCCTTTAAAAAGCCTCCAAGGGCTTGTAAAGCCTACTGAAACCCATACCAGCCTGAATTCAATACACTGCCTCTACCTTACAGGCTGCCAGGCTCATTAGCAAGTTTTTAACTCACCTTATTGTGGCTGTTCTGTGGGATATAAGCAACTTCATACTGCTAGTAATGTTCTCCAAGCAGTCTGATGCTAACTTTGCTTTCCCTATTGATTCTTCTCATCTGCCAACATTGATTTTTTTTCTTTTCCACATTTCTGTTCTGATGGGAAAGCCATGGCATTTGCATTAGATTCCTGTTTGTGCCCCAGGATCATCTGTGGAGAAGTAGGCAATGTATTGCCAGTTGAGTTACTGAGGTGAATAAAAAGTGTCCAGAGAGAGTAACTGATATTGTACTGTCCTGTGCATCACACAGCAAGGGCATCTCAAACACGAAAAATGTAAACATTCCTGTGTGTATATACGTACATAAAATACTTACTTGTAAAGAAGAGATAGCATTTTTCCTTTCCAAGTGAAAAATATTCTTGCTTTATGAAAGAGATTGTATATTGAGCACATTCAGACATGGCCACAGCATGTCATAGCTGGCCTCTGGTGGCTCATATCTAATGGATTGCACTCAAGCTGTTCTAGTCTATGTCAAGGCCAAAACAAAGTCAGTCTCAAATCAGGGAACTGTAAGTCCCCCTTCAGTCTTTTATTTGTACCCAGTAAAAACTGAGGGCATCTGCAAATCTGGCCTTGAAATCGTTGAGAAAGTTTCCTCCAGTTTTGAAAGTAGCCAAATAGGATTGTCACTCATGAAATGATAATGAAAAAGGTTCAGCCTGTTCTGACATGCCCCTTCTTACCATTTCCAAGCCTTTTCCATTCACTATCAGTGCTGACACATGTGAAAGGATCATTGCCTCTCTATCTCACTTTGGAAAAGGGAAGAATATTATTCCCTTGTCTTCTACGCAGACTGGGTGTACAGGAACGAATGAATCATGAAAATTCCTGGGACATACTAAATACTAAAGCACAGCCTGGTCTCCTGGGAATGCAGTCACTGGGCCTTGTGCTCTCCCTCTGAACTGCTCTTCTGTGAATCAATTTGCTACCTTTCAGAAGATTACAAGTCCAGCACTGCAGTCATTGAACCTTTTGAACACCCTGAAGCAACTACCAAATCTTACCAACTGTTTTAAAAGCTGCAGCAAAAATTCGGTAGTCTTGATTTGATCCAAGAAAGCTTCAGTTTTAACAAAACTCTCACTGACCACAAAGAGAACAGCAATATCCAGCCCTCCCTTTCCTTGGAGCACGGTCCTGGTACACCACTAAGGACCTGTGTAACCCTACTTTCAATTATCTCATAGGAAACCCATGAAGAGAATATTAAACAAGTGTTAAACATGATGAAACATTCCTTTCTGTTTAAACGAGCTGCTTTAATTTTGTCTCTCAGGTGGATAGTACGAAGCTTGAACACATGATTAGCAGAGTATAAGGAAAAAATAGGAAGGCCTTCAAAACTCTAAGCTGTTGGTTTAAAATGGCAATGGCCATATCCTACTGATTCCTAAACACATAATGCACTCTGGAAATACAGAGGATTTTGTCTGGGGTCCTTTTTGTCCTTGTGTCTTTGGACAGCCTGTCTCCTACATTTAACTGTCTCAAGATGCAATTTGATGCTGCATTTCCAGGTTCCACACATTAATATACTCCAAGAGCAGACCTGCAAATGCCTTTCTGTGCGTCCTATCCTTCTTAATTCCAGAAACACAATCCCATAAATATGTTACCATACTCACCAGGTGAAATGGTGTCTTTAGGTGCTTCTACCACTCCTGCCACCGAAGTCTCAGCTGCGTGAAAGGCTGTCTGTGATAATATCAAAGAACTGCAGGATTCACACTGCTACTGCCAAACGTTGGGAAAGAAACTGAATAGGGAGAGGTCTGTGAGCGAGCATGAGAGTCAGGCATGCACTCTGAACACTATCATAATTTCTCAAACTTCATAACCTTCAAATTGTAAGGTAGGCAGCTTTTTTTTTTTCCCCAGCAAAGGAGGAAAAAGGTCCATGTTAAAAATATTCCACACAACATTTTCAAAACTGCTTTTGCAAACAGAATAAAACCTTATATATCAAGTGATATCAAGTTACTTTTCCATATTTTGTAAAAACATAGAGTAGATACAAAATACAGAGTAGCTAATCTCAAACATAGTCTATTATTCTATTTACCTCAACAAATCTTTGCATTTACTATTCTTGCAACAGTCTGAGCAATGTGTAAAACACAGAGGTTACTTGAAATGAACACTGTTAATTTAAAATGATATTAACAAGCTATTAAAGCAGAAAAGTAAGCAAACTGTGTCTTAAACACACCAGTCAAGGAAGATAAGCTTCTGATAGACATTTGCTGAAGCAGAGACTGTTGGTGGGAGCTATTTTGCTCTGAAGTGACAAGATTTGAAGTCGTCCTTCTCTAAGTTAAACTCCTTGCAGTGTAGGAGCACTCGGTGCCTTTGTGAGTCCCTGCATTGCTGCCAGCACACACAGAGTCAGCACCTTCTCCTCAGTTAGATTAACCCTAAACACCAGAGCCCCAGGGAGGGCTGACTGTCTGTGAAGATGCCAATTCCTACAAAAAGGAGCCAGCTGGGAATGCTGAATGCCCCATGGGGCTAACACTTCTCCTTCTCCGTTAGAATTTCAGTGCTGCCACCTGTTGCAATGGTTCTCTATTTCCTCCCCCCTCCCAACGTGACTTGGTTAGCCCGCTTGGGCAAATGAGACCAGGTTTTAGTGATTTTTCAAAGAGAAAATGTCAAGAATATTCAAGAAGCTCTTACTCCCACTGAAACACACTTTAGGAAATCAAAACATACAGAAGGAAAGCAAAAAGCTTTCAATGACAATTATCAGAATATTTTCTTTCAGTAAGGCCAGGGGCTTGTGTCCACTACTCACTTAATAGTATATAAAACAGGTGAAATATTCCAATCCTGAGAGGAGATGGATACCAGGAACTTTGAAACACATCCTCCCTCCACAGTACCTTTCTGCATCTTTGAAAATATTCCAATTATCTCTTTGTCAATAATCTTCGGCTCTTCTTTGCTCCTGATGATCCTCTGGTAGGATTGAGGGCGAAGACTTATCTAAAGATAAGGTCATTCTTGTGATTTCTTTTTTTTTTTTTTACAGATACCAGCACATTTGAGTAAGTAGCACACCTTTAAATATTTGAAAACTATCGTGATGTGCTTTGGAGAGTAGACAGCAAAACCCCACCTGCTATGCTGAGCTGTTTCTATTTTAAATAAACAGTTTTCTTCTACCTCCCCATTGCTTCTTTTTAATATTTAAAGGGAAAAGCAAATTTCCCTTAAGGAACTAAATGTGAGGTATAGTAAAAAGAATCTTTATATTGTTACATTATGACTCTAAAATGAAGGGAGGTATATATTAAAGTTTACAGCACAGCAGAAATAAAAAATATTTAGACAGAGAAATTTGCACAGTAGAAGTGTCTGGAGATTACTTTCTGCTTTTAAATTCTGTGAAGCAATTTATATTGTGATACTTAGACAAATTCCAATCTCTAAAGAAAACAGAGAGAATATACATTTCTGAGGTGTCTCTGAAAATTTATAAATTGTGATTTATTATGAACTTTCTGTTTAAAAAAAAGGGGGGAAAATGTATTACAGAAGGCATGGCACTTTGTGCTTTTTGGATAAGGAAATGCAGGCCTTTTGTTATGCATCTATTGATTTTAAGTACAGATTTTATACAATGCAAGCACTTAGGATATTTCTCATTTTTAAAAATTCATATAGGAAGCAGACAGATAGATTTCAAAGTGAACACAACACATATTTGTAAAATAATTGTGGTTTATTGACCAAACCCATTAAACTCACTGCAGACAACAGCATTACTTGACAGTCCTCACTGAGTTATTGATTCACTTTTCTCTCCCAAAAGTGCAGTTGTTCATTATACTGAGCATGAGGCAGAAGGCACCTCTTCATTGCCACTGTTCCAGCTGTTATTAGACATCATTCTCCTGTGCTGCTTTTGGCAGGAAAGTGTTGGTGTAAGGTGCCTGCTCCGACAGAGTCAAGCACTCCTGACTCAGAGGTGTGTTTGCCATCAGCACAAAGGCTACATCTCCGGCCTCAACCAACAGTTTCCCCCAGATGCCTGCTTTGCCCTTGCATAGGTATCTTAAAAAATTGGTATGAAGGGCTTGCAACAACCTGTATATGAAATGATGACACTTTGATATTGCTTGCAAATGAGAAAATCCTGACTTCTGAGCTTCCTGATGTAACACAAAACATCCACAGATCTCTTTGTAGAAAGGGATGTATCTTAATGCTGCGAAAAAACTGAAAGGTACCCAAAGTCAGCTGGGGAGCATCTGCTTTGATAAAGCAGTGAGTGTTCCCAAAGGAATTCAGTGGGGCAGGAGGGCCAGGCATGCAGAGACCCAAAGGGAGATGGACACCCAACTCAAAGTCGTCTGATTACATCAACAGTTGATTCAGACTATAAGAGGTTTTAAGAACCAGGTACCCATTACCATAAAAGACAGGAGTTCTTCAGCTCCCCCTGCTCTGCTCATGTGAGCTACAACCATGACTGCACACGCTTCCAGGTGGCAAAACATGTGGAGATGTGGTGGTCACTGCAGGTCCTCTGCCCCTTACCCTTTCCTGCCAGGCACCAGCTGTTCCTGCTGAGTCCCTCCAAAACAGTCATTGCTTTGGACATTGCTGCCACATGAGATTCAGAAAAACCTCCTGGGAAGGGATTTTGTGGAAATGAAGCTTCTGCAGCTCACTGAAGCTGTTTCAGAAATTGTCCACTGCTGTAGTCCAGTGACTCCTCTGCAGATGGCCACAGCTGCTGTAGCCCTTGGAGGAGAACTCTGTGTGTTGCTTCTTGTTCATCCTGACACTGCTAGGTGGAGGAATTCCCAGAGAAGAGCCACGCTTCTTAACTCTGTGCCATAACACAGAATGCACTATCCACAATTAAAAGCGTGACTACAAGCACTTGTTCTTCAAATTCTTTTTCCAGTTGTAGATCAAATGACAAAAGCATGCTTGATTAACTATCAAGATTAACTATCAAGATTAACTACCAAGATTAACTACCAAGCATATAGTCAGATTTTGATCTAATTTTCTGGGGAATGGAATGGAATGAACCACTGGAATGGAATGGCATTAACCAGTGCATCACATCTCGGCACGTGAGCTGAAAAAAACCAGTTTAGGGATCTCTGCCTTCACTACAGGCTGTGAATGACAACATGTGCACAGTGAAAGCAGCAATACAACTAGCACAAGCCCCAGACCTACTTACAGGTAGCTTTTGATAGCTTGATGTCTGCCTGAATTTCCTTCAATTCATTTTAAAAGGTTGCAGATAATGAAAAAATACCAATTGCTGTACTGTACAGTAACTTCAGAATGAAAAGCACCTGCTCCTAGTGGGAAAGTGCTTTCATAAAGTAAACCATTTGCCACTCTACAGTTTATTGACCAGTGGCATCAGGTTCTCGGTCTTCACTCAGTCTTCAGTGCTATTGCCTGATCCAATCCCATCCCCACACCATTTGCCTCAGGAGATGATCAGCATCAAACTCCTCTGATGCTAAACAATCATTTGATCTGGTGGAACTCCTTCAATGGGTGTGACCAGATCAAAAACCAAAAAGCTCCCACTCTCTGTACTGATTAAAGAACTACCACTGACCACAAAGAAATCAATGCTATGGAAATATGATATGCCAGCAGAACTAACACACAGTGCTGCAGCTGTCAAAAGTGAAAGAAGGACAGGTCAGGCCATGGCAGAACTGTCTGCTCTTTGGATTGGAGAGAAAAGTGTCAGCTGAGAAACAGGGTAAAAAAGCAGCTAAATCAGGTGACTTCACTCTCTCAAAGACCAGAAATATCAAAGAGAAACAGCCTTGGAACCACTTTAATACATTACAGCACTAAAGAACCTGCCAAACTACTCAACTGTAAAATAAACTTACAAGGTTTTTTTACTTGCAGTGTTGGGGGAGAGGGATGAGAACTATAGGTTTCTCTTATGAAAAACAAGAGAACAGGGTTTTCAGTTAAAAACTAAGTGTATAGGAAATAAAAGTAATAAGATAATAGTACTAGTTACTTAAAAAAGGCACTTAGGTCCTCATTTGACAGGCTAACAGTCACTGCTTACATCCTGACAGGTACGAGTGGAAGCAAAGAGTCTGTCTGATATTGGCACCAGGCAGTAGGGCGGCATTCAAAGAACCCCACTCTGCAACCTCCCTTACTGGTTTATTTTGAGGGAGGAAAAACACAAACTGAAGGATAGCATCGGACTTCTGAGCAGATAATACGTAAAAAGGGAGTGAAAGCATTAAAGACAAACAGCTTTCATGACATATGTGCAGAATAAATGAGAGTCTTCCAGCTCCTCAATGTGAGGAGCTGGGGGAGCCAGGACTTAAAAAGTTTCATCAGTCACCAAATGAGCAATGAGTGCTTTACTTTTTGACTTGTGATAGCAGCTTATTCCTATTCTTCCTTTTGCAATAAATTACAGTGTTTTGAGCCTTGGTCTATTCCTCCAGGGATCAGTGGCTGAGAACTGACTGCATGGCAACAAACAGAATAGAGGGAATGCCACAAAACTAACAGAAACAGTCACTTGAATACCTTAGTGAATTCACAGCAACAGTATTTACACCCATTTCGTGTTCTCTCCAGCTGAACACACTAGAGAATGTGACTGTTGGCAGGAACCAGGCAAATGAACAGTGAAAAATAAGCTCAAATAGAGACTATTCGCAGGAACTGAGTTTTGAATTAGCATTCAGGTCAGAAATGCTGGTAACAGCAGGCTCTGCTCACCCAAGCAGAGACAGGAAGAGTCTGTGGCTCCTCTGTCCACTTTTTTGACTTTTAAAACATTCCCTCAGATGGGTACAGACCCCACCTTACTTTATTCCATGAAATTAAAGGATGCAACACTCTGAGCAGATTCAAGGAAACGATAAAAAGAGATCTGTCAGAAAGATGACTTGTTTTCAAATGGCCTGTCTACATCTGGTGCAGACATCTGTAACTGCATTAGTGACCATTAGGAGTGGAAGACAGCACTTAGCAAGGAGCTGCTAAGAAGCCCTGCAACACAGAGAGCAAGAAGCGCTTTGTATCCAGCCTCTTTAGTTCGCTGCTGTTTTGAAAGGAAGCCAGACTCTTTGTACTTGGCATATCCTCATTTTTATAATGGTAAACTTCATCAGTTGTGTCTGCTTTATGTGATTTTAAAACCCAAGATAGAAAAGAAACTGAAAGACTTCGCAACTCTTAACCCCTCTTCAACCGTGCAAAATTTAGGGGAAAAAAATGTGCTTTGCAGAACTCTGTCAAGTCTTCCTTTGGCTTCTTAAGTCTCTGCACTTTGCACTGTGGTTTCCTCCTGTTTTCAATGACTAGAGAGAATTCCCTCACTTAACTGTATTGCCACAGCAGATTAATGCAATGTGGGAGCTGAAAGAGAGGGAACTTGGCTTCCCTGGCTTTGTTCAAGGTAATTCAACCACTTCCTCTGAAAGAGCCCTCTGGCACCTGAGCTTTTCCACCATAGAAATTATTCCCTCACTGTATTTACCCAGAGGTGGTACCAAGTCTTTCCTAAAAGCACCTAAAATCTTATGTTTAGAGAACTCTCAGCAAAACCTGAGAGTTTCTCCTTCTGTCCCTGCCTTATACTGCTGATCCCATGAATCCTTCCCACCTGTACCTAATGCACATGTAAAGCAAAGCCACTCAGGTGCATCTCTCTTTGCCTGGGAGCTGCAGTGATTTACTTCATTTGGGAGAAAGTGTCCCTCCTTCAGGGAGGCAGCTGCGCTCTTTTCTCTCCACAGAAGCAGAGTTAATTCTCAGCCTACCGAAAAGGGTGCTGAGTTTTCACAATGGCTCAGATTTTTTAGTCATCATTGCTATACTCCTGGGACTTTCAGGTGATCAGCACATTTTTAGATTGGACTGTGCCGGGTCCTACCCCAACAAAAGTTTCAGGGCTGCATTTACAGCAAAAAACCTCTTGTCATTATTTTTGAAACAAATTCCCTTCAAAGTCACATTTGGAACAAAAGTAAATAGCTGTTTCCCAGCATTATTTTTCAAGTACAAAACCAGCTGCATCCCAGAAAAGGACTATTTGACCTCATTTGAAGGGCTGCTAATACTTATGTCTTAAGTACAGGAGTTACGGTTATGCTTTACAGTAAATTACCTCATCACAGGGCATTGGACTGGAGCCCTGGATTAATGATCTGTGTATATGAAACTTCCACAGCTGATAATCAAATAACTCTGTGTGTCTTCTAAACAAACACCAAGCTTGGGGGCACTTCTTCGGTGCAGAGGACACTCAACACATCTATGCAATTACAAAATTGTTCATAACTGTCTTCTTCAGGATCTTCTTCAGGAACTCCATCAGCGTGAGGTCCCCAAATCTCTCAAGACTGTCGGCGGATGCTGTTCTTTTCTTCATAGACATATTCCTTGTCAG
The DNA here is from genome assembly GCF_009829145.1 of Chiroxiphia lanceolata. Taxonomy (NCBI): domain Eukaryota; kingdom Metazoa; phylum Chordata; class Aves; order Passeriformes; family Pipridae; genus Chiroxiphia; species Chiroxiphia lanceolata. The sequence goes on from NC_045644.1 coordinate 29,778,817, forward strand.
GGTTACCAATACCTCCTCTCACTCCTGAACTATTTACCACGTGCTGTACTCTTTTTTTCCCACTAAAATTGCTGGTGTCTCTAATGTGATGTCTCAACGTTGCAACACAAAAGGGAGGAAGTCATATTGCAAAAACATGGCAATAGCAATAGAAGAGAATGGACTTTTCTTCTCTGCAAATATCTCATCCATCCTTCTGGAAATCATGCTGACAAGAAAGGAATAAATGTTACAGATGTTTTCTAGCAGGTTATGCCTAATTGACCATTTCATACCCCATGAGGCAGCACTAAATCTGAGGGGATTCCTTTATCCACTGAAAGCAATCAGAGTCAAAACCATTCCTATGATGCTATTTTTCTTTTCTTCCTTTACTCACTGTTTCCCTGCTGAGTATACACACACTCATCTGGTCACATCCTCACACCATATAGATAACCATAACTTCACTGAAAAAGGAGAAAAAGTCATAGAATGGTTCAGTTTGGAAGGGACCTTAAAGATTATCTCATTCCAACCCCCTCCAATGGACAGGGACACCTCCCACTAGATCAGGTTCCTCCAAGCCCTGTCCAACCCAGCCTTGGACACTGCCAGGGATGGGGCATCCACAGCTTCTCCAGGCAGCCTGTTCCAGTGCCTCACCATCCACACACAGAATAAAGAATTTCTTCCTGATATCCAGTCAAAACCTACTCTCTGCGAACAAAAGTATTCACAGACACAGCATGTGTGTGCTGAGAAGTTAGAGCAAATTACCTTCATTAAAACATGGGATTAATTAGTCAGTACACCAATAAACGGTGTTGACATCCCAAAATCCCTTGGGATATATTAAGCATTTAGATGTTCAGAACTGCCAGCAATAAATTACATCCAAGTAGTACAGAGAGGAAACAAACCAAATGGACGTACACCGAGGGTCAGAGTTAGCCCCTCTAACCTAGGAACTGGATTTTCCCAGTTGTCTGCCTTTCTGAGAACCCACAACACCCTGAGGAGGAAGCTGTCCAGGTCACATGTACCTCAAAGCTCACAAATTCAGTAACTGGTTGCTTTTTACACCCCAGCATGACGCTCCCAATCTTTGCTCTGACCTCTTAGCACAGTGATTGACAAATTTATCTAAAGCATGTCAGCTTTGGATTCAATGTTCTTCCCATTTTGCAGAGACTATAAACAAGATCCCAGTTAAATTCCCTGCAGCTTAAACCAAAATGTTTTATCTAGCCCCCCTGTGAACGTTGTAAAATACTCTCTGAATCACAGAAAACAAAAGGAAAAAAAAAAAAGAAAATTAATTACTGCATAGCATGCTGGTTGTAACTTCCATCTGGGAGAGGAGAAAAAGATACTAAATCCAAGGACATTTATTGTGAGATAAATAAGCCTTAAATCCAAGACTTTGCAGCCAAAGAAAGGAGTTAGCTATATCACATTACTTCTCACTCTTACTTACTTGGCTTCGATCAATATTTTGCTGTTCACTGAAAATCAAAAAACTCAGCAGACTGATGGCTGGGGCACTCCACCAGCCCATAAAACATGCAGACAGCGGTCCTGTCAAGTTGAGGGCAGCAAAATCACGTCTCACATATCCTGGATATGAGCTCTTAACACTGATGTATTCAGTAAAATCTGAAGAGAAGGAAGAAAATAGTGTTGCTCTTCTTTCACCTGTCTAGTGAGAAAGAGCTCTTTCAAGTGCCTGTTTCTGGAAAAATGTAAATCAATATAAATCCCAAGCTAACTTTGGAGCTAAGGACAAGAACCTGGAAAGGACTTGGTCTGCTCAAAGTAGACACTGCAATATCCTGCACTGAATTGACCATTTCTCTATAAGTAGCTCAAAGACAATTATATTCTCTCCAACAATTAGCCAGCACTCACTCTAAGCAATGTATTCACAGCACAGGGCTTAGCAGGCTTGCTTTCATATCTGACTCAGCTCCCAGAGTGTCTTTTGTGTCCTTCCTATTCTACGTCTCAGAATCCATCTTATTTTAAGCCCAGAGGTATTCAAACAATCACAAAACTTTTGGAGGATGCTCTACCATGCATAATTTAGATTTTCCCGTCATTTAGATGTCCTACAGTTATTGCACCAATTCTCCTGAAACAGAGGGAGAGAGATGGAGAGTTGAATGGAGAAGTTATGTCTGTGTTTGTCTTAGTTATCATCCTCAGCTGGTTAGAGCACGGTTCTAACGACCCATACAGGTTTGATCCCTGTATGGGCCATTCCTTAAGAGTTGGACACAACGATCCTTGTGGGTCCCTTCCAATTCAGAATATTTAGTGAAATCTGTGAAGATTAAACATGATAGAACTGTGAGGAACAAGCTTCCCTCCCGCCTAGTTGGTGGAATACAGCTCCCTTCCGTGGAGACAGCATGTCACACACACACAGGCACCGACTGGCTCATTTCTACAGGAGCCTGAAGAGGTTAGAGGAGGGAAAAACACATTTCCTAACTATCTAACACAAAGAAACAGAGAGAGAGAGAGAGAGATGAATTACTTTGCTTTAGTCTATCATTACCTTGTCAAAAAATACTATTAGCCCTAATGCTTCATTTGATAGTAGCCTCACAGCAGTATACTCGTTTTTTGGGGACACAAGCAATTGGCTCTAAAATACATTCTGCAGTGGGGGAATGTATGCTCAGGGTTTAAATTATCTGCATAACTTTAATCTTAATCCAGGGAGCAAGGGAGGATCTGCTAGTTATTTATAGCTGGACTGGGGTGAGCTGCTGGGAGCAGGGTAATTGAAACAGTATTTCAGCCTGTCTGCCACTGATTTGTGTAATGGCTGATGTTAGCTACGGCATAATCACCACGCTAAATGGAAAATAAAAACTAAAAATGCATTAAACATATGTTTTTATGTTGTGTTTTATGATCTTTTTTGCTATTGCACTTCCAAATTCTGTTGTTTCTTCCTTTCTGAGATCAATTTATTTGCCTGGCAGCAGTTTGCTGTATTAAAGCTGAGAAAGATGATCTGCTTTCTCTTATTCTCTGGATTATGAGAGCTTTCAGTCTGAGAGCTGCTAAATTCTTAAGACTGAGGGCTATGACCTCTTTGTAAAGTTGCTGTTACAACAAAGGATCAGTTCATGCAAATTTTTGTCCCTTAAATAATAATCTTTCTTTCTCAGAAATGTGTTATTTTGATCCTTCCTCTGTGAATTTTGCAGCAGATATTACTAATTCTTCAATCTATTGTTTCTCATACACTATTTTTAATATTTGACAATTATTGCAGTTAAGTGACCTAGTGCTGCCTCAAGCCAGGAAAGACATAGCATGATTTACCATCATGCCCATTATTTCCTCTCCTTCTAAAGGAGAATATGCTCCCAGATAACACATACTGTCTTTGGATGGTTTGCCAAGGTGCCTTGCAATTCCTCTGCCAAGTGCTAAACATCAGTTTATGTCCCTGCCTTTCTGGCCTTGGTGACTTCTGGGTGGGTCACACCCATCTGTCTTTTGGGCAGGAGCTTGCTGACCCATGACTGCTTTCCCATCACCCCTCCTGCAACTTGGTACCACAGACCCCTCTAGTTCACACTCTGCTTCCAGCACCCAAATCAAAGCAAACAGGACCCAAACATAAGAAGGACATAGAAGTCCTGGAGCAGGTTCCCTGAAACAATACCTCTAGATCCTGAGCAAGCACAATAGCAGAAGCCACCTTGTCAACAGAACCCTAGGAACTCCAGGATTCCCTACTCCAGAGTCATGCACCAGCCTAAAGGGCACAAACCAAGTTCATTTCCAGCAATCCCCTTATGTGTTTTGTCACCAGAAAATTTCTGTGATAAATGTTAGACTTCACAAATATGCTTTTTCCCCAAGAAAAATACACTTCATCAGATGTAGCAGTAAATCTGCAGTATATGAGAAAACTGTTGTTTAAACATGTTTCAAAATGGCTTTTTGTAGTCTCTTTGCAAATACATGCTTCTTCTTCCCAACACCCCCCACAGCAACTGTTATCTCCCATGCAGGAGTGTCCTGGGAAGATGTTCTGAGTCTTCTCATTGGACCTTGTTAACCCCTTCCTGCGATTGGGTGTTCCTGTAAACCCCTTGGGACTTGAAATTGGTTACTCTGTGAATCCTCCTAACCCTATAAATGTAACCCCCCCAACAATAAACTCTCCCTTGCCTGCTCTCCACGCCTGTGTGCTGTCTCTGTGGCTGCCATGGGACCACGTGGGGGGGGGGGGGGAGGGGAGAGCAGCTCTCCCCTCCAGGCTCAGGACCTGAAGAAACCCCCGGCACTGGAGTCCCCCCTCCCTATCCACATTAAGCCGCCAGAAATGGTTCCTCAGATGGAAATGGAACTAGAACTGGGCCGCCCCATGCCATGGGGGGAAAGAGATCCAGAATCAGAGGATTTCCAGCTTGCAGAATGTGGGACAGTCCCAGGCCATACCAGACAAGTTAAGGCAAATAGGAGCAATCTGCATGTCCCAGCCACAGAACCACCCGCACTCCCAGCCACCTCCATGGTAAACTCTCAGGCTGCAATCCTCTTTTCATCACTCTCTGAATTTTAAATGTTAGCTCTTCCATTACCTTAGGAGCCACTCAGCCTAGAGCCTTACAGACTTTTCTCAGGCTCAAGCCTAAGTTCACAAACTTAACTCCAGTCTAGTTCTGCTCTGTGCTCTGACTTCTAGACATGTCTGACAAGGAAGAAATACTCTCTTGCAGAATCTCTTTGTAATATCATAGACAGCACCATTACCAGATTAATAATGCTCTGAGAAGAAGGGATGGGCTGAATATTAAAAAATCTCTTATAAACTGGCTGGACTCAATCTAGGGGATTCCATTTTAATGCAACCCACTGAGAGATAGTGAGAAATGCCCTGTAAGAAGCATAACTATGAACTACTAAGTATTAAATCTGCTAATATTTACATAGGAGTGTAACAAATGAATTGCAGCCAGACCACCCAGCAGAGTCACATCAACTGCTGGCTAAAGTTCGGTACCATTTGCCATGTTCCTTCTCATGCGCACATGGATTCCCCAATCTTTTTTTTATACAAAAAGAAATTCTGGTATTTCCAGCAGGAAATTCAGGAAGCAAACAAAGAATTCGTGCTGGGATGAGGGGTTAGCAAAAGGCATCAAAGGGACACGTGGGCCAACAGAATATGGAGAGCAACAAAGACTTTACCATAAAATCAGTGAGTTACCACTTCTCTCTCTCATAAGATGGCACCTGGATATTTTCCCCTCCCAACAATAACCTTCTAAGAACAGAACAGAAAAGTTTTGTGGCTTGCTACAAGCTTGCCATCTGCACAATATCAGTGAGAAGAGGTCACTCGATTCCTTGGAAAGATTACAGAAAAAGGAAGAAATCATAGCAAGACAGCTCTCTGATACATGAGTACCTAGAGACCCACTGAGAAAATCTAATCCCCTATAAGTGCTGTGCAGAAGCTGAAAGGCAGCCATTTAACCTTTGAACTGCCACTGCTACACAGCTTACAAAAGCATCCATGTGAAACCTTTAAGTGGCAGAAATTACAGTTGGGAGAGACCTATTCTGGTCCCATGAAGTCTGACCCGCTCAGTCCCCAGACAGAGGATTCATCAATTACAGCTAATAAATATTTTACAAATAATAATAATAAAGGCATATTTCTAAATATGGAAATCATAATCTTTCTAAGGCATACAGTTCCTCATCTAAGCAGGCAGTACAAATGTATTTTTCTATTGTAGAGACACTCACTGTTCCTGGCAGGGGTTCATATTACTGAAGTAACTTCTTTTTCATAGCAGAGACATGTTCTGGGAAGGCTGGGATATAATTTTACAGACATACAGGCTTGGGTGAATCCTGCCTTAGGGATGTTGTTATCTAATGGTAAATATACTGCACAGAGCTGCAGAGAGGGTGAAATGTTACTTTCCTTAATCTAAAAGAACGTGTCTATGACAGATGAGAGTTTATAACATTAAAATCAGAGAGAGATACAAATTATTCAGGAATGACAGCCACAAAGCCTCTGACAAGGCTCCCAGCACAGCCAGGGAAGGACTACAAGCACAGTGCCCTCATGACGACCTATCTCCCTGCAAAACATGTCTCTGGAGGAGCAAATCTCTGAAGATCACTTGGCAGAGCCTGTCTCAGATGAGTTGTGCTGTGATTACATCCCCTCTGCAGCAAGAATCATGAAATCACGGGATACGCTGAGTTGGAAGGGACCCACAAGGATCATCGAAGTCCAACTCCTGGCCTTGCACAGGACAGCCCCAGGAGTGACACCACGTGCCTGAGAGCATTATCCAAAAGCTTCTTGGACTCTGTCAGGCTTGGTGCTGTGACCACTGCCCTGGGGAGCCTGTTCCAGTGCCTAGCCACCCTCTGGGAGAAGAACCTTATCCTGGTATCTAACCTAAATCCCAGTAAACCTAAATCGCAGTAAACTAAGCGTTGGATATAAACTTTTTCAAACAATTTTCTTTACCAAGATGTGCATTCCCCAGGCTGGGCCTCAATATTTTTCAGTGCTCCTTGATCCTGTGCTCCTTCTGTTCTCAGTATAAAGCAGCTGAGCCCTGGCCAGCTGCCACCTCTGCTTCCCACTCTCTCTACTGTGCAAGCCTGATGGGAAGCCAACAACATTGTGAGCCATTTTTCATTTTTTTTTTAAAAAAAAGATAATTTCTTTTGTCTACCTTCCATAAAGCCCCACTGCCTCTGGCCCATTCTTTAGTACAACATCCATGCCTTGCCTCATTTCACGGCATATTTCCAAGTTCATGCTGTTTGAGGCTCAGACTCATTCCTCAGTTTAGGTTCACGCACAAGGTTTAGGTTCATGCACAGCAGTGTGGGAAGTGCAGAGGCGAGAAAACACTCAGTGACTGTTGATTAGTCTCTGATGGATCAGGGCTGGGGGAAGCTGATAAAAGAGCAGTGTGTCTTGCACACCGTATTGCTCAGGCACTTTTTATGAGACATTTGTGCCCAGAGAAAGGGTCACTGAAGTTCTAGAACATTGCAACAATTTGAGCAAATGTAAAAATAGAGACGGGGGTTAGGAGGGAAGTCACAGTGGAATACAAAAGCATTTTTTTTCTTCTAAAGTGAAGGTGAAAAACTTTCAAAAATTTCCTGTGAAATTGTTGAAGAACTGTAGCTGATAAACCTGATAAATAAGATATTTGTATCTGATATTTGTATTTGCATCTGATAAACAAGAGATGGACTCCGGGAGGTGCATAGCACACAGACACCCACACATTCCCAGTACTCTGAGGAGTTTTGTGCACTCTTGGGCACCGTAAGTCCTCAATACAAATAGCTTGAGAGCTCTGCTGAATACAGGTGGGCTTAAAATATGCTTTAAATTAAACACTTGCTTACATTCCTTGCTGAATCAGAATGGAAATTCTGTGTATTGGCAGTCTCAGCTTTACAGATTCAAGAATTATGCCAAGGAGAATGAAGTGAGTTGGTAATTTCCAGCAGAAATAACTGGACTTCCTAAGCTATCAAGGGCTGCAAACAAGGAGGAGAGTAACAAGGCCAAGATTTTTATCTGCCCTTGAATCATGGCAGAGCACAAAGGAAGACACAGAGAGAAATCTTCCCCCCCCCCTTTTCTCCTCACTTGGTTGAATGAGTACATGTCTGCAGCTCCATTCAAATCGGATTATCTCACTTTCAGAAATGAATTCACCAAGGAAACAGCTGCTTATCACGAGGCTGCAAATAGGATGCCCCCCAGACCACCAGCTCCCAGAACCTGGGATGAGCAATTAGAAATGTGTAAGGCTGGATGAACATTTGCTCTTCATCACAGAAGACAAGCATTGATAAGTTTTCACAATGCCAGTTCCCTGCTGCTTTCTGTCTCACACTGCTTGCCCCAAGGTAAACTATATAATTTGAAAATTATGAGAAGCACATTCCTATTATTCCACTAAAGACATGTGAGGTTTCCTATAAATACCTCTGGTCAAACCTTTTAACACCTCTCTTTAACAAAAGAAGACAATCATGACTCTCATTTGAAACACAAATTTAGAATGCCCTGACTTTTATTTTCACTGTATGGTGACCACAACTGCTTATTTAAAGGAGCAATGATTATTCTGGCTTCCTTCATGCTCCTAAAACCAAATTGATAACTTTTCCTCTTTTCAAATTTAATTTGGGCAACTTTTCATATATCTCTGCAGCAATGTCTGACCATATCAAGCTAAGTGTCCTTGAGGTGTTTTGGCAACAGGATGGAATTGCATTTCCCAGTGTGGGCACCTTGAACGAGCTGAAGAGTAGTGCATCCCACAAGTTCTGACTCTCTGCACAGCACAGAAAGCACCAAAGACAGTCCTTTCTAAAGCCACTCTGCTGAACAGGCACTGCTCTAGGAAGTGCTGCTAAAATTTATTTACCTTCAAGCCCTTGGAAGTAAGCATGTAGAAGCTTTTTTAAATATTTAAGTAAATCAGAATGTCTTGTTTTTCAGAAAAACTAAATAAGCCATGCAAAATATTTTGATGTGAATATAAGCTTTCTTCAGCACTTACCTGATGCAAGTCTACATCCCAGGGCTGCTACCTCTTTTCAAATACATTGAAAATTTTGTACACAAATAGATTTCAAAGGACACACTAACGATCGATTGTGAAGTATAGAGCAGAACAGAGATTTGAATGGTAGCCTCTAAAAAGCTTAGCTTGAAGTTGCTCATGAAAGCGTCAACATTATCCTGCCATGAACAGGTTAAAAAGACAATGAAGAAGTGTAGTGGGTTGAGGAGAAATGAACCTTAGAATTCCAGAAATGTGTTGGTCTGAGACCTGTAGTTCAAAGTCAGGGACAGGCTTGTTTCTAAAAGTGCAGATACAGCGAGGACCATGACACAAGCACTCCTTAGGTGAAAGAAACTGTCACCGAATTTAGTAAGTTCTGGACCAATAATCAACCTTTTTTCTCAGGACAGCATCTGGTATTCAGATGATGGATTACATGACCTCTGTGTTCCTAAAAGAGCTGCATGATTCCTTCTGTCTCAGGCTGACAGGACTAAGGATTAATGAAGTCTGGAGCAGAGCTCCTACTGGTGAAATCAAGCAGTCGCCATCCCCCCTTCTCCTAGAATGAGTCAGGATTCTTTTTGTTCATTTGTTTCACAGAGTTAGACACTGCCACACCACTCAACACCACCAAGAAAAAGAACAGCAAGAAGAAAACTCAAAAAGTGCTCTTTTGAATTTGCAACTTAAATACTGAAATGAAACATGGGAAAAGCTAGAAGGAACGCTGAGACGCTCCCTTTGCTTCAGGTTTTGACTATTGCTGTTCATCTCCCTGCATAAGCAACAGGGGTGTAAAAATCCCATCAAAGATGCTCAGTGGTTTGCCACAGCCCTCATCCTTGCTGAGCTCATGGTTAAATGCTGTCAGGTTTTGGTCCCCTGCCAAGCACAGAGCATCTTGCCTCGGCATCATGGCTTTTGCTGGGCAGTTTCCTTTCTGCATTCTGGTAGGTCTGAAGGGAAGGCAAGAAAAGGCCAGACTAATTCCTGTTACTACTGCATGGCTCAGGAAGCATGCAGTATTTATCAGTTTGAGCAAGCCAATTACTTTGCCACTCTCAATAGCACATAGTTTGATGCGTGCTGCTACTCCGAGCAAGTATGAAGCTACAGAGCTGGAGAAGGGTCACTTAGCTCGTTGCCTGTTCAGCTCCTGTTTTTTGTGACTAAGATAACTATGCAAATAGATCCCAGAAGAAATTAGAGCAATACTCTGCTGTGGGTTTCTGCCCTCAGACACACGTGGCTGCCTCATTCCCGAATCACAGGGTTAATGAAGAGATGCCTAAGGATGTGAAGGTGAATCAGGAACAGAGACATTGATTTTGCAAACTGCTGAACCAAACTCCGGATTAAATGTGAGCCCTGGAGATAAGTAAAGTAACCCTTAAGGCTGTAACACCCTACTCCTCCTCTCTGTCTTAAATTTCTCTCTCTCTCCTCCTCTGCAACAGATTGATATGAATTACTCAATAATCACCACCTCCCTTGGGCTTCATCTTTCAACTGACAGCCAAGACCTTATCTCTGTCCTGTGAGTAAATTGTCCTGGGTTGTTCTTTTTCTAGTTTTTCAACTATTTGCACTGAACTTTAAGGACAGGATATCAGACTCTAATCACAGCACATATTCTTCCTTCATTTTATAATGATCAGGAAAAAACATAGTAATCAATAATCATATTCAATAAGCCTTGAGTGTGTATAAGATTCTGCATGTGACTTTGCATAAGTCACTGGATTTTTTTATGCTTCTGCTCTCAGTTTGTTCCGAGAAATTGTTTTTCTCTCTTCTTCTGCTTCTTTTGATTAGTTAGACTACAACCACTTCAGGACAAAGTCTCTAAAGCATCCCCTGAACTGCAGTAGTGCCCAAAGATACAGGTAATGATAAATACATATATATACATATACCATACATACAGGTACTTCAAACTAGAGTTATGATTATATCTCTCATATTGGAATATTTTGGGATGAGAAGAGGAATATTATTAAACTCAGAGGCACTAAATAATTGCTAAATCATAAACACATATCCTAAAAAGCCAGGTTCTATTAGCTGTATTCGACCATTCCCTTTGAGAGAACTGCCTCTAAGAACAAAAAGAAAATGACATTTCAGACTCCAACTCTTACTTCAGTTTAAAACAAGTCCTTAACAGAAAATGAAAGAAATTATTTTAAATAGATAATGAGTTTCAAGGTGAGCACCTTACCCCTGGCACTTTTCAATTAAGAGTGCAGGACTTGCATGTCTTGAGAATACTATTACTGACAGTGCTGTTCTAATATATTTTTAGAAGACTGCCCTCAGGGCTCCAGTTTCTTCAATCCACATCCTCCTCTCTTCCTTCCTAGGTTCCTGCTGAGTTTCTGACAACCCATAATACTTCAACCTCTCTCATCCGTTCCACCTTCTGCCTAACTAAAAATGAACAAACATTTTTTAACCTACTTTATTGTTGTTTTTCTCACAGCCAAAGGCCCCACATGTGAATAGGCTGTTTGAACATCATCAAGAAAGGTGGTGATGGTTGATGAGAACTGTATTAGCAGACTGGCCTAAAGAATTTTGTTGGTGTTATGGTGTGGGATTGCATACAGATTTGCTCTGTTCAGGCCTCAAGAGTGCTCAGTGGTGGAAAACCAGCAAAAATCTCTGTACGAATAAGCACCAACCCTCCTCCTACTCCTGTTTTACACTAAATAAAAGTCTGAAATTGCTAAAAGGCCATTTTTGGGAACTTTGACTCGCTGCTTCTTACAATAACCAACCTGAAGCCCAAACTGGACTTTAACTAACTCAGGGCACAAAGTTGTCAGTCCTTACCTGTTTTCCAAGGCTGCTCTCCCAAGTTCAAAATAAAGTCACTGGAATGTCCAGAGGAGAAAAGTTCCTGTTCACCATCCCAGGACTGTATGGATTCAAACTGTTTCTCATTCCTTTACCTTTTTTCGCAATAGATAAATACAAACTAAACAAAAGCTTCTCTAATTAGAATCAACATCTTGTCACAAGGATGAAAAGTTCCAGGTTGCAGCTATTGCTGTAACCACCGTCAGCTGTGCTATCATGATTATTATTAATAACAGCTACAAGTATGCTTGAAGTAGCACACGATCCTTGAGCAAGCAGCCCAAAGAGATTATTTATTTCTTGCCTCATGTAAGATTTATTGTATTAAGGGTTGTTTTGTAATTAATCTACAACTCCTGAAAGCTCTACTAGCTTTCTGATGCAAGGATAATATGGATCCTATGAACGAGGTGTGAAGATTATGAAGTGAGAGCCAGTGTTCACAAAGCACAGCAATAAGTCCGCTCTTCACCACGTGCCTGGCAAAATGGGGAGTTTACAGATCCCTAGACCTTTGTAAGAGGACATAAACCCCATTCTTTTATTGCAAATCTCAGCTGCCATTGCTAGAAGAAGCCAGTGATGTATCTGGACAGATACACAATTCAGATGAAATTAAGGAAAAATACCATGTTCCACAATTTGCATTAACACAGAACAATGTTGCTTCACCTAAACCACCACAACAGAGGGGAGAACAACAATTTCTCTGGATCTGACTGAAAAAAAAAATGCTCAAAGAACATTCAAAGAACATTCTAAAAAGAATAGGAGAGTGACCTGTAAACATAAATTTACAGGTAAACATCTAGGCATATCATCATTGCATGTATGTGTTGCTTGTTAGAATGCCAAGATACAAAGAATAAAATTCCATAAGTTCATGTTTGCTTTTGCACATGTTAGCCTTTTACACAGACAGTGCAAACTCAAGGAAAGCGTATTTTAACAGGCTCAGTTTAGGAAGCATAAACAATAAATACAGCCCTTCACCTTGCAATGGTTACACAGAAATGCAATCAGTGCCTCTGAAAATAATGGTGGCATGACATAACACAGAAAGGAATCCACCTATTTCAAGACAGAAGCCAGAAAGAGTATGCTGGTAAGAAGCAGCACTTTTGCTTCATGGAATCAACCTGTGGTCTAAATCTCATACCCATGTTCACCAACATAATCCTTTTGACTTTACATTTTTACCCTATTAATTTCTCCCCAGGAGCAACAGCTCTTTTCTAAGTGATGGCATTTGCTCTGGCCCCAGCCTCTCCTCAAGCCAGTGACCTCTCCAGACAACAGTAACAAATACAGCACAATACCAGGACAGGTCAGCAGCAAAGCACTGCCACACTGATGTTTTGGTGGCCAAACAACAACTCACAGATGCTCTCCCTCTAGCAGAGTCATCCTCTAGTCCACTACAAAGGTTCTGCAGTATTTGACATGCACACAGCCCATAACACTCAATAAACTCAAAGCACATTTGGCTTTTATTGTATAAAGTAACAGCTAAATAAAGAGTCACAGTTATAGATATAAAAATATATATGTAAATACACATAAAAAATGTATGTTGCTGTATCTGAAGCTATCTGGGCTCATTAAAAGATTCATGAAGTAGGTAGTAAGTATATGTAAACCAATTTGCAAAGTCAGACTGAGATGGTTAACTTTAAAAACCCATTCACATTATCAATACAGGACTTCTTGCTTAGTTGTCAATCCTTGTTTTTACTAAAATAAATGCAATCTACACCAGGAACTATTAGATTAAAAATTTGATCTTCTTTTGTGTGTGAAACTATAACTTTAAAGTGATTTCTACTATACTGAATTATTCCAAATGATTTGGAAAGAAGGTAGAATTTTTTGGATCATAATTCTAATTCTTGTCTTTTTTAAATGGTAACTGTTATAGGAAAATCTATTTTTGATTTTCTATTTTTGATCCATTTGATCCATAGATCAAAAATCTATTTTTGATAGATAAAACAGCTAAAACAAGTTTTCTCACTTGATTAAGATAACGGTACCCTGAATCCTATTTGTCTGGTAATAAACTAACAGAACTGTTGTTAAGCAGTAAGGGAGTGAGAGAGACTGAACAACATGATACACGTGGCAGAGTGAATTTTCAAGATTTCAACTGAAAGCTGTCACTGTACTAAGCATAATGCCAATCTATTCAGCCTCATCTTCATCTTGAAAATACATAGCAAAACAGCTGTGCTTCACAGGTAAATAAAAATACCTGCACTTTCTATCCTGCCTCAGAAACCTTCACCAAAATTTCCCACGAACCTCTGCTTCATGCAAGTAAAGGGTCCAGGGGGTCTAGTGCTACAGTGCCTATATAGGGCACTTCAGCAGAGCAAAACTGCAGTGGACATTTTGGGTCCATTTTTAGGCTCTAGACATGCAGCGGAGATGTAGCAGCATCCGTTGGTCAGACAAGGCAATGGCTATTAAATTACATTTCCATTATCACCCCGTTTCAGTTTGTTAGGTTGCATTCGCTGCTTCAGGTCACGTTCCACCACACATTAGCCTTCACCTGCTGTACGTGTCTGGGCAGCCAAACTGCTCCACCAGCCACCTGCTCATGCCAGGCACCCCAGGCAGCCAAACAGCTCGAACCTGCCCCCTAGTCGTGTTTAGAGATAACCTGGTGACACCGACAGAGCCAGCCTGGAGAAGGCTAAAAATGGAAGTCTCTGGTAGCTCACTGAATGCATGTGAGCTGTGCATCCCTGAGTTTGTATTTTAACTGCCTCAGGATTTCAGAGAGAGCTAGAAAGATTCAAAAGACAAGTGTGCTCCCATCTGGTGAAAAATTCTCGTTAGAAGTGGAAGAGAATCCTGCTGAACCGGCCACAGTGCCTTGCCACTAAGACTTTGTAACAACGTCACACAATTTTCTCCAACTGAGAGGAAAACTGTTTGGGAAAAGCTTCCAGTCACAGATTTTTAAAACCTCTGCAGGCTCACTCAACCCAAAAAACCCCCAGAACTTATGAAAAGGCAATCCATGTGACCCAAAAAAACCAAACCTACCTATTAGCAAAGCCATATGCATTAGAACTACCAGCTTGCATACAGTAACTAACATACAGCAGGCTTCCCTCTTCTCAAATCCCTCCAAATCCAGATCTTTTTCACAGAATAACACAAAAATAATTTCACATAAGAATAAATTGAAGAAACATTGCTTTTTTTTTTTGTCTTGGCTCAGCCAAAAGTAGTTCAGCTCAAACAAGTCAAGTTTGTTAAAGCATATGGAGACAAATTTTTATAGATTTTAAGCAAACTTATCAGATAAAAGTGACATGACATGATAAAAATATTCTTCATTATTTATTACAAGCTGATCAAGAGATATATATGTAATCTATAATATCTATATTTTATTCCAGATGCTATCTAACAGAGATATATTCCATCAATAAGATTTTAATGTCAGAAACATTCATTACATCCTGGCTTCTATAATCTGTTGGGAAATTACTCCTTCTAAGCTAATCAATAACAAATCTTACAGTGATAACACAATTGAAGCAGCGCATATGAAATAAATGGTCTGATCAACAGCAATCCCTCTTCAATAACCTACTAATACATCATCTCTACAAGCCACTTAACTTAGAACTGGCATCATCCTGCAGGAAACAGAATAAGAAAACAATACTAGTGAAACCATCTCAGCTGTTTTAATGACATGAACAGCAGTGATTGCTCTGGGTAAGTCTAGATGACATCATCAGCCAGTTATTAGCCTTCCCTTCCTGGACATCCACATCTTTGTCCACTACCCTAGTTGCATTGGAAAGAGATTTTGGAAATATGAGTTTAGTGTTGGGGAATCAAAGAGGTCAGAGGCGCAAAAGTTAGTTCTACCAAGTTTTGGTTTTTTTGCAGAAAGTTCTGGTTTTAACTGAGAAGCTCAGTTCAGTACTTAAGCTGGAAGATGCCTTACCAACAAAATTTGAACAAAAATATTTAAAATAAAATACAATGCTTCATTACATGTCATCCTTTATTGTTTAATTTTAGCCAGAAATACATGAGCAGAAGATGTTAGCAATTTTAATTTTAAAGGCATGAAGAACTGTGGCAACCACCTAACCAGATCTGCTTGAGAATATGTGGAAATGCAGCTAAACTAAAAGCACCCCTCTTAGAAAGCAAATTCTCATTTAAAGACTGTAAGTAGTGATCAGCAAATCATTTTGCTCAATAAATCACTGTAGCAGTTAATTAAAATGTGCCCCTTATGTTCAGTTTTCTTTGGCAGTCAACTTGTAGAGAGCAGACTTTGTTTTATCATACATTACATCCAGGCAAAGTTTCTAAGGTCTGGCAGTAATTTTTCTCTACACAAATTGACAGAAACTGGAGGCAACCTTCCTGGTACACTGCCTGATGCTTCTATACCATAAAAAAGAAGGCACAAACATTATTTCTACTCCAATTTACGCTCACGGCTGGTGTTTGGAAGGTTTGCATTTCAGCTGCTATTATGTGTCACAACTCGTGCCAACACATTTTTAATCATAACCATTACCTACCCTGGCTGAGGTACTCCAGTCTGGGGATACCAACACATGCTGCCATCACCTTCATTCTGTGGTGCAGATCTTTCTCTAACAAATATAAAAGCTCTTTAATTTTCTTCAGTTTTCCCTCCACACTGCACAGATGCTTGATGAAACATACGTTGTTATTGTCTCCTTTATACCCCGAACTGACTGAACTCCACAAATGCTCACAAAAGGAAAAAAGATTTCCAAAGATCTACAAGTGCAAACAGGACAAAATAATCTTTTTTGGTTTCCTACAGCCCAGCTTTTCCTGTGGACCAGATTTTCCTCCTCCCTACCCTCAAGTTAACACAGACGCCCTCTCCCACTTCACAAGAGGAAAAGTGTTTCACATTAGACCTATTTAGTGCTTCGAATTTCTATGTTTATAACACAACAGTAGAAACTCGTGCTCCAAAGTCTCTGGACTCACACATCTATCTCTTGGAATTACTTGTCATCAAGGTGTCAAACCCAGGAACATCTGCATGACAGTTTGTTAAAGTGGGCAAGTTAAAAGATTCTGCTAAGTTAACACTTGAATGACTTATGAATCACTGATTTTAATATTTGATTTAAGTTTGAGTGAGTTGATTGGGTGTGGAAGTGCAAGGCTTGACAATAAACAAAGGAGTCACTCATAGGGCAAAAGGACAGCATTTTGCTTCAAACCAAACTTGCAAAATCATGGCAGGTTGTCTCTCTTTCTATAACTGTTTCACCTACAACCAATTGTCACACACACCAGTCCTGTCATCCACACAGGAACAGCCAAAATATATGACAAGACTGTGATCCAGACATGCTTTTGTTTTGTACCATTTTTTTATTTGCAGATGTTTTGTGAACACAAACAACATGGTTTGTACCATGATGTGCATGTTTAATGGTGCAATAGGCTTACCAACAGCAAATCTATATTCTAGGATCAGCTACCATGAAGGAGGATATTTCACCTGGTGCTCTCAGCTCTCAGCCTGCCACCACCTCTGTGACAGCTGTTATTGAACCAGGAGGGCCTCACTTCTCTGGCAGAGCTGTTTGGAAGAGCACTTCTTGCTTAAGTCAGGAAAAAAAAGGCTGAGTTAGCCAAAGGGAACAGGTCTGACAAGTATGTGGGGTTTGGAGAGGGTGATAGATGGGATATGCTCTAGGGCTGACATGTCTCCTACCATGCAAGACCCTCAGCACACACTATGGGCAGGTGTTTTTCCCAGTGCTTGGGCCCTTCTTTCCCATCAGACACTACTGCAATCCAGACACCAAAACACAGCACAGTGGCAGAAAGAGGTAAGAATTAAGTGAAACTATCCACACATCTCTTCTTTACAACAAGCACTCCCTGAGATTCCAAAAGACCTTATAAAATTCCAGACAAGTTAGGAATAAAAGGCATTTTAAGAGGCAGAACCCAGAATGAGTCACATTAAGAAAAAAGGGATGAAGAATCTTTTCCCTGTAATTTACGTCCTTGCAGTCAGGCTTGATCCAGACCAATCTTTAGTTGGGTGATGATTAACACTCCACTGTGAGTTCCCACGGAGAAGTCAACATTTTTCCATTTCTTCAAAGACTGGCTTTGCTTTTTACTTCTTGCCCTGATCTCTGTCTGAGTCTCTCTGACCTACTCTGTACTCCACAGGTTTCTCCCGCCAGCCACCAAAAGCTGTTCATGAAGGAAGAGCAACCTCCTCCTTTCAAAGGCCCCTGTGAGCTAAAAGTACAGAAGTTGAACAACAAAAACAGGCAACTATTTTCTCTGCTGTCTGGTCATCTCCTTTTCAAAGGGATTTAACTCAGTGCAATTACAGAGGAAACAAGGCAAAAAGTCACTACCTATCACACATACAAGAAATGTAAACTACACCCAAGTCCTTAATATTCTCAGAGAGCAGTTTTAGGTATTTGTGCATTGTTTTATGGCAACATGGACAGGAAATAAAATTAATTTAGAAAGCTCATATTGGAAGCACAGTATTTTCATCTAAAAGCCTGAGGCTATATTCTGAATTTTTAAATATATAAGCAAATATGATGATCTTCGCTATTTAGAAAGAAGCAGAAGCAAACAGGGATAGGAACATGTAGGTAAGAACATAACTAAAGACAGAGTAAATGAAGTTATGGCACAAAAAAGCCATCCCAAGTTCCATTTTATGGTACAATATAATGAATCAAAATGAAATATTTCAGAGCAAAAAAGGAAGAAATGAGAAAGCTGGAGTTAGGTCAGTTAGTATTCCAAATAATTTGTTTGCAAAATTCAATTTCTTCGAAAGCAGCCAGCTCCTGACGAGTTGGGATTCTTTTTAACACAACAGGATTTTTCTAATAGAAACTACTCTGCTTATTATTTTGTGACTGCTTGACATAAAATAAAGCTCATTACAAGCAGATTATACTGCAATTAAAACTAACAATTTTTGCAAAGCATGGATTAAGGCCTGCACCACTGAACTCTGAGGGAGAGAGATTTGCCTTAGACCAGTGGATTAACATGCTTCAGTAAGTCTACTCTTGTTTATGAGACAGTGGCTGATATTTCTTGCAATCAGACCCTGTGTGACCTTTGGTAAATTGCACACAGTTAAAAGACTTGCCTTTGCAGTGTAGATTTCTAAAGCAACATTTTTCACTGTCGTAATGCAAATCCAGTGTCAAGCTGAACATTCCAGGATGTGTTCAGTTATAGGACTCTTAATCATTTAGCTGTGGCTACAGGTCCTCCACTTGAACAGCACATCGGTCTGTCTGAGATCAGGTAGTGACTGCATGGACACCAAAAATTTGTAGGGAAGCAGGCAAACAGCACAGACCCATTTGTTGATGCCTGTACATTTCTGGCTGGGATCTTCTGCTTCCTCAAGCTGTTAAAGCATGGGACAGACTGTATTTCTTTTCTCCTAAAACATATTTCACCCAAAATATCCCAATTATAGCACTAGATGACGACATCCTTGAAGAGATGGTTTTGCACTGAGGAATTTGTGAATCATCAAGAAGAAAGGTGAGTTCTGCTGAATATATAATGCCAACTTTGACAGGAAATCTATGGCTCCTGTAAGAGGCAGAGTACCAAATTAGCAAAGACAGCACAGTTCTAGAAAACTGCAGCTCAGCAGTTAACTTCAGCAAGTGATAAACTTGGCTTAAGTGACCTGAAGATTTCACCTCCTCCTGAGCAACCTTTACATCAGTAAAAGAACAAGAGTGATTAACAGGCTTGACTCTCCCTGACTGCCACATAACTGAGGTGGGGCCATGGTGGGACAGATCCACCTGGTTGTGTTGGGCCTGTTCTTATGTCGAGTTAAATAGGGTGGCACTTCAAAATAAGGTACTGGAAATGCCCATGCAGCTCTTGACCTCCATTTTTAAAAGTCAGCCATCAGCAAGGGCGTGGGTCTGCCTCCATCTTCCTAATACAGCTTAAAAAATACTAATGATGAGGAATTTCAACAGCTCCTTCTGTTTGTGTGACCATTACAAAGAAAGGACACTGGCAGCTCAGACAACATTGGTATCCAGCCCCCGTGTACATCACCTCACAGAGCACAGCTGTCTTCATGAGTTCTGCAGCTGCAGAAATGACAGCCTTTCTCTTCCACTCTGCAGCCTATGAACAGACTTACCTTTTAAATATTAATGAAGTGCTCTGCCCACCTAATGAATGGAAGTCTCCTCTCCTGAGTTAGATGGGGCCTTGGCAAGCCAGTTAGTACAAGATTTTGCAACTCCTACCAGTGCCAATTATCTCTGTTCTAGGAAGTGCTCACTGACTGAGAGCTTTCTGGTGAGCTGGCAAAAACCAAATTGCCAAAAATAATTTTCCCCCAAGGGCACAATCCACTTTGATATATTTCCTACTTCGAAAAAAATAGCAAGTGTTTCAGAACTGCCACTGATTCCTAAAGTGTTGGGCTGCTATTAAAGCACCAGCCTCAGATTTCAGCTTGACTTCCCTTGGTTTTAAACCATTTGCCTTGAAATGTAAAAGAGAGTATTATTTAAGTGAATAACAATGTAACACAGCCTGAGTGTATATATAGATATGTATATATACACATCATATATTAACCTCAGGATAGATAGTTTAGGGCTGAAGCAGCAAGATACCAGGAACAATTACGAGAATTGCAGGATTTTTAGGAATCCAGAAACAGGAGAAATAAGAAAGAAGTAGTAAAATATTAAGTTTTAGGACAACTTACAGAAGATGCGATTGATTTCATACAGTATAAGTTGTCCCTGCTTTCAGCCATTAACATGGATAGAAAGCACAGATCAGGGAAACAAATTCGAGAGATCTTCAAGGGAACCGTGGGAATCCTCAAGGAGCAATGTCCCATCTCAGCACCTCCTGACCTCTAAATCCTGCCTGGCATGCCGTGCTCCAATGCCCACAGGCTTTCATGCCAGTTAAGTCAAAGATTTGTATGCTGTTTGTGCATTTAATCCTGAGCTTTCCATTTCCCAAAGGAGGGTCTTAGTTTTCCTTATGTCACTACAGCTCAAAGGCAGCGAGTTATGACGTTTAGAGGCTAAGGAAGGAAATGATCAATCTAACAGGCTCCAGTCTCCCACCTTCAATGCAGTGGCACTTCAGTGCATTGAGGAGACTGGAAATAGCTGCTCAGTTACTGCCCAGGAAAAACTGAATGTGGTGTTGATCACTAATTTATAGTTACCCAGACCCAGCCCTTATTGGGTACCTTATTGGTACCTTATTGGTACCATAAAGGTGTTTCTGTTTCTCAAACAATTCTCCAAATCTTTGTGACTCACAGTATGGTACAACTATGACTGAGGGGCAACTGAGATACCAGCTAGCCCCAGCACCCCTGAAAGTTTAATGATTAAATATATAGCATGTTCTTACTTTCATGTATTTTATGCAGCTCAACTGCTGCCAAGGACAAAACCCTAAAAGAGTTTCCCTTATAAGCATGTTTTCCAGCTCACCAATGCCTGCTCAAACTTCAGTGTTCACAGCCTGGAAAAAAAGCAGTCATTAAATTGTATTTATTTATGGAAGATTTTCCTAGGTGCTAGAGAATGCACTCTCCTTGCTCCAAGTTTTTCACCGAATAACTTTTTGAATAATCTTTTATGCACTGGGGTATTGAAATATTAAGCTCTGACAAAAAGAAGGCTTCATGGAAAAACTCAAATTAGAATCATCTCTTTTTAATGAGCCAAGTCTATGGCTGTTTCTCGTAGTTTTCCATAGTGAAAGAACTGAGTTCTTGGATAAGGTGAGAAGCAATCAGAAGTGTCAGCAAAAAGAACACACTTTCCCCTAGCTGCTATGTCAGTCTAATTCTATGCTAGAAAATCATACATTTCTCAGTACTCTCAGGAAAAGAAACCAACTGAATTATTACTTACAGTCACTGAATTGCTAACATCACCTCGTATGCCAACATGGAAAAGGTCTCCCAGTGCCAAAATGCTTATACACCCAAGCATATGGAAGTATTCAAGAACAATGAAACTCTAGAGAGTTCCTGGCTTTATATCATCATCTACAAGTGAGATATTGTATCATCTTCAATAAAAGAGAAGAAAAATCAATCCCAATAACACCCTGTTCACTAATCAGATGACAGATTCACCCCTTTCACTCACCCTCTCTTTTCCTGCAGACTTCCTTTACGTGATGTCTTCCATGTACTTAAACAAAATTCTCCTCCTTTTGAATTTTATTGGTGGATTTTTTGCCTAAAGGGCACGTCTGACCTAAAACTATTATTTTCTAGATGGCCTAACCTTTTTTTCATAGAATCAAGCCATTTACATATAAGTACTGAAACCTACATATGGACACAACTAGGGATTAATGGGGAATGTTTGCAGTCCTCCCTTTTCCCCATTTCACTATCCAGTGTGCAATGAAAGTGCTTGTGTAACATAATACAGATTCACAGATACTCAACTTGCTCCTTAACAGGATAGGGCAATATAGAATAGTCTTACCAGTCTTTCCCCCTCCCATGTTTCAGGGTCTGTAAGCTGACATGCATCCTAGTGCAGGATGAATAATCATCCAAATATCAGGAAATAGTCAAATGTGTAACCATGCATATGCAACCTCCCCTCTGAATGTACGGCATGCCTATGCATAAAATACAGAAGTAACATCACAAACTGAAATAAAATAACATGATTACAGACTATGTATCAGCTAATGCTGAACAGTCCACCCTTTGCTCTATTTTTCATTAAAAATTCATACTCTATCTTTTTAGGCAAAAAGAAATTGGAGGAAAAAAGAGCATCTTAGAAAAAGTCATTTGAAGTCTTTCAAGATCTGCAAAGTTGGTGCCTAATATAAACTCCATAATCTGGGACTACCTGGCTAGATCATCCTGCCAGAATGTCCCGGCCTATGTGGGAACCTGGAAGAGGGACTTACTGCTGGTCCATACATCAAATTACAGACCTGAATGAAGCTGCTCCGAGATACAGTGAGAGGTTTTTCTAAAGATCAGAGTTGTGATGGAAGCTCTGAGTAGGAGCTGGCAGTCTACACAGCCTGTCTGCAGGGTAATCGGAGCCTCTCAATAAACCCCGTGCCCTGCCCGACTCATCCCTATTCTCCATCCCCACGGTCTGGTTTGCAGATACTTTGTATTCCCTGAATTGCCTCACTGCTTGAGCTACTCGAGCACAGAGTTAACAAAACTCAAACGTGAGCTCATGCAACTCTGTCTTTATAAAGGGAGGGAAGGGAGAAGCAGAATGAAGAAAGTGCAGACAATGCTGTTGCTTTACCATGGGCCTTTCTCAAAGCTATTGATTTTCTGTCGTAGCTTTCTACTGAAATCACAGCGTGGCCTTCTGGCTGACTGAGATGCATTTTTGTGTACACATACTCCCTGGCGTCTCTATATTATCACATTATCCTCACATGCCAATTCTCAGCATCCCTGTCACTACTAGAAGCTGACACACAAGTTTCCTTTATAAAAACATAAAGCTGCAATAAATTCCAGTCCAGCTTGAACCAAAATCCATTGTTGCTGATTCTTATTCATAGTACCTTATTCCCAGTATCAAAATTCTCCCTCTCCTTGTTTTTCTATCTTTGAGGGGAAATGCTGTTTTCTGAGAAGCTGTGCTAAAACTCCAATTAACATGTATAGCACTAAGCAAAAAGCACACCAGCAAACAGTCCTTTTTTAAGCCTATTTTTAAATCATATTACATTCAAGACATGCTCCCTCTGTTGCGTAGGCCCACACAGTCACTTAGGACTTACAGCTTCAATTGCTGGCTGTTTCCCAACTTTTCCCTCCCTTCTGTCTTATTCTATACCCATGGAGACAACAAACAAGCCATTTCCACAGTCAAGAGAGGCTCCTTGCTGAGTCAAAAGAATGAGCCCTAGTTAGAGAGGAAAATACTCCTAGACACAGGTGTGCAAGCAACATCATAATTACAGTCAGAATAGATGGCCTGCAAATTGCAGTGTATTTGTAATTAACAGTGCTCTATAATGAAAACCACTCTGTGTGCGATTACAATCTAATAATGCCTCATAGCTGCATGAACAGAGCTTTATTTCACTGAGAAAACATGGATTGAATATTCACAGAAGGAATCCACCCTATAGTGCAAGATCCTCAAGTCACAGATGAAACCGTAGGTTTATTCAAATATCGATCAAATTAAATCTGTTCTTAAACACTACTTTACCACAGAGATTTAAGGCAAGCTAATGGGAGCTGCATCACGGAAATCTTTTCTGGAATCTGATGAGATGAATCTGCAGGTCCTGAGGGAGTTAGAAGATGAAATGGCTAAGCCACGATCCATCATATTTGAGAAGTCATGGCAGTCCAGTTTTATCTTATTCAATGAAATAATTAATAGAAATAAAACCAGCAAATCTGTCTCAGTTTCTCAGCAAGTTCCTCCTCTCCCTAACTCAACTTGGACTCAAGGGTCTTTTCCAGCTTAAACGATTCTATGGTAAATGGTAAAAAGGACAAGAGGCACAGTTGCAGCAGCCAGTACAGATTTTATCCCGGAGTTTATAAGTCACTTTGCAGAAAGTGTAAAGCACTTCAAAACTCTGCTGGTGCCAGAGAATCACCATTAACGTCAGTTTTTAATACATCCATGGTTAATTGAATGAATTTCAGAGTAAAGATGTTAGATATTTGCTCATTTCCAATTCAAATGTTATTCTGATGAGGTCAGGCCCTAACTGTACAAGGACGCCCAGACCTGCAGGATAATGATAAAAACATGTCCCAATTGCTTAAGAAAGAATTATAACAACGATTAGCATTTGTATCACACTTAGTGTCAAAGTATCCCCGAGTGCTTTACAAAGCACATCCCTGGGCTCTGCCCCGCGGTGCTTATCCAGCAGTCCTGGAGCTCAGCAGCACAACTGCTTTATGCACCAGGCCTTCATCCTCCTTCAAAGGTAGCACTGGCAGAGCCAGGCAGATCAGACTGAGTGGTCAGAGGGCAATATTGCTGCATTCATGGAGCAAACAAATCCAGCAGTTCTGAGAGCTCCTGGGGCTATCTGGCTTTCTCCATGCCTCCTGTAGGAGCAACTTCCTAACCCCTGTCCCTTTGGCAGTACAAGAATATCCCTGTTGGAGCAACTTAAGTCACCCAGGGCCACAGAATGCCCCAGTCCTAATCAGCTTTGGACACAGCTCATTGTGAGAGAAGACAAAATATGACAGGAATGAAGGAAAGAAAACCTGGCTTATCTATACTGATTTTGGTGGTGTTCTGACAATTCATGTCAATCCAAAAATCTTGGCCAAAATAGTTTTAAATGGTAGCACAAAGTTAAAAGGAAAATGTGGTGTCTCACCATACTGAGAGATTAGTTTTGTCAGAACAAAACCTCCTATTGCTGACTTAATGACTTGGCAAAAGCACTGTAAATAAAGGCAACACTGAATCTGCCAATTCCCAGCTTGTCAAGCTCCTCAACAACCAGCAAACCACAAAAGTAATTACAGACAGTTAAAATGCAAAGAGCAGGAGGCCACTTTCTAAAAGGCAAAATTACTGTGTCCCTAGAGGCTGGATTTAAGTCTACACCCTGAATTAATTTCCATTCATTTCCATCTGAAATTTGTTTGGCTTTCCCCAGGTGTAGGTTTGAGGTGTTTTCAATTTATCTGAGACTTCATCATGAAGGAACTTGCAGTGCATACTTCAGTGACATATTTAAGTCCTTCATCCCCATGACATTTGGCAATAGCCAGCTTTCTGTGAGACAGGCTTCTAATCAGCTCAAAATTAAGACCTTCTTTTCAGTATCTCTATTTAGAGTTTTCAGTATCAATGGGTCTTGTTTGTCTCAAAACAAACAATTTATTTGCAGGGACATGTTGAGAATCCTATGCACCTGTTGGCTCCAGGGCCTAAAGATGCTCCTGTGAATATTTAATCTTGTTTCCTGTATAAAAGTGATACGAATTTCATCACGTGTCCACAAGTTCTTGTATTCCTCAGAACACTTCTTGATTTCTGAATAGAATCACACACACACATTCAGCATGGAAACAAGTTTGAATCCAGCTACACATATGTTGTAACAACAACAGAGGGAAATAAATGAAATGGTGCGATCCTTTCACATTGCCCATGCAGTGCAAGAAGTGTTGAGCTTGTGGGAATGCTCTTGTTCTCAGAAAACAAGAGATGATAATCATCCAAAAATTGTCAAAGAAAGTAAATGACTATCATTTTGACTGCTGGCTAGAAAGCCTATGGTGGGAAACACTAGCTCCTGTCTGGAATTGCATGCAGCAACATCTGTGTGTCCAGTTCCTCTCTGCACCAGCATAACCCCTGACTCAGCTACTGTGCTGTAACTGTGCTGCTCAACACTCTGAAAGCTGCTCACTGTTGGGCATTCACACCATTTAACTTTAGGCATTCCCAGTTTGATACCTCACCTCTATGTACAGTTACTGAAGGGAGGCAGGTTCCTAAAAGGGGTTCTCTGCGTTACCCTCCAGAAGCCTTATTTTCCTTCGGGAGCCCAGGTTCTTAAGAAGTATTCTAAGAACATCCTCTATTGTTTCACTTTTCTATCTCTTGGGTAGAATATGCACTGTTCTTTCACAGTAGATAATTTATTCAGAGGCATTTTCCAAGTCAGAGGAGCTACGCTCAGCCCCAGCTGAGCTTCTTAGTAAATTTGCCCTGTGCAGGACAGCAAATACAGAGAGGACAAAGCTAAGGAGTGTTCAGCTGCAACAGTCTGAGGCTACACAAACTCCTCAGCCTCACCAGAACAAAAAGAGTTTAAATTTGATGAGGAGGAACTCTTTTATAAATCTGGGAACAGAAGGTTCCTGTGTGTACTGTACTTTCCTCTATGGTTTCCCAAGGCCACAGAGGAGCCCAGGCAGATGCTGATTTGGAGAAGCCCAGACCATTTCTGCCAGTTGCTAACAGGGGCAGGGCTGAGCAGGGCAACAACCCCAGCCCTGCTGTTTGCAGCTGCACATGGGAGTGCACACGCAACACACCGACTGCAGACCCTTTACGTGTCATCTGTGGAAATAACAAGGTCATTCTCAGGGATCACTAGGAATCACACTGCCAGAGTTATACACCTTCATGGTGTGAACTGCTTTGGGCTCAGACAACATTGTGGATCGTAACCAAGGTCAGCAACGTTTTAATACTTTCCCGTTTCTTACTTCAGCACACAGAAGTAACTAAAGTCCCTGTAAGACCTATTGTTTCCTGGCATTCTCAAGGCACAACCAGAAATCAAAAATTTCCAGTTGCTGTTTGAGTCCTTGAGGTTAAATCCTCAAGATTTAACTTGCTAGAGTATATCTGCATACTTCACTAAAAAGCTCCATTAAAGCAAGATAGATTTGTGTCAGATGAGCATATGACAGCCTCTTTCTTCCCCTTATGCCTCCTTACCACAGACATACCAAGCACCTTTTTGAAAAACTGGTGCTTTGTGTAACACTTTTAAAGAACATTGCTAAAAAAGCAGTCTTCATTATTCACAAAAGACTACATAAGTTACCAGGCTGGTATTTCAGTCTTCCAGTGTTATTTCTTGCCAAGAATATACAAGTTAATATGACCTTTTACAGCATTTACCCTTAAGATGCCTCCAAGATACAATGGGATTACAAAATTTGAAATCTGCTGAGGCAGATCAAATATTTCCTATTAGAATAACCTGAAAAATACAGGGTATACCCATGTGTTCCCTAGAAATTCTCGTTCAGTAGGTTTCAGCTTTTTTTTCCCCCTCTCTGCTGATTTGCAGACCCTTAAGCATTTCCCTCTAGATCCCCCAATGTCAGCATAAAAATAATATTCTTGCCTTTCTTAATTACCTTTCTCAGATCTCTAAGAAGTAGCTAATATACCTCCAGGGATCCATAGAGAATAATCTGAAAATGATGAGTTAATAACCTCATAAGGACAGGCCCTCAAGCGATTGCCCTTCAAAGAAGGACACACTTTAATAACACTGTATATATTATATACTAGGTACCCATTCTTCTATCTTGCATTACAGAAGTAACAACTGCAATCTTTGTAATCCTTTGAAACGAGGTTTGTTTAAACTGTCACAAAACCTGCCCAGAGCACACTGGGGAAGTCAGGATCAGCAGAACGGTGAATCCCAGGCTCAGTAATTACACACAGCTACTGTATGCAGAGTAGACTTGATGGTAACATTTATTTTTATAGGGCTCCCTCCGTGAGGAGGGTTACAAAATGCTCCATGCAGAGCCAATCACTCACAGTTCAAGCAACCAGGGATGGCGCTGAATGAAACCCTCATTTCGAAAGCAAAGTAATAGAGATTTTAGTGCTGGAACTTTTAACGGTAATGCACACCAGAGAGAAATAGCACTTAGAAAAATGTACTAATGATACTGTCTTTTCAATAGAGACATCAGAGCAATGATTTCTATGGCGCTTTTGATCCTGGACTCTGAAGGTCAAATTATCTGTTCAGGAGCTGATGCATAAGTTTTTATGAGGCTCTCATTAGCCTTAGTTTGAAACTTTCAGTGGTGCACATGCTTTTGCTAGACACAATTTAGAGGTAAATTCGAGGAAGATGAAGTCTATTAAAAAACAGCAAACTTCAAACCCAACTATTCCACTCAGGGGTTTTTTTTATCTGAATGCTCATTAGATAACTCAGAACTATTCTCAAACTCCAAGGAACACTCACCTAGAAAGTCTTGTAAAGCATATTGCAGGCAAATACAACTCTGGTTTGTAAAATCAAGCCTAGATAACAAACTTGGCCAACTGGCATGATCCAGGGTACCTTTCTCTGAAATGCTGGGACACTGACCTGTGGGAAGGGGGGCGGGGAGGGAAGAATTCAAGACCACTTCTTAAGATTGTGCAGAAAAACAAATTTTCAAGTGTTTATCCACAAGACCAGGTGCCCAGTTCACAAGATAAAAAAAAGCCTGGTTGTAACTTTATCACCTCAGCAAGCAGGTAAAAGTGTATCAGTGCTCTTTTAAGCCTTAGTCCTGCTTGCAGACATGAAATCTTTGACAAACATTATCCTTGTTGACGAAACAAATAAGCTATGTAATGTTGGCTCTAACCTGCAGCTGAAACGTGTGTTTAAATTATACACAGAACAAACTCAAATGCGGTCCATGCTTCAAACGGTTCTCAAGAATGTATTTAAAGATTTCTGTGAAAAATTTGCAAAAAGAAAAAATCCAAACCTGTTTCAAAAGTTCTTTGCCTAAGGCAGCAGGTCTATCTCTACATTAAGTTTTCATACACAGAGCTAGAGAGCAGATGTCCAGTGTGAGCAGAGAGTTTTCGGTAAAGATCTCTCAGTCATAGATTTGTGTGAGCAGCACGTGCCCTGTTCAACAGAAACATCCAAAGCCCAAAGATCAGGATTGCTTAACCATTTCACATAAAAAAGATGAGGAAGAAATACAGACAATATAGTAGCTCATTGAATGATGCTGTTAGCTGGCAAGTCATCTGTCAACCTGCCACTGGGCTGCCCGCTGGAAAGCAACACAAATCTGCACATCAGGTGCTGGATCCAAACGACAGCAGGAGGTGGCTGGCGTTTAGTGCCCCATGAAATAAACCCAAAGTATTTAAACTTTCAGGACTTACTTTCAAACAGCCCAATGACCCCTTCCCTTCACAGCAGAGACTGTGTGGTAGCCATCATGTGGTCTGTGATACCTTTCATCACCAAAAGGCTACTGCCACCAAGGGCTCTCCCTCTTCAAACCAGCACAGCAGGTTTTCTCTTCATCTGGAGTTCTGCAAGTAGTTCTACCCAAGGCTGTGTTAGCACAGACAGTGAGAGTAAGAGAGGAAGTGTAAGCCCTTGCATCGTAACTCTCAGCATTCACAGCTGTGCTATTGCACCAGGGGTAGCTGAACAGGGGAATAATTTCGGAAAGCTGCCAGTCTAGGCGAGGCTGTAATGAAGGGACTCTCACCATGGATGTTTTGTTATGCAAGAGGCAGCTTATCAGGGCTTGGCTGCCATCACTATCACAGTGATAGGCAGGAACACAGGAGACCTCAACTGTAATCAGCTTTCCCTTGCACTGAAGAATACCACGCAGAGTAAATAAATACAAACCATCCTCTGCTCAGGGCTATCTGACATCTGCTCATGGCAATAATGCTTTTCAAAGACATCCATGATTGCTAGATTTGCCTTTTCTTCCTGTCCATCAACCTGTATTTCTACTAAGCTTAAACAGTAAGAAGGGGGAAGAGGGATAATAAAAGAAGGGAAAGGGAAGTTTTGAGCTTGAAGGCTGAGCCAATTTCCCTCCAAATGACAGCCCCCATTCATAATGCTGAACATCTCTGTGAACAAAACACACAAACAGCAGGTATGTACCATTTTACAAGTGGCACACAAAATATTCCTAAAGTTTCAGTTCCATGAACAGAGATTGATATTTAACAAACAAAAAAAGGAGATTCATCTGAGGAGTACTTCCCAACTGAAAAGGAAATACTTCCAATGGCTTCTCTGGCTATTCAGACACCTGTTTTCACAGTCCTTTTGTGAAAACCTGAACACCATTTGCTCTGTACTGCACATCATGTTAGCTAAAATTAACATTTTTGCCTTTCAACTTTTTCAGCTGGCTGAATTCTGACTTTCCAGGCATCACTTCTGTTTGCAATTTTAACCTGGTTTAATGTAGACGGAAATAGTGCAGAGTGTTTCAAGCTGCCTGGTTCTGAAAGAACAGAAAGGATGTAATCTCGGAGGTGGGAAAGGAGAGAAAAAGAAATGCTTTGTTGTATCACAGTGCTCCTTGTTCAAAGGGCTCCGTGACAGCTCAAAGTTTTGACAACACAGCTGCATTTATATCTCCTTGTGATGAGAGTTCCCATCAGCTCAAACCTGGCATTGTGCCTGACTGGCAATTCATTACTTACTGTAGTGTAGAAGCACTTTTTAAACCATAGCAGTTCCTCTTGAATGTTACCTTTCCTCTCTACCCTGAGCATGCCGAGTAGCTGACGTGCCTAAGTGGAATGTCACCACTGAGCTCTGGGGCTGCATTCCCCGGCTGGTGCAGAGGAACAACCTGTTTATTCCAAACAGGGACCTGAGACTGGTGCTTTAAATTCTACTCTCTTCCCATCCACTACAGAGATAGCCAAGATATGTAAAATGAGTAATGAAGGAACAAAAGCATAAAGCAGGGCTCCGTTCAAGAATTAATGTGCTCATTTTAACTCAACAAGTTCAATCTTCCCTATTTACAGCCTAAATTTTCTGCTTTAACATAGACAATAGAGGGAGAACACTGCCACTGCTTCCTTCATGGTAAGCAGACAGGTGCATGCTGCTTGTTGGAGGAAAAAAATGAGCCTCCTAATAGGATAATATAGTTTAGATTATATTAAGTACAGAAAAATTGAGATGAGAAAGCCTCAAGGGCATGAATATCAGGAAACGTGGGGCTGATTACTACAAAGTGCTGAGCATCCACAGTTCCTGATGAAGTCACTGGGTGTTACATGTGCTTTATAATATGATCACTACAGTCTTTTCACAAATAATGGGTGAAAGGTAGATTTTCATACAACTACACATCCAAGTTTCTTTCACTGAGTATTTTTTAAATGTAAATTTTAAAAATATGCAGCTCATAATTCTACACATTTAAACCTCCATGAGTGCACAGAGCAGCACTATTATTAATAATCCATATATAGAACGTAGAAATCATGCAGCACTCAATGAACATGGCACTACTGGATATTCAAACAAAGGAACAACATTACGGATATATTCCTTGAATGAAGATCAATTCTCTTGACGAACGTAATGAAAAGAAACTAAGGGCTAATGAAAAGATCAATCAAAGAAAATTCAAAGACTTCCAGGTATTTCTTAAATTAGAGATTAGGGGGAAAGTGCTTTTGTGTCCCTGGGATTTTCCAGTGTGTGTCTGAGGGACCAGCGTGCTCCACAGTTTAGCAGGACATGTTCTGACAGTGGATAAACAAAGGATCCTGCAGTACCAGCTGCACCTACCTGTGGGCTTGGCAGCCTGAACTACTATCATTTTAGTGAAAGTGAAGGTACTGCAGTAAAAGAACAAGATAAAGACTTGGCAGCCAAGAGCATTCCTGAAAAACCTTTGCACCTGTGCCAAGGGCACATCTCTGCTGGTATCATCCCAGACAGGAGCCCAGAGCTAACAGGATGAAGGGCAGGAGCTCTAGTAGAAAGTCCATCAATGATACTTTAAGTAACTTGGACTGTGAGCCAAGAAATGAATAAATTATAACATCACAGTCTGCACTCATGTAAGTGACAGGTTGCTAAATTAATACTTATTTTGTGTTAGGGGTGCTCATTACCTGCAGAAATGTTTATGTGATCTCTAGAAGAAAAAATGCGCCTTTTTTTTTTTTTAATTACTGTTATTGGCATTTCTACTGACAGGGGAAAATACAGAACCATACAAAACTGCCCAAATCACAACATAACACTTCAATGTGTTCATCAACTAATGTTAATCTATAATTGAACACCATGTAGGTACTCAGAAAATCCATTTATCTATATAGATTGTTCCTTCAGGATCAGTGCTTCAGGTTCCTTTACATAAGGAAAGGCATCCAAGGTCTAGGACACTGTTCAAAAAATAAAAAACATGGATCTTCAGAAATACTCACTAGACATTTCAGAAAAGACATCTGACAATTAGAATGCTTGATAACTTCAAAAAGAATACACTCACTGAAGATGTCCACCATAGAAAATGTCTGTAAAGACATAAAAGGACTTGATTGACTTTGAAAATAAGTAAAAACTTGTTCAAAACTGTGATCCTGAGGTTTACCCCAGCCTTACACACATGGTCCTTCTTTTCAATTTTAAAACAAATTTGGCAAGGAAAGCAAATATATTTTTTTTCTAACAGTTTTCAATATTATCTGTTAACTGTCTCGACTTACCAAATCAAAGTTGCGAGGTAAAAAAATTGAGACAAAACCATGAAAATCACAACTGAAATCAAAAAAAAGGAAGACTTGTATCTCCATTAGAGAGGTATTACTGTTACTTCCTCTGAGTAAAAAAGCTTTGCTGTGAAGACTCACAACTCACATCTACTTTTGAAACAAAACCCCAAGCATGCCCTGATGATAAGCAAAATATCAGAATGGGTTCAGTGTTAGGTTCAAACAAAAAGCACGGGGTAATAGCACTGGCACAATTCAGGACAGAGAGAAATACTCTGCAACACGGTAGTAGTCTTTATATTTATTGAAAAATACATTTGTTTGCAATACTACACTGTAAACCAATTGTTATCTTTCTCAAAGACTCATAATCTCACAAGTATTCATTTCCTCCAGTGGCCCCAGTTGTTCATATGGATTTGTAAGAAGTTGGAGATCAAAAGTCTTTTGAAACCTTTTCACTGCCAGAAAAAGATGAGAGCATGAGCCTTGGCAACATGTAGAAGGAAAAAAACCTTGTTTGAGGACACAGAGAATCATGTCCATGTGTGACAGAGACTTTGTTAATGGCAACATGCAGGTTATTGCTGTGCAGCTGAGGAGAGAGTGCTCCAGTGTGTGCACACATGTGGTAATTGGGAAGAGCCTTTCCCAGCACATCAGCCAGCTCTGGCTGTGAATTGTGAGTTGCTTGTTATGATGGATGGTTCAGGCTCACTAAGACAAGCACATGAGGTGTCCAACCTTACCTGGAGATCATCTGAGCAACTATCCGAAGTAATGTGTCTCCTGCCATGAAAAAGAACTGGAGCAACCGAACTTCTGCTCCTTCTCTTGGATTGAGATTTCAATAAAACTTAATAAAAACAGTTTTCCAGCGTAAGCAAAGAGATGATACCAAATCACTACCTGCGTCACAGATCTGCTGAGAACTTGGGGATAAGGACTGATAAGCAGACAGACTTTATTTTCCTTATTTGCAGAAATAGGAAACAAGGCAAATTGGAAACGTGATATGCCTTAAAAGGGAATCATGTTTTGAATGCCTCAAGGACAGGCTCCATGAGAGCACTCAGAACTGGCACTCTGAGCTAAAGGAAACTCAAATTATTAGTTTGCTCTGAAAACCAAAACTGCTGTGCTTTACTCTAAAAACATTAAAATACCACACAGTCTGCAGGACAAAGCCAAAGCACGTCAGCAAATCTCTTACCTCCTTTACAACTCCTCTTCAGTATTTCAAAAATTAACCGCTTATCCCAGCTTTATCTAAAGGAGACATGACATTTCATGAGACTTATTCATATTCTGATATGTCTAACTAATAGGAGATTTCTAGAAAATACTGTTTGTAATAGGAATGATAGTGTGCATCTGCTCCTTGCCCCACTTCTGCTTTGCAGTATTTTCAGTAAAAGACTACATCTGAATTTGATCTCCTTCTTCCACTGGTCTCCTTGGTACTCAGAGAGCCAAAGTCACCACTGAAATCTTGGCAGAGGCCAAGCTTTAATTCACCAGTAATGCAACCCATTAGAATTGCAGATAAACTGTTTAAATGCTGGATACATTTATGCAAGTTGTATATGAGACTATCATTGATTTATCCTTTGCCAACCATTTAAGCCCTCTGGAACAAAACAGAGACTTTCAGAAAGCTACTAATGTTCAGTTCAGCAACACAACACCTATGAGTGAGAGCAAATGCTACTTTTACAAGCATTCTTCTGTACCCTGAAGAGAATACAAATTATTGGTATGAAGAATTTTTACAATTTACTGTTCTTTCATTTCTTGACTTCACAAAAGCATTAATTCATTGATTTTTTAAAGCCAAAACTACTGATGAAAGGGTATCAGCCTTTACTGTACTATAAAGTGCTGTCTGCTGCCCTCCAAAGGCACTGCTCCAAATTAAAAGATGATTCAACTCTCTAAGGTGACCTTGTGAAATAACATTCATGTGTTTACTTTCTCTGCCTTCCAAATCACCCTTGCTCAATTTAGAAGTGAAGAAACTATAGTTTTCCTAATTGCCAGCCCTGAAAACTCAAAGTTTTCTGAGACTCCAGCTGAGTCCTTCAAGCTTGTGCATCAGCAGGAACAATAAACACAGGGAAATAGTTAATGGTTCTCAATGAAGAGAGCAAATAGTTAATGATCCTGGGAGCTAGCTGCAAGCAGGATGGACTCCAGCTCACTCATTCACAGCTGTGCTGAATCTGCAAGGCTCACAATAAAAAAGCAATAAAAGTTTGTTTTTGTCACCAAAACGATGTCATAATTCATAACACACAAATACTTCAGAGCTGCTCTGCAAGAAAGTGGCCGATCTACACCTTAATTTCATAGAGCAGTAAACCAAAGGTTTTCTCTGCCTTTTTTTCTGAAATGGCACCCTTTATAGAAGATATATGTTAGCATGGGCAGCAGCTCAAAAAGTCCTCCCTGGGATGTGAGGCTGATTGGTTTTATTTTAATGGAGTTCCAACATGATCCCAAGCAGCTGGCTTTAGTCATGGCTGATGGATTTGACTCCCTGTACTTGAGGAAAATCTTAAATTCCTCTCCAGAGCAAAAAACTAACCTACATTCCCAGCAGGCTCACAAAGGATCACCAAGAACAAGCATTCTTCCACCTAAGAAAACAGAGTTAGAGCAGGGCACTGGGTCACTAGTTAATCTCCTATTGAGACAGGAGAAGAAGCAGAGTTGTCAAACTGCTTTTCTGCCACTGAAGCTCAAAGCTTCAGCCATCACAAACTGGCCCTGATAGAACTTGACTGAAACTGCCAACTTGGAAGTTGAGCACTGATTGGATTGCACTCCCAGACACTGCTAGCAATCACCAGCAGTGCTTGCAGGACAACTTGCAGCACCTGACTCAGCCCTTGCTGGACGATGGTAGCAGCCATTGCCCAGAATGAAACATCCCTAAATTACAGCCATTTCCTGCCTACACACCAGAAGTCACAGGACTATGTCTTCCACAACGTCACTTACCTACTTTTGTCCCATGCTGCTCCTTGCAGCAGAAGACAAGCTTCCCTTCACAGTTTAGAGACAGACACTAGAAAAGTCTGCTGCTGAGTGGAAATTAAAGCTGTAGTAACCATTAAGCTGAGAAAACTCTGTTAATTTTAGGAGATAAATATGACAATGCTTATTCCACCTCCTATACAAGACTCCTTTAGGTATTCCTGAGAAGATGCATGTTTCTTTCTCACACATTTACTCTTCCACATTCAAATACAACCCTCTCCTGATTCCAAATTGGTGTTTGCATCAATGGCCTATGGTGCTTTCTGAGACTGGTTATCTTTAAACCAGCCTACTCAACAGGGAACACACTACATTTCCATGTTCTGCATAGATCTATTCTTTTAACTTTTTTTTTTTTGGCAAATGTCTGAAATGAAAGGTCACATAAAATGCACCATATGGAGCAAAACAAGATATGTCAGCTCTATTTTGTTTTTTGTTTTGGTATCTAGAACCAAGTCCACACACACCTTTCTTTTTTTTCTTTTAATGTAACCAACTATCTGCACAACTTTACAGAAGGCTACGAAAATGAGCTAACTAAACCAGCACTGATTACTTTTGCATGGAAGCCTTCTAAGCCCAGGTGCAAGTCAGAAGCAGATGTGGACATCCATTTTCTCTTTATTTTCAGGCAAGCAGGCCTATCTCTCTAACTTTATTCACCACCCTTGGGAGATATTCCTGCTGCCATGGTATAAGGATGCCAAAAGGTAGGTTCTATGAAGAGATTAATTTCCATTCAGATATAGGAGAGAAATTAGTTCTCCTGGAGGGTAGTTCACAGCAAGACCTATAACTAGGCCCTCAGAGTATCACTTCTGATAAAGCTCTTTACCCCCACTGAGGAACCAGAGAGAGGAGAAAGGCTGACTTCTTAAATCATGTCGCTTAAATCAGGCAATTTCAGTATTTTCTCATGGCTGAAATGGAACGTTTTGGGGCTTGAAGCTTTTCCTGATTTTTTTTGTACTTGAATTCAATCAAATCCAGCCTATTTGCATAAAAAGCTCGTTTGGAAATAACTAACTAGAAGTGCCAAATTGCCAGCCCTGGAGGTGAAGCATTTTTTATGAGCAGTATGGAGTTCTCATGAGCAGAGGCAAGGGAAATCTCTCAGCACAATCACTTTCAGTACCCTTCATACACGGCTAGCACATAAAGACCACCAAAAGTTATGGTAGGGAAGGATTGTTCTCAAAACCCTTGTAAATTGTACAATCTTTGCTAAAAATTCTAAATAGCTTTAAGTGTGTATAAACATGCACTGTCCTTTATTAGGAACTCTTAAAAATATTTTGATTCATTTCCCATTGAATTTTAACCAGTAATTAGCTTTATGAAGATCACGAGGTGTGTAATGTGTAATGCAACTTCCATCTATTTCCATCCTGAAATGAATCAGAAAAATGAGGAACTTAATGGTAGAAGGTTCTCGTGATTCACGGTGGGTTTATGAGTTGTCAGAATGAAGAATAAATGCAGTAGCTTAGTGGGAAAATATAACAGCCATTATGTACATGACAATAACCCAGGTGCAGTTTCAGAATTGAGAATATCCTCATCCAGCAAAAGCAATTAAATACATGCTTAACTTTAAGTAATCCCACTGGAATCTACAACATCTAAAAAGTAAGCAGTAATCATGAAGCAAAATGTTACTCCTCATTCTGAAAGAATATTTATATAACTGAATGTCCTAACTGAGGTAGAAGAAGAATTGCATGGTGAATTTCTCACTCTTGAAATTATTTACCAAAACTTTGAGGTATTATTTTAAGTGTGTGTGTGTGTATGTATCTGTGTGA
Source organism: Chiroxiphia lanceolata (assembly GCF_009829145.1). Taxonomy (NCBI): domain Eukaryota; kingdom Metazoa; phylum Chordata; class Aves; order Passeriformes; family Pipridae; genus Chiroxiphia; species Chiroxiphia lanceolata. The sequence continues at coordinate 29,816,173 of NC_045644.1, forward strand.
AAGAGCACAAAAAAATACCTTGTTTCCATTTGGAACCCATTTGCTTACATGTTGGAAACACCAGAGTTTCTGGAAAGCGAAGCGTGGATTACAAGAGGCCTCTGAAATGGCAACAAAATGAGTGGTAAAAAAACTATTTTGCAATTATCTTTTTCAAGTACATTCCTAATTCTGATTCTAAGTGACCTTAAAGTCCACCCTCTGACACCCTTGGCTATTTCTCTATATCACCTCTTCCGAGAGACAGTTGTTTTGTTGTACATGATCCTGTTCAGCTGTGGTTTGCTCCAACCTTTTCTCATAGCACAGCCAAGTTAAACACCAAGCATCTCTTGTGCTTTTCTGTGATAGAATTACTGGATGAAGTTCTGGGGACACAGTTGTGTGGACATCTCATTTAAACGATGGTTGAGGAAAGAGCCCCATGATGGATGAGGTGCTCAGTGGACTAGGTTCCCTAATAACTCATTAAACCCAAACAGCTCATGATTTTTTTTTCCTCACAGAGCCCAGAAAATCAACCATAATTCTGTCTTTCAGTTGCTTTGAGAATGAACCACTGGGGGGCTGATAAAGAGTGGAAAGTTTGCATTTCTCTCACAGGAGTGTTCTGATAACAGCAAGTGTAGAGAATACCCAGGACGACAGAAAGGTTTCTAGTCTGCTTATATGAGATGATTACAGGCAGCATTTTGTATGCACTTAGCAGAGCATTCAGGGTTGGCGACAACAGAGAGAATCAAAGACCATTCTTTTCCCTGTTGCTTGTGCACAGCCAAGATCGGGCCTATAGCACAGTGTCCACTTGGACTGCACAGTAACAACATCTGCATGCCTGCAAAACCCATACCTTGTGCTCTGCAGCACAAGACTCCTCCCTGGTGCACCTGGGTAGCCAACAATGCTGCCTCAGACCCAGTGACAACAGTGAGCAGGGGCAGCCCCACCAGCACTCTGAAGCCATTATTCAGAAATATTTACGATTGCAAACTGAGAATCAGACTTGTGTAGATTCTACTGAGTCATAAATCAGATCCAGAGTGGTACAGTCACGTGCTACCACATGGCTTGATCTTGCAGGTAGTGATAACAAGTTCAGGACCCTTGCTGCTGTCCCCATCTGTCCAGGCAACCAAGAACTCCTCTTTGAAAATAAAGCGACTACTGTCTGATAACTTGCTTAGCATTTTGAGTTCCTAGGAATCTCCTGCAAACAAAAAAAGACACAGGACAGCCACCTTAAAGACAGGGGTGCTTAGAATTAAGGATCCTCACGTGTGTCAGACCTGTGTTCCACTAACAGCAACACACATCTTGGGGCCTTCCCCTGCCTCACTCTTTTATCATATTGTAGAAGGTACGAAGTCTGTTAATTAGTGTTGAGGAAACAATGCAAACTAGCTGAAAGTAGCTTTTCTGCCACTGATCACTGACAAGCTAATAGGCCTGACATTTCCTTCAGCACACCATTCCTTTCATTAATGCAGCTCCACAATTATTTTTTTGAAAATTTGTATAATACTCTCCCATGATAGGAACTGATTTACAAATATAAGACAAAGATTAAGAAGAGGTGGACTTTCAGCACAGGGAAAAAAGTTATAATGAGGTTCATAGTCACAGTCAGGGAGGTTGTTATACTGACTGTGAGTCTTGGGCAGACTTAGGTAATAGCAAGGATCTCTTAAAAGGCAGAGGGGGTCAGCAGCAATTTCCTGTGATGGGGACCTGTTGCTAAAAATTCTCAGAGAACAGGAGGAGCATTTCATTTGTGGCAGGCCACATGCAGCAATTCTTATTAGCTGGACTATAAGAAGACAGTAACTGGTATGGCAGATCCCCTGTGGGAACTAATGCAGGCAGAAAGCAGCAGACAGTGCTGCACAGAATGCCTCAGGATCACAAATCAGTATTCCCCTAATGCATCCTTACTCCCTTTCCCCTCCTGTGTACTGCCATGTTTTTTCCCTCCCATCTTTTTCTCTCCCCCCCCTACCAAATGCTGGGGTCCTGTAAGACCAGAGGTCCCTCTCTTTCTGATAGTTAAACTAGGTCTTCAAAAATGACCCCAGCTCTCTCTAAACCAAACTTCACTGCCATACAAACCATGTCTTTATGAGCTGTATATTCACACCCCATTTTGTCCTACTGCTTCCCCTTCAATGGCAAAGTGGGAAGAAAATCACTGACCTACCCACTGCAGTCATGCTACAACTCACACCCTGATCAGGATTGTGCCTCCTTTCCCTCCCTGCTGAAGACCTTTTCTCCCTTTTTTCTTTTGCCTGTCTGACTCAGGCTCAGCACAGAAAGGTGTATGAAGGCTGCCTCCTCAACTGATCCCTTGAACAAGCTCACAGCGCTCTCTTATGTGAGACTGCCAACATTTCTTCAAAAGACTTGCACAACAACAAAGCCCTTCTTCAGTATTTCAATCTGAATTATTGAAAATAAATTGCTATTTTTTATTTATCCTGTTCTTTGCAGAGTCAAGCTGCCTCCAGCTGTCTATCCGAATGGCTGCTCCAGCCTCTGAGCAAAACAGGTTTTCTTGTCTTCGTCCTTATGTACATGAAATGTAACAGTAACTTCACACTCAGTCTGAACTTTGTATTTTCAAGTCTGAAAGAATTTGTCATGTGAAATACTCAACCTGAGAGGTTTGTTCTGGATTTTTATTTTCAGGTTTTCCTTGGCAAAAAGCCACCACCCTCTCTGCATGTAAACGTGATCCCTTGTCCAAAATCATCAGCTAGGGTTGGTGGATTGAAAAGTGAAACACTTTTTGTTTCCAAAGTTTCCTGGACAGGTCATGATAAAAATCAATGCCCTTGTGATGACTCTGCCTGAGGTTCTTGAGAAAAATACCGTACATGACCTTATAGTATGTTTGTACCCATCTATCCTCCCACTCTCATTCCTTCATTTTCTCAAAGTATACTTTTAATCCATTAACAAGTTTGAAATCTAAGCACTTCCAAAAAGTTGGATGAAAAAGGCAGTCCCAAAGAAGAGAGCTTTCTTAGCTGTAAAGCCTTAGACCCCAATGAGCTTTTTTATTCCCCACATACTAAAGATATGCAAGCTATTAAATCTACTCACTCCTAAGCACACAAAAATCCAATCCACACCAAGGATCAACCACAGAATCAGATTTTAGCAGGCTAAACCCCTTCACTGTATGCACTGTTCATTGAGCTGTCTGTCTGAGGTCTGACAGCTGGGTATGACTAAGCAGCAGGCTATGTCTATGAACAGGGATACTCCTTTGAGAGAGACAGATTCAAACTCCTTTTCACTTCAGTTCCAAAAGTGAAACCTGGGTCCTCCCTGTCCACACCAGGTACCCCTGACATCAGGCTTCTAGCTGCTCTTTTGCTACAGCCTGTGACATTTCCATTTGCTTCTGGAGATGCATAATTTCTTGGACACTAATGAATTTCCATGAAAGGTTTCGGTTTCAGTGAATCAGCTTTTTCTGATGAAAAATGACACTGACAGAAATTTCTCTGCCAGCTCTCTCACATTGGATAACCTTCAGAAACTCGATTCACCTCTGTGTTTCTCCATTTTGAAACAGGGCAATAATACTGACCTTTTCCTTATAACCCTCTCTGAAATCAATGGACAAAAGCACAATGTAAGAGCAAAGCATCATTGTTATTTATTATTCCAAGCATCAGAGAGACCATAAAGGAAAAGTAAAACACTGTGATATTCACTGAGGTAACAAAATAAAGCCATTCCTCTGACAACACTTTTAAAATGTTAGAGCTCAGATTCTTTTTTTTTTTTTTTCCTTTGGGTAGCTAAAGGGTTGATATAATTCCCTGATATCAAAGTGAAAAAAATTACTTACAAAGTAAGTAGGCAAAGCAAACAGAAAAAGAATTATTCTATAAGCATACAAAAAGCCACTGATACTTTTCTCTCACAACAAAATTTTTTGTTTCCAGCGTTTTCTTGAGCACACAAAGAAACAGTCATGAAAAATATCTCCATATTGCAAATGCCAGATCCAGAATTTTACACTTCAGGGGTAAAATTTCTTGATATCTCAGAATGCAACTTACATTTTAGTAACAAAAACAGATTAAGCACTCAGTATTCTGCAACTCCTATCATCAGAAAAATATCCACACAGAACAGTGTTCTATCAAATAAATCCCCATATCAACAAAGTATTTACATATTTAAATATCATTCAGCAGAGATTACCACCCAAAGTTATTTCTCCCCACACTTCAGTGAGATTATAAAATATTACAAGACACAGAAATATTCAAAAAATCTGCTCCCTTCTGCAGACAGCTTTGGAGGTACAAAAATGCCCCCTGGGTTAGTAAAGAACACTTCCTCAACCCCAGGCCCCTCAGGTTCGAGGACCTGTAGTCAGAAGGAGACTGAGAGCTTCTCTGTAGCACTACTCCATTGGAAAGGGTCTCATTTCTAATCCAGGCTGTTGCCTGAAATGGCCAAGAAGGGCAGCTTTTCAATGTCCGGGTGTGAAGTGGATCAGAAAAGGTACAAGCACAACTCCCACCCCAGACAACCTGGCTACAGGGGCAAACTGGGACCTCTGGAAGAAAGGCAGTAGGAGAAGTCACGGGAGTGTGGTGCCATCAAGACAGGTCAACCAGCCAAGATTGATGTTGAGTGCAGACGAGTTTGAGATACCCAAGAAAGCTCACACCATCAAATCTCAAGAGAAAAGGCCTCCTTTACTTGATACAATCCTGACTTCCTCTGGCAGACAGTCCACCTTAGGCTAGTACTTTATGTCCTATTTCCTTGGTGTCTCACAGTGATCAGAACTTGAACATATGGACCCTTTCTTGTTCTAAAACCTCTACACAGATGTGCCAAAAAAGGCACAAAATCCCTGCAAAAAAAAAAAAAAAAAAAAAAAAAAGAACAAGAAGCTACATATATCACAAAACATTTTGTAAGGGCCCAATTCCAGCTTATATGTCGATATAAATATAGAAAGCAAGAACACTGAGCAAGCAAGGAAAGAACAGTTTATATTCACTGACATTCAGGTTGCTGCAGTTGGTTTCGTCCTGACCTTCCTTCTCCCCACAATTCCATTATCTTTCAATTATCCAGGTGCCAAAGTATAAAAATCCTTTTAGAATCAAGGAAAATAGGAAAAATTAAGTCTTCTTTGCTACCTACATCTTTCTTTCCTACACCTTCTATTTCTAGAGTATTTTTCAATTAAGAGGTAATATAGCATGACCAGAAAAATTATCACAGGCTCCTAAAAATCCCTTTTGGCTTTGGAAAGAGCCTTTAAAATGTTAAATATCTGTCAGTGTTCAAGTCATTAAAATTCTTTGGAAAAGATTCAAACCCTGTGCCTGGGAGAAAGAATTATTTCTGTAATTGAAAGAAGAACACCAAAACACAAGTTCTTTAATAGCACTTGGACTCCTGGGAGATTAAACAATCAGCTATCTTGTCAATTCAAAACATACGCTTGGGCTGTTTTTTCTGCATTTGTTGGTTTCAAGGGAAAAACTTATTATTTAATAAAATACAATTAGAGCATTTTGCACAGGAAGTTCCAGATCCCCCCAAAAAACATGTGGAGAAGCTGGTGAATCTTCACACAGAGATTAATCCATACAGAAGGGAAATGAGAGTTAACCGTCCTGCCAGCCCATAATTAGTTTCATATCACTTACAAACTGAATGCATCTACTTGTGAGATGCTGTGAGTTATTTTCACGTCTCAGGCACAGAGCAGTTCATTTAAAGAGGCTTCTCTGTAGCTACCTATCATTTCTCCCCAAGATGGTTAAGTGGCTGCTTTGCAAAAAGCCATGCATAGAAAGAAAGGTATCTAACAGCAATGACCCTCCTAGCAAAAGGCATCAATCACAGAAACAAAATAGGTCTCTGATGAGCAGCAGCACTAAGATGATATTATTGGGGCATCTCTCTGGTCTTTCAATACTTTCAGGTACTTCACTGAATTTCATTTGTCAGAAAAGCCCTTTGCTCTCCAGCTCTGAAATCCAAGTACAACTCTTTCTTTCTCTCCGCTGGGTCAGTCTGTTTGATCGCTCCCATTCCATTCTGGGCAGACAGTTACATAAATGATGGATGAGAAACTGAACTTTTACAAAGTTCACAAGTCGCTCAGGGTCAGTTCCATCTGTTTTAGCCATGGTTGTTTGCTTTCTTGTTTTGCTGCAGGTTTTCTTTGTGGTGTTTGTTTTGGGCTTTTGTTTGAGGGGTTTTTTTGTTGCTGTTGTTTTGTTTGGGTAGTTGGCTGAGTTGTGTTTGTTGTCAGTTGGGTTGTGTTTGTTGTTGGTTGTGTCTGTTGTTAGTTTTAAAATCTCCTTTAAGTTGGTTTATGGAGCCCTAAACAAATCACAAACCTTAATCCACCTTTTCTAGGTGTCTTTCTAGTCAGTGTTCTCACTTTCTTTGGTAACTTGCTGCAGCCTCAAGCTCTAATTAGGCATGCAATCTGGGTTTTGCATATATCAACAGTTTTCATTGGCATTAACTGGAGCCATATTTGCAGAATCAAAGATTAAATGCAACCATTAGTGGCTTCTCTGTTTTTGCTGGTTATGCTTGTTGACTGTTCATTGTCTGCAAGGCTGCTCTTGCATGATAGTGCTGATTCAGGGGATCAAAGCTCTGCATCTTTTTTTTTTTTTTGTATTATTAAATTCAAACCCTGTCTAGAGCTATTGCTCTATAGAGCTTTTCATCCTGCAATAGATCCCTGCAAGACAGACACACAAATACTAGGCAGGTTTACAGGCCTGTATGGAATTGTTCTTCTATAACCAAATCCATTAGGCTGGGAGGTTTGGTGCCTGTTCCAGCAAACCAGGAAAAGCAGGGAGATATTAGTTACTGCAGAGAGACAAGCGCAGCAGAAGTAATTAAAACAAAGTGCCTCATGCTGAATCAAAGCTTATGGAAGAAAAGACGGTAAAATTAGAGCAGAGTAAGGATAAACCACAACAAAGCTGTGAAAACCAGATACAGAGGGGGAAAAAAAGGTCATGATCCAGAAAGTCTTGCTTCCAGCACAGGGACATGTATTTGAGGTAGCTCCTTAAAAAGAGTGCTGATGTCAGCTATGGAGACTGACTTGGCCACGTCTTTTATCAGCACTTTTAGCACGGTCTTCCGAATTTTCTCTTTCAAACTGGCAAGAAAAACTATTCAGAGCTAAGCACTGTTTTTTGGGATGGTGGCGGGGACTTCCTCCATGGTCATGTTTTTGAGCACATACGGAGAGCCTCTTCTCAATGGCTCCAAAGAGTTCAGTGACAGTGTATTCTCAGCCCTCACTTGATATTCAGAGTATTAAAGGGACTACTCCATGGTTACAATGTCACTATGAAAATGCAACTGTACCTCTGTGGGGTGGTTTGGGCTAGGCCTTCCTTGGTGACCAGTTTGTAACCAAGGAAGGGTCCAGATTTACCCAGTATTCCCTACGATTTTTACGTAAGCCAGATTATAAGAAGATAGGAGGAGTGGCCTTCGCCCTCTCTTTCCTTCCGGCAGCTTGGAGGTGCAGGTTCCCTGCTGTTGAGTCTGTCGGGTTGGGGAGCGAGGCCTGGTAGGGCCTTGTCAACCTTGGGAGGCGGAGGCTGACGGTGATTGTACCGGAGCGACTCTCGGTTGTCCCAAGGAGAGTGGTGGGATATTTTTCTTTGCTAACTCTTAGTTACTAGATCTCGGGCTACTGATTGGGATATATATATATATACACACATATATTTTATTTTGGTTTTGTTCCCTTTTCCCTTCCCCCTTCCCCTTCCCTTGTGAAATTGTATATATTTTAAATTGTATATATTTCAATTGTAACATAAGTGTAAATATATTTATATATATCACTTTAGCTGTCTCTCTCGTTTCGGGTTTTCTTAGTTGGTTGTTTTTTTCTCCCTCTTCTCCCTGAGGTTTGTGGGGGGGGACTTCTGGTGGTAAGGTTTGGAGACTCTGCAGGGAGCCAGCTTCAAACCATATCACTCTGTTACAACCAGAAGGGCCTGGAAGTTTCTTCTGAACTCTGCACTAATTTGCTACCATTAAAATCCAAACTCAGGTAATTTCAGAGACTTTAGTTTTGTAGTTACCAAAGAACCCTCTGGCTGGTTTACTGTCCTCCCACTTGCATCACCAGCATCTACCACTACTCTGTAACAGCAAGACACAGCACCTCACTTTGTACTGTGGAAACAAACTGTACTTGTCAGGCTACCTGAATAGCTGAGGTTTCATAACCCAACTGCCTTTTGGGGGGTAAAATATGACTCACTCTACCTCCCTTGTCTCTACAGTCCAATGAACAATGGATTTTACTTACAATTGCAAAACTGATGAACAAGGAAAGATAAAAACACACCAGTGGTACCCAGCAATGAAAACCAATCATAGAAGTAATTACAGATTTCAAACTACTATTTTTTCAACATTTCTGTAAGTCACCTATTTTTTCCAAATATCAGAAGACAGTCCATGGAAGATTTATATAACCATTGCTAGATAGTCTTAAAATGTATACATGTATACACAGATATATGTACAGATAACTTTCCCTACAAATTTGCCATTGTTTTCTCCTTCACCCACCATAGTTACTTTTACAAAAAATATCTAAATTTCTTGTTTAGAGATAGCACAACATAAAAATAGGGGGGGAAAAGGCCAAACTGAAAAGCCACATCTGCTCCATGTGCATGAAACACTACAGTCCCCTGGACACTTAACAGATCTAACCCTCTGTGAGCTATCACAGAACTTGAAGGACACTGCACAGTGTTGCAGAATTTCAGAAGAGTTGAGAATTTCTGTCCTCAACCTACCTACTGAATTAAAGTCAAATACAAGCACAAGGCCCAAAGTCATATCCAAACACTGTGTATCATACTCTAAACTCCTGCTGAACTAAACCAAACAACAGCCTTAGACACAGGCAGAACAACCACTACCACTCTGCCAATTTGATTAATAAGGGACACTCTTTCTGTACTGCTTCTCCTTTATATCTTTAGATTATTAAGGCTACAACAACTATCAACTAGATTTTGCAAGCCTAATGAGAGAGATTATTCACATTCTCATGCTGGCAAGTGTCAGTCCCAGACAGAATGAATCAGTAGTTTAATACTATCCTAGGGCTTTATAGCAGAAATTAAACAAAACATAGTGCTCGCAGAGCTGGTTCAGAATATTCAGGTCTCATGAGCCTGTTTTAGCTGTTATGTTACTGGAGGATGACTGTAATCTTCAGGATATTAACTTTCCTGCAAATAGCCATGGTCAGCTGCACTGCTATAGATGTCTTTCTTCTGTCTAACAGTGACAGACAGCAAGATGCAAACCTCTGACGAGTTGCAAGAAGGAAAAAGAATACTCACCAACATCCACCAGTGCTGCTTTAGAGCAGCTTTTTGTCTTGGAGAAGAGCAGCCACTACTTTGAGAGCACTGAGTGAATAGTGATGCATTTTGAGATGCTCCCAATTACACAGAACTGGTTTTAGGGTTGCTTTCAAAAGAAAGGAAGGGGCCTAAAAGGGAAAAGGTTATATGATAAAAGTCATAACAGAAAACTAGAGAGAATCTAATGAGAAATAAAAATTAGAAGATAAAACAGCAATATAATGGCTAAACAATTAGAAAATAATCTGAAGAGAATGGAAAAGAGGAATATAGCAATTGAAAGTTGGCAAAGAGATGGGCAATTCAGGGTTAGTAAAATATTCAGAAAGGGTTCTTTTCTATCATCAGTTCATGAAGATAAACTGCAAATGAGCCAAAATTTAGAAATTAAGGTAAATACATATGCAAAATACTAACTGTCTGATAAAATATACACTATATTAAACAAGAAAAGCTAAGAGTGATCTAACTCCTGCTCATCAAGTACATGAACTATTCTACCTTTGTACTAAACCAACACGTTATATTTTGATCTGCTGCACCCCAGGAAGAAACCTGATACAAATATAGGAATGATCCTGTTTGAATATTTTATCACTGCAATATGAACCTTTGGGGGGCTTTCCATTACATTCACTTCCGAATCTTAATTTAGAATTTATTCTGGCTTTGATTCAAGTGCAGTGCCAGAGCACTTGAAAAATTATCACATGGGAGCAACGACAGGGCTTCTGCCTACTGCTAAGGAAAATTCCCAGTCTGACCACTCAGGAGACTCCCTGGCAGCCACACTCCCAAGGACAGAGACTTTCACTGCTGGGACTGAAGCCTCTTCACAGCAGCGGCTCCAGTGGTCGGAGGGGTCCCCACTTGCCTCCCTACACACCCCACTCACACAGCCCAGGTTTCCTTACTGGCTCAAGTTTAGTTACATTGATAAGCAGGACGTGGAGTTTCTTGAATGCTTTTCTTTTTTACGTGGCTCTGGTCTTCATCTTTCCAGGCACGGATGGCCTGGCTCCATCTTTCACACACATTTATGAGATCCACCAAGCCACCTCTTCTCCAGAACAACAGTCCCAGCTCCCTCAGCCTTTCCTCATAGGAGCAGTGCTCCAGTCCCTTTCTTGTCTTTGTTGCCCTTTGCTGGCACTCTCTCCAGGACTTCTGTCTCCCTGGCGCTGGAGAGCCCTGCACCGGACACAGTACTTTGGGTGTGGCCTCACCAGTGCTGAGCAGAAGGGAAAGACCACCTTCCTACACCTGCTGACACCACTACTCCAAATGCAGCCCAGGATACCCTTAGTCCTCTATACCATAAGGGTACATTCCTGGTTCAGGTTCAGCTTGGCCCACCAAGGGCCTTTTCTGCCAAGCTGCCTTCCAGCTGCTCAGCCCCCAGCACATAATGAAAGTGGAAGTAGCTGTTCCCAGGATTTGCCTGGAGGTTATGACTGTTTAAAATTTAAGTCAATTTTCAGAGTCCTAAGTGTCAGATCTGAGAGGAAAGGTTTAATATTTTCAAAGCTTTTGTGTGTAAACTGAATTTGCCATTTAAAGCCAAGATCTTTTCTAGAGCTTCGTAATTAGAGAACTATATACACCCTAGACCTGTAACAAATGTGGATAGAGCCTTCCCAAATCTTCGTTCGTGAAGCCTAGCCATGATGACACCCTAGAAGAGTTAATAAGAACAGGCAGTATTATTTAGGATCCAGTTTCAAGTCTCTCCAGTCCTTACCACAGACTTTTGACCTTTTGGATCTTTTACTGCCCAGGTGAAAGCCCTGATCACAGGAGTTCTGGTCATTCTATCTGACCTTTTCCCCCAACACAAGCAAACCCTCTTACAAACTGAATCAAACTCAAGGAACCCGCTCAAAGGTCCATGAAACCCAACACGTTCTTACAGATGACACATTCTCCCAACCCACTCTAACCAGCATCACTGAGGATCCTGTCTGATAATCAACATTAGTTACCATAACTACACAGTAGAAATTACTCAACAAAGAAAAAAAAAATCCCCAATTGCAAATTACATTAAAACACAATAAAATCCCCTATCAAAGTAATTATCTGAACCACTGATGCAGTCAAGTGCAAGAGGCATCTGATCTGTAAAAAGAATTTGTTTATCCAGCAGAATTTCAAGCCTTTAAGAAAACAGCATCAGCAAGAACAGCCTGACAATTTAAACCCGGACACAGAAGAATCTCAGATCTTAAGTAAACATTTTGCCAACAATTTAGTTAAATTTGAAGAGGCGGGAATACAGAATGCGTAGAACTCTTAACTGTTGTACTGCCTCTTATAGCACAGAAGGCTTTTCAAAGAGTTTTTTCATTGCACTAATTTCAATCAAGTCTTTTAATAGTTTAATTTTGACAGGGCCCATGAATGTACAGTTCCCATTCTCTCCTTTGCCAGTCAAAGCAGTGCCAGATTTCACTGCAGAGCTTTCTGAAGCACTGAGGAGCACAGAGGAAAACATGCTCAGCTTAAAAAGATAAATGTTTGTCAAAAGCAACTGCATTTCCTTCCCATTGTTTCCCCCCCATTCATTAAACTTATTGCCCTCATTTTTTCAAAATAGAAATTCTGTCACTGCAAACATAGTCCTAAAGTCTACAGTTACCAGATGTGAAAATGTCTCATCAATATATTAAACACATGTGTACACAATGCACTAAGAAACTCCTGCCAAGCCACCAGGTTTTGTATTTCTTTACTCATTCTTTCTCTGAAAAAAATGTGCTCTAGAAAATTGAAGTGCAAATGAGAACGTGCAGTTACCAATACCACTAGAAATTTACGATAAGTAGCAAAAATGAGAGGTTCTCTTCACATTTGCATCCTGCAGAATTAACCAAATAAGAGGAAATCCATTTTATTCCTAACAGATCAGGTGCAGTCACAGGCAGGTCTGTTCACGGATATTTGCATCGTATAATGATTTAAAAAAAAAAAACCAACCACAGAAGAGTACCTGGGTTTATGAGTTTGATTAAATTGCAATGGAAAGCACCTTTTTTAAATACCTCAGTACTTCTAAATTAGAAACTCATATATTTACACTGAAGATGGATTAATTTTCCAGAAGTCTGTGTTGCCTTAGGTAATTACTTATTTACCAGAATGAGAAGCAGATAAACCATTGCACACATCTCCATGAAACCAATCAATGAAGTCTCTCCATTGACTTCAGTTAACTTGGGTTTAAAGTTAACCAGTGTTGGATGCATTTCTGTGTAGAGCACAGAATTCTCCGCCTGTCTCAAAAGCCTGAAGATGAGCGTTTCAGCATCAGTTTGGCATGCTTTCCAATTCAGGGTTGCTGAAGAAAGTTAATACACTCACTGGGAAAATTTCAAACCCATTTTCAGCTTTGAACTGAAACATTTTGGTCTTGGTTTTTTTCAAGTAAAAAATAACAATTGAAATGTATTTGCCCAAGTGGTTCCCTTTTCTCGGGGGAACAGACATTATCTGTGGCCAATGAAAAGGGGGGTGATGTTACAAGAGTTAGGTGGAGGCCTGTGGTTTTGTCAGGTTTCAGGCAAGGCAGTCAATCAGGAAAGTCTACACTTACAACACAGTTGTCTACAGCAGCAGGTGTGGTATCTCATTCTTTCAAGTTATAACTTCCCCTCACATTTTTCAAAGTGAGTAAAAAGAAAGTGAGTATTTTATTGATGTAACACATGAGATAACCATCTGAGAAATCCAATATGCTATTGAAAGATGACTATTACTGAAGATCGCAGCAGTTCAACTAGAGCCTTTTCAGAAGTGAATCTTGAAATTTCCCAACCTGTCCCTTTGTTCTGTAAGCGCCCATTGATTGAGACTATGACGTACATCCTCAAGCACTAAGGGTTAATTACTGTGTATCACTTTTACTTAAAATAATTTCACTAGAAAAGGCAGCTGTAATAGCCTATTGTGTACTTACCTTCGAGGAGTCCGAGCACATTTTCTTCAGAAACCATAGCAATTTTAATGTTCCTGGCAAACAAAGAAATAATTACCCTTGCAGTCACTGGAATCAACTATGTGCACACGATGAAAAAAACAACTAGAAAGAAAAATGTCCATTTCAGCCTACTCAGACTGCAATAAATTATCCAAACTTAAGGTATAGTCAACTTCAGCAACGAAACTTGACAACCTTTTCTCTCGCTCCCTCTCTTTCTTTCATTTTATTCATTGTTTGCTAAAATATGACTAAAATTTCTGTGAAAAAGCAAGGCTTTTTAAGGACATACAGGCATTTTAAAAGCTACCTCTCTGTGTATTCTGTGAGTCAGAGGTAAAGGAAAACACAAAAGGAAGATAGAAAAAAAAATAGAGAAAATGGAGGAAAATTGAAAGAGTAAAGTCTTCTGACAAAAGCCTCTCCACTGCACTTTCTATAAAATGTCTGGGTAGCTTGGAAAGCATTCCTGGTTGTCCATAGAAATGAGAAACTCCCCTAAATGTGGGATCAATTGTAATGAAATTCATAAATCCCACAGAGCAGTTCAGGGAAGACAGGGACACACTATCCCTGTGGTAGGACAAATGTTTGCAGAGTCTGGAAAACAATGATAAAAGTCATAGCAATAAATTATAGTCATTCCCAGGTTTTCTTGGGTTTATTCTTCTGCTCTGCAAACTTAGAAATACTGAAGACAAACGCTTAGCTCTTCATTAATTCATTTGCAGTGATTCCTCCAACCAAATCACAAAATATAAACTGAGGAGACAGTGAACATCATTGTCTCACAGAAATGCCAACAGCACAGAGAACTTGGTATGGACTATTGAAATCTAATGGAAATCCAGGCTTCTCCTACCACTGCAAAACTTCTGTTCACCCAATGTCCCTCTAAGGTGAGAATTTTCCCCAGTTTTACCCCAAATGGCCTTCTTGTCTGAGATGGAAGAAGAACCATTCTGCCATGTTAGCAAAAACTGCCCTGCTTAATGCTGATGTGCAGCATTCAAATCCAACACATACACAAGGCTTGTTACACAAAGGAGAAAGGGATTTGAAGAAATTATCAGTAAGAATAGAAACAATTTATTTTCTTAGGGGAAGCAATTGTGTGCAAATGATCTCCCTTGTATAATTAAACTTTTTTTTTTCTTAGCATGCTAATAAATGTAAAAGGATGGACATCCTAACAAAATGGTTAGCAGAGGGAATGGAGAATAATACAGCTTATTGTGTTTCAGATTAGCTATGCTTTCACAAAAAGACTGCTCCAGAAGGCTGAACAGAACACCATTCCCTTGTGGGTTAGAGAGGAGAAATTACCTTTTCAGGTTTTTAATTTTTAGCTTAAATTTATGAAACGCTAATCCACGATCCATTAAAGATAGAATTTACCAGTACAGCCAGCAAAGCAGGAATGCTTACAAGCTTTCAGAAGCATATTTTTAAAGGAGAAAAAACACTGAAGTCAGCCTTTTCCATTGTTCACGTACTTCCCTCTTTGGCAACACTTCAAAAAGGAATTGGCATATGAAGCTGTACAATCTGTTCTCCTTAAACAAGCCAAAGATTTTGCTTTTCTTTCCTATTCTTTGATATATAGGGACTTTTTGCAAAGGGAAGGGACAAAGCAGAAGACACTTTGCTTCTTTTCTTTCTTTTTTAATGTACAGGCAGAGGTAACCATAGACCAGACGAAAGAGCTCCCATGTCAGGCAACCCAGCCCAGTCTGTCTGATATATCACAGAGAAACTATACAGGCAGGACAAATGTAGTGTTATTTCCCTGAAGTACCCTTTCAGTCTCCAGCAAATTGCAGTTTGGAGATTTCTGGAGCCAGAAGCAATGTCTTGATATTTCCAAGTCCTCAGAGGAATTGTCCCACTGCTTTTCTGAGCTCTTGTAAACTCACAGCATGCAGAATATTCTGCAAGCTGTGTAATCTACTGCTGCTTTTTACCAGTGCTGAACTGATCACCTGCTGATTTCATTTGATATCCCTTAATTTTTCTATTGGAGAAGGAAAAAAAAAATTAACTAACTTTTCCCTGTCTCTGTCTCTCCATTATATTCTCTCTCAGACACCTGTTTTCTGACCTAAAAATCTTCCTCTGTATCACTGACTGTGCAGAACTTTCAGTTCCTCCTTAACACCTTCTTATGCAAGTTATTTCAAGTTATACCCAGAAGCCTACTGAGCAGGGAGAACCAGGGACAGGCACAGGATTCTGGATGGTTTTGATTCGCTCTATTTCTTCCACAATATACCCAGCATATTATTTGCTTTTTAGGAGACTACCGAGAATTGAGCTAATATTTTCACCACACCATCCATCGGGGTGCTAAAATCTGATTGCTAATTGAAAGAGACAGCTCAGAACCCATCATTTTGTATGTACAGATAGGATTTTTTTTTTTCACTTTGCATTTATCTACACAGAGTTTCATCTGCCATTTCTTTCACCCAATGACTTCAGCTCATATGATTTCATTTGAAGTTGGTCTCTGTCATTAATACCTTGGCATTCTTAGGACTGTCAATAACTATCATCTGTCTATTCACTCAATTTCCAGAATTATTTTGACCATGATCATTTTGAAGATTATATGGTGATCAGCACTGGCTCAAATGCAAGTTTCTCTCTAACAACACCAATACTTCTCAACTTTGAAATCTGATCATCCATTTCTGTGTTATTTTTTTTCCATGCAATGACAAGGATATGCAACTTATGGCAACTCAATGGGCATGTTCATTCTTGAAGTCCCTTTAGTGAAGGTTAACTGTCAAGCACCTCTTCAATACTAAGGTAATCTGCATCCCTGGGAATGCCCTTATCCACTTGTTTTCCAGCTACTCAAAAAAAAAATTGATAAATCTGTGAGACATAACTGCCCTTCACAAAAATGATGCTATTTCTCCCTCCTATTGAACCCATTTCTGGAGAGAGATCTCCTGTAGAGCCTTTTCAGTGGTCTCCTGGTCACAGGGTCAATGGCTGATATGCACTGGTACAGGTTCTGTTTGCCCATGAGACCCCAGCTAAAAAGCCACAGAACTAGGAAAGAGAAAACACTGCAAGCACTTAAAGGGAAAAAAAAAACCAACCCAAACCAAAACCAAACAGCAATTACAGAGTCTTTCAAATGTGATAAAATGAAAGGAAAAAAAGAAAGGTAAATCAATAATGTTTTGTCTTTGTACTATAACTTATACCCACCTCCACTTCTGTGTACGACACATTCATTAGTCATGACAAATCTTTGTTCTCAACCAACAGACAAAGGCAGACCAGTAGAGTATTTAAAGGACCCAGCTGGCTTCCCTGTAGTAGTGGGGATGGCACTTGTCCCTCTATTCCCACAGAAACTGAGCCAACAGCAATAATACTTGCGAAGAGTATCTCACCCGATTACAGTGTATGTTACCAAAAATCAATATTTGCAAAATATCTGAATATGAAAATCAATCTGGACAATTTCACAGGAACAAGAGATCGGAGAAATTTACTCCTCCCACACTGATACTTTAATGACCATAGTTAAAATTATATATTTATCTGCAAATGTATGCTTCTCCAACACATCCAGAAATTATCTCTATATTTTTATGACATGATTAAGTAGCTTCAGTCTGCTACTACATGCTCATCACTCTTTGATGAACAGCTGTTCAAAGAATATTTAGAGATGTTAATATTCTCTTAACTACTGTAGTAACATGGAAGTGGAATTGTGTATTTAGTTAATGTTATTTATTTTGCCATTAGTTTTAAATTATTTAACTGGTTAAGAATGATGCACATTATCTCTCCCAAGCAGTACAACTCCAGTTAAAGATTAAATAAAATCAGAAGTATCTACTTTGAGATGTAACAGAAAATGTACAGATTTTTTGTGTCTCCATTTGATTACTGCTTAGATTTTAAAATAAATACATAACTCATACCAGCATATAAAAATTCAGAGAGTTAGATGGTCCCAGATCAGAGATATGGGGTTTGGGCTTTTTCTAGGGTACAATAGCAGCCAGAGAAGGAAGTCTTTGAAAAACTGATTATTGTTCTTTTCCCCAAATACCAGAGAGAACATCTGATGTGCCAATAAAGCTTTCCAAATTCCTTTAAATGTTGCCTCCTTTTTTTTTTCTAATTCTGAACTTGATGCTTAAAATGAATGAGTCATCTTTTTAATAACACCAGTTGAAATATCCATATGAACTGTTGCAGAAGAGTATTTGTAAAATAGATGCTGGAGGGCAAGTGAGCCACTGGTAATGGTCTTATCTCGATGGCTTGGAGTTTGGGCTGAGGGCTCAGCACACTTTACCAGGTTGGTCAAATCACCCCATCTTACAGACTGAGCTGCTGGGCTGACACAGTGCAAGGCACTTCACTTCTCTGAACTGGCCAGGAAGGAAAGCCTTTGGCAACAGCACCACACAGGCATTTGCTAAACAAAGGTATTTGAGCTGCAGTCATTGGTAAAAGTTTGTCCCCAGCTTAGTTTAACTGGCTTTGGAAGTGAACAGACACAAACTGAACTAAATTTCAGCTGGTTGAGTTTGGGAGCATCAGCAAAAGTATTAATGTGAAGTAACTATTCCACTCAAGAAAGTAATTCAGACTTTGTCCTTTTGTTTTTGTCCTCACCAAACGAAGAAGCTGTTTATAAATCAACCCCCCACCCCCATTTAGCTGGACTTTTAAGAATACATGGTTTAGAAACACAAATAATTCCATCAACTCCAAGAAGCCCACCTCTGTGCTTAAAGGAGTTCACCTCTAAATTAACTAAATTGGACCTTATGCTTATTTGCATACTTTTCCCTTTGGCACACAAACTTTTACATTAGTATTCAGAGAAATTAGAGTAAGGATGTTCTGTATTTAAGTGTTCCATTCCAGGGAACACTATTCATATCTTGTATTATTACCAGCATACTCAAAACACTGTCTTTTTAAAAGAAATGCCCTAGTCAAAACAGAAATTAGGATTTTCTGCAGAGATTATTAGGAGAGATCCTTTGGTCTGTGCTGTGAGGAGGTCTGATCACATCCTTGTGGTCTTCCCTTCCAGCCTCACATCTCCAGGAAACCAGTGGAAAACGGTTATTGTTTTAGCCACAAGTTTCAATAACCAACCAAACTTATGGCAGCTGCTCTCTATTAACAATACAGCCTTTCTTAAACTCTTCCATTAAAAAAATCTGTTAGAAACCAGAGGAAGCAATCATGTATTTTGTGAGACATTAAAATAGAAGTACCAAGATGTCTTCAGATCCTCTTCTTTTCCCAAAGCTGGGGAGCAGAGTTTGTCAAATATTCATACCTTCAAAATGTATTTACTGAATGAGAAGCATGAGCCCAGAAAAAAAAATTCTAAATGCAAAAATCAATTTTTTAGTGAAAGAGAAATCAATCTGTCCAAACCCTACTGGAGGACACTGTTTGTAACAGTCCTGTGGCACATGGTGATCCTCTGATGGATCTTCCAGTTGCCCCTGTGTCCAATCAGCCCGACTTTCTAAGCTTCTAATCATCAATCCTGTCTGGTTGGATTGGTGCTCATCCTGCACTGACAGCTCTCAGATTCCCCTGGAGCCCAAGAGTCTGAAGGCACAGGCTGAAGATGCAGCTGTAACACTCGGATACTGCGAAACCATCTGTGCAGTCTCGCAGCAACTGTTCATCTAAATGTCTTCAAAATGCAGCACTGATGAGCCTTTTCACTTCTGCTCAGTAGGTGATAAGAGAGCATTTTACCCCAAGCCGTGGCCCAGATGTATTGGACAGTAAATACATTACTTCTATTTTGTTTTCATTTTACAGTGACAATTAATAAATACTCCTCATTGTAATGCATCAGCTCACTCATCTGTTAGTTGCCATGGAATTTTCTGTGTGGTTCCTTCTAGTCACTTCCTGACACTGAGCTACTACAGTCATTCATAAATCTCAGAAAACCTCCAGGTCACTTTGCTTATTTTATGAGTGAATTTTCTGTATGCATTGGAAGATGCCTGTACTGTTCCCTGCCACCTCCTCTTCCCCCTTTCTGTCCCTCCAAGCTTCCCAAGCTGACTTTGTTGACATGCTGTCCAAAAGAGAAAGCTCTCACAGGAAGTCACTGCTTCACTAACTGATATCTCTGTTCTCTCCTGATACTGCCTGAACAATTTTATTCTCATTTACATACTTATCTTCCTATTGCATGTAATTGTGTGTCTATCTAAGTGGTTAATGCAAGGGTAATGATGCCAATTTCCAGCCTACCAAAGTTATTCCAGGGATACAGGTCAGTGGCTCTCCTACTCCTCCCCTTCACTGAGCTGATTGTTATAAACTCACCCTAGAGACTGCTAAAGTAGGAGGAGAGCAAAGGTAAACCAGGCAGCAACTAAACCAGAAACTATAGAGAACAAAAAGAGCTGGGAAGGCTGGCAAAGCAGTTTTACATCATCACAAGATGGTTGGTTGCATAGTGAGACTCCATATCATTAAATATTTTATTCATTCGTTTTCACTCCACTTACTGTTCCTACTTACTCTGAACCTCAGAGCTTCCTCTGCCTCTCTGGTTTTCCTTTCAACAGTGGAGCAGAAGGTGAGAAAACAGTACATTGCTTGTGCAACTAGAGATAAATAGGTTATCTATCTGAATACTTGAGATCTGCAGTTTAAGCAGCAGCAAAAGGACATTATGTCTAGTTTCAGACTTTCTTCTTTATCTAGAAAGGCAGTAGAGGCTCCAGAGGAATGTTTCAAAGGAGTCAGGCAGCAAAAGCAAGAACATTGGGCTAGAGGAGCATGAGGAATAACAAGTTTGGAGACTCAACAGCATGTGGAAAACCTCCAGGGAGCATTTACTTCATTTACATGATGTTTGCTGACACATCATGGCACTTAGGAACAGTCACAGCTCCAAGAACAGAGGTAATTTTCAGGGCAGAGAGGAAGGACCATATGCTAGAGCAGAGTGTGAAAGGCAGATACATAAGGTAAGAGCTCAGACAGTACTGGCAGCCACAGAGAACTCCAAGTACTGCCTAGTACTCATCTGCCAACAGCTTAATGGCAACTACCTGTTCCGGGTAAGAACAACACATCCAGGTAGCTGAAGAAACAGCTCCTTTTGCAACCAGTCTCTTTAGACAGGTCTTCCTGCACTCCCCTGCCAGAGGGATCTCTCTTGACCATCTCAGGAGTCTTTCTTTCAAAGGATTCCAAGATTTCCCTCTGTAGATGAATCTCAGTGCAGTTCTTGTTCAGATCTAAGACACACATTTTTCATTTTTCCATGTAAGACGCCACAGGAAAAAAAAAATCTCTTGCACTCTATCAGAATTTAGGAATTGGAAGCCTGCCACATCTTCATTTGCACTAAGAGAAGTGCAAATGGTAACATCTAGTGTGATGGAGCAATTTTGGAAGATGTAGTAGTAGGTAAGGAGATCTTTGGACTTGGGTAAGACATGAGAGTCTAGAAGCATAAACAGTGTTCATGTTTTTGAAGCTGAAGATTTTGAATTTCACTCCCTACTGTTGACAAGATACTGCTTTATGAGAGACAATCTGTTAGGAAAGGTAACTCTTAGATACCTGTAGAGACTACAGGGACACAGAGAGTAGCATAATCAGGTTTAGTGTGAGAAGTTTTACTCTCCCTTCTGGATTATGAATGGGATCACAGCCCTTGTTTTGGGATAGGCTCAAGGTCTTAAGTCCATTTCTCAAAACTCAACCACAGTTCAGCCCGAGAGGAAGTTCAGAGATATCACTCAGGTGCTCCTACGTTGGCCCAAAGGACAAAGCTGAACAATGTCCTTTGTCTGCTGCTACCATTTCTAGCACTTTGCAAGGAAAGGACATGCTCCATCTGTGCTCACTTACAGAAACAACGGGAATCACTGCAGATTGATCACTACAGAATGACCAGGTGCCCCAAACTAGCAAGGAGCATAAAAATACATAGATAAGCTCAGTGTCCTCTACCTAACACCCACCTTTTGCAAAAACACACATTGCCATATCTTATCTGAGCTTGGAAGCTCATCCAAGACGCTGATTGGGAGAACACAGAAAAACACCTAAACTGATAGCTTCCTTCAAAACCAAAAATCCCATTAGCATTCATGCAGAATGGCCAGCAGACAACCCAAATCAGAGATCAGGACCCATATCACGTGCTCTCCTGAATCAGCCCATAAGAACGAGGGCAACATCACAGACAAGATCATTAAAAGCAGAGTGCTGGGCCGTGGCCAACAGCACAACTAAATGACAGGCTGCAGTTGACTGCAAAACAATTCAGTTTAGTTTATGGAAAACTGTCCCACAGCAAAGCCTTCCTCACAACAAGGAGAGAGAGAGAGAGAGAGAGAGAATATACAACGGTTACACTAACTCTGGGGGAAGTGACACCGTGCTAATGGGTTTTGCTGAATTCAAATGAAATGGCAGGATAAATCTGCTGGAAGAAAAGTTGTTCTACTCCTCGCTGATAAGGGCTTAGTGATTTAAAGGCTCATCAGAAGGACAACTGCTGAGGTCTTGAATTGCTCGTTTGGATATAAGTTGAGGAAGCTGTGATTTACAGAGACTCCAAGATTTGCCTGTTTGGGCTTGGTTTTATTGTTTTGGTGGTTTGCTATTTTTCTTTGATTGGCTTTGGGTTGTTTGTTTTAAGCTAGTAAGAATTTAGTTTTATTAGCTATGATAAAATAACGTTTCGGGGTTCTTTTTTTTAAATCTGATGCTGTGTGACTGGGGTTATTTGGTCTGTATCTTTGATTGGGTTTATCTCTTGCCTCCAAAAAAACCAGACAGCTATACTTTATGCTTTACACAGCCTTGTCTTGCAACCTAATATTTATAACATTTATATCCTAACCTTTTATACCAACAACCGTTAAGTTATCTCTCTGCCCTTTACTTGACTTTATTACATGCAGTGAGAACAGGGTGGATCCCAGGGGTATTATATGCTCAGTAACAAAAAATAAAAAATCACAGTATTTGACTTGTCACAGGTCCCATTTCACATCTCATGTCATGTGCAATGATTTGTGCATTTCTTATTTTTTGATTCCAAACTGCCCCAAGTCGATCCACTGATGTTCCTCCCCACCACCAGATAATTGCAGACTAATGGGTCTGATACACAGAGCGTGTCTGCTCAGCACACTGGCATTCCTCGCAGGGAAAAATGGTTTCTGTGAGGTTACTTTCCTTCCAGTTTAACTCTTGGAACCCAGCACATCACCTGAGGGAAGGAGGAGGAAATAGGTAGCTACACATTAGACCAGGTTGTGTCATCAACCTGCACCTCTCCCAGCAGCTTTACTCGAGGCACAGGGTGTCAGAAGACTCCACTGCACCTCCTGAAGGGACCCAGTCATTGAAAGTCCAGCTTCACACTGCTGTGGCTCAGAACAGCACCTTCCTTTCATTTGATGTGTTCACAGCCATCACAGGGAAGACAGCAAAGTGGCTAAAGAGATACCCTGAGAAGGACAAATACTTTGGTGGTATGACCTTGCTTATCTGTAGAAATGCATAGGCAGATTGTAACTGCTTGATTCCAAATGCCACCTGTACTAGCAGGAATGGGAAATAAATGGGATCTAGTAGTCCCAGTCTAACAGTAAGATTACATTTGGCATGAAAGATAATTTAGTGGAGTTTTGATCAAGCATTGTTTTATTATTTTATGTTTTATTATTATAGACATTACCTTGGAAAACTGCTAGATGGTGCTAGAATATATACATATTCAATACTATGCTACTACAGTAGTTTAAACTACAGTCCTTCTCCCTAGAATTAGTCTTTGATGCAATTGCCTTGTGATTGCTTGTTGTATATAAGACAGAAAGCTGTGTCCAGGATGGCAGAGCCTTATTTTCTCTGCGGGGGGGTGAATGTAGAGAAATACTCAGCTGTGATCACATCAGGGCCCAGGTCAAGGAGATTAATTGATCCATACCCTGCTCGGTGACAACATGCTGGTCACAATTCACACACATAACAAGCAGACAGCTGAATGGATTCTATATTCCTAAGCACAAGCCATCCTGCATAAAAAGAACATCTTTCAGACACCATTGTGTTCTTCCTCAATGCAAATATTCTTGGAAGAAGAAGAAACAAAACAAAAAAAAAAAAAAAGAAGCAGTGAAAGCAGGAGAAGGGGAAAAAAACCCCAAACAAACAACAAAACAGAAAAATCTGCTCCTAAGCCTGTCTACAGCAAAGGAGAATTTTGATACTCAACGTGTCTGCAACTCATGTTACCGGTCTATCTGATGCTATTAACTTTAGAGTGGTTTGTATGGGGAAGTTTAAACATGATATAACATAAATACATGGGATTATAAATGAGATGCACTTAAAAAGAAGTATGATAACAGACAGAGGAATTGTGTTACTCTGTAGCAATTGGGGTTACACAGCACAGACTTGGTCCATAATCTAGTAGAGGTTTTATGTGAAAAAAAGAAAAATAGATATTTTAAAATTATATTAGTACACTTGATTCTTAACGTTAATGGCTAAGCATGTGGACACTGAGGGAAAAGAAAGCCCCACGCAGACTAAGAGCAGCTTTAATTACTGTTAATCTGCAGAGACATTCACATCAGAAATATCACCCTGGCATTTTCCTGTTTACCAGCTGCAGATCAAGCTCTGTAACATTTAATCTTTGTAAGTACTTGCCCTTTGAAAGCCTCGCTTTCCGTCGTCTTTCTCTCGCCTCCTCAGCTCAAGCTGCACAGCAGTTTCTGTCAGCCCCTCCCTGACTGTTCCCCCACAGAGAGAGTCGGGGAGCTCTTCTTCCTAAACCCTCACCCTCTTTGTAGTCTTTCCTACTTGGAAGGGGATATCAGCTTTACCCTGGCAAATAAGCACCCTGGGAGCCCGGGACACACTCCTAGTGTCTGGAAAACAACCAGAATTTGCCCAGTAGAATGGTACAGCTGTCATTAAAGACAAAGTCAAGCGCCTGAAGAGCTGTTGAGATCAAAACAACACACTGTCCAGCCTAGAAGCACAAAAGCTGCTTGAGGAGGTCTAGAGCTACTTTGTTCCTAGATAAAGGCAAAGTTAACACTACCTCAGTTTAACAAACCTGTAATTAATTGGGTGGCAAGCACCATGGCTATAGTGGAACAATGTTTATCCTTCAGGCTGCCAACATCTGAGACGGCTAATACCTCTTCACATTCAGTTTTGCCAACCTACTATATCCAGTAAATTTTAGTATAAATTGGGGTTTTTTCAACTTTTTATACTTATGTGATTCTCCCATACAGAAGAGTTCTTCAACAGAAAATTTCAGAGCATCAGGTGCCCCTGAAATTGTTCAGAATAAGAAGTAAAATAAGAACAGAAATTATAAAGTTAATTCACTTCTCTGAAATAATTGTGCAAGACTAATCTATTCCCCAGGAAAGTAAACCTGTCATCATATACATCCTACCTCTTATGCTCTTTTAGAGCCATAAATAACTGGACATACCTCCAGAGGAATGCCAGAAATATCAGTTGTGTTTCATGCTTTCCAAGACCTAAATTGCATGGAACCACCTTGACCTTTCCTTTTTCAGCATGTTATTTCTACATTTTTTGAGAAGCCATGTATAATCATGATAAAATTATCTGTTAATACTTACTTCTGTAGGTCTTTCAACTCAATATTTTTTTGTAAGGCTGTGTGACATTTCCAAGAAAAAAAAATTACTAGCATTACATTTATCAACTTTTTTTTGTATTTTCAACATGAGGCGTAAGAGAAAATTTTCATTTCATGGAGAAGAACAAAAAAGAAAACAAAAAAGAAATAAAAATCTTAGCTGTCCTGTTGTTACTTGGACTGAGGTGAGGGTTTGTTCTTCGCAAAATATAAAAAGATGAAAAAAAAACAAATGGGGAGAAAAAGCCTATAAGAGTAGCTCAGTTTTTCTAAAACCACAATTTCCAGTTTCTGATCAAAAAGCATCTCAGGAGTAAAACAGCCTTATTAACTTTATTGACACTGTGGCACTATTATTATCTGCAAAACACCCACCAAGAAACATTTTAATAATTTTTCCTCTGAAAAAAATTAACCCCACTTGTTCAAACAAGTCAAATTGAAGATTCAAGCAAAGCATTCAGGCACATTTCCAGCCACTGTTCTTTACCTGTAATTGTTTTTGCAGTAATGCAAATATCCACCCATATCCAGCAATAGCTATTTCCCATAAACGGCTTTACCTTGAAAGAGAAGGTCCTTTTAAATACAGGAGAGAGCACTAAAATACCAATAAAACATCCAGATTTGGAGAACTACAGCCTCTGAATGGTCAACAGAACTTTCCAGAGACTATGAATGCCCAGGCCACACAGCTGATGAAATCAGCTCTTCATTACCTGGTTTTCCAAATCAACAGATGAAGTTCAGGTGACAGCTAGAAGAAAATCAAGATCACCTGTTTGTTATTATCCAAACAGTCTTCATACAAGGTTAATTGTTCAGCATTAATGGCAACACTTTCACATGTCATTCAGCACATATTTTTCCCCACTCACAGTAATAAAAAGACTAGGCAAGGAAGGGTGTCATATATTTTAACTAAAATTTTCTTGCCCCACTGCTTATGGCACAAGTGTGCTTACTGCCTTATCATTAAACCTTATCTTGCTGACAATTGTTTCCATAATAGCCATCAGATACACAATGGGAAGTACATGGTCTGAATGGCAGCAGCTCCTAAAGAGTTACCGAAAGGCCAAATCATCTCCTTCACTTACTGACAAAAGCCTGAGCTGCAGGAGGAATGCTGAAACAGCGAAGAAGCTCTGGGGGTGTCAAAGGATGGCAGGACATGTGGAGATGTAGCAGGAATATAGACTGACAGGAAGGGAAGGCTGAAAGCTGCTACCAGTGACAAGGAATAGCCTCCCTTGCACAGAAGAGATCCCATGGGGGCTGTGGACTGCACCAAGGGGACAAGCCTGCATTACTTTAGACCACCTTACCCTCAAAGGGAGGAAAAACGCCTGGAGGCACACAGGTAGTAACCAGGAGAGGTGCAGACTGAAGAGGGGCCCCAATCCAGACATTCACAGCCCTTGGGTCCTCTACAGCTTGAGCCCTTTGGTTCTGTGGCAGGGAGTAATCACGATGCTTTGATTCTGTTGTGTCACATGAGGGTCACCAAAGAAAAGCACTAACTCACCAAATGACCCCCTGCCACACACACATACCCCCTATTACCACTCACTTGGGAAAGGTAAGAGAACTCATCAATACAGAAATTAATTTGACCAGTAACCTTGAGAGAGTTCAGGAAATTCTTTTCCTTGCCTAATGGCTACAGAGGGACCTTTTGCACTGGGATTTCACGTAATCTAACTGTTTGCTATTTAAACAAAAAATAATCTTCTGGAGCCTGCAACTATCTCGGACTGAGTCCCCTTGCAATTACAAAAGTGATTGTGTTTGAATAGCTGGCTTTCTCCTTCACTGCTCTGCTTCTCTCTCCACTCTGGTGACTTCTATAGGGAAATTATCTTTTGGACATCACGGTTAACTGCTGCTCCAGGCATTATTGGATTGGCCAAACCTCAGTATCCCAGCCTTACTGCTAGTACTAGTCAGGGCAGAGGAGAAGTGAACTGTTGCAAAGAAGGGCAGTTGTTTAGATACCTTTGAGCCCTTAAGCACGTTGGATAAGTCTCCTTCTATCAGCACTGGTTACTAGGAGTCATTTAACCTTTCATTGCTTAA
Organism: Chiroxiphia lanceolata; assembly: GCF_009829145.1. Taxonomy (NCBI): domain Eukaryota; kingdom Metazoa; phylum Chordata; class Aves; order Passeriformes; family Pipridae; genus Chiroxiphia; species Chiroxiphia lanceolata. Next base: position 29,843,354 of record NC_045644.1, read on the forward strand.
CACAACCAAATTCCATGATATATCGGGTCGCCACTGCAGAAATAATTAAGGAAGACAGTGGAGGAAATAATAATTTACACTGGTATGTCTGCAATCCCAAGTTCTCGACACGTTTACAGCTGTTAATGAAAAATACGTAGAAGACAATGGGTTGTACATTATGTGATTAATGTTACAGTCCATCCCAGTGCAGAAATGTCATGGAGGGAGGATGACACATTCAAAAGGGAGAGTGCCTGGGATAACAGAATGCACTTCTCTTGTTTTAGAGATGCTACTTGCTTAGTTTTACTTTAAAGAGGAGCTAAAAGGTATGAGGCTGCTATAATTTCATGCAAGCTTGCAAAGTTGAGTGTCCTTATAAAAAGAGCAATTATACACACACTTTAAGCACGAAGCAGCACAATAATTAAATGAGTAATTACCTTCCCACTTTTAAGCTGTCATGCAATTAAACTTAATTAAACATTCTCTATACTTCACTAATCTTGTACAAACAGAAGAAGGTAAGAAGGGTGTGGCAAAGAAAGGGCGTTTGGCAGAAGGTTGAGCCTATTATTCTGTCTATAATATAAAATAACACTGTACAGGCAGCACTAGATTCTCATGTAATTGCCTTGTTCCTAGCCAGAATATAACCTGGCTTGAGCTGCAAGACAAGCAATATACTGAGGCAATACAATACCATTTAATTTTATGTAGCATTCTTCTATGTACTATTGCAAAGCACTCCTCAGAAGAAACTATTTCAAGGAAAGGGAAATGCAGAGGGAGCACAGAATTCCATGCAGAAAACCAGTGCAAATGTAAAAACAAAACTCCTAATGCAAACACAAGCCCAAGGTTTCTCTTTTCCCCCGGAGAGGAACATTTGCAGAGACACAGTAGAGAAAGGGCCAAGAAAAGACATGGGAGTTTTGTTGACAGGGAGACAATTGTGAACTTGCTCCTATCCTGGTCTGAAATACAAATGAGCTTTGTAGGGGCACAGCCTACATACTTCTGCTAATTATTTATTCATTCCCAGAAAGGCTGTATCACCTCTACTTTCTATAACTGCATGTTATTCTTATGTAAAATGATAAAATTAAGACAAAAAATTCATCCTTTCAAGTAAAAAGTTTTCTGTCTTCCACCTCTCCCTGAGGCAAAGGCCAAAACAGGCAGCAAAACAGGTACATCTGGAAGCAAAAACTGACCACGCTCACTCTGCAAATATAATTTTTATTGACTTCAGGTGTCCTCAGGATCTGGCCCACCTTCATGCCTACATGTGTATACACCTCTTCCTGCTCTTTTTCTCTTCTACAGAGTCCTGGTTCCAAGTGCTACAAAAGCAACTTGAGCACATCTCAGCAAAATGTAGCTGGGAACATGAATTTTGCCATTTTCCACCCTTATATTCTTCCGGCACCAAGAGCTGTTCTACAGAACTGGAACCTGCCATTAATATTAGCAGAAGGTTCCTAAACATGAGTTGACCCTATCAGTACAGTGATGGGACAAACACAGGCTGCTTGAAGACAAATGCTAGGTGTCATTATTAAAACCATGGGGAAAAAACCCAATAACAATACTGAGCAACATCCCAAAACACTGAGTGTGACTGAGTGCTGAGAAATCTGATAAACAGATGAAAATCACAGTGTTACACAGCCACCTTGCTGCCCCATACTAACAGAACTATTTATTTACCATTGCCTGATGATAAACTGCAACTGTGGTTAAAAAGTGTCAACAAAAGTTTTGATGTTTGGTTCTCATTCCACTTCCCACAGCAAGTAAAAAATTACAGTTTGATAAACTCTAAAATACAAATTATCCAAAGCACAGAATGGTAGCAGCTACTGAGAAGAAATTAACTCCATTTCAGCTGAAACCAGGACAGATGCATTTCTTTCTGGAAGACAACACTGTTTCCTGTGCTCTGTAGGCCAAAACAAGTAAATAAACATCCTGAAGAACACTGGAAATGCAGCATTTAGGAAAAGACTGCTGTGGCTACTCTGTGTTTGCCAGCAGACAAGAATGACAGCCCAGGGAACACTGCTTTTGGCTGCTGTGCGCCTGCTGTCAGCCCTCTGAGCAGGCAGAGCACACAGGCACACAGTGACAGGGCCAGTCCTCCATAGCTGACAATGATTAAGTGCTCTGTGATTTAAATTCAGAATCAGTGGCATAGAAACCCTATCAAAGTTATGGTTTCTGCCTTATGATTCATTGCCCCACCCACACCAGCACATCCAAAAAGAAATTCCATCAGACCAGAACTCATCCACAGCAAATATACCCTTTGTTTTCTATGATTTAGGCTCTGGTTTGGAGTTACCGGTTTTCATTTTTTTTCCCTCTGCTTCTTTTGATTCCACATCTTTGCCTTAACTCTTGCTGCTCTCTCACACAGATGCAGCACATCTCCTTCCAGCCTCATGAGCGTGACTGTCATGTGCCACTGAGGAACTTCATTCCTAGGACAGCTTCCACGTTACCTTATCTGCGGGAACAAAGGAAACAGTCATGTGAAACTAGCTTTCCAAATGGGAATACCCAAGGTAGTGCTATGGAACATCATGGTGAACTAACCCACACCATCCTGCACTGCTTGGCGTAGCCAGCCTGAGTTAGTTTTAGGATATCCAGACAGGATGTGAGAGGGATTGTTTCCATGCCTTGATTTCCTTTTTGAGTGGTTTCCATGATGGTCTTGACGTATTTTACTGCATATCTGCAAATATCAGAAAAAAACAACTCCTCTTGGACTCACAGTGTGCAAAGACATCCAGGCACAGGCAGAACAGGGATTCACACTAGATTTAGCAACATGCCTCCCTCTCTGCCGTGGCTGGTCCCTCAGGATTGCTCAGAAGGCACAGGTAGGTTTCATTAAAGATATTGGTGTTTTTCACCAAACAGGCTTTCACACTGCTTCTCCAAAAGGCACAGGAACTCTCAATGTGTGGTTGGGTTGTACAGCACAGTCATGGGAAGCTTAGAAGCAACAAATAGAGAAAAAGTAAGTACAGGAGGAATCTAGAGCTCTTCTAGTGCAACCCACCCCTCAATACAAGGTCCTCTAAGGTCAGGTTAGTCAGCTGAGCTTTACTGTCAGGGTAATCTATTTCGATATTTCACTACCCTCATGATCAATTTTTCTTTCCTAATAACTAATGAGGATTTCCCTTGTTGTCTCTGATGCCTTTCATCCTGTCATGAAACACCTCCAGGAAGATGTTGGCTCTATCCTTTGTACAGTCTCCCTGCCATTACATTGCAAAATAGCAAGTTCATAATTGAGTTCATAGCAAGACAGACTGAAACACCCCACATTTCCACTTCTACCTTTAGGGTACAACTGCCATTCCACCACCACCTTGCCTCTAATCTATCTCTTTTTCATAGCATACATAGGCAAGGCCTTGTACTCTTGACAGCTCAGACAACCTCAGGTCTAAGCAGTAGATCAAGAGCTACAACAACACATTATCCACCTTACATTGGAAAAACATTGTGAGTTCACGATAAATAACTGCACTAAACATTGAAAAAATACACAGACATGGATATGCCCTGCTTGAAACAGCCTCCCTGCCACACTGACATGCAGAAAAACAGAGTAATAAAAGACCCCTCTGGCTTCACTCTGGTGGAGTGGCACGTGTGTTAGCTGCTCTCACAATCTTTGCTACTGCAATAACAAATACAAACCTGAAAATGAGAAAGAGAAAATCCACTCAGCTCAGAGACTACTTCCTGGCAATCAATACACTCTGAATAACCTACGAAATTGTGGTCTATAAGAGGCAGTCAGTCAAGTCTCACTGTCCATCTTCCTTTAAACACTGATGTTCATAATGGCTCCTTATTTAGAAGTGTTCATTTCCATCACTGCTGGAGCTCGGCTTCATTCTCTTTCCCCAAAAGGGAAGGAAGAGTGAACAGACTGAGGCAGCCTTTGACTACACACTTTCACTTACAAGGCAGTTCTTACCCTTGCCTCTCTGAAGTCTCCTCTAAGCTGATTTGCAAAGATCTGGGGGTACAGAAAATGGGGCAAAACCTGCAGAATTACTCAGATAATTGCTAACATAGCTCAGTAAGGAGAGAAAAAGCTTCAGAGCTCTATTTTTTATAAACCTGGTAAATTGGTCTAGGGAAGAGTTCTTTCTTTGCAAGTTAGTGTGACTGAATCATGAACGTTCATTCTTCAAGCCCAGTTCAGGATGTTAGGACAGAAAAGCACACAAACTGAAATCAAATTCAAAATGAAACCCAAAGAGATTTACCTTTTATAAACAGGCATCCAGAAATCTTTTGTTTAGCATTGTTGGAGAAGGTGTTGTTTCTCTAAAGGAAAATGACCCCTTACTCCAGGAAGTGTTCACTGCCAAAACAAGGAGATGCAAGGGTTTAAAACACTGTTACCACTACCAGTCCTAGCACCACAGATTAGGACATGTGCACTAAACCTTCATGCCAAGCATAAGACAAGGTTTGTGAATGCTGTTTCATACTACCCAGAAATGGAGTGTTCTCTATTTTTATATACTGTGCTTCTAACTTCTCTAAAGTGCCTTCCTATATAACCCATTAGGCTAATAATGTTGTTTCAAACATCACTCCATTCCATACTGTCTCACACTGCACCTAAACCTTCAGTCCCACTGGCCCACATCTTCCTGAGGCACTCTTTCCAATCCTTCAGACATAGCTCTGGGTGCAGATTTCTCATCTCCTTTGGCAGTACCTCCCACTCAGTACCAAAGCTATGAAAGCAGCATTAAGCTCCCACACACGCTCCAGCAAAGCCAGAATTCCCTTGCAGCAGTTCCCCACCGCAGTCATCAGACTGTGGTCAGAGACAGAAAGCCAACCTCAGGCACAGAGCAGCTTCCTAGCCAAAAGAAACTCCCAAAGCACAGAATGTGTGTTGGATGCCCACATGTTTTAACAGCACATGTGAGCTGGAAGCTGCTTCAAAAAAGACACAACAAAGAAACGCTGAAGAGTCAGCTTAAGGCAAGGAGAGGGAATATTTTGAGAAGCTTCCAACAAAAAGCTATAGACAAGAACTCCCTCGTATCTCCTGTGGCCACTGGGATGTTAAGAGACTGTTCTCTCCACCCTCAGTAGGAGTGTGGGCGTCTGTGGACAATGAGTACTAATTAACATCGATTCATTAACTTGGAATTCAGGATGTTGTTCATCACAGCAGCAACGCTAAAGGCTGAGAGAGATCATACATTAGGCAGCAATTTCACTGATGAGAAAGACAGGTTTATACTGCAAACAACTGTCCACGAAAGGATCAGCACAGGTCATAGATCAAAGCAGCATAAGGACCCAGGTCTCATCCAGCAAAACAGATTCATTACTGACCCAGGCTCAGTTCTTAACCACTTAAGGCAGTAATCAAAGGGTGGCAAGTTTGGTGTATCACAGTCCTAATCCTCTAAGGCAGCTAATCCACAGTTAAGATTTACATTCAGGGGAATGGTCCAAAATGCTGTTAAGGCTTTTATTCAGTTGGCAGCCTTTCACAACCTAAAACTCATAAGCAAGCCTGGATCTCTGAGCATAATTTGGTCAATTTAGTTTACAGAAACAAAACTCAGGGAAAATAGAGAGCACTGGTGGAGGACTGGTGAAACACAGCTGGAAAAGGGAAAGCAGACCCATCTGAAGCCATTGCAGAGCTGTGTCTGAGAATGCTGTCAGCCTGGAGACATGGTTCAGCCATGACAACAGTAACAGGTACTTCCCAGACTGGAGAACAACCAGTTTATGCCACAGTCAGTACTTGGAACCAAATCCAGGACTAAAAAGCAGAGGCAAATGAGAAGCATATGTACACAGCTCACACAGAGTAAAGTACACCTCGCTGTTCCACAGGGTGATGTAGTGATAATGGCAGAGTAGTAAAGCCCTGCCCTCTTGTTGGGTTGGATGTTCAGCTCCAAGTCCCCCAACTCCCTCCCACGGAGGTGAATAACAATTTCTTCTTGTGAATGAAAGATCATGTCAGAAGCAGCTTGCTTGTAAGGGTTGATTAACTGAAAACTGAAAATGAACATTTCTCCTTTTGACCCTTTGACCTTGTTCAGGTATATTGCGATGACACAGTATTAAATCTCTATCTTATTTGTACCCATAATCAAGCTTGTGAAACCCAAAACCAGCAACAACACATTTTTTTTTCTTTTAAGAAATGTGCATGACTGAAAGATTAAAAAAAAGCTGCTATCTCTGTCTTATCATTTGTTATAAAAGTTCTGTTTATGATTTCGAAATGGCAAAGAACACACAATGCAATCTACTGATAAAATTTCTGAAAGTGTCTGAATTACTGGTAGCAACTGAAGTGCTTCAGCATCTTCCTCTTCTGAATATCCCCATCTTTGAGAGGACATAACATCTTAATTCCATTGATGAAGTCCATGAACAGAACAAACTGTATACATGTAAAAATACATCACCAAATGAGATGGAATAAGCTTCTAGCCCTTGTTTTCATTCCAGGATTGAGAATAATAACATATTAAAGACAGACATCACTGGAACTGCCTGAGTATTCACACTCTAAAAGCAAATCAGTGAGTAGATGAGAAGGTCAATCCCAAGATTTGAACTGCCAGTATGGAACTGACCGCTAATGAATCACACACAAACTGAAAAGATTCCCAATATCAGTGAGAGGGAAAATCCTATAAATATTTACTAGCACTTTGCAGGCTGCTTTTATTACCTTACATTAATAAGTACACCTCACAGGTTTAAATTAGTTATATTGCAATTAAGATGTCAAAAACAGCCTCTGAAATGGACATCTATTAACTCTTTCAATAGTCTAATTAGGATTACAAAACAAGGAACACATCACTAGGTAATATAAGTTTCAGCCAGCTAAAAGCAGGAGCTCGCTGAAAGTGAGATAATATTAAAATTTTTTAAAAACTTGGAGAAAAAATCTATAGGAAGAGTGAAATTTAAAGGCAATTCTTTTAAAAAACAGTTAGCAAATTAAAATACTTAAAGACAAAAGTTCTTCACTAAAGCCATCTATCTGACTTGACTCTTTCACATAAATTCCTATGAATTTATTTAAGTGCTTCTGCAACTAAGTTATTCCATGCTAATGAGGTTTGGATTTGGATTGTAGATATGGATTTGGCCTGTAAATATTCTAGCCATAGAAAACTTCTTTTCCACCTTATACCACAAAACAGTTTCTCTGCCATTCATCCAGTAGCTGAGGTCTCTCCAGCTCACTTCATATTTTGGCTAAGACACTTCTCAGTTAGAAAGCCAAGCTGAGAGCAAGTCCATGCCCAGCTGTTTTCCAAAGTGGGTATCAAAGATTGCCCAAGAAGTACTTGCTAGGGCCAGGCCCACCTGGATAAACTGGTGTCATGTATTCTCTTCCCACAGCAATCACACCAAGGCTGGCCCTGCAGGTTTGCTGTTCGGAGTAGCAGTGGCCATGCTAATCCAGGAGTACCACAGAGGCTCAAGGAAAGGCCCAGCAGACAGGTAGTTTGTGCACCAAACACAGTCACAGTTGCTCCTACAGTGCACAGGGGTGATTCCAGAACACCACATACCTGGAATTTAACTTCCTTTGACCTTTTCAGGTTTTCAAGTTCAGGATTTAACTGCTTGACTCCATTAGGAACAGCAGGAAGTGAGCAGTTAAAACCCATAAAAAGGCTGTGAAAGCTACTTGCTAAATGTTCAGGTGTCTCTCTGCAACTGGCAGGAGGGAGGGGAGGCTGAAGAATGGGGTAGCAGATAGAGTGGGAAAGGGGACAGGAGGAATATATGAGCAAAGTTTGGCTGTTAGAAAACCAGCAGCTCAAAAAAGATCTTGAGGAAGAGTCTGGTAGCTCCTCCTTCATGCTTCATTACACAGGGCACTATTCTTCTGCTAAGCTTCCCAAATGTGGGAAAAAGTACTGGAGCTTCTGAAGCAGCAGTTAATTCTGTTCTTCAAAGACAGTTTGATTTGGGCTTTTTGCCCCCTGCATCATGCATTTTGACACTCAAGCTGTAAAACTGCCTCTGCAACTTCAGTGGCAGAATGGATCCTCCAAACATCTCTGGCAGCAAATCAGCAGCTGGAAGTCCTGCAATGCATTTCTCGGCTAAGGCCATTCTGTGTGTTGCTTCTTGGGGTCAGTTAAGAGCAGGGAGGGATGCCTTCCAACATAACACTCATTAAATCCCAGAGAGGTGACATGTCATTTCAACAAGGCTGTTATCTCAGACTTAGAGAAGGCTATACACTGCCAGGCAATACCTACAATTCTCCTTCTCACTGCCTTGGAGCCAGATTTGTCTCTGGTCAGTACAGCTCAATTATTTACTTATCCTATTTGTAGATCGATTCTCCTGATTGATGTAGACTTCTGGATGCTGGGAACAAACTTGTGAAATTTGCATTGAAGGACAAAATCAGGTCGTTGTCACAGAAGCAGGTTCCTGGAAACATCACAGCAGAGACCCCACCATGGCCACTCCTGCTGAGATGGTTGGTCACCCTCTCAGTTAGTTGTTCAAGGACCTGCTGAGAAGGCGAGTAAAGGTTCCCAACACAGTAGCAATTTGAACCTCCAAGCTATAGGTCCTACAAACATGAGGAATTTGCTTGCCTCTGTTGCAAGAAGGGAAGAAAATCGCCAAAATATGCAGAATTAGGCACAAGTTTCATTATTTTATAGCAGAAAATTCTTTGAGTGTTCTTCTATTTACAGTGATTTCTAAAGTCTAGTTCAATCATGAGTGGAAGGAGACAGACGTCTCCAATGAAAAAGAAGTTCTGGGAAAAGGAGTCCACCCAGTTCACAGTTTTTCTGTCAACCTTGTTAGCAGGGTTACAGATGTGTGAAAGCAAATAACCACCCAGAGGTATGACAGACACTACAGACAGACTTGCAGAGGTAATTTATTCAGGGCAGCAACAGTTTAAAATCCATCTGCATTTCTGTATCAATGGGTGAGCTTTCTGTCTAAGTGAAGGTCTGTGGGACAGTAATCAACACAGACTGCTGATGGTGACAACTCTGGCCTCCTCTGAAAGACTAGTTCAAAATACTCCACTGTGGTTGAAAAGTGGAAAGGACAAGACTTTTGAAACCCCACAGAGAAAAAGGCCTGATGGAAAACATTCTCCCAGCCATGAAACAGAGAATGTGTGTCTACAAGAGACACATATAGATTATGATTAGTAATGTCAAAAAGCATTTTTATTTCAATGCTTTTATCACAAAATAAAGAAAGAAAAAGAAAAGAAAACATGTGGGCTTTATAAAAAGAAGGAGGATCGCTGGTCAATGCAAATACTGTCACTGTGAAAGTACAGATTTACCTGAAGTAAAGAAACTCATAACTGTTGACATACTGGCTATACAAGCCAAAGGAAGTACAGCTCTAGAACTGTGCCCAGACTACAGATAAAGGAAATCCAGCCAAAGAGGAGGGAATTAGAGATCTAAGGTCTAAACAGCACTGCCTCAATAAATACACAAAGCAGTCATTTTGCTCTAGCAGTGCTGGTGCAGATGCCACTGATCAGAAACAGTTTATACACATTTTTGTTAAACACAAACTGTGCAACTGAAAGCAAATCCCTGTTTGAACAGCAATAAACAGAAATCACACCCTGCTCCCACACTGTCAGCACAACACACACAGTGACCAGAGCAGGCCAGTTTAAGAGGCAGTCTGAGGATTTGCTGCTGCACCCCATTAAGGGAGCCTGGCTCAGCGCTGCTGACAGGCTGCAGGTAAGGGATGAGTCTCTCCATCACTTCTCCAGGTATCAGATGACAGTAATTTTCCTTCACAGCACTGTCCTTTGCAGTGGACTACTCACAAAGAAATGGAAGGTGTAGGACATCTGTAAATACATTTAATATCTCTCCAAATTTACTACTACACAGCTTTTTCTGCGAGAGTCAGCAAGGAGCAGGGTCTAGAATGTCTCTCCCCAGTGATGACTAACCATGGGAACCGCTCCTCCCAGTTCATAACTCCTGCAGATATTGTAAGACACAAGACAATGTTCTGCACCATCTTCAGCTTTTGCCTAATGCACAGGCACCAGTTCTGACCAGGGGACTTGGCCAGGGGGTAAAAGACAGCAGGTGTATGTGCTTGTTAGCACAATGTATGTGCTTTCAGCACAAAACTTCTAATGGCAACCAGTAGAGGTCAATCACCTGGCAGTTAAGCTTTTGCTAAAGATACAGGTAGAAACGGGTGTTCCTAAGGGAATTTCACTTTGCATATTATTCCAACTCACAGTCAAATCAATATCTTGCTTTATGTTCCTACTAGTTTTCTTCATTTCAGCATCCTTATGTCACTTCAGAAAACATTTCCTGTTTGTCTGATGGTAATACCTTCACATACCTGTATGAGTTTACTCTTGGCTCCATTCAGTATCACATCTATATAACCCTCTGAGGACACACATGCATACACTTCACTTCTGTCCCCTTAAATCCATTTAATCTGTTCTCATGCAGATATAAAGTCACTTCCCAGAAATACTTGCAGGATCTGGTTTTGTCCTCCAAGGCTCAACTTGCTTTACTTTCTCTGACTTCTCTCAATTTACTCACTCACTGCAATCTAGCAGTGAAAAAAGGGGACTTGAGTTCAGCTCCAGATGTTGTTCTCTCAGGGCAGGTACACTTAAGACAATCCACAAGAGAGAAAGGATAACATAATATTGCCACTGTCATTGGCCAGACTGTACAGAAAACTAACAGTAGCAATGGCTCTGCAACAGTCCTTACACTTGATTCTGAAGCTCCCTAAATATGTTCCAAGATGAGACCCATATAAAGCCCAGGAGGCAGCCATAATTTCACATTCTGCACAGGGGTTGAAAACCATGAGTCAAGCAACACCTGAACTCTCCATATTAAAGCAGTGAGACAGGCCTTGCAGCAGAGAAAAAAGTGCCTGAGATCAAATAACAGACTAAAGAGGTAACCAACTGTGGCACCTTCCTAATTCTGAGTGCTCTGCATTGCAGTCTTCACGAGTTTATTTTAATTATTCTTTTAGTGGGCTTTTCTCATGGCCAAGGAAATATCCATGTATTTAAATCAAGGATTCCCTCCATAAACGCGTATGTTCTTGTATCACTACAGTGGCAGTCTCAGATGTCTACAGGTAAAAGGAAATATCTGGGATAGTTAAAATACTTAATGAGTTCAGGTTTTTTCCCCTGGTTAGGCAGGGAGAGTGTGTCTAATGCAGCTGCAAAGCCTCACTGGCTGTTCACAGGGTCATGTACAGCTCTGACCTATGGAAGCTGTAAAAGAAAACTGGCTATTTGCTGAGTAAATCTTCATCACCAAAACAGAGCTCAAACTGACAGGTTCCAGTTGATTTCCCTCCCCAGTCTCCATTAATTACAAGCTCTTTTAATTGCTACATGCATGCTAGGGTTGGAAACAACTCTGTTGCTCCTTTGAGATTTAATTACCAAGCTCACACCAACAGTAACCCAGCTTGGCCTCTTGCAGCAGGAGCTGTTCACTCTCACAAATGCTGTTCACTAACACAGCAGCTGTCCAGCACAGCAGCAGCATCTTGTGGCACTCAACCCAGGCAAGCAGTCACTGGTGTAGGTGGGGAAATCTCCATGGCTGTTCCTCTTCCCATTGAAGCAGGAGGTTGGCACAGCTGGTCACCCACAAAGCTAGAGCACAGCTGATGGCAAGGAAAAACTTTGCAACTTTCTGGATGGGCAATGTCCATGCTGATTCTCTCCCCACAACTTCTCAGATTCTCTTCTTCTAAATCCCCAAAAGGCAGGGTAAAAAGTTCAGCTGGCTGCTGCATGACCCTGACTTCCATCAGCATGCTTGTCTCCTCCTGACATGCACCACGGTTGGTGTCTAAAGCAGACCTGGGCAAGAAGAGAGGCACTGATGGCAGCTCAGCACACTGGAGGCAGCTGTACTTGAGAGGGGGACAGACAGAACCCACACCATCTCCAGGCCAGCAGCCATTTCCCTAAAGGTCATCAGGCCCAGAGCCCTGGAGAGGAATGAGTAGCCCTGGTGGGTCCAGCTGCTCTGACTCAACACAGTCTGTAACTTTAAAACAGTGGAACAGGGAGACCAGCTCAGTCCACGTCAAACATATCAAGGTATCCAGAAAACAGAAACAATGCAAATAATTTCATTTTCCGCTTCACAGCATGCACATGCACACCCTGCACTCTGCAAGACCTGTCAGCAATACCACTCCCCCTACTTCCCCCCACAAAAAAGGCAGGGAATAGTATGGATTGAAACAAGCCAACACTGCTCAGCCCCTCTGAACAGTGCATCCAGTCCAACTGCAGTTCTGTTGAGAAAATCCTTCTCAAAAAGATCTTCAGGTAGCAGCTTTATGGGTTTCAAATTGCAGCATGATAAACAGCATGTACAGAAGCCACCACAGTCTATCAGGAAGGATATTAAGGCCTTCTGGTAAAGGAACTTCAGCAAAAGCTTAGTCAGCCCGAATTTATGATATGATCCTTCAGTTCCTGGCTCCATAAGTGACTCGCCCTTGGCTTCTTTATAGAAGCTGTACTCATTCCTGAGTGTGGCTTTTGGAAAAGACAGATGGGAACTCAGCTGAGCACCAGCTCAAAACACTTGGTTGCTGTTTTACTTACTGTTTTCTAGTAATTCTTCCATTAAAAAAAAAAAGTGTTAGCCTCCTACATAAGAGAGGAAAAGAACCAGCAGTAAAAGCTGATAAAAGAATAATTCAGAGCAGTGAACATGGATCAATAAATAAATTGCAGATCTGTTCAGTCACTGCCTTACAGAGCTGAGGAGAATTAAAAACCAATTAAAAACTGCACACCTGCCTCCAAATAAGTCAAATGGAAAGTGAAGGACAATCATAGGGCAAAGATTGTCAAGAGAAAGTGGATCTTTCTGGACCACCTTTTATGGCTGATCAAATAGCAATTAACTTACAAATAAAATAAATCAAAAGTCACTATATTATAAAGCAGTGGTTCCGGTTTTAGAAAGCAACAGACCCTCATTGATCAGCTCAGCACAGCTTGCATTTGATTCATGAAACTGTGCCTGAGGTTGCCAAGAACAGAGCTGCTCCTTAATTAATAATAATGAGCACAAGCTCAGGAGCCTCACACTTATGGGACCCCAAAGGGGCATCGGCTGAAGCAGGAATCTCAGCAGGCAACTTCTAGTCAGTCAGAAGCAGAGGCACAAAGATATTAGTAAGAGACAGTGTTTACAAAAGATGCATTAGTCATCTTTGATGTTTTTTCATAGTGTCTCTACCACTGCCAAGAATAACCCCTTTTTAGTTTTTAGCAAAGCACCACAGCTGATGAACCTACCTGGAAGGGGCTGCATCCATAAGTTTAACAGCCAAGCTGTTAATAAGCTATCAGAGAGTAGCGAGCAAGCTCACTGCTCCTGAGAAATAAAACACATTTGTTTTTCTATAGCAGATTCTTCTGGAGAGGAGGAAAAAATGAGGCCTTTGAATGACCAAATAACAGGATGTAAAAGCATTTACATGCAAATACAGAGTGAAAGTCCACTAAACGCCCACATTAGGCAGGAATCATTCTGCCTTCTAATTTAGGACACCCACCATCAGCTATATTGTATAGAGCAGGTCACTTGTTTGCAGAATTAAATCCACTGAGCAGAAGTGGCTGATGCCAGGTCAGAATTTTGTCTCCAGCTTCATCCGCAGGGATGCACCATCAAAAACTCTGAAGTCTGCCACTGAGTCTGACATTCAGTAGTCTGCTTGGCTCAAGCAAAGTGCTGGCACCCAAATGGGGAAAAGGAGCATCTTTTGGTCAGGACACTTATGCTGGTAAGCTCTTCAAGAGTACATAAGGTGCTGTTTAGCTGTTTGTGAAAGAAATAAAAGGTCACCTGAATTACCAATGCTGTTAAAAGTAAACAGAAGCTGAACTGGCTTCCATGAAGCATCTGAGGCACCAGGACAAGAAAATCAGAACCACTTTGTTTTTCAAAACTGAGACATCTTTTTTTTTTTCCTATTTCCTTCATTTGCAGGGGAAAAGTAACAGGCATTTACAAGTGCCAAGAAACCTTCTGTACCTTTCAGACCCTGCATGAATCACACCCACATGTAGCAACAAATATCACTAATCCTTTCCAAGAACCTGGATGGCCCAGCCTGGTCAGGTGCTGCAGCTGCACCTTTTAGCTAAAATCCTCTGCACAGAGCACCGTGTACCTTGAGACCACAGGCAGCTCCCCCAGGAACTCCCAGGTCCACCAGCAGCTGGTTATTCACAGCCCTTTCTTCAGAGCAGGGGGTTTCCTCTGCTCTCCCAAGCATCCCAAGGCTCCTGGCTCCTGCCCCCAGGAGTGCCTTCTGTGCCATCCCACTGTCCTGCAGCCATTGTCACCAGTGGTCAATGGTGCACACACAAAATGGCCAAAGGAGGGTAGTTGGGTCCTCTCACCTACCAACATAATGCCTACCAAAGGCAATTCCCCTTCCAGAAATCTCCAGAGATGTGGATATTTGCACCAGCCTTGACCTCACTCCAATGTGAAGTTCCCTACTGCTCTGACGTTCTCCTGAGGATCACAGAAGTCTCATGGCTGCCTTCAGCAAAACCACAACCTCTGCACAACATCAGCACAAAAAGTGTCAGAGAAGCATAAAAATCAAGAGGGACTCTGGGTTGAGGGAGTGAGTTTCCTTAATGCCTGGCACTGGCACTGCAGGTCACATTGAGCATCACGAGATTTGTCAGGTCAGTCAGGACAGGTGGCCACTGCGACCAACACAGAGCCAAAGCACTAGAGTGCATCCTACCTGAACATAACAACTGCTCAACAGGCAAATAAAGTCTGCAGGACATCCAACACTTGGGCAAAGGGCCAGAGATTTCCAGGTACCTCCCATCATGGCAGCAAGGTATACCTTAGCATTGTGCAGGTAAAAACCCAAACAAAACAAAAGAACTCAAGGAACCAAAAAAAAAAAAAAATCAACCAAAAAGACCATGTCTGAATAAATGGACCACTCTGGGAAATGATCTGTTTGACCCTTGGCCATTAGCTTCCAAAACGCAAGAACAAAGCAAGGCACAGCTCTGCACAGACCTGTCAGCAGCTGGGCCAGCTGCTCTTGGGGTCACAGCTGTGCCTTTCTATCAGATCTCACCCAGGTCCCCTGCCATGGCAGCAGGCTCAGCTGTAGGGAGTCATAACACAGGCAAGTGCCAAAGGTGTGCTGAGAGGTCATACATGTTTTAATGGAGTAAATTAAAGGGAGAAAACAGAGGTGGAACCCTTAGCGAAGCTGCAGCTTTCAAGAGACTTGCAAATAGCTGACTTTAAATGAATTCAGACAGTGTGTGCTTTGTTTCTCCACAAAACAACCCAAACCCCTGAGCTGAGGAAAATTAATTATTCTTATACCTTTGATAGCACAGAGGGTGACAATGGAGCTTTAGACATCAAGGAAACATCCCTGAGGAGCAGACTTGGGACTGAACGGCCATTTCCTTGGTTCCACTACTCAGAGGTTAATTCACTGTCAGTTTGCCATCTGCTGTTGAAAGGCTCGTGTCCTTTGTAGTTAGGCATTGAAAAGACAAACTCAGTAATGCCCATGGCTCACTGTGGAAGAGAGTAACAAGGAAGTAGTTACCA
The DNA here is from genome assembly GCF_009829145.1 of Chiroxiphia lanceolata. NCBI lineage: Eukaryota > Metazoa > Chordata > Aves > Passeriformes > Pipridae > Chiroxiphia > Chiroxiphia lanceolata. The sequence continues at coordinate 29,859,049 of NC_045644.1, forward strand.
ATAACCTAATAACTAATTGCCAAGACCAAATGTAATCTCTGACAGGAAAAGCAGGCAAATTGATCAAAAGTTGGGCTGAGAAACGATCTGCAGATGGCCTTAAAAAAAGAGAGGAAGACAGAAGATCTAGAATTCTTTAAGTTATGGGCCAATACATTTATTTATAACTACAAACAAAAGGAATCCACATATTTAAACGGCTCAGAGTACTGTTGATGCATGGCAGGTGGGAGTGAGTAGATGTATGAAAATATCCCAGACCCTCCACCGGTATCAGTTTGAGTGTGATACAGCTGGCAAGACAGAAGACATCAAAATGAACCTTCGATTACTCCTTTTTTTGTTAAAAAATACCTCTACACATACAGTGCTGTTCCAGCTTGGTGAGGTACCTCCTGCATCCTCATGCTTCCTTTGGAAGTTCAAAAAGGAGCTTTGTGAGCCCTGTTGGCTGTAATTCATTGTGTAAGGTTGGAAAAGGGAAACAGAGAGAAACAAGAGGCACATGTGTGCCCAAACATGATGGAGTTAACTGGTGCCTACCTGAGCTGATTTATTTTTTCAGCTACTGTGCATTTTCATTTAGTTGGGACAGGTAGAGTTATTAACACTGTTGTTCTGCTACTTGTCTTGAAGTTACTGCAGTCTCAGGTAAGTCTGCTCAGTATTCTGCTACACAGCAAACCTGCTGATTTTATGTTCATTCTTCCTCCAAGAGATTTTACAAGATTTGATATTACAGCTTTCTCATACAGTTTCAGTAACCCAGCACCCTTCCCGCCCACAACAGCTCCTGGTAAACCTTTTATAATGACATGAGTCAGCAGCACCTTCCTGTCCTTTAGGTTTAAGTGTTGGGTTCCAACAATAACTCTTACTGAAGCATCTGTGGGACACAGGAGAAAAAGCCATTGTTATTTTAAAAAAAAGATCAAAAAACTCCCTCTGCTGGATTCAGTCTGAAAAAAAATGAATTTTCCTACAAAATGGTACAAAGCACCACTGTCCTGAGAGATCACACAGATCGAGCAAGAACATGTTTGCTGAGTACTATGTTGTATTTCTACAGAGTTAACAGTCAAGGTATAAAGCTCTGGTTGCTCACTGTTAAAATTCACATAAATTGTCATTTAAGAGTGATTTGTTTGCTATCGGTTCAAATAAGAACACCGTCAGAGAACAGAAGCCAGGAAAAATTTTCTAAATAAGCACTATAAGGGTAAAGGTGTGTGAGAATGTGGGGACAGGCTAACATGGACTTCATTTACTTTAAAGTTCAAAAGGACATTTTCACAGTCACATTTTAGGGGTTATTAAGAATCTTTTTGTTGTGTATTGGAATAGAACTGCTACAAAAAAAATGGTTGAGTCCAGGGTTTCCCAGAGCTCCAAGTCAAACTAACAAGCAAGTCCCAGTGTAAAGCCCCAAGTCTAATACAACACTAATTTAATTCCCTGAAAAATTGCTTGCTTATATCTATCCTAATTCAGGGCAGCAACGTGTAATTCATATGTTCTTCTAACCTTAGTTAGTACTCACTCTACTTACAGAAATATCTTTAAATTATTATGATCACAGCAGGCCTCAGGTTTAACATTAATAAAATCCAAATAATTAAGTTTTGATCCCGAGTTTGTTCCACGTTAAATATTCTTACCAGATTTCAGTGTATCCTCAGTGGTAAACAACTTAAACCAGGTTCTCAAATGTGCTCGTATGTAGAAACCTCCTCTGCAGAAGAGAAGGCTCAGTGCAAATCACTGCTGTGACCCCTGCACACCACACTGCAAATCCTAACAAATCCTAACAGATCAACAGGCACCCAACACCACTGGGAAATGAAATGCAGCAGTATAGGCAGGTAACACAAGTGATGGCTTCCATTGCTGAAGGTCTGAGGAGGAAGTGTTACCTACTGTATCTTAATTTTTTTTTTTTTTAAAGATGTAACAGAAATATGCTCAAGAAATCAGGCTCATTTAAAGTACACTGAAAACAGGGCCCATTAGTGATACTGATTTCTGATTATTTAATCTGTGTCATGTATAGTGAAGTTTATATACAATTAAAAGGGAAAGTAAATACACACAGGTTCTCCTTATTTTCTGAAAGTGACCACCAGGAAAACAAATTGTGTCAAGATAGTGAAAAGACCACCTCTTCCCAGGCAGGAAGGATTTTTCTCTGTAGGGTTTGTGCACTGAAAGAGTGGTTCAAAGATTTCTGCAAGGGCTTGGAGTTGCCAACACATTTGCACATTTAGTCTTTATCTCCCACATCCCTTGTGGATTTCCAGCCTGAGCAATCAGTGAGCTTGAATGATAAATAGAGTTGGCTGGAACAAGACAAGCCTGTCACAGAGACCGAGCAGGAAAAACAACTAATTTATTCCAGTTCAAATTACACAGATTCTTCAGCTGAGGTTATCAATGTCTGTTTTACCTCCTCCACCTCCCAACAGATCACTGCTTCTTTCCACTGAAACGTTGCTCCTGCCCACCGAAAATAAATCAGTACTGTTTAATCTGGGGCTGGCCCATCGGAGCAGGGAGCGAGGAGATGGATGGTCTGTGCCAGGCAAAAAGTCACAGCCCCACCTACGGCTGGGAAGGTGTTCGGCAGGCAGGGAACGGGGCTGGCTGTGAGCGCCGAGTCCGGCTGCTTGCCTTGCACTGCCCTCTGCTGTCACAGCAGCCGCTCCGCCCGCACCGAAACCAGCGAGGAAGGGTGAGAGTGCAAGTTTTCGCTGTCCAAACCGATGGAAACACGAACGCGCTTTAATCTGACCTGAAGAGCGAAAGGGAGTAGTAGATCGAAGTGTTTCTCCATGGGATTTTTCCCAGACATAGCATGTCATCTGGCTCGTTCTTATCCACCCGCCTGCTATGCATTTACAATTAAATGCACTTACTTTAATAAACTTCATTCCTGTCTTTTTCTGTCAGTAGAGCTCCAGGTGCTTTACCGGGAAATTGCACACTATTAGACTTCGTTATTTACCCTACAGACACTGACTAAAACATGTTTGCTGAGGCCTGAGCAAGTGGTACTCAGCTTAGAGTTCTTAGCACAATGCTCCAACTTACAGTAATAGATGAAAAGCCCCTCTGTAACATTTATCCTGCAGCCATTAGTGTATTTCTAACACCCCTCCTCAAATTTCTTAGTTCCTACTCTAGCACATTCCAGGATATGACTGAAGAAAACACACAAAACACAGGTGATGCAGTGTTCTGTGTCAGCAACGTTAAGAAACGTAATAGAGCACTGAAAATTACCTCCATCGCCCTTTTTCTCCTTTAAAAGAAATAAATTTGTATGAAATCAAACAATATTACATAACAGAATAATAACTTTCAAAGATAATACCTTGAGAAAATTAACACCCTCAAAGCAGCTCAAAAAAAAGTGTTATTAGAAACACCTTTTAAAGGAAGTACATATTTTTCATGCATAAATACAAACTACAAATACACAGTATTTTTTCAGTGCCCTGAATGTCCCAGAAATGCCACACACAGAGCTTTCAACAGCTGTTAATATAATGCACACACAGAGACCTTAACTAATTCTTTTGAAGTCAGAAATTGAATGCCAGCATAAAAAGCACAGGAGAATTATTAGCAGAGAGCTTGTGTATCATTAGGCTTCCCTGCATGGTAATGCCAAACCTGCAACAGCTTATAAGCATATGGTTTGAACATCAGACTTTCTAGAAACATAAGTTCGGATCCTGGCAGATCAGCTCAGCCTGACAACCTTCTGCTGTGTGTCTTGAAGCAATAACTGCTTCCCTACCCCTGTGTGATATAAAGCATCTCACTCTCCACCCTGGTACAGGAAAACACAGCAACAGCCCACAGAAATTGCAGAGCAGAACTTGAGGGAGTTATAAACCAGGACTGAGCTCAGAGTTGCCTGAGTAGTCTGGGTGACATGGAATCACTTGGTCAAAGGTGAGGGGAATTAAAAGAAGTATTCCACAAATCCAATTTGTTTGTATAAAGGTAATGTACACCTCTGCATAAATGTGAAGTAGATCTTAAGGATTCTCCCAGAAGATGGGGACACAGGTTCCCACCACCCCACAAAACTGTCAGTGTACTGTTTGGGATACGGATTTCCATGAGAAATTCTTTACAGGGCTTCAGAGAACTTCTCCGCTGTGCTGCACGTAACTCACATAAAGAAACCATTCCCTCTCATTTACACTTAATGAATTCCTGCAAATAACTGCTGTGGAACCCTTTTAAGGTGGAAATTCACTGGATCTTGTAGTAATAAAATAGCTTCAGTGAGGTCCACAAAAGTTGCATGCAAGGGATTACTTATAACATTTTATTTAAAGACTGAACAGGTAAATGCAGGAAGATTAATATAATGTTCAAGAAAATAAGGGAGGATTTCCCCAGGGAATTGTTGTCATGCTGTCAGCATAGAATCTTGCAAGTCTTGACTTTGCTAACACTAGTATTATACTCCTTTTATACATGAGGAAACTAAGGCACAGAGATTAAAGGTAGCATGGGATAATTACTGCAGTTTGTCATACTGAGTAGCAATTAAAATGGAGTAAAGAATTGTGAGAATAGTTGGACTTTTACATTATTAAGCATTGCAATCTATCAAACCGGATGGTCCAAGCCTTTAAAGGCTCATAGATTTTATATACATACATTTGTTACATAGCTGAATTAGTGGTATTTACCATTCTAGGCTGATCACTATATACACAAAAGGTGCTCTACACTGATGAATACAGGGAGATGAGAGAAATTTGGACAGGCTTATTTTCAAGGGTGCCTCTCCTACTGTAGCACCCAAGACAACGTTATCAGGTCTCTTCAGAATAAAATATAAGTAATTGTTTTGACTGGAGAGGTGTTGAGAACCACATTCCGTCAGAACGTGAAGCTCCACTGAAATCTAAACGTTTCTCACAAATTGCCACGTCTATGGAATTTTCTGGAAAAAAAAATTATAAGAACACGTAAAGTAACTGTTGGAGTGTCCCATGTCTATAACTGGTTTTGAATGCCTGCTATCTTGAGCTATTTCAGGGGCTTTGCACTGTAATGGGCTTTAAAAGCCTACCTCTGTCATTAAACTCTCTCAGTAATTGAAGGGATTCTCAGGGGCTGTGATGGTGGAAGTATTTTAAATATCTTAGAAGTTTTCAGATTGTGCTCTGCTTTGGCATAACCAAATTCAAAATCATTCTTAAAACAGAGTTTCTGGTCAATTACTTCTGCCTTCAGCAGTTACTAAGAACTCCCACTGTATTCAGTGAGGACTCGGAGTAAGTATCTATTGTACTAGACCAGAGGGCTCTTACTGCCTGTGGTTTCAGAGAAAACAACTAGAAATACTAACAAAAACCCACCCTTTGAGCTTTCAGATTGAGAGATCAGCACTAAATACTTGAGTAACTCATTTTTAGAGATGTAGCATTTATGTTTAGTGCCCTCTGCTAAAAGCCAATTCTTGCTTGAAACAGCAGCTAATATCCATAACCCAGAGAAATCAGAACTGCATAAATCTGGTTGATGCTACTTGCGCTTCAATATTAACTTGTCTTGTGGTTCAGCTGCTTTCAATTGTGCTCGTAAAACCCCAAAACACTTCCATAGAAGGAAAGGTGCTGAGGGTGTGGATTCTGGCTTGCAAAAGAAGGGAAATGTCTGAAATTTCTCACCCTCTATCCCTTTCTCCTCACATCTAATAGTCTGCCCAGTGGCAATAACGCAGGTCTGCTCCAGGGTCAGGAGACCACTCCTCTCAGTCCTGTCAGCAGAAGATTGCTCACTGTTGCCAGGAAGCCTTTCCCTCTGGATGAGAGTGTGCAGGGAAGACAGGGAAGCTGTCAATCACAGCTTTTAGGGACATTATTTACATAGTCCTTGCACCAGCTGTTTAATAGCTGATGATCACACTGACAGGATTAGACATCACTGTAACACAGTCTTGTCCACCAAGTAACAAAGAGCACACTTACCCAGCAGAACAAGGCAGGAGGATCTAAAGTATCTACCTACCTTTTGGGGCCTTGAGGAAGGTACCTAAAATGTGTTTGGGCTTGGAAACCCTAGGCAGGAGTTCTCCCCACTCCCAAAACCCATGAAAATTTTCAAAAGTCATCTTGAAGCTCAAAATAAAACCTCAGGTTAAGGATTATAAGTGTCTGCCTGCATCATATTTAAAATATTCTTACTTCAAACTACAGGATTATCCTCCCTTTAAGAACTCTCAAATTTTGATTGTAATTTCAAAACTTGAGCTTCCATCCACTGAAACTTGCCTGATTAATTAACAGAGCAGATTTCCTTTCATCTCAAGAAGAGTAAACCATTCAAACCATGGGCAGAATACTGACAGACAATTAGGAGCTTACATGTATGCATAAATTGTACTGATTTGGACTTGTGTGGGGAAATAACATTCTCAAAGTAACCTCTTATAATAATGACTTTAATTAGTTAATTACATAAAAGAACTATTAAATACTCTTCTCAACTGTGCACTACAGGTGACATAACATACTTTAAGAACTAGCCACATCAGTCCACGCTCGTCTGGAATCAACACATTAAAAATGTTTAGTCTTTTCTCCTTTTCTTTTGTCTTTAATAAAAAGTCTCATGCTAAAACCCACAAAGTCTGTGGGAGAAAGACAATTCCATGAAAACACTATAAGCATAAGCATAATCTCCTTCTCTCCCCAAACTTTCTGTCTACATTCTGAGCAATGACTTAAAATAACACACAAGTGAAGAGTCAGGAGAAAGAGATACTTATTAGAATTATGACTTTTATTTTTATTCACTAGAGCAACATTGAGGAAAGAATTTTACATACAGGTTTTTGAATCAACTTTACAAGCAAATTCCAATATACAGTATTTACTCTGGCCTGGGTTAAAAAAACCAAAAACAAAGCAGATAGTAAGAGTACCTCTTGTTTTAGCTATTATTGAATTTAAGATCTGGTTACACTGGAATTATATTCGTTTGACGGTGGTGCTTTTACAATTAAGTAGGCAGTGAGCAGCTTTACCACAACAGTGACTGATTTTCCTTGATAGCATCGTTGTAAGATGACTATACTGAGACCTACCACCAGGATCATGTATTAAACCCACTCTGCTCAGAAAAAGCCTCTGTAACGAGATAAGGAATAGCTACGGAAGCCCAATTCAAGAACTGATTTCCATTTGTAAAGCAAGAAAACGTCCATATTAAGAGGATTATGTGCTGTGCAAAACCAGAAACACTTCCCCCCCAACATGCAACCTACCCAAGTATGACACTTTAGAATGTGCATATGGTTGTGACATGCAGACAAAGGAAATCAAGCAAATGGTACCCAGCTTTCCAGCATCATTACAACAAATTGGCATTTAGACCAAGGATGAAATGAAGTTTACTGAGCAATGATGCAGTCTACTTGCTATGTGCAGTCTCACTGCTACAAGATGTAAAGTTGAGGAACAAACTTTTTTTTGAACTGTATCGAAATTCAGCGTCGTTTCAGATTTTCAGGGCCTTTGTGATTATTTGGAGAAAGTCTGAGATAATATTGCACTTCTTTTCTCAAACAAAAACATGGGCTGGGGCCGTTATTCTTTCAGAGCTATGCTAGTCCTAGGGAATTTTAGCCATGGGCTTTGATTGGCAGTAGGAAGTGCTGGCTTCAGGGAAGGGGAAGGTAATAATAATCTGGCTGCATCTTCAGTGTTAAAATTCCACGGTTAAATTAAAGTCATTGCACAACAAAAACTCAGTACACTATATGAATATTTTTTAACATGCTAGAGTGCGTATCGATTCTGTGAAAGTGATGTGAAAATACCTTGGAAACAGCAACACTACCGGGGAAATTGGTTTCAAACAAAAGCCACACACAGCAGGAGGCATCTAGATTATTTTAGGCACAACTCCAAGCAATAAAGCTCATTTAAAGTGCAATTCTGTTCTTTTCTTTTGTGTTTATTCACTTGTTAAAACGCGTAATTGCCTCTGTACACACATACTGAACAGTAGTTTAATACTTTTGTGAATATTGCACAAAAGAATGAGAAATCAAAAACAAAGAAAAATGGCAATACATCAGTTTCATAAACCTAAAAAAAAAAAAAACCCTGAAGATATCGAACACTTAAATTTATGCCTTTTGGATAACTGCACCAGTACTGATGATATATCTGCACCTTCCATAAGGTAGATACGTTACCTGAAAATACTTAATCCCGTCTGAGAAGCTCTACTCAGCACCCTCTCACCCATCACCCCCCAAACCCAAGTGAAGCTCCAAACTTCACTTCACCACTACTCTTCCAGCTGCCCATCTCCTGACAGGCTTTGCTCATACTCTGGACTTACTATACATGCAACAGAGCCTTCCCTGGGAAAGTCTGAAGAGCCAAAACATGGAGTTGTCTTTAGAGGGATGCGAGGTTAGCAGCTGAACACAAATACAAGTCAGGCTAGCATCTGTCTCATCCATGAGCAAATCCTGCTGTCTCCAGCTCATCATCTCACTAATCTGTCAGAACAAAATGGGGAAATACTATAAAAAACCACTATAATCTACTTATGTTCCTTTAACATAGACACCCCCACCCTTGTATAAATATAACCTTTTTCTTCTGCAAAGAAAAATTAGGAACTATCTTTTTTATGAAAACCTTATCATCTCAATTTTCTTTGCTTAATTTGCTTTGATCGTCTCTCTCCTTAATTTTCAGTAAAGGTGCAGATAGATAAGATATCTATACTTTTAATGTAAACATAAAAATTTTAACATCACTAGATCAGGCTGGCGATACCTCCAGAATAAGATGCAAAAGAATTCAGGATGAAATATCTCTGTCAATACCATTAAATGAAAATCATATTTTTTACACAAAATCATATACATGTAACAGTAAAATCAGGTTCTCTTCAAGAAAAGTAAACTTAAAAAAAACCACCTTCCATCCATAGAAATCTACATGGACCAGAAAACAAACCAGGAATCTGATCATTCCCTCAGCAGTCTTTAAACTCCTGAGAAACACAGTTAGCTGCCAGGAGCTAGTTTTGGGGAATATAAGTCAGTTTTATTTTTTTTATTGGAAGTATATACTTACACTAAAGGACATCCAGTTCAATGCTTTTCAAGGAAATAAATTATTCCAGGAGAATAATTGTTACTGCACTCTCAAACTGTAGTTATTTTGATCCTATACCAACTGTAACAATTAACGTTACCCTCCTTATGTCTTGCTTACATTGTCTTCGTCACAGTTCCCAGAAGGTCCTGCAGGTCCCTTATTTCAGATTGATATAAGTAGTTCTGAAATGGAACTTCCCCCCTACTCATTTTCCCCCCAGCCTTTTAATTTTTCCACTTCATTGTCAGTTAAAAAAAAATTAGTGCGACAAATTCAAAAACTTTCTTGAATATTAACTATGCACTGAAAACTCAGATGAGTGCTTTTTTCCTTCACCGAACTGAGGTTTCCATCAGGATACCCCTGGTTAAAGGACAGAAAAAAACCCCCCCACCCAGCCAGTAACATCAAAGAGAGTCATGGGAAAGAAGGGAAGAATTGTAGATGGGACATAACATCAAATTTCTGGAAAGCTTCACTGGATATGTATATGTTTAACTAGCATGACATGTCATGGTCCCATAGTGCACCATGATGGGCATATATTTCCAGACTACTTTCAGAAAAAATACTTCTCCTAAAGAGCACAAAAATGTTGATTTTTTTTGCTTTATTTCCCCAAAAGGCTCCTTCCCAGTTATCATGCACTTCTTCAGAAATTACAAAAAAAAAAAAAAAAAACAAACAAATTACAGAAACCCAAAACCAAAATACACATCTCTGAAAAACTCTTAAGAGTACCAGCTCTGGATTAGAACATAATAGGATTGCTCAAAGCAAATAAGTGGGGTTAATTAATTTTTTTTTCCTTTCTTAAAAATAGTTGCATTTTTAATACAAGTTTTATTCTGTAAAATAGTTTCAAATTCTTACACATATGGCAAAGTTTGTGCAAAATTTCAAGTCAGGTACTTCAGAGCCTTTCGATATTAAACAGAACTCAATAAATACAAGTAATACAATAAAAGTTTAAAATATTAATTAAAATGCATGTTGTGCAACCTCAACATAGGTGTTATGGACCCCATATTCCCAGAGGCTCCCTACTTATCAATTCATAAGAGCCTGCATTGGAAGGTTTTGCACAAGTATCCTTTGCACTGCCTTTCAAGAATCTACCCGGTAATGTGTCCATTCAACACAATAAAAACATACCACAATCTTTTAACAAATGATGATGTTTAAGCGAGAAGACTCGTTTCACCCTGTGAAATCTGCTTAATGTCAGTGAACAGTGAAAATGGGATAAATAAAGAACAGAGCAACTTCAGATTACAGCAAAACAAAAACAACACAACCCACCCAACCCATCAGATTAAATAACATTAAATATGTCAGTCTTGAGATAATGATAAATACAAGGATTTTTGCATAGGCCTCTGGAATACAGAGTCAGAATTATGGCCGATAAAACATCTGCTAGTAAGTCTAACTTTCCACCACTCTGACCTAACGAGTACTCAGAACCAAGAAGTTAAACAGAACAGCAATTTCATCGTCTAATAACTCAAAGAAACAGAGGTAAGAAATAACTTCTGCCATCCTGAAATAGGTAGTGCAGCATTCTGGCATTTGTGGTCACCACAGACTTCAGCACTTCAGCATTTGCTTAATTACTAAGACCGCAATACAATCTTTATTACAGACCTACGAGAAGATAGAACGCTCTCAAGAGCAACTGCACAGCTCACAACAACAGCCTCAGAACGTCGCAGGGTGGAATGTGCAAACCCTAAAAAGAAGCTGCTGTTTTGAACGTGGACACGTGGACTCGGGATTTGCAGGCTGTGGGTCCAGCAGGCTTGAAGGCAGTCGCGACACAGGAAGTGGTTTGTTGTGTGGCATCGTTGGGGGAGATGTAGGTACGTCCTCAGTGCGTCTTTGGTTTGGGGAGGCGGGAATGCCGGCTGGAGGGCACGCTGTCCCCACAATGCAAACTGGTGGGGTGTGTTTGCACATTTTCCTTTCTCTGTACCAGTGGCTTTGGGATGTTAGACTTCAAAGAGGTGTTCTGAGGCTCCAGAGATACTGGTGTGGATTTCTGACCGCTCACTTGCTTAGCTCTAACAAAGGACATAGTTGGTGGGCGAAGTTTAGACACTTTCTGACTCTGTTTACCCTTTAGGTTATCCTGACCAGATGTTGGCTGTAGCTGAGTTGAACTACTTAGTGGTAGAATCTCACGTTCCTTGGAAGCAGCGGAATGATTTGCAGATCGTATGAGAACGGCCATTGTAGGAGGCACTAAAGCATTTGGGGGCTTTGCGATTCTTAAAGTCTTTGGCCGAGAAGCCTGGTTTGTGAACGAGGGCTGACCTTTCACAGGTAGTTCAGTCTGCACCTCTCTGGCATCAGCTCGTGTAGAGGTCTGAAAACGGGAACGAGATGGCAATGTACCTTCTTTATTACTCACCACCTCTGCAGGTTTTTCAGTGGTTTTGTTTTTCAAATTGTCCAAATATGATGCATTTTCATCTTTTATGTTTAACTGTAGGCTCATCAAAGAGTTTACATCATTCAGGCTATTTGGGAGAGAGACATTTGCAGCATTTGGATTCTGATGATTGCTACTTTCATGCAGATCATGTTTAGGATATTCACTGTGGGCCTCGATATGTGGCATTTTTACTAGTTTTCCCTGGGCGAGGTCTGTGGAACTGGGAAGGCTGCTGGAAGGCTGTAGTACTTGAGGCTGTTGAAGAGAAAATAATACAAGAATATATTAGGCCAAGAAGACACCAGATAACATTCTGAATCCAACGTGCGCTGACTGGATGCTTGACAAGGGCTGTACATCTGGTTTTTTTAAATCAAAACTTTGACTTTGGCAAAATAGGATGGTTCATGGGACGCATACAAATGGGACTTGTAACTTAAGGGGAAAAAAATATACCAGCACTGAAATAAACAACAACATAAAAGACAAAAAAGAAACCAATAAGCTTAAAAAGGAAACATGAAAAGGCATGGTTGGTGGTTTCACCTAAATCTACAGGACAGATCGCTGGTGCCGAGCAACTCTCACTGGAGTGCTCAAACCAACGCCATGGCTATCAGGTTGTATCCATCTTTTCATTTCTATTCAGGGCACACTGAAGTTAACTATCCCAACCCTTTTACTGCACAGGCAGGAAAGGTGTTCAATGGACCACATGAATTTATAGGGCACTTTTCTTGCCTTAGTGAGGCCAGAAAATTTGATGCAACAGTGTGGTAATCAGGCTACTGACTAGGCTTAGGGAACTGTTTTATCTTGAATTGATTTCAAATGGGCTGATAAAGGAATGGAGTACATGTGAAACTACAGATCACATACTACTGCACTGATAACCAAGGGATAAAGATAACTGAATGAAGTTTTTACATTTGATCAGAAGATACAATCTGATCAGACAAGCATCAGACAAGAGAACTGCCGGTACCTCTTCTGGGTCATTTCTATTCTCTTTGCTCTTCCCTGTAAAAAGACTTAAAAGATTAATGTGTGCACTAACTTCATAGTCACATCCTAGACCTGAAACTTGGATACAGATCTTGGAAGCTTTATTAAAACTTCTGTAATTCATGGCAAAACCCAAAACCTATTAAAACTTAAACTACAGTTTAAGCAGATTTGGATGATTTTCTCATTTTCTTTAAAAGGAGGGGAACAGAACTACTACAAATTGTCATCACTCAACTACTTGAATTCTTAGCAATTGACAGATTGCATGTACACAGCAAACAGGCTTATTCTGGTTGTTTACTAGAGAAATACAGTCAACAAAAAAGAACCAACGTTTGTGTTTGAGAGATTTGACTAACAGCATCACTTCAGTCACTTTCCTGAATTGTTCACAATTTCCAAATGAGAAAACCAATTATTTGTCTGGTCTTTTCAGCTCTTCTTAGAATCAGCAGGAGGAATGCAAAGATAGCTGTGCATGCCAGATTCCTGTTACATTTCTAGGGTCATAATATGTCTCAGGATTCTTTAAACATTTCATCTTTTCCCTGGCAGAATTATTACTGACAACTGAATCCTCAAAATTCCTCATAAAAAAAAAATTAATGGTAATGTGAGAAAAATCAACGTTTCTCAATCTACTTTTTATTTACTCAAAGTTTTTCCCTTTAGAACATATTGGTTCTACCTGTAAGCAAACGCAAAATCTAAGCTGAACCAGTGACAGGCACGTAAGTGCAAATATCCTGGACTGTCTGAACACAATTGTTTGGGAAACATGGAGAAGATTAAAAAAAAAAAAAAAGCAAAGAAATCTCCAAAATGGTGTCAAATGAGTATCAACACATCATTCCTTACATGACCCAGAACTAGCTTAGCTTTATGAATCCTTCTTAACCACGCGATCCTAAACGAAGGAAGTACTAAACACAAGGAATAATTCAATATATTGAGTTACAGCTTAAATAAAATTAATCCTCCAGATATTTTTGTCATTTTCCAGTGTTTATGTAATGGGTTACAGGAATTATTATGCTTCCAGCCTAGGAGCTAACAGGCAGATGTTAGCCAAAATTATTTACTGATTTGAAATCTCATGTAAAAACAAAACTGCTAATAATGAGCGCAGAAACCAAAGGAATATATACCTGATTGCCATACAAATACTTGAACAAATAAATCAAATTTTCTAATCCTACTTGAAGTAAAAAATTCAAATACTTATAGCAAACACATAAGTGTCAAATATGGAAATATGATTGTCAGAAACCCTTTTCCCCTCACCTAGAAAGGGTTTCTAAATGCCAGTCTTCAAAAACACAGACAAATATCTAATCTGAGCATTACAAATCCTAATTTTATATCAAATAATCCTAGTTATAGTGATCAACAAAATGAAAGAATGTGTAAGTTACAGAAGAAACTAAACTTGCATGGAAAGTTGAGTTAAACACAAACACATCTGAAATAGAACAAAGCAGCAAGCTTTCAATAATGCTATTTCGAGTTCTTTTGACAAAGACTAAGTAGTATTTGAGCTTTTCCCTCTGGGTAACTTTGCATTTTACATATAAAAACAGCCAAATACGTGTTTTACTCGTTATCCTTCATAACCTAAAAAAGTCTAAGCAGCTTAATATGCAGAAAGTTAGCAATCCAAAGGTAGAAAACAGCTACATGCTCTGAATTATGACACTAAAGCTCTGCTATCATCTTTGTGAAGTTGCTTTAGAAACACTGTTTTTTAATTTTGTATTTCTACTCTAGCTCTGTCCAATTACCATTAGAGATTTTAATCTTTTCAAATTGCTACATACATTAACATTCAAGATGACACTGAAAGCAGCAACATGCCACTTGCACAATATGCAAGTAACAGTTCATGAGGTATCTCACACTGACAACTGCACTACTGTCACCCACAGCTCACTTTGTCTTATACACAAGTTTTCCTTTTATTAAGGAAGTCTTAGAAATTATGTTTCTAGTAAAAAAACCAAAACCAACAAACAAACCAAGTCAGTTGAAGGACTAGTACTTGATGAATTTCATCACAAGAAGGAGGAGAAAAGATAAAGAAGCATTCTACCTTCCAGGCATAGTATTTTATTTCATGGAAGTCTTTAAAAAAGGTTGCCATCTGCATTGCTTTGAGTGCACTTCTGGCAATATTTTCAGGGTGGGACAGACCCCACGACTGCCATGCTAACCTCACTTCTTTTTGTGTCCCACAAAGAAAACGTGCAGATAGACAAACACCTGCATTCCTCTGGGATGCTCCTACTATGCAAATTTGGACTTAAACATTTCAAGTACAATTTAACTGAAGAAAATGAGTTTTCCCCAGCCTGAAAGTACATTACTGGAACAGGCTCCCCAGGGCAGTGGTCACAGCACCAAGCCTGACAGAGTTCAAGAAGCATTTGGATGGCACTCTCAGGCACAGGGTGTGACTCTTGGGGGTTGTCCTGTGCAGGGCTAAGGGTTGATCCTCATGGGTCCTTTCCAACTCAGCATATTCTAGGATTAGACAAAATGCTTTTTGCACATGCTCCTTTCTGCACAAAGAAACAGACTTTTCTGTACTGGTAAGAGCTTCAGAGCCTTGCAAATATTGACACACTAATCAAAATTACTCAATTACAGTCCCTACCTCAGTAGCTTAAGAGATTTTTCTATTATTTCTATCAAGTAAAACTGGCTGTTACACCATCCAGAGAAAAATGACATCCATGATGAGGATTACCATTACTGCTCAGTTATCAAACTACTAAGACTGTATTAGCTTTGTGTTGGAAAACTGAAACAGGTATTGTACTGAAAAAGAAGTTAAATCAACGTGGTCGGTCATGACAGCGGTATTCATTTAATATCAATACTTGAAAATTCCCTTCAGTTTTGCTTTGCTTCTCTCGATCTGCAACTCAGTTCCCTGTGCAATACCTCTGTAGAACGAAATAAAGGCATTTTCTCCCTGCAGTATCCTGAGGAACAAGGGAAGTGATGCAATGAAAAATCCGAGAACTGCATGCACATCTCCCACAGACATGCATCATGCACCGGGCAAAGGAAAAACCCAACAATGGAAACGCGTGGGGAGGAGATGGGAATAAATCTAAAGTTGTACTGTACCACGCTTTATCACAGAAGTAATGGACTAACTTCTCAACTCCTTGCCAATGGCATAATGGGAAAGCAGAGACAAGAAAAACACAAGGACAATGATGTCAGAGGACCAAGACAAAACAATGAGCAATTGCCATGACAGAACTGCAACTTTTCACCATTTCAATTGCAATTACCAGGTCCCCCCTCGGTTTTTAATCCTCCTTCAAGAAACAAAGGTAGCAATAGTGTTTAAGTAATGCAGTACAAATAATATTTATAGCAAGACCTGCATGGAATACTTTTGCTCTTATAACTTCAAGTTCTTTAACACAGTCAATCTCTTACACTCCAAATACTGTAACTAGAACTTGTGTGTATCCTTACAACTGTACACATCAGAAATATTTGCATCCACGCACATACATGTTAGATATCTAACAATGAACAACAACATCATAAGAACACTGCATTACATCCTCAGATCATGTTGCCCATACTGTCAATAACTCCTCTTTCTACCAACTCACAAGTTGGAAGAGACTCCCAACTCCCACGGTGTCTTTTTGGAGAGGGCCAGGGCAGAAGGGACACAAACAGTGCTACATAGTTTTTTCATTTCCTCATCAGTTCTGACATCCCTCATCTCACTGCTTTGGCACAGGATAAGCTGGCATTTCAAATGAAGGCCTGTGCAGACACAGCTCTACCGTAGGGCTGCATTGGAAAGCTCTCATTTTCTACCTCTGGAAAACGTCAAGATTTCACACCTTAAATCTGTAGCATTTGCCACTACCTTAATTTTCAAATTTTTTTTTCCTCTCCCTTTTATGTAGCTATATTATATGTGTAGTTCAACGTTGTAAAATAGGATTCTGCAGAAAGGAGTACAACTTCAAAGAATGATACAAAACAACCCTAACGTTTTTTTTTAAACCACCACTCATCACAGCATGAGAGTAGTAAAATAATCAGTATTATGTCAAAGCATATTTTTTTCTGCGTAGTCTGTATAGAAATCCCAACTTAGAGAGAAAGACTTTCACAAAGAAAAATTACTCCAAGTAATATATAACTCCATCAAGGCAAGTATTTCATCCATAATTACAGACACATTTGCAACAAGCAGACAAATACGACCATATGCAAAATTAAGTTTTGTTTGCAAACATACTTCATTAGGTACATGAGACATTTCTCTTGCAGTTGAATCTGCAAATACCTAATTTGGCAGAAGGGAGTTTCACCTAAAAGACATTTCTTCATAAAGCTGAAGACTTAACACTTGGAGCAAAAGTAATTACATATAAAAGACAGTAATGTAACGATTTCAGGACATTCACTTTCTTCACGAGTCATGTAACTTCCCTGCTAATGCTCTGAAGCAGCTTTGTTCTGCTAACACAAACACTTCATACACCCTACAAAGAACTTGAATTGGTTAATAAAGGTTTGGAAACATTTCAGTGTTGAGAAACCTTTTTTAAAAGAAAAGGCATGAAAAAGCACAGCCTGGACCTGATTTCTAGTCACCATGCATACAGTAGCTTTCTTTCTGGTGACAGCGAGCTATGTGTCACCTGCTAGAATTGCTTAGATTATCTTTATTTGTAATGCTTACACACAAAAAGTCTAAATGCTTTTTTCATGAGGTGCACAGTAAGCAGAGATGTGAACAACTGCAGTGCTTGAGTAACAGAAATGTTTTCATCAGCGTTTCTGTGTGGAGAAGCACTTGGGACAAGGGGCCTGGAGAAATTGGTACAATATTCTTGTATTACAACATGAGCTCATGACTAGTTCCTTACCAATGTGTATTCTAAGTGTTGTGCTTCTAGAGCTGCAGCATTAAAGCTCCAGAATACAAATGGAAAAGTTTTTAATTATACTGAACTAAGCTTGATATATCCTATAACCAAGAGACAAATAAAGGACCATTACCCAGGAGTTTAGTTCAAGACACATGGGAATTACAGGAACAAAATTATATGGTTTTTATTCCTGAAATGACAAAAATCATGTACTATTATCAAAGTGTTATGAAATGAAAAGTGCTGAATTGCTTCCAAGGCTAGTGAAACAACATGAAGTTCATAAATGTGAAAGTACTAAAAATTAATTGTCACTAAAATTGAAAAAAATACATCCAATTCTGAAGTGTGTTGAAGTGCAGTGACATGTAAGTCCCTAAGGCAGTTCAGCAGCAGGTATATGCTGACATTGTAAGTGGTGCTAATAGAGAAGAACCATAAGCCTACAGTAGTGTTATAATATTACCTAGCAGGGATATACGACCTGTCCTGTACAGCAGGAGTGAAATTATATTTAGTTGTTTATGTACTGTAATATGAACAGTTTACCCACTTATACCCCTATAACCTACAGTGCTTGTAAGTGATCTATGTGTTCATCAGCTATCAGAAACCTGCAGTATTCACAGACACAGATGATATTTTAGGTTGGGGATCCAGAAACTATAAAAGAAGTGCTTGAATTCCAAGTTCTCCAGACAGAAAACAGAACTGGACAAAAGCTGAGACTACACGTTCCCATCACCTTCTCTATATTACTGCAAAAGAACACTGACAGTGTTGTTTTGTGATACCCAGCTCACCACTCGCCTCGAAACCCCACAATTGGCATTTCTTACCAGCTCAAAAACCTGCAACCCAGAACCACTGAAACAAGTGGGAAAGAAGGATACTAGTGAGAATTCCAGTAGTGTTCTACTATATAGAACTCTTCACACAGTAATAAATCATTGATTTCACAAGAATGTCATTAAAAACGTCCAAGAAACCTCATAGTTTACACTGCATTTTTATTCCTGGTATTTATCTTTTAATTAAACCTAAGACTTAATGAAAAAAAGCTACAAACACTCTACTAGAAGAAACTTATTTTCCTAAAGAATATGTTAATTACAGTTTGGATTCATTAATCAAGGGCCCACTTTCACCTACTTTATTTTCTTTACTAGTAATTCATAGAATTGAATATATAAGATGTATACTAAAAAAATCCAACCTGCTTTTGTAATAAAAGTTTGCTGTGGAATACTGAATAAGAAGCCACTGCCACTGGTTGAGAAATGAGGCTGGGGCTCAGGGTAAGAGATCAACAAAAAATTTTCTCCTTCAGTGAATGACGTGACACCAGAGGCTCCCACCGGGCAGCTCAGACACCATCCTCTGGTCTGACTCTCCAACCACTAAGCCCCAAAACTATAACATGTATATGCTCTTCAGGTCTAAAACTATCTCTTTAAACTCAGTCTCTGCTGATAGGACAGCAAATCAGACAGGCTGTGCTACTGCTGGCCCTCCACTCAGCAACAGGTGAGAGGATCATCAGTTTTAGGGGTTTTATGTTCTTTACACACACAGAGTCCCACGTCAGACACCACAGGAAAATGAAGCACACCCCTTATTGAACAGAGAAAAGCCCATGAAATAGACTGTGCATTCCTGATGAGTTGTTTAAATGACATTGTCACAGAAATGCCAAGAGAGTATTTGAAACGCGATTTACAAAACATAAGATTTTTTTTTCTTGTAATTGAATCAACTAAGGATTATTGCAATCTGAAATATATGTAAGCTTTGTTTTCCAAGGTGCAGCTTACTCTTCAGATCTCCACTGGCCCTGGAAATCTTACCTTGTTTTCATAATTTTACTTTTTCCTTTATTTCTTGTCCAAATACACTCTTGGGCTTTGCTAGGCAAACACTGTAATTCTCAAATTACAGTACATTCAAAAAATATAACTTTAGCATTATGAAGTAGTTATATTTCTTCAAACACTTATCTATTTATAATGCAATACCAAAGCACAAAATAAGACTTACCATTTCTCTATGTCTACGTAAGCATACAGTTTTAAAATCAGCAATTGTCTTTTGTTTTGCAGATCCAAGCCAAGAGAACAAATGCATCTTACATCAGCCCACATTGTAGCTAGCACATAAGGAATGTTAATAAATCATGCAAGTTGTGCAACAGCCACTTCAATGTATTAAAAGCCTTCTTACAACAAATACCAAGAGAGGAATAAAAAAAAAAAAATTAGTTTGAGTGAAGCCATTCTGAAAAGTTAAGAAAACTTCTTGTGAGAGACAATGACACTTTCTCACTAATATTTTTACATACAGCCACGAGGTATTTACGTAAATACATCCACAAATGCAGGCGTGCAGACAGATGAGCAAACAGAACACACACACAAACAGGAGAGTGTATTACGGCCATGGAAAACAGGGAAAATGCAGCAAGCAAGACTTTTATGTTAAGACAAGACTGGAAACAAGGGCCTACTCAGGTTTGCCTGAAGAACTGCTGAGGTCTATCAGCATTTAATAACTGTTATAAAGCTATAAGTTGGAGCTGCTTTACGCTGGCTGAAGGATTGAAGCATGTTGGTTAGCCACAGACTATCGTGTGTGCCTGGAAATCTGCCTGAGAGAGGAGGATACTACGAGATGAACAGTGCGTGCAAAGGGGAAGCTTCTACTGGAACACGGTGAGGGAGATGAGTGAGAGGTACAGACTCACTCTGTCTGCGGTGCGGTGGAACAGTCCGAGGGATGCCCTGGAATGAGCCCTGCCAGGGAGAGAAGGAGGGAGCAGAATACCCACCCTGTGCAGAAAGAGAGAGGGGGAGAAGTATAATAAAAAAAGAGAACAGGGAAAAAAACAAGACACCAAAAAGCCACACCATTTTTTTATTTTTCCCCACAGAAAGGTATCATTATATTTCCCAGCTGTTCTACTTTGTAAAAGCAAATGCTGCACATTACTGAAGCCCAGAAGAAAAACAACATCATGATGTCCTAAACTAGTCATAAATCTTACAAGAACCCTTCCATTTTTATTCAATACATATGCACATATTTCTGTCAAAGATGGTTTTATGGGAAGAGTATAGAAGCTGAGTTTTTCACGTTAAAAATACATGATAAAAATGTTTTTATACAGCTTTCAAAAATATTTGAAAAATGCCTCACCAAGCAGTACCTTGCTTAGTTCTAATCTACTGGAAAACCAATCAGCTTTAGTTTACAACAAAAAATTTCTAATATATCAAAACAAATTTTCTAGCAAGTCCTGGTGCTTTAGAGTCCACTTCACTCCTATTTTGACAGTACTATTGAACGTGGAAGAGGAGAGGTGACATAAAACTGTTCTCCTTGCACTTTGCTCTTGGAGTTTTAGTCTTCCATTAAAGGATCAGAGAACTGTGCACATCTTTGGCACGCAGGGCTTGCCTGTCAGATGTCTTGGATCACCACAAGTGTGACACACTGTGGTTGCTGCACTCTCAAAACAAGAAAAAGTCATTTTATGCAGTGTATCCTTTTCTCCATACCCTTACCTTTGAAAAATCTACCAAAGCTGCAACTTCACTCTTAAATAACCATCTTGATTTCCCATTTCAGCAGGACAGACTTTACAACCCCTTTACTGTTTGAGCAGCTGAAAACTGCTTATATAAGTTCTGGAATACTGGTACTGACAGTGACAACTGCCATTGTCTCCTGGCCAAGAGCAACTAGTTGTGGCTACTGTTTCAGGCAGGAGGCTTAAGATACCTGAATGAACACCTGTATAAAAGGAAACAGGAAGCCACTTTGCCCCTCCTCTCCAGTTTCTCTGCTGTATATCAGCTGCAGATCATACTGCCAGGGTTGGACAAACAATAAAGTATTTTCTCTCCATGCTTCTTTTAAAATAATGTTAAAGATCACATTACTTCTATAAATAAATATTCTGCTTTTATTTATTTTAGCAGAACTTTAAACACGCCCCTGATCTTCCAGTTCTCCTAATCTAGTTAGGTATAATCCACCACTATTCCAAGCTTCAGCACTGCTAAGATGTAACTTCACACATTCATTTAATCAAGTTTTAGAATCAACTAGCCAGAACACTTAATCTAAAACAGAAAATAAAGGAAAAAAACTGACAAGATTGTTTTATTCTCCTTCAGAACCTGAGAAAAACCAATTATTGGAGCAAAATCTAAGGGAAAAAAATGAAACGAGTTCTTCAATTTGATTATCTCTAGATGGAAATATTGATTACCTAATGTCTTCTTCCAGTCCTCCATCAGTGGAGGACAACAGAGTTTTTAACATCACAGTATTTAGACTGCTAAAACAGTACTAATTTCAGTCAAGCAATATGACAAAATATTATAATGTGTTGCATCAGCTGAATAGGTATTAAATATAGAAATATTCCTGGGAACGAAATTAATCAATCAGTGATTGATGAGAAAATGATCAAAAGCTTTGGATTTTCACAGCACCATACCAAAGAACACTATATTTTTTCAGGCTTGTTCACATTTCATCCTAAATTGTGTCAGGACGGTAGAACAAAAAATTCTTTCCATTCTCAAAAGATAACTGAATCTCCACATAGTAAAAAGCACATTATCATCAAGAACAAGTCTGATTTTGCACAGACTTGAGTTGGCAACGGGCTTTTTCCAGATTTCTTTGAAATTTTTAACACATTAAGAAGGGAGGTGAAAATTTTATATCCTTTCCCTTCCACTCTTTGAAAAGAGAGATTGAGACAAGCACAAGCCAGCTGAGCTACATAACAGTTATGATACTGTTGTAAAAGCAATGAAATATTTACATGTCCTGATACATTCAGGAAATTTTTAAACATCCATATTAGCACTTCAAAGCACAGCACTAAGTACAGTCTTCTCAATAATTCTTCATGGTATTTTATCATCACTCTGACTGAAGAAGTAAATGAAGAAAGTACAAGTAACTTCCTTGAGTCTTTTGCCTGCTAAGCTGAACTGCTCTCCAGGCACGGTGCAATCCCCTTCTCCCAAATGCTACAGTTTACACTGCTTTGTATAGGCAAATGTCAAATAAATGCCAGATTTTTTTTTGTAAAACAGACAAAAAAAAAAAACCCATACCAAAAAAAAAAAAAAAGCACCAAAAAAACCCAAAAAAAACCACAAACAAACAAACAAAAAAAAAAGGACTGTTCAATTGTACATCAAATAAGGTAATTAAAATCAACATCAATTGAACCAAGTAAGAACCAGGAAATACAGCACTGAGAATTTATTGAGTGTTATGGCTTACACTGATTTTACAAATTATAATGGATGTACTGATCCCATTGATACAGCACATTAAGAGAACTATCTGCAAATAAGCCTGGTTTATGAAAAGATTACTTTTCCTTTAATAGTATTTATTGCACAAAACTCCAGCAAATTTATCAAGGTTTCTCCTTTAAACAACAATTCACATTCATCTTCTTATATTAGTCAAATGTTTACTGAGGTTCCCAAGAAATCCAAAGAAGAGGAAAAAAGAAACAGACTAATAAACACATAGCCTCAGACAATGGTGCGTCTTCAAAATACACAGATTTTGAATTTTTGAATTTTGAACTTACCTCAGCTTCTATTAAAAAAAAAAAATAAAAAAACCCACATGTGATGGGATTCCTCTGGCTTCTGAAGAAACTCTTTCCACTTACACTTTAATGTTAGGCAGTAGTCAGAACAGTTCCTCCCCTCGGCTGCTATGTGCATCCAGCTACTTAACTTAAATCCCATTCCTCTCATTTCCCAGATACTGGAATTGTGAAACAGCAAAAGTAACCCCAAAGGGAAGCGAATCACAATTTAAAAAAACCAGGAAACTCAGGAGTTGAAAAATAAGAGCAGCTGAAATAAAGCAGCCTCCAAACCAGCAAAAATGATGAATGCTCTTCAGAGATCCAGATGAGTTGTACTATTGCTGCCAAATGCTTTAGGAAGTTCTGACTCCAACTGCACTGGGAAAACCTGTTGGCTATTGTTTGTTTTTTTAAATGCTACTAGGAAGACTTTAAGGCCAGAATTTTCCATTGCTATGAACAAACTTCAACCTTAGAACAAGCAATCACATGAACAAAAGCAATTGTTCCTAGCAGAAAAGGAAAAGAGAAATATTTCTAAGCTAGTGCTGCACAGTAATTTTAGCCCAACAGCCAAATATTCCAGCTCTTTTCCCAGGGATACCCCAACATCCTAAACTGCTACTGCTTTAAACAGGGGGGTTTTTTGCTGCAGAAACACAAAGATCCATTTTTGTCCATACAAGTGGAGCCTTTGAGAACTTTGAAGAAGAGATGATTTTGGCTGTGTCTCACCTAGTACTGCCAGCTGTCTCACACAAACTCAGAGTTCCACATCATGAACAAACCCAGAGTGACACACTTCAGTGTCAGTGCAGACAAAATGTTTTTGCAGCAGACTCCTCTTGTTAGCCTAGCACCCAGAAAGATTATAAATTAGCAGTTCTGACATGCAGTAGTCTTTTTGAATGTATTCAGATAAAAAAAAAAAAAAAAACCAAACAAAAAACCCCCAATCCAGTCTTATGTGCTGGTTTACACTCAAGCAACAAGAATTGCTTGCGAAGGGTTCAAGGGACCTCTCTTCAGTGGATGTGCCTACCTGTCATTCACAGTCACAGCACAAGACACAGGTGCACAACATGACCACCTGGTTGAGCTACGGCTCCATCTCACCAAGGTGTGTAAGAATGGACCATCAAGCAAACAGCAGAGTACTGGACAATGAGAGCAACCAAGGCTGGATGTGAAGATGAACACTAATATACAGGGACTAGGCTTCAAAACCTGGAAGTTTAAATTCATAGTTGGGGAGTTGACACATACAGGAGGTTTAAGGCTAAGATGGAAAGAGGTAATAAGACCTAAAAGACAAAAGTACACAAAGACAGCCAAGGTATTACAAAAGTTCATCAAAACAACTGACAGGAAAGGCTTTGGAAGTATGAAGTGTAACAAATTTCAAATGGAAGGCAGAGAATATCTCAAGGCAAAAGGAGAAAAAAGATGTAGATAAGAACAAGAACACGCATGTTCCCATGAACAATGACAGGTTCTGTTGTCATTTCACCAGAGACAAGAATGACCTTGTACCCACATTTGGGAAGCAAAGGTTATTCTCATCACTGTGAGCTGCTCTGATACCAGGGGGAAATACTTTTACTGTACACACTGTACAGGGAATGGAAAAGCAAACATGAACTAGGAGTTGTGTTATGCTAAGGAACTGGACTCCAGGGGTCAGAATCCTTTGCAGGTATCTTCAGGTATCTTCAACCAGATTCAGGGCTTTGTAATTTGCTTGCTTGTCTTTTATTTCTCAGCATCTGCAAACAGCCTTTTCAGTTCAAGAAACGAAATCACTTATCAACAAAACCTTGACATCTAACCCCTTTACTCTCAAAGTAAATACCAGTATTTAGTACTACAGAAACAATGCTGCAAAGCCTGCAAGACAGTTGTGTCAATGGATGCTCACTTTTTCTTCCTTGCAAGCTGTCCAGAAACATTAATTTCTTCAGGTACTTTTTATCTTCTTCCAGGTTTCAGTTATTTTCTTCCATGATAATTAAATGATAGACATAAACTAATTGCAGTGAATTCTGTATAAGAGATCTGTAAGAAATCCTTTTAGGAATGTCATGGTCTCCTCTGTCAGTGAATACTTGTAAAAGCCTTTATCCAGAGCACAGTTAACCAAAACTAATACATAGTTAGAATTTACCTAAGTTTTGAGCATCGTTTCAGGACACTGCTTACAAGAAATGCCATGTCACAGACACAGCAGCTGGGCAATAGGTAGCTACCAATTAATTTGTAAGATGCCCAATTTCCAACACATTCTTTTTCAGCCACTAGGTTTTACTACATGAGCACTAAGTTCGAAAGATTAATCTAAAGTTACGTAGTTTCCATTTATGTACATATTTAAGTTTAAATACTAAAAAAAAAAACCCTAAAAGTACTTTAAAAATCTCTGGTCCCTAAAGAGAAAACCACAAGACAAAGTTGAGCATTACATCAGAACAGGTCATTTTCTAGAAATGTCTGGTAACAAAGAAACAGATACAAACATGACTTTTAAAGAAGAGTATGTTTAATGATAGTCACTTGCCTGTTTACTGGAAGAACCATGAAGTTAGCAGAAAAATTAGTGATTTCAAATGGCCAGTTGAATAGCAACAAATTGCTGCAACTCATATGGCCTTAAATTTCTAACTGAAGTCTTATAACAGTTGATTTCCACTCTCACTGTATCCTAGTTTATTCTAGCATCTATTCTTTATGAAACACTATTCAGTAAGCATTTAAAGTATTCCTTGAAATGTTAAACTACTGTGATCCCAGACTGCTATTTACACTTCAGGAAAAAATACGTTGTATGAGTTCTGATCTGTATAGAATATATTGAATACAAAGAATTTATAAACTGCCAAATTAATCTTGAAAGTTTTGGTAACTGACCTAAAGTAACTCCTTGATATCCACAATCATTTAAAGTGATTGGCAGGTCAATACTAATAGGAAAAAATAAAATAGTTTAATATTCATCAGCGTTAAAAACTATTACTAACTTAAAGAAGCAAAAAGCTTATATGCCTCAAAGGAGCTATTCTCTCATTGCCAAGACTTCAATTACAATTTAGTTTTAAAAAAAAAGTAGTCCCTATAAAAACTTCATAATTTCATAAACATTAAGAATGTTTCATGATTTATACCACATTTAGGACCAATAAGCTTTATACTCCTAAGTCAAGATCATTAAAATAAACTGAACAGGAATGCTAATAAAGCAGAACAATTTCTTTAAGAGCGTTTTTGTTGGTTTTTTTTTTTACTAGTGAGAATACATTTTACTCAGGTGTCTCCTTGTTTCTATTTATTGTACTCTTACCTCAAGAAAGTAAAAGCTGATTGTGTCTCCTTTCCATTACAAGAGACATTTTCTGATGTTGGGTTCTAGATCAAAACTGGTTCCATACATTTATACTTCTATTAAGCCATGCAAGGAAGCATCCAAATGCATATTAGTAGAGGAAG
Organism: Chiroxiphia lanceolata; assembly: GCF_009829145.1. NCBI lineage: Eukaryota > Metazoa > Chordata > Aves > Passeriformes > Pipridae > Chiroxiphia > Chiroxiphia lanceolata. The sequence goes on from NC_045644.1 coordinate 29,885,671, forward strand.
CATTAACCCAGACAGTTGAGGTCTGGTCATCAGAACCAAAACTTGGCTACAACAAACTATGGTCCTCCCACATTTAAGAGCTCCCACCAGTTTGTGCTGGCTTATAGAAACCCTGTGACTTACAGACATGCCAGTGAAGACATTGAAAAAAACCCCCAAAACACACCCAACACATTCTGCCCAAAATTTCGCAGGTATCACTTACAAATAAAAGCTCCTGAGAAGTAGTGTATTTTGAATTTGTCAATACTTCATGAATTTTCCTATGTTCTTTATCAACTTCATGAGAAATTTTGCATGTAGATAAAAATACTGAGATGTTTGGAATGTGCATCTAATGATCATAGGCCCACAACTACATATGTGTATCATGACATATATCCACACACACAGCCATAAACACAGTAGTTTTTATTTCTCTTAAAGATACTGCCCCTTAACCCAAACTTCCTCCTGACAAAAAAATGTGGCTTTTTGAACAAAACTACTAAATAGTTCAAAAGAAATATATTGACCAACCTGACCAAAACAGACACTTGTGCTGAGTGACTCCTGCTTGAGACAGCAACTCAAATTCCACATCTTCTCCAGTATTTTTGTCTTATCAATTAATACCACAAGTTGCTCAAACTAAAACTTGTGTAGTCAGCAACTAACTTTCTATGATTACTAATCTGTTTCTGAATTCATGTGAAAAATGAGATAGAAAAACAGGAACATGAAAACAACAGCTACTATAACAGTATCAGTGCACAAAAACATGACATGAACATCACACACATAAAATTAAATCATAGGAAAAAGAAACAATGCAAGAGCTCAAAAGCTCCAAAGTAAAAGAAATAAATGGGGTAAACAAAGACATGATGTGTACATTCTGGAGCAGAGGTGTCAAAGCAAATCAAAAGCTACTTAAGGTTACGATTTCTTTACACTGGGTTCTTATCAGACAGGAGGAGTTTGGAAAGCTTGGATAAAGCTGTTTGCCAGCACACGCTGAACATAAAGTGTGGTGGTATTTCTACCCTAGCACTATATACTTAAAAGAGTAATTTTAGAAGGATAGCAGAGGTGATTTGTCTTCACTACGGTCTTAAATCAGGTAATTCAACATAGGGTAAAAACTAAGAAACAAAAAAATCAAACCCATTTTTAGCCTTTTAATAAAACCTCTTGGGTTTTCTAGCTAGAGCAGTAGCTTCAAGATCCAAATGCTATTTGCTGGTGACTGACAAAGGCCTTATTTTGGATTCAAAGGTAATTTCCTATTATTACATAATATCAAATATGTTGTCCCTCTCCATCTTAAGTGTTCTATTAGTGTTCCATGAAGAATATAAGTTATATATAATGGAAGCAAATGTGAACCATGCAACAACATATGGGAATGAAGATGTCTTTTGTCAAAGTGATTTTCACCCAATAATCTTTTTAATGAGTCAAATTATTAAAATAAATTATCAAAATAATAATAAGAAATATTAAAAAATACTAACTTTTGCTTTTACATCTATGCACTGAAACTCAGTTGCTTTTCTGTAGCAAATATGAGAATGTCAACAATGAAAATCTGATCAGGAAAAACCCCAAAGATATACCTATGACTTTAAAGTCAGGATATAAGAAAATACTTTAAGTATGATTAGATACACAGCTTGGACTGACTGTAACTTAAATAGCACAAAGGGTGATTATTTAAAGAGACGACTTCTAAAATTTAATTACTTAATTTAAAAGGAATGTTCGTAACAAATGTTTAAATAAAAGGGCTGCAAAAGAATGCGAGGGATGCACTGCAGGAAGGCTAGAGATGTACTCCCACATACAGCACAGAATCTCTTAAAGAAGGCCAATTTGCGTGGCAGCAAAAGTACTAGAAGTGGAGAACAAACTGCAGGTGGTGGTAACCGGGAAGGAAGGGCACAGAGTACTCACAGAACTCCTCCTCCACGAGGTCTGCGTGAATTTATCAGCGTGCGCGCGCGATGCCCCTGCAGGTTTTTGACTGTCCTTCTGGCAGTTACATCTAGTGGCCTTCATCACCCCCAAAGAGAGAAAGAAGAAACAAGAATCAGTTAGAGATTAACCAACTAAGCCTCTTGAAAAGTACAGTCAAGGCCCAGCGTTCAAACATCATGCGTTAAGTGACTGTAGAGCACAATATGATTAAACTGTAGAAATACTCTTTAAGGTGCTACACAACTGCTGCTTTTCCCAAAGTGTATTTACAAGTAATCCAGAATAAATGCTGACTTTTGGAAAAAGTGATCTGGGATTCTGTTGTTTAAATGGCAGAGAAGAAAGCCCAGTCTTAACCTTTCATTTTCGTTTCAGGGGGAATGATCAAAAAGAGACAGGGAGAGGAAGATCACAGCTCAGCTCCAGTGCACTTATGTACAAAAGCACATGCTAGACATTTCATTAGGGTTTATTACCACACAACACTCCCTCCAACTATGATAAATAAATATGGTGTGAACCTCTTGGCATCTTATCTACCCTACCTGTAAGATCTTGCTGCGGTTTGAAATGGCTTGAACACGTGGGGCTATTTTACAAGAATTGTCACAGCAGGTGAATTTACCAGAATCAAAAGCAGAGATACACATTGCAAAATCTAAACTCAGAACAAGAGCAAAGAGGCAAAAGGCACACATAACTTTTGCTTGAGGTCTTGTTTCTTCCTGAACCTTTTATTACAAATGTGTCCCCATAACTTGTCCTTATTTGGCCAATTTAATCTGACTATTCAACATGCTTTTTATTGCTTTTTCAAAAAAAAAAAAAAGAATCAAATTTGAATACTAACTTGCTCAGCTTTAAATTGTATGGTGTAATTCTCTGTTAAACCAACAGACAGCAGAGGAACGGAGAGGGATAAAAAAACCACCAACAAAAGCTTCAAGAATGGTAAGCCCAATACTTGTTAATTTTTAAAACACTTTAGACATAGCCTTATCTTTGCCCATTGATAGTTTTTAGCAGCTTCTAGAACTTTATGTTCAAAACAGTTTTGGAAATTAAATACTTTCACTAGTGGTATTAAACATCCTTGCTTAGTGCCACACATACAAATCATGACTAGTCTACAGAATTAAAGATTTCAGGAGTACAACTGCAAACACACTGGGACATGTAGAGTCAGTCTGCTGCAACTGAACCTCTACAGATCCAAGAGCCAGGTGGGTCCAAGCAGAACCCAAACCTTCCTTTGTTATAATGAAAGTGCAGGAAAAAAAATTAGCTGTCTAGTTGCCTTAAAGTCTTCACCAGAATTGCCTAGTTCCACTCTGCAGTGCACTCTTGGGATTTTGCTAAACTTTTAGCATTATACTTACAAGCTGATGCTCTAATTGGCTGATTGTTTCATCCTTTTTCTTCAGTTCATCTTTGAGCTGCCTGATCTCATTCAGCAGATCGTCCATCTGCAACAGAACAGTGAGCACTATGAGGTTTTCTATAAGGACTACACAGTCTAAATCCACACCCCTACAGGACATACTAGATGAGATGTGCACGGAGGACTGGCAGTAACAACTCATGCTTTCCTCCTCCCATTGACATGGAGAGATGGGCTGTAGGCACACAGACTACAGAGTGAAGAGGCTTGACTGGAAGTCTCTTTAAGAGGCCATTATAATGAAGACATTATAATTATGCAAAGTTCAGAGACTAAAAAAAAAAGGTAAATATGCAAGAATTAATTTTTTAAAAACTCATTTTTCATCACATGAGAGTTTGCATATATTTTATAACTGGCCCATTACAGCAAGGCCATAAATTAAGGGGAATACTTTCATTTAGCAGCATGCATTTACTATTTCAGTTTCACTAAAGATGTTAATAGTTATTGCTTCAGGATGACACCTGATTTGTTGTGCAATTTTTCAAACCATATGCTAGTATCAATTAAAGAAGTGACAATTCAAAATGTCAGTTAAACCTCACAGGTTTTTGTTAAGTTAAAAAGCAGTGTTTTTTTCTCCAAGACTAAAATTGTAAGATTTTGAGGGAGGTGACTGTAGAAGGACAAGCACAACAACTACATATCATACAACAACTGAATGTTATCAATGTAGAAACCAGGGTTGCTAAAGGATGATGCAGATGGATCTACACCTTTGACAAACCTCTAATGCCCTGAAACCAGGATTTGGACAGATGACCTCTAAACAGGAACTAGATTTTAAGTGTTCTTCCTCTTCAAGAAGTATTTATAACTTCATTATACCTTCCTCTCCCATAAGTAGAGAATTAGTGATCTTTCTATACTAATTTTACAATAAGAGCCAGGCCATGCTATAAAACCTTACCACCTTAGAAAGCATAACATTACAAGTCTGTGACCATAAAAGATGATCCTGTTTCGAATATCCATTGTGACTTCTTCCACCTTTAATATCCATCATAAAACAATAACCTCACAACTCCCTTTGTGGGGTTCACATTGTTTTTTAGTTAAATCTGCCATACCTGCATCATCCTGGGGAAAACTTAACTTACATGAAAGATATTTTAAACTAAAGCCAACAGTAAAAAGTAGTGAAACAGAGCACGTAATTGAATAAGTATGGTATGACTACACTTCAACGCAAAAATTGTCTTTTCAAATTCTAGTACTCAGCAAGCAGGTAAAAGGTTTTTGGAAAAAGTTACTCTACAGCTCTTAATTCCCACTGCAACAAATTATTTTAATTATTTAATCTGCTACCATTTGTAAGTATGTATTTTCAAAGGTCAAATAAACCCTTCTATTTTAACAAAACTGAAAAAAGGAAGTGTATAAACATTCATTAGGCTTGCATTTAAACAGAAGAAAGAAGCAACAAGCAGTACTTGCAGAGTGACACACACTTTTGGTGTGTTTTTTAAATACAAACAGGTTTGTATTTCTAATTCTGTGGAGTCAGTCAGTGTCAATTACCTTAAAAGTGGACTCAGGTTCTTGTGGTTCTGGACTCGATGGAACTGAGAGGTTGATGTCCTGGAGCAACACACTGTCATCATTCTACCAGAGAACAAAACAAGGACACAAGCTTGAATCACTTGCTGAAACAGCTCCATTGCAAACCTGCTTTCAAGGATGGAGACACATCAGCTCTCTGCAAAACCTGCTACAATGCCTGACCTCCCTTACCCCTAATTTCCCCTTTTTATCCTTGATAGGAAAGCCTTCCTTGTGTATATGTACAGTGCCCAAATAAGGGCCATGAACAGTCTTCCTCTCCTCACAGATCTGTAGGAAAGCTGCAGCTCTGTCACACACTCGAAGTAAAGCCACAGATGGTCACAATTACTACAATTGGAAAGGAGTAATCATGTGAATGGAAAAAAACCACAAAACAAGACCAACCATGTCACGCAAAAGTACCTTGCATGGCTTTTAAAAGCTCAGTACTTCTGGTATACTTTTTATTGCCATTAAAAAGCATGTAAGTGGAGCAATAAAACATTTCACAACAGCAGATTAAGGCCTAATTTCAAAGAAGGTTAGTATGTCACATAGTCTCTGGTGATTTAAATCAGCCCTATGCCATACCTGACTCATTCACTGGCAAAGCAGGAACTAAGTTCATTTGCATCAATTCCCTTACTGCTGCCTTAATTATCTCAATACACATGTAAAGAACACAGGGCAACTGAAAAAAAAAACAGCTCTAACACTGTCAGTGGAAACTCAAGCCTCCCATTTGAACACATGCCAGGATTAATCTATGAAACTTGGCTTGACTACCTAACCTGAAATATGTAAAATGATGGAGGATTAACATTGCAGACTTTCACACTTAATGAGCTATGTAGGGATAATCTTCAGATAAATTTGATATAAATTTATATATATATATATATGTATATATATATATTCACATGCAATGTTTAATCCAAGAATATAACATACTCCTTTAAGAAACAGTCAAGTAATTGGGTAGTGACTGATCGTTTCACAGTCCTTTCCCTAATGCTCGTTACAGAAACCTATTTGAACCACTACCTTCTAGACTGATTTTCAACTCCATCACATGCACTGGAAAGTTTTTGCTGGACTTAAGTCAACAGAACACACTTCAGCTTTTGACCAGTTTTGGGGGGTCCCGATGTAAACTGAGGTAACCACACACCTCAAGACATGTTTTCAAGAGGCTTATAAAATTACAGCAAACCTTAAGTCAGAAACCATTAGAAAAAAACTCAAGCAAGACTTAAGAAACCATCCTAAATTTACTAATACCTGCATAAAGGGAGCATGTGGTTGTGGTGCAGAAAAATCCACACACACACACACACACATCTCTTCACTTTTGGAATACTCCAAGACTAAAAGCTTGCTCTGAGAAAACCTTTATGCTAACTTTTGAAGACAAGTATGAAATGATGTCATTTCCCCCCCAACAACAACATTTTAGTATTTATCAGCATAGTGCCTACACGACAAATCCAGAGAAATGTCTAAAGTTTTTCAGTCATGGCTATCAGAGTAATTTGGTTTAATGCTGAATATTACTTAAGCTTCATACTCCTTTGCAAAAGTTATCTGCTGAGAAAATAATTACCAACTCATTTTTCTACAAAGCGATTGATCTTACTGTTTTAAGACAAAAGTGAGAGTTACAGATACAATTTAAGTGTACACATAGGCAAATTATGTAACAATTATTTCTTCCCCACTGTCAGGCACTGTATTTCTCTGGACAAATAATTTCCTACACGTCAAACATTTTTACAAGCCTGCTCCCAAATGTTACAGTCTAACTGAAGCTCTTGATTACAGTCTCAAGTCTTCATCTGTCATTTTTAATCCATCTCAAGAAACACGAGCTAATATTCATTGGAATAACTCTTCACCATGGTTGTCACAGGGACACTGCAACTCATCCGAAGGCAGTCACAAATTGAACCTGTACTTGTGAGTGGTTGTACTTACCATGCTCTCATGCTAATATTTTACAAGTGTGAAATCTTCAGTATGAATGACACACCTGTGCTTGCTTCACCTTACAAATTTCCAAAGAACTCATTTATTGCTTTTTTGTAAACTGAACATTAAACGTTGATTTTTCCTTAGAGACAGATCACTATTTATGAAGAAGAGTATCAGATACAAGTATTTAGTAAAGAACAGACTAAAAAAATCCTCACTACCTTTCCAACCTACTGTGCTGATTATTCCCACCAGCAGTTTACCTCCTATGGATTCTGGGGCTTTGAGCACTGCAGTTTTTCTGAGCAGTTCAGTAGCTCAAAAATGCCACATTTGCTTGTATTTTCTTCTATCCTCTCAACAGTTACATGTTCTCATTTTATGTTGTTTATTTCAAAAATTAAAGATTAACACCAAAAATCAAGCTCTGTGACTCAATACACCATAATAGTCCTGGGAACACATTTGAACATCATAAACATGCACCTCTATACAGCATATAGCTGTTCTCACTGCCTGTCCTCTCCAGCTTCCCTTTTCCCCTTGCTTTCTTTGGGTCATATTACTTGCAGGCTTTAGTTAAAAGCACATGTAAAATAATGAAAAACTACAGAACTTCTAAAAGAATAAAAGAAACAAGATAAATGGTATTCTCTCTCAAAAGAAATCTCCCATACTGTCCGAGAGGAAGATATAAAGCTTAAAGCCAAAAGTTGCTCTCATTACACTAACATATTTTAAGTTCTTCTGTTGCAAAAATCAATTTCACTTTCAGCAATTATCTTGTGGTTCCCTAACAGCATATGTTGCCTTTTAATACACAGGATTTTAAAATACACTACTAAGATTATACAGATAATTTCATCTTGAGAATTCTTTGAACATTAGACTATCTATCTATATACTTATTACACTATCTATAGTGTAATAGGAAGTTGAAAAATGCTGAAAAAATGCTTCTGAAGTTTACTGAGGTTTATTAAATTTTTATCAAGGTCTAGCTTTCAATTCTCAATGCAAAGCTTCCTTCAGTATGAATTACTCATTTGAACAGTGAAGATGTGTTAAGTGTCCATCAAGCAGAGGGTGCTATTCACCTGCTGACTTCTTGGCCCTTCAAATGTAGTTCCATTCAGGTATCACCACAAACCACTGCCATGTAGTTTCCATTGCCCACTGTGGAATGCTGTTATTGTGACAGTCCAAAAGTTAACCAACTGCTGAAAGCTACAGTTTGTCAGTTTGATTTTGCTACTGTTTGTTGATTTCTTTCGGTTCAGTTTTTTTCAAGCACAGTTAAGTCACTGAGGTGAACTGTTCTGTGGCTAAGAAAAAACAGTAAAAATTGTAGGGGTAATTTATACAACTTAATACATGACACAAAAAGTCTTTGCATTTCATAAATCTGTTTCTTCCTTATCATCAGGTTTCTTATAAACAAAGATAAATCTCTCTTACAGATCTCACCAGATACAAAAAGAAAAGAGCACAATGAATATGTATTTCAAAGGTACACAAGTGACTCACTAATCTAAATGTACTGATGCATTTAACAATTTTGCACTCCATGGTTCACCTTTTCATTCACACCTCTTCATATAAATGTGCTGCTCATATCTGATAAGTTACAATGAAGATCTGTGCTTGAAAAATAGAATTTCATTTCCATTCATGAAAGGTAAGATGAAAAGAAACGTTCTTTATAAAACTTGCTTCTCACATTAAAAAGGGCTTCACAGATCTCACAGTTCTGTGAACCGCTTCGTTTCAGTCCTCCCTAAAACAGCAGTCAGGGCTGATCTGAGATAACACAGGGTGGTTGCAAGGCATTGCTGCCAGTCTTGAAGGAAGTTATTACAGAGGATGGTCAGTCCTTGCCTAGATCAAAGGCTCCAGGGCATTAGAAAAAGAACATCCTTACTTAAAATTGTATTTACACATTAGCTCTGTAGCCTCAACCCAGAGCAGCAAGTTTATGAAATTAATTGAGGAGGAGGAGGAAGAAACTTTTAAGATCAGAAGAAAATTTATTTACTATTAAACATGCAGATGAAGTACCTTAGTCCACATTTAAGAGGCATTAACATTTACAAGTCAATTATTACCACAATTAGACTTCCAAAGCATTTTCTTTCTTACAACACAAAGGCAGCACTCCAGTTAAAGATTAAAGAGAGAACATTCACCTGTAGTACATCTCCCTGTAAATAATTACAACTGCACTTAGTGTAAGAAGAATCTACATTTTTCACTCCATATAAGTAGCATAACATTACTGTGAAGTCAGAGAAGGTTTTACTACTGTGAAAATTTTTAAAAACTCTGCATGAGAGAGAGTCCTATTCCTGATTTCACTGTTTGAAGACACAGGGATTTGGCAGCACGTGAGGAGTAAGCAGACAGTACATGTACTGCTGGCATTGTTATCCTGGCCACATGGAGTTCAGAAAAGGCTGTATTACTCAAATAACCATTTATTTTTCCAAGCAGAACCGGGAATGCAACACCAAGCCCATGCTGCTGGTAATACTCAAGGTAATTTATATATGGTTATGTGAGCTACAGTCACAGCAATGAATCCAGTACAGCACATTAAGTCTCCCTAGGACTCTGCTAGGTACACATTCATTACATGCTGTGCTCTACAGTAAGTCACACTACAGATGATTAGATAATTGTATAAAACTGAATTTAATTACTAACTCTTCCTATTTCACTATAACTGTTCCTGTGAGACCTCATGCCTAAGTCCTGACTACAGCTCTATTTCTACCTATTCAAATATTATTGCTGAATGTCATAACTGGAGAAAGGCAAGACATACACTTAAATGTATAATGCTGGTGAAGCTAACAGAAGAACTTCTGCTTCCTTATTAGAGCCGGAGTTTGAAAGCAGTCGACTTTGTACCTTGCTTTTTTATATTTTGCAAGAAGAGATCTGTCATATGACCCAGGCTGAGATCAAGTTCAGAGTTCAGAATGCTGAAGTTCAACTAATTGTTTTCAAAAATGTATTTCTGTTCTTTTCAAGAAGTTTAAAAAGTTGCAATATTTTTACCCATTCCTGTTAGCATGGAGTTTGATGTTTACAGTAAGAATTTAACACTTTACACAATGAAAAGATATTTCATACGAGTTTTGCCCTAATTGTTTAGTAAATGAAGGTAGTAAAGATCTAAAGTTTTCCACTCTGCAGCAGGCTAATTTACCTTTACATTACTATTCATATTGTTTGATTAAAAGACTGGATAATACACAGGGGAGTAGAATAAACATTCAGAAGTCCAGTGATGAGGTTTGGAAGCAGTGAGTCAAAATAGGATTAGGTTAGGTCAGGAAAATAGAAGTATGCATGACAAAGTTTGATGGGAAGAGTGATACCTGTTATTACTAAACTCACTGCTACAGAGAGAGAGGGGGAGAAAAATCAAGTTTTTGACATGAGAAGGAGCAAATTTTGAAAAATATACTCATTAGGAGTAACTGTTTCATTTTGTGCATTTAAAGTTCTTTCAAAAAGCTTTATCTGAGCTTTTGAAGCCAAGGTTTTGTTCTACAACCTCTTTGGAAAGTCTGGCTATTATAAACTAGATCAAGATTTTAAATATGATATTCTGCAGGGCCACACACTATTTGGCTATAATGTGCATGCCTTTACACAATGAACTACACACACACACACAGAGATCTATCAAGTTGCCTAATTGTCCTTGTGTTAAAGGCATTAAAAGCTCTGGATAAAAAGTCCCCTGCTATCTCTGCATGTTGGGGACACAGTTTATGTAGTCCACCAACACTGGGTTCTAAGAACACACCTTCCCACTCTGACAATACATTATTTTTGTTACATTGTTTTTCCTCCGACAGAACCAGAAATACATAGAAATACATCTCAGTTACCACAGGATGCAAATGCTCCCATTTCTAAAAGGCACAGTCACACCCTTGAATTAGCCTCAAGGTTGATTTGCTTTTTGTTTTGCTATGTTTTGTTTTAGTGTCTTACTTTTAAGGTACAAACTTCTTTTCATTACATTATCCTATTAGAAAAGAAGAGCAATAAATCTACTCTTAAAAGGGAACATCATATAAATACTTCCCAGTGCTAATCTGTATATGCCTCCAAAGAAGGTCTCATGGACTGTTCATTATTTTTATGGTAACAAAGGAATTTTTGTAGCTGAAATGTCATACTTCTGCTGAGTCATTTAGCAGTTTACTCCCACAACTTGTTACATTTTGAGGTGAAATGAAAAAGCTCCTTAAAAGCTTATGACAATTCATAAAATAGGAAGGTTAAATTTGAACACTTCCAATAGAGATGACCCAGTAGGATTTGCTAAGCTTCTTGTCAAAACACACAGAAAGGATTAAAAGAATGAGCAAAACAGAGCCTTAAGGAAAAGCTCTTAGCATTGACTTGCTAAATGCAAGTTTGATCAGTGGGATCAATTTTAATATTTTTAAATTTTTTCTTAACTCCCAGCTTTTTTGTATCTTAGTGAATAAAAGCTGGTCTTCACATCCACTGATACTCTTTTTTAATTTGACATTTCCTCAGGCAAGTAAGATAACATTTATAATACTGCATTTAATACTTTTTGCAGTCAGTATAGCACTCAAGAAGCAGAAAAAGTACTATCTGAAATAGCAATAAAAAGGCCCACTTTCTTGAACACTGTAATTCCATGTATAAACGAAATGCCAATAGCCTAATAAGGTCAAAATGAAAAACAAACATAAGCCCACCTAGGCTCACTCTCCAATGTACTTTACTGCTTTTCTTCCATTTAAGCAGCTCACCTGGTGCAGTAACCTCTTGAGCTTCAACAGCTGAGTTTTGACAGCTGTGCAGTCCTGGACCATGTGCCGCAGGGTCATTTCATCCAGCATCACAGTATTCTCCGGTAAACCCCCCAGCTGGCGGGGAGCCTGGTACAAATTGGGTGCTCTGTAGCTTTCCAAGTGACCAACAGGAGATTCCCGGTAGTTTGATCCCCTGAAAAAGAATTCAAAACTTAAAAAACAACAGCAGTGACAAACTAGAGTTAGAAAGCATTTAGTAAAAAAGGAGGGCGTTAGGTAACGTGGGCTATACTTACATACTGTGGCAGAAAATAAATACATCAGAAAATGTCAATGCCATTTCACTTAAATGCAGAGCCTTCCTTCCCACTTGTGGAGACCTCTCACAGACTAACAACTACAGTACCCTCAAACCAGTTTGGGCATCAGGATTTCTACGAACCATCATTCAATCCTATGAGGACTATAGGATTACATTGAATTTACCAACAAATTAAAAAGTAACAAACTGTCCAAACTTACAACATGCAAGTAGTAAGACACTCTAATGGTTTTTCATGGAACACATGAGGTATTTTAATCAAGCTTTTATAGTATCACATCAACACAAGTAACAAGTATTTGGAATAAAAACAGAAGTGTAAGTTTTGTAAAGAAATTGTTACAACCCTCAGTGATGCTCCCACTCAGACATACAACTATTCTGAAAAGGTCCTGGTACTCAGTATTGCTTGAGACCCTTCAATGCCAAAAGGAATTTCTCATTAGTGATTGTTGCACTGTTTGGGAGAATAAAGACAAGTCCTTTACCTGTTCAAATCATTTTTACCATGGATATATTGATCAGTATGACCAAGATGATAGTGATCCTGTGCATTCCATCGCTGCTGCGGTGCTCTTTTCCAGAATCCTTCCTGATGCTGTCTAGCATTTCTGTCTTGTCTATCATAACGGCTCATATTTTCACATTCCTCTACAGAGCATAGAGTTAAAAAAAAAATTATAAAATTTGTTCCCAGGACCTTGCATATAAAATATTTACTATGTGCTAGTAACAAATGCAGTGTAAAATCTGGTAGGTTTGTTTGTTTAACTGATACAAAACTGTGTATTTTAGAAGTGTCAAGCAGACTTATATAATGATGTCACATTATTACCAACATATAAACTTGTTCCAAGAATAAGAGTAACCTGTAGCAGAAATTACAGAATCCAGCCTTAATAGTATTTCCAGTTCAAGTAGAAAATCATTAGGAGGAGGTAGAGCTATTGGGAAGAAAAGAAATCCAGAAATAACTGTTTCCTCTCTTTCTTAAGGACCGTATGGTCAAGCCTTTAAATAGTTCTAACAACCCACAAACACAGCAAGACAACACTGTAAAAAGAGAAGAGTACTGCACTCCAAAAGAGACCAGTTTCATTACTTAGAATACAGATATAGCTCACCCTATTCATCTTGTTTGTTTTTCAGTTTCAGAGGCACTTAATCTTTATTTACCTGGACAACCAGCATGATTTAAAACATGCTCTTCAAAACATAATCTCTTCAAAACACTAACTTCTGCAAAGCCACACAGATTCCACAAACTTCTTAAGGGAACAAATGCTAAATTTGGCAACAGCCTGCAAACGACTAGAGAGAAAGCCAAAACATCGGCTACCGGGCAGTCAGACAGGGCAAAACCAGTCAGGAATTGCTATTTTGCCACCACACTTTCTCCTTCACTTACCCAAGGAGTTTTTCCTCACATTGGCAATCCTTTGCTGGGAGAAACTCCACACAAGAGAACATTGTTTACTCGGCTGCCTACTCAGACAAGTTGCGCACAAGCCGCTCACAAACAGGCCTTCCTTCCTGCTCAGCTCCCAGCCTGCGTGTGGTTGGGAAAGGAGCCCAGCCTTACCCTGTGATTCAAAACTGCCGTCCTCGCTCCCTGCATACTTGTTGAGCTAGAACTGTTTCTATAAATAGTGGCCAAGCGGCATCCCAGACTCCAAAGTGAAACTAGGAGAGTTTCTGAGGACCTGGAAAGCCTTAACAGGCTGACGTCAGTGAGGCCGCACAGAATTGTGGAAAAAGTGTTGGCAAAAAGGGTTTTTACACATCATTATAACAAATACTCAGAACTACATAGTTTTTATCACATAGCTCAATAACCAAAAAATTACATAAGAAAATAAACTTATTCACCTTAAGTAACAGAAGGTTTATTTCCCTTTAGCAATATCCTTCTACAGGTCACAACACATGAAAATTAACAGCAAAATAAGTCCTCCTTAAGTTTATAAGTAACCTTCGGAAAATTAAATTAAGACACTGAGTAATGACATGTGGATATTAACCAAGAAGAAGTTTTGCTTTTTCAGGTGGTCAGGTTCACATAAGGGAAAGCCTGGAGGTGGCTTTCGAATTCTTCTTTTCAGACCCTATTTGCTAAAAATAGAGTGATTTCAAGAGAAGAAGCAGAGATACCCAGTTTATGCCACATTAATTTTATAAGGAAACCCAATGTCTAAAAAAATGCCAAAATTAAGAGTAATTACCCTTTAATGTTTTTGTGGCAAACATTCACCTTTAAAACACATGCCTTCCTAGCAGTTTTTAAATAATTTGTAGTGGAATTACTGATGCAAGTGCAGTGCATGTTTTATAAACAAGGAAGCTTATGAGAAATTGATCTACCCTTTAAAATCATTTCTTAGTTTTTCCCAATAGAACTAGAATTACCCTTACCAAAAGAATATGCCCTAGGTTGGGATTGTTACCCATTCTGGAAAATTAGAATAAAAATTTCACACTTGTCAGGGCTGAAAAGTTTCATACTGGCAATGTTGTCAATAATTGCCTTTCACACAAGTCCTTTGGAAGACTCATTCTGAGATTTACAAGACTAAATACTGCATTTCATATGTGTACACTGTTAAACATGATGTGCCACCATTGTGGTAGATGGAAAACTATGTGTGTATTTACTGTTATTTTGGTTTCATATCTAGCATATATAGAGGAGTCTTCACTCAAGGAACTCAGAAGTGCTCTCAAAACAAGCCAAATTTCCTCCAACTTCAGCAGGCAGCTGAACATTACACACAATAAGGAAAGCCTTCTTTCTCTCAGTGACTGTTTGCACAGGGTAGGGCATAACAGTGTTCCACGTTCAGTGCTTCTGTTCATTTGAAAATATATTGACCTCCACTGAACTTGGAGGTAAAGCCAATACCCATATTCACATGACAACAACAATTCCTATGAGTAGGTCAGGAATGCCTCAAAGTTTTCCAGTCTAGGATTTGAGAAAGTGTAGCCATAATTTCCTTTACCAATTTCATTCTGTTCTGGATTTGTATTTCTTCAATAGCATCTAGGTACCACTACCCTCTCGGTGAAGTTTGCCAGCACCCTCACTGAAAGTAAGAGTGCATAAAAGACAACTTGAAAAAATCACACCTCTTAAGCCCACGAAGCAGTTTCACTGCTGTAAGATGGCTTGGCTGATTTACTAACCTTTGTCACGAGGTGGGTCCTCAGGCAGGTCCACATCAAGCATAAGATCATCATCTTCAAGATCACATGAATCAAGATTATTCAAGATATCCTGCAGGACAGAAAAAGTGAGATAAAACTGTGGTATGATATTTCATTTACCCTGCTGTCATAAAAAGATTATTTCAGTGTTTTGTTACGTTTGTATTGTACACACGATGCTACCAGCAACCTCCTCTTTAGAGACATCTTACTTGAGACCATCTATACAAACAACAGTCATCACACCTCCAATGATATGACACAATAAAAGTGAGAGACAAAACAAAGACAGATTAAAACTTTTTTCTGCCTGACACCAATGGAATACTCCAGGTATTTTTCTGTTCATTAATATCCTGCCTTCTCCCCAGTTGGAAGCATGTTAAAACTAAATTACTTTGTTCACTTAGAATTAAAAAAACAGCTTTGTGAAAAGATGATGTTGAATCTCCTTATTTCAGCTCTCATACTATCATGACATCATTGAAAGGAAGTGGGGGGACCTATGTTATCTTGACTTTTTGGGCCAATAAAACTTCAAATATGCTATTATCAGTATTAAGTTCTGCTTCCTTTTGTCTTTAACACTGTGGCTCATACAAAGCTGTTCCTATAAGGGCTAACAGTCATATTGCATGGGTGTGCTAACAGCACAAAAAAAAATGCAATATAGAGTTAGTACTAAATGGAATTATACATATTCAATATAGTCAGTCAGGTATATTAAAGAATAAGGACTGTAGTGTGGGCAAGTCTAGTCTGTGTTAAAAAGACAGACTAACCCCTCTTCCTTTAAGAACACCAAGAGCAGGAAAAACTCAAGATCAAGGTCGTAGAACCCCAGCTCATGGCACAGTCAGACACTGCCAGCACCACACAGCTGAAAAGTCACAGCAGCAAATGAAGTGCAGCACCTGACCAGAGAACCCAGACAGTGTTTTACTTCATTATTCAAAGAAAACTAAACTTACTAATACCAAATGATTATAACACAAAGTAGGTCTGAGGAAACTGCTAATGGATATAGAGCTCTAACTCTTGATCTCACAAGTAAAGCCATGGCTTTAAAGCCCAAGGTCAGACTTGGGCACTTTACATCTGCCTTTTTTCTAATAGCAGAAATGCAGATTTTTCTTGGGTTTATCTGCTACCCTTAAAGGTGATTCAGGGGACCAATATTGAAAAAATTATCAAATACCAAGTTAAACAAGTGCTTTATAATTATTTATCAAAACATGATCATTAAATACTTCACAGAACACAAGACTATGAGCACACTACAAAACAATATTCCCTTGGAAAGTTATCCCTTTGCTGGTTGTCATTTATTAGATTTACTTTGTCACAGATGTATGGAAGATGTAAAGGAACAACATTAACAGGCATTTGTCTGAACTGCTGTTCCAGCTTTTCTTCAGCAGCCTTCCTACAGTGCTCACAAAGGACTACTGTATTTTATTAGAAATGGTGACAAAAGCTAAGTATATTTTAAGATTTTGGGGGGTTTTGTGATATAGAACATTAAACATTTTGCATTTCTGCAGGGCAAGTAATTTATTGACTTAGGAGGGAGAATGCGAGATTAAAATAGTTGATATGCACTTTGGAAAACATGAGCAATATAAAGGAAAGATGGAACACTTGAGACATAACCACCTGTTTTTGTTATATTTCAAAGTCCTACTGGAATTGTTTTGTTTACACATAGTATTCTGTGTATCTACTGGAAAAAACAGGAAACCTACATAGCAAGGAATTGTGAATAATAATAAATCCAACTATGGACAAGCTTCACAAAGAAATGGAATGCATTTAAAAGAAACATGGATTTAATATTCGAGAGAACAAACTGCCTGTAGAAATTTAGTTCTTTTTTTTTCCATTTATTTATGTTTTTCCCGGAACTAACAGATTTTTAACTAACCCACATTTTTTAAACAATTCTGTGTGTTTGAAAGGCAGCTTCAGTTTGTTAGTTGATAAATTGTTTCTATGCTATGCTTTGATCTTCAAAATTAGTATGAACAAGCATTATTTTCCTCTACTGCAGGAACCTTAATGAGCATGACAAATAAAGTGGAAACCACGGCCACAAACACAAAGTAGAAAACTTTTGCCATCACATTGAAAAATGCACAATATAAAAACATAGTATGTCAGAGTGTTAACCAATAAACCTGGATAAGTCACTTTACTATCTTTGTATCAGAACTTTGGAACTCTAATGGTGTCAGAGAAGGACAGCACTTGAGATTCCAAGCATACTTTTCTGTCAACAGCCCATTTCATTATGCTTCTGTAATTATACATTCCTCACCACACCGAGGAAACTCTGGGAAAGGAAACTCCATGCTGGAAAACACAACTGCAAATACCAAGTCTTTGTAATCACTGGACCATGTGTGAAAGCACTTGGAGCATTTCCCGGTGCCGGTGACTTGGGAAACATAATATCCAAGTAGATGTCATCTTGAAATAGCCATAAGATAAAGAGGAGGTTTCATCAGCACATTAGTACATAAACCCCCCTATATTTAAAGACTTCAACTGTTATTCTTTCTACTGCATAAGAAACTGCAGTTAACTACTTGGCACTGACACAGTTAATATGTGCTTAACAGCAACTGGCATCATCAAGTGATTTTGGGTAACAAGCTCAAACAGAACAGGAAATAAAAAAATTTTTTAAAAGTGCATCAACTCCAACCCTACAGAATAATATGTTTCAGCAATTATTACAAGTTACAGAAAAAGGAGAATTCCATTTTATTTCTATAGTTGAAAAGAATGATGCATATTGAAAGGGGTGTGTTTTTCACAAGGCTGATTTAGCATTAGATTTTCAAGATGGTACAACCTAGTCAGAGATTAAGTTTGGGACTGCAAAATTCCAAATCAAACTACAATGCTGGCCCTCAACCTCTCTCCACAAAGCTCTTCCACTGTCCACAGGCAGCAGTGCTTTGCTTGCTTCCTGTAATAGAACAGGGAAAGGTTTAGGTGAAACACAGATCTTTGAGTACTGGTATAAGAACTGAGTAACCCAAGAAACCCAACAGCAGGAAACCCTCATATTGCATAAAGAGATGGAAAAAGATTAAAAGAGGTGAGAATAAGGCACACCACATGTGTGTAATTACACCACATCCAGCAAGTTTACTTCCATGTTCTGCAAATTCTTTCCATAGTGATTGTCCTCAGGTGCTGTGTCTTACCACAGGCTCAACAAGCACCCAACAACTGCTCAGGGTTTTAGCCCAATTTGTTGGATGTGTGGAGTTCAGCACCTCTTCCTCAAGAGACATATCAATAATAAGTTAAGACCAATGTTTTGAAGACTGCGGTACTGTAGAGCAGGTACTTTTGCTGAAGCTGAACGACTTTAAATTCAATGTAAAACAATGTCAACCATAATATACTGGAATAGCAAAATATTCTTCTCATAAAGCTCAGTTTCCAAAAATTCCTCATGCAACATGCATCATAAGCTTTTTCTTCCACTGAAGAGCAGTGTTTTTCAGTCCACCAATTTGAGTTCCATTTAGCTTAACAGCCTAGGCAAGAAGCCTGATTCTCAGCTTTCTATTTCTCAAGCTAAGTATTGTGAGGTTATAACGCAGCCAAAAATAAAGCATAAAATGCCCAAGTTAGAAAAGAGAGATATATATTTACATTTTCTCCATATTAAACATAAAAAACGTGAACCAGTGAAAGTTTACAACACAATGTATATTACACTGGAATTAAGGAAAAAAAGGAAGAAGTCAGGAATTTGAGCTAGTGCAAAAATACAAAGTAGTTCCAGATAAACAGCCCTCAAATAATTTCAGAGTGTTCACAGAATTGAGAAGAGCCTGAGCTCAAAATACCAATGCCAAGTTATGATATTTTGCTTGAAAAGCAATTGCTTTGAGGTAGTCACAAACTGGTGGTGAATACTAGGAACAGTATTTTTACCTGTTTCCACAATTCATAAGCTCAGACCTCATTTGTTTGTTCTACCTTTAAGAAATAAGCAGTTAAAGGAAAATAACTAATTAGTTTTGTTACTGATTTACTGACTTAGGTGTTGCTTCCAGTGATGATGAAAATGTCCACAGCAAAAGATAAGCATGAGTAAAAGGAGAGAATAACAGAAGAATCTGGCCAAAAAACTCAAGAGAAGTGAAGCATTTGAGAGTAGCACAGAAACCAACAAAGCATCATTTCAGGTTCTTGAAGAATGAAAAATGGAAGTAGCTTTTAAAAACAAACCCTAAACAGACTGGGTAGATAAGTCATCTGAAGGGCAGCTAAAGGATAACTGCCAAAGTCAAACACAATTCAAGGCTGACAGAAGAAAAGAGGGAGACCTTCAGGGTCTTCTTCAGTGCTATTTTCAGCATTTGCAAACACCCCAGATAGAGAAAAAGAGAAAAAAAGAAACAGGAATTCAACACAAGTGTTCAAAAAGGCAATGTTTTATAAGAACTGAACAGAACTGTTAAGTGAAGGCAGAAAACAGAGACAGAAGATATAAACAGAGGAAAGCACATCCAGTATCATAGGGCTGAAGATAAAAAAACACTGTAAACAAAGTCCTTAAAAAAACAGAAAAACACTCAGAGGAGACAGGACAGAACTCTGCAGGATACCAAATATAGGATAGGAAGTTATTTTAAATGCTTTACATTACAAGTCACATTAAAGACAGTGAAGCAAAACATCCAAACAAGTAGTTTGTAATTTTGTCCATGCTCTGTAACACATTTGTTGTCACAGCAACCATCTAACATAAAATGTTTTGGATTTGCAGGACAAAGTTCATGTTTAACTGTTCAATTCAACGGTTTTTAATAAATATTTACTATTCCTGAAAACATTTTTATAGAGGCATTGTATGTTCCACCTAGGTTTACTGTAAACATACAGGAATTAATTATGAGCTGAAGTTATTATCCACTGTATCTTAAGCAGTTATGTTTGCTGCTCTTATAATTTTATTTTTTTAATTATAAAATCAGGTGTCAGACTGTGTAAGAAATCTGAAATTCAAGAACATGATGAAGTAAGAGAAAGAAGAAAACCAGAAATATTCATCATTCTCTTGAGACTTCACCAATTCACAAACAAGAGTACTTTCAAACACACAGCCCAAGCTCCACCACAAGCAGCATTCCTTGACTGCCATCTAGCCTCCAGTGATGAGCCCACAAGGAAAACTGAACGGGGGACAGCACTTCAACCATCCTTCTGCAGAACTACAGCAAAAATTAAGATTATTTTCTAATTTTTTTTTAAACAGGCAGATGCTTTTAAGCAGTGAATTTCCTGTTCACTATTAAACATGATAATAGAAAGCCATGAGCAGTGAGGAGCAGCAGAGGCAGAGGAAAAGCAGTCCCTCCTACTCACTGCTTCCAGTCTGTTTGCACAAAAACTAACAATACCAGAAGGTCAGCATTGCTTTTACAGTTTACCTAACCAACAATGGAGGTTTTTTTACACTATAAAGCAGTATGTAATTGCTATAGCTACTCTTAACTGGCAGAGTTAATTGTGAATGATTCTCACTCCACTGACTTGCATTTGGATCAGAAGAGCAAGGTTTGGCCTAGAGGAAAATAGGGAGGCTTCAAATAATTCCCAGTTGAGAAAGGAACAAAACAATAACCTCAAAATTCAGAGGATTTAGGGCACGAGCTGCTACCAGGACCTCAGTTAAGTTTGCTTGTGCAGTAAGCTTTAACTCCACCCTTGAGAGACTTCTGGACTAACCTGAACACACCACGTTATACAGCATTAATGTGTTCTACTCTTACACAGTCAGCTTAATATACTTGTTTCTATTTAAAACCAAAACAATCCTCAAATACCTCCTAACTACCTTGGAGTGATTCTATTTTAACCCATCTCTGAATGAACTGTTAACAACTCAGGAATCATCCTGCTGCAAAAGTGTATTCTCACCACACTTACCCTGATACATATCAACAGTGTGAGCCAAGGACACAAAAAGACCAAAATGCTCTTTACTCAGATCCACCTCACATGGGGGAAAGTGGTGCTTTGCTGACTCTCTAGTTTCAAGAAGGATGAAAATTAAGAGTTATAAGGTAATATCAGACTTCAGTTGGTATCAACACGGCCTGGATGCAACATCAACTGTTCTTCAAAAAACAAGAAAACCCCGTGTTTAGAACTGGGGGGGTACTAAGACTGAAATTGGGTGTACACACTTCATTCAGAGGGACCAAAGCTGTGTGTGTTGCAAAAACAATTCACCCCAACGTGTATAAGACAATGCCTCTCCCCTAAATTCTTCATGCCTCACAAGAGAAAATAATATACAGAAAGATTCAACAGCAATGTTCCAATAACTTATCAGGACATCATTTGAGATAAACAGGAAGAATAAAAGGAAACTGTGCATCAGCCCAGGCATTTTTAACCAAGTTATCTCTAAAATGTTCAGAAAACCATTTAAACGGGTTAGAGATATGTCTCAGTTTGTTCTACATATCTTTTAAAAAATGCTTTCTTGTTTATACCAGATAGATAACTTTGAAAAACACTCTAACTTGAAGAAGACTGTAATCTGAGCACCTGCTCACTGTTTTGAAGAGTTCCTAGGAGTAAGGAAAACAGCATGTGAGACTTAAAAAAATCAGCAATACAGTTCGATGAAGTACAGTAGAAAAAATCGGAAGGCCTTCTGCCATTGTAAAATTATGCTGCTTGGTGGAATAAATAAAAAAATTGGAAAGAATAGCACAAACTCACATTAAAACACAACAGTGGATATGCAGTTACCAACTTGTACAGGAAATGTTCCTTACAAGCTTATGAAGTAAAACCAGTGCTAACTTCTACAAGTACTTATTCTGATATTTCACATCAGCTGTTGCTCTCTCCCTTTCTCCAGCATACAAATCAAAAAGTGTCATTAACAGCTACCACAAACAAAACACAGGAGTATAAGTGAAGCTGCCTTACTTGGTTTTACCAGCCCAAAGAACATGAGAAGATTAACTATGTCAGTTTTGAATCAAGCAGCTCTCCGAGGCCTCCTCAGCCCAAAGGGAAAAAAAATGGTCATTTGCCATAAAAGGTTGTTCACAAACATCTGAAATCTGACATCTCAAACCAACATCACAAGAGGTCTGCACACTATAA
This sequence comes from Chiroxiphia lanceolata, assembly GCF_009829145.1. Classification (NCBI taxonomy): domain Eukaryota; kingdom Metazoa; phylum Chordata; class Aves; order Passeriformes; family Pipridae; genus Chiroxiphia; species Chiroxiphia lanceolata. The sequence goes on from NC_045644.1 coordinate 29,908,079, forward strand.
TTCAGTCATATAACCTCCTAATCATGTTTGACAGCAGGGACACCTACAGCACACAAGACAGACAGAAGAGCCATCTCATTAAGCAGTTCGGTGTCTCACTACCTCCCCTTGCTGTTAAGCTCTGAAGTTGAAAACCAGAGCAGAGGTAGGAGGGTAGATGGTGGCTGTTTTCACTCTGAAGGTAGTGCCTCTGAAATCATAGTCTCTGTTTTCATGACATTTCCTTTCTCTGCCATGAGCAGAAGAGTGCCTGCCAGCAAACTGAGCTGAAGGGATGGCTGAGGAGCCCTGCTAACACATCTGAAACCAGTTCATACTCTCAGCTCTGTACTGACAAACAATACAGACTGAGTTTTCCATAGCAGTTGCAGTTCTCTACTAAAAGCTTAACTGTGGACATGTTAATCAAAAGATGCTCTCCCATTAATTCAGTAAGTTCATAAATATTATCTGTTCATAATGAAGACTAAATGCAAAAAGTTGATATTGATTTTTGAGGCTTTGAAACCAGAAACAAGCACTCCAGTGGTCTTCCAAATACAAATTTTTAGGCATGCCAAAGAAAGCGAGAATATGAAAAACAAATGTCACAGATTTCTATACTTGTAATACTGGAAAAATGAAAACAATTACATTGACCTAATGAAAACTATGAAGTTAGAACAGTACAATTTAAGTAAGAATAATTTTCGTCAGATTCGGGAACATGGCATTGAGCTGTTGGGACAAAGAGTTGTGGAACTTGGACATGAAGTTATGAGCTTAAACAGAGGTTACCAACAACAGCAGCTGCTGCATGGGAATGAAAAACACCTTCAAGGCTGACATCTGCATTAGACTCCAATCCCAGAATCACTATATATCTGAGCAGGAAGTTTGACCACTTTACAAATTTTAGAAAACTGAGTAAGAGAAAGCTTTTTCACGTGGATAACCTAAACAGAAAAGGCAGCTTACTAGATTATGTATTTCCAAGAAAACCTTCCATATCAGAAGTAAAAACTCAAACATGGTGCTTGCCATTTTCTAGAATGCATCAGTAAAAGCTAAAATCTCACTGAAGACTTGCTGTGCTACTGTGATATCTCTTGCCAAGAAAAATACTGGCCTAGCCCAAAAGCCAGGCTTTCAGGTAAAGGAGTGTGAAGGACCAGTGAATTATTCAATTCTGTCCTGTAGGACAGAATCACCTCCACACTGCCCTTCCACATTACTGATGCTGTGTGCTATACAGCTTTATCTGAAAACGTTCTCCAGTTTGCTGGGCACAGAAGGAAATGCTGAAGGAGGTACAACACAAATGGCAAAGTATGTGACACCCTCTGGGTTTGCTCTTAGTCACTGCCTGGTAGGTTCAGATACTTCAGTGTCTCCACACCCCATCAGGCACTCCTGCCACTGAGACTTTCTCTTAGTGCCCATACACACCTCCTGATTTCTGAAGTGCCTTTACCATTGGTTTGTTTGAATGCTTTCTGGGTAACAGGCAGATAAAATTACCTCCCCTTGCACTGGCACTACATTCTCACAGTCGGTCCCATTACCTGACACACCAATGAATCCTGTTATCCATTCACTCACCTACAGGGAGAGACTGTCCAGTTTCCTCCTCTGTGGACCAGTTCTGTTACAATAGTGACCAGATAAACTTGGCAGCAGCAATAAAGACTAAAACTTCTGAGGTCTTACAAACTTGTTAGGCAGCATCTTCAGGTGCCAAAAAGGTAACAGGTACTGCAAAATCCAAATTACCCCAATATAGGTACAAGATTCCCTAAAACTAGAATAATTACACTTAACTAAATAGTTATACCACAAGAACAATGCCTTATCCTTCCTTTCAACCTCACACTCTCGCTAACGTGCTGAGCATCAAGTAGTGTCATCAGTTGTCACCGTACCAAAATCACTAGCAAAAAAAAATTAAACTAACCACAAACAAAATTAGAACTGCGTATTTATTAGTGTCATAATGAATTTTAGTCAAAATGGCACTGACTGAGGTGAAACCACCCTTTGCTTTCAGTCACAGAAAAAATTCAGACCCTTCTTAAGGAAGTGCCCAATTGCAGTGCAAAAATTACTTTTAGGAAGCATCATGAGAGCACAACATACAATTAATTCTCTATATTAACCTTTTGCCAGCCAAAAGACGCATATTCTAAGAAAGGAGGAAATGCAATTAGTTAACACTGTGCATCTCAGCAGACTGTCACTAAAACAAGACACATTTTTTGCTGTTCTCAGCTTTGAGAAAGATCTTTATTGTTCCTTGCAAGATGAAAAGCAGAAAAAAGAATCAAATTTTAACTACCTCATTGATGAAAACTGCTTTTTATGTGTGCTTCTTGTAACTAGTTTGCACCCAAAGGATTCATTTCATGACTGCTCTTTCGGAAAGTTATAGCAAAAAAAGAAAAGTCCGTGTAGAGAAAAGATACATAGTTTCACTACACCCTGTTAATGAATGAAAATGAAGCACAAGATCTTCTGAATACTCTACTGAATGCCCCAATAAATCAGCCACTGCTTCTTCTGAAAAATTTCCTAACAGTGCAACTCATTTTTAGTATACCACTTAGATTGTGTTCAACTCTGTAAACATTATTTCTAATTCAGAAAAAAATTGTGCTGAAAATGCTTCTAATGGCTGTTATATAGTGCTGCTAGCACAGAATGGAGACTCACTGTTTACCTCATTTGCAACTGGAATTGTACCATTTCCAAATTAACTTCAGCACTTCTATCATATTATTACATAGTTCCATAAAAAAAATCCACACAGGGCAAGGGATATCTTATCTCAGGTGGTAATCTCTAAGGGATCAGAACTGATAAAAACCTCCCAAATAATACTTTAAAAACAGTCCTTATGGATCTGGATAGCTGCTTTATTCCACACTTTTACATTATGTTAAGCTTACTTGCACTTTTATTTTTATTACAGCTGCAACCCAACAGCCCAGAATTTTAAAAGCCTCATTTCTCACAGAACAAGAACTAAGGCTTTGGCACTAACCTCCTGAAAAGAAAGTTCAACTAAAGAAAGGAAGATGGGTAGAAGACAATACCTAGAACATTTCACTCCAAGAAAATAAATGTACTAGAACTACAAATGCTACAAGTCTGAATTCAGGTAATAAATTACTCATTTGAGAAATCAAACCGGCAATTTAAAGCTTACTGTAAAGCCATTTTGAGAAGTGAATTATTAAAGAAAATTAAGGTAATTAACACTAAATTACTTGTAAATAACTTAATTACAGAAAGAAATTAGTGACTGAACTAAACAATTCTATGTTAGCAAGTTCATTTTCTCTTTCTCTAGGAAGTAGAGCACATTTCACTGTGAGTACCAGTGCTTCAAGGAACCAGAAAGCATTCTGACCCACCTGAAAAGAACTGCCCTTTCTCAAGTTCTAATCACAAAAGGGAAAAATATAACAAAACAAAACTTACAAGATTTCAAAAATGGCCCAGAAGAAGAGAAAAATGTAACTATTTCATACTCCAGCTAAAAGTCTGGCCACGTGTCAAAACAGATTCATTCCAACGAGATCCAGATTTCATCCCAAGAGCAATTAAATTCTCAGCAAAGCAGTTAAAACCCATCTGTCTCTTCAAGCCAGATTTCAATTATTATTCAGTAATCCTATGTCCTTATAATTACATTGATGCTCACTCTGCATATACGCAAAATACTGGCTTTTTTATTTCAGTAAGAACTAACACAGCACAAAAATTCAGATTTTCCTGGAGCCTACAGGAAAAAAGGGTCAGAGGACTCCATCTCTTTTGTCTTTTTGTAAGACAGGGTCTTCATATGATCTGATAATACAGGGAACACTCGCAAAACTTCCTGTCTAAACCTATTTGCCCAAAAGAAATTGCTTTAAGAGAAAAGAAGAAAAACCAAATCACATCAGAACAACTTGTTTGGTAGAGAATACTAAAGAAAGAACTAGTGAAATATTTTCAGTTTAAATTTTTACTTCCTGCAGACTATTAAGCACTAGAATAGTTTAAAAACAAGCACATACTTCAGAAGAATAACAGCTCTATTATCTATCCTTTTCTAAATGTAAATAAGGACTTGCACTTTCCAAAAATATTCAAAGCCTTACACTGAACACTTATTAAAGCTTATGTTTCTCATGTGTCTACTTAATGCAATGGACAGGAGCAAACACAAGAGCTCAAACCTCACTACAACAAGAGAGCGTCTCATTCCGGTTCAGTAAAGGAGCCACGAGACTCCAGTCAAGATGAATGTTTTGGGCTACATTGCTCACATGTATGGTGAACTGTATTTCCAGAAACTAAGGAAAATAACAGTCCAGCAGGGTTGGTATATTAGACTACAGTCCAAGTCCCCATTCCAAGAAACAGGAAAAAACATGTCTATGATTCCTGCACTCCGAAGTAAAATGACTTCAGTCCTAAGCAGCTATTTCCAAGATCACAGCAGAAATCAGACACAGTCCTGCAGATGTGACTACCAGACATTTACTGAGGAACTGCCAGCCCTCTCTGCTGCTGAATAGGCACTGGCAAGCAAAATACTAACAGTCCCCTCCTTCAGTGAAAGAGAACTCATCCATAGGAACTACAGAACTCAATCACTGGTTTCAGTTTGGCTCTGTAAATTGTGAAGTTTTAGTGTTTGCAATCATTACAATCATGAGCAAAATCCAAACTTAAGAGACGCAGCGAATGTGTAAATCCCTATTAAGGTTTGTTGCTTTGTTGTTTTTTTCCCTTTCTTTCTGCCATGTAACTCCTTATTTTGTTTCGAGGTTTTTTTGCTTTTAATTATGATGTAAGCTTCACTCCTAACTACCCATTCAGTGGCTGTGAAATGAAGCTCACCTTGCTAAGCAGCTTTCTGCCACACAACAGTGAAGTAGCTGGGTGTTACAGTCAGTGGCTGAAACACAGGACAGGAGCAAACAGCACAGCTAAACATGAGTGAGAGTACATACAGACAAATATTGTTTATGTTGCTAATTTACAGAGCCATCAGCTGCTCTGCTAATCATCAGTCCTCTTACACAGAACTGAGCAGGAATAGCATCAGTGATTTGGTGCTCAGCAGCAAAGACCAGCTGACAAAAAGAGCATAAGGAATACCAATGAAACCAATGCTTAGAAACCTGAAAGGAGTCCAGCAGTTAGAAAGTTAACCAATTCACTTGTTGCCCTCAAAACTGGAAATGGAACAAAAGTAGAGATAGTGGAATAAGTTATTTTCTGTTACATAATTAGAAATAATAACAATGTTCTCATCCTCACAAAATATCCACACATTTTCCCCCAAGCTGTAAGTCCCCACAGCATCATCTTATGATATTTAGATTTGTATCACTTTTAAACCTCTAAACCTGGATTGTACATTTTCTTCATAGCTGTCCACTCAGTGAAGAACAGAAGGACTGTCCTAAAAGAGGTCAAATTTATTTTCCTCTTTCCCCACTGTGTCCTTAAAACCAAGATGTACCGGGAATAGCAAAGTTATCTGCTTTTCTTCCCGCAAAAATGGAGCAACAAGCTTGAGGGGACAGTAAGCTCCTTCCACTGCCTTCCTATGCTGGTTGTCAATCCAGAAGCCCAGTTAAAACCCCCCGTGCAAAAGCTGCCTTTCTTTTCAAAGATGGTCCAAACACTCCGAATCTAAGATCACCCAATAAGAGCTGCACTGCCATCTATGGAAAAGTTTAGGAAAAGCATTTAGCACTTTGTATTTGTTGATACGAAGGAGGATACAGTTTAAAGGACTAACAATACAATAGCAGGATGGAAATTAAAAAAAAAAAAGAGGCAAATTACAGGACCAATTAGTCCCCATCTAGTTCCCTGAATTGCTACTTAGCCTCATTGCTTCTACTCACCCCAGTCTGTGCCACGGAAACTCCAGAACCAACGATCTGCTCTGGGGATTGTCCTGGAAATACTAAATCCAAGGGGCAGTCTGGCTGGCATTAGCTCCAGCACTCCAGACTCTTAAATCTGACTCTCATCAACTGGATTTTGACACACAAATATGAACTGCTTTTACCTCACCACATGAGAAACTGCATAATTTGATCACGTATCTCCCAGCAATCCAAACATGAGATGTGTTGACTAATCACGATAATTATTCTCTTTTTTTTCTAACCTGTCCTTATACTCCTTGCTTGCAGAGAAAAGGAAAACATGGAACAAAAGCTTACAGTAACCTACCCAAGAACCTAATTCTTCAGAAATAATGAATAACCGCATCAGAAATTCACCTGCATCTTCAGATTACAAATGATAATTGTTTAATCTTTAGGCTAAATAAATCAAATATATCATGATTCCTGCCAAAATCAACAAGCATAGGAAAAAAACCCACCAAAAAACACCACTAAAAGGCAACACAACACTTCAGAGCTACGTTTTCTCCCCTCAAATTCCAAGCTGACTGAAAATACGTTTCTGCCTCGTAAAAATAAAACAAGTATTATTGATGTTTTTCTCATTTAGATAAAAATTCACAGCACAGTAAGCACTGAAATTCTGAAGCACTAACAGGATCAAAATCAAAATGGGTGGAAACAACACACGACTTTCTAGATTCAACATCAAGCCTTACAACTTCTTCCTTTCTCCATCTCCTCAAAACCTAGTAAATACATTCTTCCATTTTTAAGCCCTCTCTAAAATATATTTAATTTCAATAAAGAAAGAAAGAAACCAAAATAGTGAACATCAAAGGATTCTAATGTACCTCTGCTCCACATGGCTTACAACAGCTTCTGTCAATCAGAACATTGATCCACTATCAATTCATACACATGCACAAATTAATGCATGGAGGTCACATGTATCAAAACCCAGATATATAGTCCAAAAGCATGGTAAAAGAACCATCTTCCACTTCTTTGTTAAATTACACAGTATGTATCAAAATATCTATATTTATAACTTACCAAGGGCAAAGTCTAAACACTTCTCTCTTTTCCTGACATATGCAGACGTTTCTGTGGATAAGGGTGTTTGTTTTTGCAGTGGTCTACATTAAACTTGTTTTTTTCCCTATAAACACCAATAAAGCTACAAAAACTCATACTACAAAAGTCTCAAACTGCTTTTCCAAGTTGGCCACAATTGCCACAAAAAGTTAATAACCATTGCTGAATTCTTTCAAGCCTTACATCCCAACATCATAATTTAAGACTGAGCAAACAATACCACATGCAGCTAAAAATATATCAGGAATTTGTATGTAGTTATACATAAAGAATATAATTACATATCTATTTCCAATTTTTAGGAGCAATCTCTGCTGTTCTGCTCTTGGGTTGCAGCAAAAAACCTTACTAAAATCACAAATCAAAGCCTAAGCAGATGCCACAAACTCTGTCCAAGCCTGAAAGGGGTATCTACATTACTAAATTGGCAGTGGTGACACAGTATCTGAAACACACATTGATTATACCAAATAGGTTTTGTTTGATGTTCTGATTGTTAATAATGTCTTATCAAGTTCATAAAATCCAAGTTGCTTAATTCTAAAGTCTGTGCAGATAAGGGAATATGAACAGGACAGACAGTATTTTCCTCAAGCCCACCAAAATCTCAAGGTTGGCTCCCTGATCTCAGCTGGAGGATCACAGCACAGCAACTCTCCATCCATCCCTCAGACTGAATGATGCTTCCTGCAGTTCAGCTTTAAGTTTAGCAACAAGAAAAAGGTTGTAATGCACTTTATGTATCACAGTTGAGATGCACATAGTTCTGCTACAGCCAGATATCTACCTGAAAGATTCTACGCTTGAACAAACTGAGAAATCAAAAATCATCTTCAGTTCACAGGGACCCTCTAGGCACGTAGTACAGAAACAACATTATGTAAGAAGTTAGAGAGGCAATAGCTACTTTCTTGCTTTTTCACTCCTGTGTTTAGAGATTGGTAGGAGATATTTAACCTATCATTTGCAAAAATTAAATTCCTTTATTTGTGAGCACTACTATGAGATTGCATAAGGAGTGACTTGTTTTCTCCTTACTTTAGAGAAAAAAAAAATGTATGTTAACAGCCTCATCAAGGTCACCAGTCCAGAAACAGGAGTTCCTAAACAAAAAATTTCAAAAAGCTATCAACTACAGAAAAAAGAGGAAACAATTATCAAATAAAAAAATGCATCGATATTTTAGAAATACACTTAATAAGCAATAAATTTAACCCACTATAATCATTCAAGTTCTGTGTATAAATACATACTATGCTGTTCATCTCCGAAGAGTCGTAACTTCCACACGGATGGACGCTTCCTATAGGTTCCAACCCTTCTTCATCCCACATATATGTGCCATCAGAGCTGTCAGATGGAGAAAGCTCAAAAGAGGACCCAGCTCTATAGTTCATCTCTGAAGAAATGACATTCTCGGTAGTATGTTTTGTGCTTTCGCTGTTGTCATCCACTGCTTCAAGAAACAGGAACAGTTAAGGTTCCAAAAACAATCCAATATTCAAAAAATAAATGGTACAATGTGTATTACTGGTATGTTAACTTTTCTGAAACTATACTGTAACAGAATATCTGAAAGCATTCTACAGTATTGTCTCCTTATCCCAGAGGGGAAAAATGCTCAAGCTGGTTTGGTAGCTACAACTAAGTATTCTTCCAACCTATATCTTTGCTAACCTTTTATGCTGCCCCAATTCACCCACAGTGAAAGCTACTTGCTAGAATTTTGTATCTCTTTAACATATTAGAAGGTGGGTCCAAAAATACATGATCTAGTCTTTCAATCGCAACATCTCTCAAAACAAGCTTTTATCATGAGCAGCCCATCAAAGACTTGAAAATGTGGCTTTCAAAAGCATATTCTGGTGTCTTCAGCTAATGTTTAAAGAATTAACATCAGGAAAAACAAAAAAACAGCAACATTCCTATTTATAATCTAACTTATTTAATTAGACATCCTACACTTATTTACACCACTTAGAAGCAGTTACAGCTGTTCTCTGCCTACAGAGGTGGAGGGAGGAGGAGTTGGAATTTTCTCAAAATATCACCATCCCAGAAAAATGAATGGCAAAGCAAGGACACAAGGAATCCCACAATCATATCACAGATGTGTTTAAAGGAGGTAACCTTCATTCTTATCACAAAGAGCTCTAATGCTTGGGAAAGAACTATTAAGCAGAAAAGGCATAAGAAAACAAATATGCCAGCAGAGAGCCAAGTTGTATTCTGAAACAATTCACAAGCAATGGGCAATTACATTAAATAACTACTGTCAGAGAATTTTGATTTAGTTCCTAAAATTTCAAACAGATCATAAAAAACAAGTATTTACCAGACACATTTATATCAAGCCACTCATCAGCATTACAGCGAGATCCTCCACTTTCCTTGAGAGACGTGAACGGCTCAATGGACGTGATGCTCCCGTGCTCTAATTCCTGAAGGCAGCTCTCCTTCTGCTGTATTTGTATAGTTCTGTTTGCATCTTCTATATCTATGAAGTCATCACTGAAATCTTCGCTCAAATCATTCTTTTCAGAGGACGACAAAGAAGATATAGATATTTCATCTCCATCATCGCTCATACACATGACTTTTGACCCATGTTTTCCCAGACTTTCATGCAGGCCCTCGTCAGATCCTGTTCTTTGAGCGCTGTTCTCTATAATACTGTTTTTCTCAACTGCTCTGTTAATATTTGTTGAAATTTCAGAGCTCTCCACGGTATGTGTGTCAGGAGAGGTACTTTTGCTGCCATCCACAGCAGTATTCCCAGCAAAGTGCTGCCTGGTAGGCTTGAGCAGAGAAGGACGACTTAATCTGTATCCAAAGGAAGGTGCTGACCCAGATCCATTTGACAGTGGGGGTTTCTTGGAACAAGGAGCTGCCACACCAGAGTATGGTCTGGTAAACCCATACTTCATCGGTTCATTTCCATTGGGTACATCCAACTGACACGCGTTTCTTGACAGCAAAGTAGACCTCTGAGACGTCCTGGCAGCCAGATTTTGACTATGATAAGGCCTTGTAAGATCCACAGCTTTATTAAAGGAATGTGACCTGGTTAGAGATGCAGTGGGAAGGAAAGAATTCTGAATGGAATGTGAAAAACTTTGTGATCTTACCATTTTTTCACAGGAAAAAGCCTTGCTATTGTCTGTAGATTGTGCTAGGCTTTCTCCTGAACTTGTCCTTGTGGCACTGGAATTAGCTCTAGGTCTCTGCAAACCTACCACCGGCCTGTTTCCATAAAATCCATTTAAATTTGATCTTGGAGCATTGAGTCCAGAATACGAGGTCCTTCCTGGCAGGGTACCTTTGGTGAATTTAGCTGAACCAGAGAGTCCAGGTAAAGACTTTGGGTTTAAGTCCTCGGTAGAAGATACGAACATATTGGTTTGCTTTGCTGCTTTTGACGCAACCGAAGCGGGACTGTTCAAACCCACCCTGAGCTCATCGTTGCCCAATGCTCCTTGAGATTGAGGATACTTCTCAGAATCGATTAATTTCTCATTGCAGTTGCGTTTAGAGTTGGCCTCTCTCCCATTTTGATCGTTAAGCTGATATCTGTTAGATTTTTTCCAGTTGAAAGAGAAGGAAGACACGCGGCCAGTGCCATTGTGCTTGCCGAAATTTTTGCCCCCATGACTCCCTGCTAAGTTAACGGCCGTCCCGTTGGGCACAGGTTGTAAGACACTCCCTAAAGTTTTCGTCCCATATTTCGGTAGCCTGGAAACCAAGGATGTTCTGGTTTGATTTTTTTCTTCCATGAGCTATTTGGGTACATTGGTCCTTAAAGGGTGCTTGAATCTAAGAAATAAAAAAAAAAAAAAACAACAAACATTAAACCTGGAGTACCCACACATTAAACAACATAGTTTTATATACATTTGCATCTGTGTGCTTCCTACATTCCTGTGCCTAACTGGGGAACTTTTAATACTGTGGGGATAAAAAGTAACCCCAGCACATTTTGTGAACTCCAGAGAAATATCTGCCACCAAAACATATTTGGCAGTTATATGTTCTTTAGGTCACAGCTCCCTCCCCCAGCTTTCCTTCTCTACATAAACTGCCTTTTCTTTTCCTTCCTTTTGAAATCCATAAAATAAACTTAAAAAGGGGTTGGGCTGGGTTTTTTGGTTTGGGGTTTTCTTTTTCCATTTACCCATTTTGACCAGGAAACTGCACTTTTCAATTGTGATACAATTATTAAATTACAAACTTTGATATTTAGGTGGTTTTTTTTAAAGCCACAAATATACATAGCACAAACCTGTGGTCAGCAATGTAAATCTGCAAAAACAAAACCAAAAACAAAAACTGAAAGCTAATTTTTTGAGATTATTTTCTGTTTCCCCAATGTCTATGTTATAACATCAGAAATAATCCCTCATATACCCTCACCACAAATTTTTTTTCCTAGACCTTACTGATATCCCCAAATCAAGATTAACATTCCTAGCTGCTTTTTTCCCTCTTTGTATGGAAACTGTTTTGGAAATCTACTTAGTCATGTACAAGACTTGAAGTACAGGGCAACAGTTGCATAAGGTCAGTGTTAGTGACTGTATTCCACAGTTTTACTTCTGTGCAGCGATGCACTGACACAAAATCCCAGCTAACAAAGTGTGAGACAAAAAGATCTTTGTAGAATTCATGCATTCCCTTGTATCTTGAATTTTGCTTCCATTCACCTGATTTGGAATACAGGGACTCGACCACACTCTTTAATTGAAGTTTTGTTATATCTCAACTTACAGTCACGTCATTTTCGTCTATTTTATATCAAACTTATTTTATAAAACCATTTCTGCTTTACACACATATCGTTGCCTCAAAAACTTTTGCCTTGAGAATTGTGATCTCCTTGCTTTGATGTACTTTTTGTTTCTTCCCCACTCACGAACATTTCCAGCCCCATGGTTTGGATAACTAACTATGCCTCCATCACCCTTTTGTACAGCACCAGTCTGCTGGTGTGCCTGGCTATACAATACAATCTTGTCTAAAAGCTATTATTAAAGACTTGTAATTCTGACACCACTACCTTGAGAAGTCTCCAAGTTTCAATGTTGTATCTTAAGACACGTTTTAGCCTTGTGTTAAATTCTGTATTTGCAAGACCAGGTTTCTGGTTTTTTTGGGTTTGTTTTTTTTTTTTTTTTCAGGACAGTTGTAAAAGAGTATCTTGTCTTTGCTAGTCTGGATTTTGTTTTTATCACTTCCACCCATTGGTCTTACAATGGTGTAAAGACAGAATTTCAGTCATTCATATGTTATTCCCTTAAACCATTACCCATATTTTTCTTTTCACAGACCTATACACATCTAGTAGACTGCAAAAAAAATGAAAATCTTTAAACCATGGCAATCACAATGAGAACCAACACATAGCAAGTAACATTGTACTTATTCAAAGTACAGAAATTATCTTGTGTAACCACAGCAAGCATCACCTTAAAGTGAGTCACTCCCCAAGCTGCAAGACCTCACTAAGAAACACTTTAGATAAAATCAAAGTGGCATTAAACTCATGCAAACTGAAGTGCGCTTAGGATTTTGTCAGTGAGTAGGATGCCCCAGAGCATCACTTCTGGAAGGAGATTCCCATTACAAAGACAGAAAGAGAAACGTACTGGAGACACAGCTTTTAGGGGCTCCTAACTTGTGAAGACATCAGAATCCACATCCTACAACTGGTAGGGCTTTTCTATTCTGAAATACACAAATCCCAAGCTTTCAAATACTCAGGGAATTCTTGCACATCGGAGACAGAACCCTCACCCAGGTTTACAAAGAAGCATATAAGTATTTCCTCTCCAGAAACAGCAGAATATTCAATTTATCACATATGATACCTGCCTCTATGTGGATTTAGGTGTTTAATGTTAGATTTTTGCCTGCATTGTACCTGCACACTTTGCAAAGGAAAATATCATTATGCTTTAAGAGCAAATGTCAAAGATATTTACTTTATGTCAACAATATACAGTAAAGGCAATAAAGTACACCTTTTTTTTAAATAACTCCATGAACAAAAAAATGGCCTTCAGCATCCAGATGAATTGATTCCCAGCAAGCATCAGAATCCTCTGATCCCTCAGAAGATAACCCAACTCTAAAGAAAAGGCAAGTCTTGTAAAGAAATCTTCCAAATTAAAAAAGTTAAATTAGAAAGCTGCTAATTTAACTTTCATGCTTTATGGATAATTCCCTTTTCACATCTGTCTACCATCTCTTAGGTGACTGCAAAATTTAAATGAGGCCATTTAATTAGATTACTTTAATCCTCCACCAAGTGCTGCACATTAAACTTGAAAAGGAGACTTTTCAGTTCTCTAGGAAGGGTGCTTGCTCATTTATCCTTGATTAGGCAAAGACAGCATATTACCTTCAAGAAAACTCTACTGACTGCTTAAAACGCTTCAGATAATTAAATTAAAAGAAAAACAATACTGTCTGTATTTTATTAGCTATTTAACTGTAACTGCTGTGCCACTTTTCCAAATTTGGGTTACATTTGTTTTGTTGAAATATAATGCCATCAATAAACACCAAAACTAAACAGCATCATGATTGGCAGATTTTTCCCAGAAAATGCGAAACTAAGTTCTCTAAAATATCCTTAATCTTGACAAATATTTACCGCTAAAGATTACAGTATCCTAACAAGGAAAATCCCTTATCAAGCACCACAGTACCTGCAAGTTATAGAATGATTTCTGCATCCCACAAAATTCAGGTTTAATGTAATTTAAATTGTAGTCTGCTGTATTATAAAGAAATCCAAAGTATTTTTAGACTTAAGCAATCTATGGATTTTTTAAAACAGACGTTTGGGCAAACAAGTTTTATATTCTTTGCCTTGGGAAATATATTATCTGGTGCACACAAGCCTAATCAGGAATTAAGCTAATTATAAGGAGCCTAGCCTTATATAATGATCCAGGGAAAAGGAATTAAAACTCACAGACCCTCTCTGAAGCATAATCTGAATTAACTGAAAAGCTGTTACATCCTTACCTTCAAGGATATTCAAGATCCTGGTGACAAGCAAAAGGATATTCATTCTCACTCTCCTTTGTACTTTCTCTATAGGATTATTTACACCTTGACAAAATCCTCCACCATTAGTTTCAACTAGAAAGCAAAACATTGACTCTCACTTCATTCACAGTTTGTTTCAACACCCCCAGCAAGGTGGTTTCCTACACATTAGCTTCTCAGCTAAGTTCAGCTTTGCATCTGAGACTCTGCCCTACCTGTTGCAGAATGATTGTTACAGCAGAAGACAGCTTAAGGTTCATACATTTCAAAGTTTGGGCTCCTTAAAAGGTTGTGATCCCTATGATCCATGCCACCAGAAAGCTAACAGTATTTTCAAGTTCCAGACTGCCATCAGTGGGACTGAATTCTCCTCCTGTTGCCACAGCAGCGTGGAATATACAGCTGCTGGATGAGGCATCTCTGACAGACTGGTGACAGGAGAGACCAATTCCATTCTGCAGACCCATTGCTATGCCAACAGCTCCAGATTTATGTTTTAGTCACATGAATTTAAGTGCACGTGCATTTCAACTCTGTCCTGTGCACGACTTACAAAACCACCTCTCTCTACATCTCTGGGTTTTAGCACCACAGCTTCTTGTTTATTTATTTGTTTTTCTATTCAGGACACACAGTATGAAGATCTTTTCACCACTGATTTGCGGTGAAACAAGCATAACTTAAGAACTATTTTTCTTAAAAATGTAACTAAAAATGCATTAGGGCAGTTATGTGAATATATCATATTTCCAACAGTGTAGGGAGGTATTGAATGTCGTAAGGGAAAAATCAGGGAGGTCCCTGCAACAGATGCAGCAAAAGGCTTCTTTATCACGTACTTAAGAACACTGCAAGATGAGGAGCACGGCTGCAAATCAGTTGTAGCTTTAAGAGAACCACGGGAGCTCAGCAGAATGCAAGAAACCAACAGGAGATCCGCCCAGCAAACAACTGCTCTGAGCAGGACAAGTGTTGGGGAATCAAGGATCATGAGTCCTGAGGAAGTTTTGCATGCTGTACGAATTACATTGAATCAGAATGCAACTAGAAGTTCTGATGGCTCCAAGACAGAACTTTGAGTATTCACAACTGTCATATATTTTATGTTGTTTACCCAGCACAGACTGGTTTCAGCTCAGTCAAAAACGCCACTACTTCTCAACTGCAAGATCCAGTAAAATTTACCAGCTCTGCAGTAAAATCCTCCAACCCTGCCTTACTCCTCCTCTCTTCAGTTTCTCCAAAACACCTCTCATCTTGAATCAATGCCCAATGCTTTATGAAGGCATCCATGAATTTTAGCCCCTCTCCCTTTCCTATGTCCAAGCTGCAGTGGTCAACACCAGCTTCCTTGACAGTCTGCTTTCTGAAGGTACCATTGCCATTAAGCATGGCAAGAAATTCCAAGACAGTGCTTATTGTTCTGTTTCTCTGCAATCACCTTGTTCTTCTGTGTCTGAAGTTGTGAGATTCTGTTTTCAGATCTCAAGACAGCTTAGAGGCAAGTCCTTTTCTATTCTTCCTCCCTCAAGCTTATGATGTTCTATCCAATTGTAAGGGTAGATCTATCAAACACCAAGCAAACCAGTTATCCAAGCTGCTCTTGTGCTGAATTTTACTTACTGTCAGTCAGAATGCACTAGGACAAAGAACATGATAATGAACAGAGATAAAGGGAGAAGAAAACAAGAAATGTGTCATGAAGAGATTGAGGTTTCTGTATTTCTAACACTGAACAACATCTTCAGTCAATACAGCAAAAATATGACATCTCTTGCCATCTTTAAAGGCATTGCTGTTATTCATCAGAACAGGGTTTCTTAATGCTTTGTAAGGCAAGAGGACACAACCACTTACTGGAGAAAAAGAAATAGCGAAATGCAGCTCTGTTTTGTAGAAGAAAGCTACCAAAATACTTCCAGAATAAAAAACTCTACTCACATCCCTAAGGGCCACACTCTCAATTCACTCTGCCATTAATGCTCTTTAGACTGAGCATCTCAAGGAAGCAAAAAAGGGCTAAGTGCTATCTGCACAGACCTGTATGCTTTCTAATCATTTGCCCATTTGTGCTTTGCATATTAGCAAAACAGAGACTAAACATTTTAAACCCCAAATCTTTACATCAAGCATTACCAAAAGGTTGAAACCAAACAGGATATGAGCTATCATAAACTCCTTAAGATTTTATTGAAAAAATGTCATATAAATTTTATCTGCGAGACAGCCGTCAAGGTCCAGATGCTTCACCAGCTGCAGCAAGGAGCAGCTTCAGCACAAAGAAAAGGAGATGGAACATGATACCTGGGGGTAGGGTTATATTACTCCCAATAAAATAGAATATCAGAGTCTGCAAAAAGGAAGAAAGAGAATTAAAAGTGCACTTTTGCATTCCCCATAAATGTTACTGCAGGTTATTATAGTTCATTCATAAATAGACATGAAGTGAAATGACAGTTTCTTCTGCATTAGAAAATGACAATGAAGCTTAACTGTTCTCAGGGACAGAGGTCAGCCAGCAAGTGGAATAAACCACTGGAGAGGCACCACTCCTCTCTGAAGCTGCTATTCATCTGATGCATCCTCTTTGAGGCAGTCTTCAATTCCCTTCTTCAAAAGGTCTTGTTAAACCTGGGCTACCAAAGTCAACTCTGCACCTGCATGTATAAACACCACACAGTCCCTGCATGACCAACTCCAAAACACACGACCCAAAGCACAGTGTGGCTGTCACTGGAAACCCAAAGGACACAAGGTGCAGCTGACAGAGCACTGCATTAGGTGTGCTGACCCTGAGAACACCACAAGAGGTGGGCGGGATACATTGTAATCTATCAGAAACAGCTGACATCAATTGATATAGTCATGACAATGTATCTAGCTCCAGTGATGAAACATAGCTGTTAAAGGGAATTAAATTCTGTGGAATACTTCATTTGTTATGTTACACAACAAACAGCCTTCTGTGAACTGAACCAATTCAAGAGATTCAATCTCAGTGAGCAAGTCAGGCTTCCTCAGTAGGGCTGCTTAAAAGCTCTTAAACTGCAAAAGACACATTGTTCACAACATCTTTGCTGGAGAGACACAAAGAGCCTTTATTTGCTTCAACTCTTTGATGACACTTTAAATTGTTACCAGATTTGCAAGGATAATAAACAGAAAGGGGAAAAACCAAAGTAAGGACAGACAGACAGTACCTGCCTGCCTGACAGATCTAATGCCCTGCAACCTGAAGACAAAATCACTCGGCTACAAAGAAGCAAAAAACTATTCTGTTACTCAAGCATTTCCCACCACCACAAAAAACCCCCAAACAAACATACTGTAAAGCACATCTATATCTAGGCTCCTCTCCACTGCTGTCTTAACACTCCCTTTTATTTGGCAAGATTTTTGTGGCAAAATAAGCCACAATTGTGTACATGCCTCTGTGTGCGTACATACATATTGGAAAGACTCTGATCTCTCCCATCAAAGTCTTATTTTTGAGGTTTCTCGAACAGAACTCCTGATTTTTGGCATTCTTACATGGCTAACAAGGCAGAAGGAAGTCAGAAAGATATCTTTCAGAACAATTTTAAAGGTGACACTCCTTGTTTATATCATAAAGGCAAATTATATTTTATGCTGTGGTTAAGACTTACTGAAAAACCCCAAACATCAATTGCAGTCCAGAATTAAAGCCTTCTACAAGTGAAATGGTGGATGTCGATCCCTCCTTTCAAAAATTTTGTGATTGTGTCAGCATCAAAGCAACTGAGAGCAGAAACAGGCCACTGTTTTTGCTGATGGTATTAGTCCTTCAGCAATAGCATTTCACATTGGTAACTTAATCTGCCTTGTAAGAATAAATCCAGAAAGATCACATCTGTCTGAAAAGCAATGTCATACTGCAAACCAGCAGGAATCACCTGCTGTTCTCTGGCAAATATTTTACATAACAACAGAGGAGCATCCTTTTTTTCCTCAGCACTACCCACTGTCACCAAATGATTCCAACACACCATTCCCACCTCTAAGTCTCCTTCTAAAGACTTCATCATTAATTCAGTAACACTCTCCAGTCAGCTTCCAGTTACCGTTTTCTACTACTTATGTACCTGGAGCAGGATTTTCTTGCTGATAAGAACAGGCAGGCTGAAAGCCCAGTGAAACTTGGAATGCAACTCATTTTAACTGGAAATATCCCTTCTAGACTGCCATCTTGTCCATCCTACCCCTCTAGTTTGTTTATTCAACTGATGCATCTTCTCCATGGAAAAACACTGAGATGCCTTGAGCTAGAACCATCTTACAGTGGTACAAACAGATATTTTTCAGTATGTATTTTGTAATGATTAAATAATGACTAATGACAGAAACAATACTGCCTGTCTGAACCACTGCTGAACAGTTTATCTATGTGGGTATTTAAAGATTAAGAATTTCCACTAGTTTAAATCTGCAAGGAGGTTGTGCTTTCCACCAATATAAAAGCTTTTTCCCCCCTGCAGCCACATATGATCATTCTTTCTCCTCCTGCCTAAGAATTATAGTTATAGGTTAAGCTGAATGACAAGTGGAATAATTGGAGGAGACTGCATGTAATTCATAGAGCCACTGGTACTGAGATATCTTCTATAAGCTGGAAGAGGTTCACAGGTAATAAGTGAGCAAGACTAGACAAGATGAACCAGAAGGAAGACAGAAGAAAATAGTTCTGAGATCTTCTTTTCTACATACTGCCAATGCTATTTCAGCATAGTTTAGCTTTTTACATAAGATCACAATCTTCAGGCAAGAACATGTCAACACATAGCTACACATCAAAAAAAAAAAAAAAAATCATACTGTTAAGTCAGCCACTGCTGGATTAAAAAAAATACTAGAAAAAGGACTGCCAAAGAAAATCTTCAACACTACTATCATGGAAGATAGACAGTGAACCTTGGATAAGCTGGAAATATTATACAAATCATGATATTTCCCTAGGTTTGGATCATGACACTTCAGTGCCCAGATTCAATTCTCCATATAGTCCTGACAGTCAATTTTATTTTAAAGGTGAGGAATACAAAAATTCCATTGTCTCCTAGAGTAGCCTTAAAAAAAAAAAATGTACCAGGGAAGGGATGATCAGAGCAAATATGCAATGTGGCTTCCTCAACATTCAGCTGCTTTCAGTTAATAGGATGTCTTGAATTTGATGCAGCTTGTTTAGGAACCCTTCACAGATCTCTTGTCCACTATCTTATGTAACCTGTCCTTGAGCCCCCAAACTTTCCATCCATGAATGCCTTAAGCAAGGAGTTTCAGAGCCCTACTAGTAATTCTTTTAAAGGTTATTTTGCTGTCTTGCAGAGATTCCCAAGGAAAACTACTAAAACTACTTGTAAACTCCCTACATTGCAAGAAAGGGTCACTGATTTCTGCTCTCCTTGCTAACAAACACAGCAGTTTGTTTCACATCCACATGCTTTCAAGAAGATCCTGTATTATTTGAAGTTTGACTTCTCTTTAACATCCACCCTTAACCAAAAAACTGCTGTATTACAGCTTTCAGTTGAAACTTGTTAATTTTTGAACCACATGTTCTAACTATCACTTTCTTGCTATTGAATTTAATTTCATTAGTGCTAGACACATCCAGCTTCTGGCTATTCCACTGCTATAAATCAGTTCCCAATCTCAAAACCAAACTCCCTAAAATTATTTGAGTACCAAACAACTTGGCATAACAAACACCAGTATGTTTTTCCCACAGACTGGCAGACTGTATTTTGTGTTTTCCTACCGATTTTCTGACACAGAGCTATCCTGGAATGTACCCACCTAGGTCATTTTCCTGGGAAAAAAAAGATTCTCCAAGAAACTGACACTTGTAACATCAGTTACCAGCAACAGTTTGTCCACAGGATTAGTTTCAGAGTTACTCCTCTATGCTTACTGTTTCCTAAAATTTACAGGAAGGTGATAATTTGTTTTGGTTAATCAAGATCTCAAATTTAGTCATTGTAAAGTTTTATTTTTATAAATTACCATTTCAGAATGCTTTCATGATTAAAGGATCGTTTTTTTCTCTTTTTAACTCTACTGATGGACAAGGCTATGCAGGTTGAAAGACAGTGGCAGGAGACTTGAGGAGAGGAGCACAAACAGCAGCAGCTTGGGCCTTGCCAAATTCCCACCTATGCAAGTCTGCCTTACTGAGATGAAAAAAAGCCATAGCATCCCCCAACTCATCAAAACTACATATCAAGATGTCTACATGATAATTTTAACATATAAGACTAAAAAAATGCATTTAAGTAAAGCCTATCTTTAACACAATTTACAAAAAAAAGGAGTCGGTTTTGTATCATAGTAATCCACATTGTAGTGACAATCTCTGTATCTATCTAGAAGAGATTCTTGAGCGTCCAGCTTAAAACACAAGGTATTTTTAAGTAAAGAGAAACCAGGATTTTCAGTTCTCCTTGGATGCTTCCCTTGTGCACAGAATTTCTTTGGCTTCAGGGAATAAATTATTTGCAATTTAAGGGTTATTCCTGATCTATACTTGTTCAACCACCTCATCAAAGCAAATCCTCATCAGCCATTTCCTCTGGCTAAGAAGCCAAGCCTCCCTGCAGCAAGAGCCTTGCCAACATTGCCCACATTTCGTCAGTCGAGGCCATTAAAATGCACTCTGCAGAGCAGGACCTCAGCTCAGCACAAAGTGCTCATGCAGAGAGTCATTTTACTGAGAACTTGTGACATCAGTTCCCCATGTGACCAGGGCTAAGCACTCCCACCCTGAGAAGACTTTCTTCCTTCAATTACTTTAGGATATTATCAGCAGAACTGCTGCAGCTGAGATCCTCCTTCTAGGACAGAGAAGAGCTAGTGAGCAAAGTCCAGATCTCTGCAAATCCAGCTACTTTTGATCAAGGAGGAAACAACATTCTCAGAATGTCTTCCAAAATGCACCTATTTGATAGCAGTTTAAGAGTGAACTGGAGTATGTGTCCCAAAGCTATGAAGAAATGCAAAGACCTGTCTTGCCCAGCTAAACTTCAACTTTGTGATAATTATTTTAATGCTGTTGGGATTTTACCGTAACATACATGTGTTCAGGTACCCAGAGATTTACATAAGCTATTTTTTATTTACAGGATTTTAAACCTAATTATTGAAAGCACCATTAGTATTTTGATCTCCTTAGTGTTCCTGTTGGCATGGAACTTAACCCTGCCTGAAAGCTTCTAATTAAGAAGATGGTGCTGCTGTTTACACTTCCAAATAGTGGCTAAAAGAGAACACCACAACCACTGCTCTAACTGGCTACGTTCAGTTAGAAGAGTTCCTTCAACTCTTATCCATTTTGAGACACCAACACTTTCTAACAATTTCAGTGTTCATCTGAAGATTGATGGCATGATGGTTTTTTATCCAGAGAGCCCGTGCCAACACTTCTTACTAACTGGTTTATTCCAAATAACCAATCCCTCTTAAAGGATGATCAGGTCCAAAAGTAATGGATTTTACTACAATAAGCTTTTACATGAACAGTTCCATTAAACAGGATTACTCATTAGTATAACAATACATTAAATGAGATCATTATGTTAATTGAGACATTTACTATTCATTTTTTCCTGTATTCATATACAGGAAATTATTACCTCAGTTCAAAAACATGAGGTGTTATAGTGGTCAAAAATATTAAATATAAAGTCTTCTAAACCTGCAACATTTCTACAGTTTCAAGAGCTTTACAGTTAGAAGACAATACTGGGCAGATTTTGGAGCCAAAATATTGATATTTCTATAATGAAAAGTACTGTCCATGAGGAAAAATTAAACTTTGACTTCAAAATTAATTTTTCTACACTAAGTTGTAATTCACATAAATCCTTAATATTTAGGTAGCTGGTTATTACTAATGTTCATTTATTAGGCAATCACTCTTCAGCTTGGAGGCATTTAATTTAAAATGGGCCTGAGTTATGTGATCATTATACACATGAGAAAACAACTGGCAATTTTCAGTCACTATCACCAAACAATGTAAATATTTACTGCCTCACACTAACCCGACGAAGAGTTTTTTATTTCTGATTTCCTCAAACACAAAATTTTTAAAGTTTCAGAGAATATATAAAGTGGTTCTCAATTACAAAAATGTAACAAAATGAGACCTTACGTCCAACTTCACTTCATTTTTAATACCTTCATAACCTCTGCATCAAACTGAGGCTCAAAGCCCGCAGACACTAAACCCAAACCTGCTAAAAAAATGAAGTACAGACCCTGCAAGTTGAACCAAACCTCCTGAGAAGTGGTTAACATCTTTATGTGGCGTACCAGACAGAGAAACAGATCGACAATCCTTACCTTAATTTGTTGTCTGGCCTGGACACTAACGTTCTGCTACAGCACAAAGTTCCCATGCAGTTTTGCTTTCTTTAACCGAAGATAAACAGCTCGACCTCCTCCAGCTCAAAGTTAAAGGCTGAGGTTGCCTACGTTTCATTGTGTGCCAAAGTACATCTGACAGAACGCGATGTGAACAGCAGGCTCTGGGTGACGAAAGCAGAGTCTCAGTGTCATTAAAGCAATATCACCAGAATGTACACAACACCCCCTCGGTACAAACCTGAACAGCTAAACTGGACACTCCATCATTACTATTATTATTATTAATTTCCACCGTTACTATCCTTTTTTTTTTTCGCTGTTGTCATTGAACAACCACACACTGGATACTTTTGCTCCTTCCCCTTTTCGGAGACGCAAAACCTCGAGATACACAACCTCGAGCCACCAGACCTTCGGGGCTCGCAGCAGCTGTTCCTGCAGGTCCGTGTCACCCCACACGCACCCAATTAAAGGACGCACAAACCTCCGCGGGGCCGGTACCGAGGGCGCTCCCCGGGCCCGCCGGGACAGCCAGCGGGCCGGGACAGCCAGCGGGCCGGGACAGCCAGAGGGCCGGGACAGCCAGCGGGCCGGGACAGCCAGCGGGCCGGGACAGCCAGCGGGCCGGGACAGCCAGCGGGCCGGGGGCGAGCGCTGCGGCCGCGGGGACGCGCAGGGGGGGGGACGCTCAGGAGGCCACCCCGCCCGCCCCCGCCCTTCCCCGGCCCCCCGCGGCCCCCGCTGCCGCAGCATCTCCGGTCCGGCCCGGCCACAACCCCCACATCGCAGCGGGCCAGCGGCCGCGCCCCGCAGGCGAACAGCCCCGGTGAGCGGCCAGCCCCGCACTCACCGCCGCCCCACCGCCTCCTCGGGCAGGGCCGCTCCGCGCCCCGATGCCGCCGGCCCCGCCCGGCCCGGCCCGCGCAGGGAGGGGCGCAGGGAGGCGGGGACACGCAGCCGCCCCTCGGCCCGCCCTGACGTCAGCGCGGCCGCCCCGCCCCGCCCGTGGCGAAGCGGCACCGCCCATGGCCGCTGGGCTGCTCAGCCCGCCCGGCACCCGGGCACCGCCCGCCGGTCCCCTGTGCCGGCCCACCCGAGCCATCACCGAGCCCGCCGGCACGGCCGAGGGCAAGCGAGCGGGCCTGCGGGTGTGCCGACCCTGCGGCAGGGAATCATCGAGTCATCGGGGCTGGAAGAGACCTACCTTTAAAGTCGTCGAGTCCGACCGTCAGCCCAGAACTACCGCTGTGACCTCTAAAACACTAAACCACATCACCCAGCGCCAGATCCAGGCACCGTGCTAATAACAGCAGGGTTGTGGGTTTGATCCCCTCCCGGGCCATTCATTTAGGAGCTGGACTCGATGATTTTTGTGGGTCCCTTTCAACTCAGAATATTCTGAGAAACCTCCAGGGATGGTGACGCCACCACCTCCCTGGGCAACTATTCCAGTGCCCGACCACCCAAACAGTGAAATATTTTTTTTTTAATATGTAACCTTAATCTCCCCTGTCTCAGCTTAAGGCTATTTCCTCTTGTCTCACTGCAGGCACAGCAGAAGAGACCGACCCCCACCTCACTGCAACCTCCTGTCAGGTGGTTGTGAAGAGTGATGAGGTCCCCCCTGAGCCTTCTTGAGACTAAACAACCCCAGCTGCCTTAGCCCTTTCTCACAAGATGTGTTTTTAAACCTTTCACGTGCCTTGTTGCCCTTTACTGGACTTGCTCCAGGACCTCAATGTCCTTTTAAAGTGAGGAGCCCAAAGCTGAACTCAGCACTCGAGGTGCAGCCTCAGCAATGCCAAGCACAGGGGGATGATCAATGCCCTGGTCCTGCTGCCCACACTGCAACAGAGAGCACTCGCAGGGGAAAGGCCTCACAGATGACTCAGCTACATGGAAATCCCAATGGACTCTTGCAGTCAACCACGGGAGACCAGGCTTTCTCCATGCTAGTGCTCACAGAATGAGCTGAGACTTCAATTTCCTTGAATTTTCTGCCTGTGCTGGGAATTAGAAGGCACTGACAGAAGGTTCAGAAGTTCCATGCTGGTGGTTACATTAGATGGATCAGGGTGGTTTCACTGAATTTAACACCCCACTGAGGCCTGTATTTCTGCACCTCCCCCAGTTTGGGACCTTCAAGCATTTCATCATCTATATTGCTGTGCTTCAACTTCAGGGATTCAAAGTTTCTTTTCTTTCAAAAGTTTTTCTCTCAAAAATTTGTTTAAGTTTTTACCTGCCTGCTTCTCCAGGCCTCCCAGAAGGGAGGAAGACGAGCAGTAGCTTCAAGCTACATTTGTGCTGGAAAAAAAACAACACCCTGTAATTGATAAGCATCGTTCACCACAGCCTCCTCAGTAGAAATTGGGCACATGTCAGCACAGGCACTGCAAGTGCCTCCTCATCTTTCTAGACACAGGGCATGAAGACACCAGTACATTTGCCCCATAAGCAGCAGAAAGACCTTTTAGAAAAAACAAGGAACAAGAACTGAAGCTTTTGTATGTCTTTTTGCCTAGAGTTAAGTGTACCAGCCACACTAATGCATTTATTCTTAGAACAGTCTGAAGCATAATGACTCCCCTGTGGTACAGGAAGGAGAGAAAAAAAAAAAAGGCAACCAGAGAGATTAAATCTCTTACTCAAAGCTGAAGAGATAGCAAAGCCAGGAAATGAACTCAGATTTCCTCAGTTGGGCATCAGTCCTTTAACCACACAATCGTCCTTTCTTGCAGTCCTTCTCAGCTTCTGAGCATCAACTGCACTAGCATAGGTTTGATTTTTCTCTACTTTGTTCATCAAAATGACTTCACTGTCTCCACTAAAATTTCTTCCAACTAACTTTCTTCTCTATTTCCTTCCCAAAAGTAAAAGCAATTATATTACAAACTCACTTAGGGGGTGAAATGATATTACAGATTCACTATGAGAGTCTTAAATTTCCCACTGCCTTTCTATAGGCACTGGCAGGTGTTTCTTCGATGCCAACACTTGAACATCAGCTCACAAAGCAATTGAGCAGCATCCATGTGCATCTCTGAGGCAGGTACCCAAAGGCACAGTGGAGGAGATCAAGGAACAAAGATCAGGAAACTGGGAACGGTTGTAACCAGCGCAAAGGAGGCACATAAGCTGTGTGTGCTGACCTGGAAGTGGTGATATAACTCATATGTTATTATCTGGAAATGATTATGAAACAGAACTCTGAAAGCAAAATAGATACATAAAAGAAGAAAACACCTAGAGATATTTTAGGACAGATTTGAGAACCTCCTCTATTTGTTTAGACACGTAACAGATTTTCACATGTTTATACAGGCTCTTCAGATTAAGATCCAGTCTTGAAGCAGAATTCATAGTTTTTGAAAATTAACTTCAAAAAAGGGAAGCATTACATACACAACTCCAGCCTCTGACTCAGAAGATAGTGTTAATCCTTCTACTGACAGACTGCAAACTGAGACCTAGCCATAATCAAGTGCCGTATCTTTTCTTGCCAGTTTAATATTTGATGTCTTCAGCTTGAGGTCTTCACCTTGCATTGATTTTATATTGAATTGATTTAAATGGACCTTATATTACGCTGGGAGATGGACTAGAAGCTTATTATCCCCTTCACTCGCTGGCATTGTGCTTCTTCCAAAACCCAGAGACAGAGCAGTGGGTAACACCAAGCACCAACCACACCAGCTGCTCTGCTGGATGTGCAGTTAGTCATGTTCACATAAATATTCTCCTTGGGGGGTCTAGGTAGACTTTTGATTAAATATATGACAGCACATGAAGTTGGTTAGGGGTTGAAGTTGTTCATTTCAAAATGCCTCAATTCTGTAAAATTTATTCATCGACAAGTACCAAAAACTGAACTGTCAGCTGCCTTCTTAATCTTGTCTCTATCAATAATTCTTTCATTAAGGAACACATCCTTTATATTTTCCAAGTTTTATTTTGACACTAAGGAGTCACTGTCTCCAGACTTACCTATTTAGTTTGCAACTTCTTGTACTTTTTACACTAGACAAGTAACTTCATTTTTGTACTACCTTAAAAATTATGTACTAAAATTAATATTTCAAGTTGATGAACTTGTTTGCTGAGATAATAAAGAAGGAAAACAATGGGCTAATGTCACATGCAGAAATACTTACCTGAGTGTGTTCAGATGTGTGTGTATGTATTATTTACATGCATGGTGTCCACAGTTAACTAAACTTTGTACCATTCTGCAATAAGTAATTGTATAAGAATAAAATAATTAATAGGAAATTCTACTTGATGCAAGTTGAGGTCTTTTTAGTGGTTTCCCATCACTGCATCTTCTTTTGTGTACATATGGGAAAACACAGAGATGAGCTCAAACTCATTTGGCTGAAATACATATTCACCTTGTCGCATTTAAGACTAAGTCATTTATTTTTCTTAGCCTTGAAAAATTATCCAAATTAAGTACTTGAACATTTGATATCTTTTCAGGCCTTATTGATATCTACCACTTGCTAAATGTTTAGGTAACATTTAAAGAGGGTACTGTTTAAATGAAGAATTGTTCATTGCCAATTGACAGCTGCTTTGTTATTTAAATAATTGGCTCAGATGCCTACCTTGGATGTGCAAAGGCAGTGTTGCTATATCTATGGGTTTGGTGAGTGAGTGAAAAAATTCCCTGGGAAAAACAGGGAATTTACACCAGCCTAAACTGCTTTTATTCTTCAGTGGTGCTGCAGCAGAAGAAGCCTGGACCACTTCAGTAAAATCTGCCATTGAAACCTTAGGCAACCTTTACACCTTGCTGCTGCTGTACCCTTTCTTCTGGGGGCTGACCATGCATGATGTTTCAAAACACTACTTTAGTCTAAGTAATTTAGACCTGCTTAGATCTAAATTATGTAAATGGAGTGGTTAAACTATTTAAGAAGTCTAGTTAAAGCTGCTTCTAAAATACAGGCATTTTTTTGCTCTGGATCTTCAGAGGCCACACTCCAACATTTCCAAACACAGAAATGCTTTTCTAGGCAGGGAGTAAAATCACGTTGCACATTTCTAAAATCCACATGTTCTGTCTTTCATTTATTTTTAAAGCAGATAATGCTTCTTGGTCTGTAACTGTTAAAACAAATTAGGGTATTATATATTTCATGTAAGTCTGATAAGGTTTCTTCTTTACGTGTCATTGCAACTTAATTTGCATTCACATAGGCTGAGGGGCCAGAGGAATACAAATACCTAACATTTCCATTATTCAGTGGGATTTTTGAGGATTCTGAAATGTAAGTAAAAGGTCTTCTTTCAGCTTGATTTACAGCTGTGGAAATTATTTCCTTCTGTATAATTAGAAAATATTCTAAATCAGGCCAGATAAAAATTTTTATTCCATTTCATTACTGAAATGTTGGCTGATAATCTCAGAACTCAAAAAATAGTCTTTCATTAGTGACGTTGCTAAGGGAATTTATCTAGTGTGATTTTTTTCTTTGCGAAGTCATTCAGGTGCACAACAAATAACATACTTATGTTACTAATAATGGCCTCCAAATTTAACAGAATGAGAAAAGTTGACTGGAATTCCATGAAATCTCAGTAGAATTCAGTAGAAACTATGAAAATATATTTGGGATTGTATGGCTTATCTTTATGTAAACATTGTTAAAAAGGATCCTGTTTTAAATGAATGCTAATCCTAAACTGGCTAATGTGGATAATTTGTGGGTTTGCTAATTTCATTATTCAATAACAATTTAAATACTACAATCCTTAAAATGTTTAATGAAGATGAAATGAAACCTTTCCTGTTTGTATAGCCAGTGCCCTCCATTTTCAATATCATTACAGTATTTAATCCTGAAATTTGCAGAACTAGTAATCTTCTTATAATCAGCACAGACCACAGTGCATAGTGGAGCAATAGAGCTATACATATTTATAAATAAAATGTAGAAGGAAAGAAAGCCTCTAGGAAAAGAATACCTACAGGAATACCTACCGTTTTCATTTGACTGCTCAAAGTACAACATTCCTGTTAACATTCATTCACAGGGAACACTGTCTGCATCACTCACAGTTGGAAATTAAGAGCTAAATATGATTCTTTTGAGCCTTGTTCAAAAAATATTTAGAAAGCACAGGACACCTTGATGGTGTGGTGAGCAAAGATTCCTACATGCTGTTAGCTCACAGTTAAATGTGATATACAGAGTGCAGTTGTTCCTTTTTACCCCCACTGATGAGGCTGTACCTTGAACTGACAGAGAGCTGAGACACCAGTTGGATTCTTGGCAAACTCAGTGTTACCCTCTCTGCTACAACACCCAGTCATTTCACCAGCCCTAACAATAATTTGATTATATGATGTTCCCTCAAATCTCTTTAAAATAAAATTCCTGCATTTTATCTGCATCTGTTTCATTGTAACACTCGATATTTTGCTTTAGAGGTTTAAGGAGTTACCTTTATAAGCTATAATTTTATTTCTTTAGGTACTGTTTTTACCAATGTCATATATTCTATAACATTGTGAGAGACTATATAAGAATCATAAAGTGATATCACAGAATGGTTTGGGTTGGAAAGGACCTTAAAGATCATCTCATTCCAACCTCCCTGCCGTGGACAGGGACACCTTCCACTAGACTACATTACTCCAAGCCCCACCCGGCCTGGCTTTGAACACTTCAGTGATGGAGCATTCTCTGGGCAGCCTGTTCCAGTGCCTCAACACTCTCATAGTAAAAAATTTCTTCCTTATATCTAATCTAAACCTACCCTCTTTCAGTATAAGAAACCTAAGACAGATATATATGTATTTTGCATATAGCAAGGAGGCATTAATGATCACAATATGTCCTCTGATCAATCTAATTATCTACTTATCAGTGCCGATGGATAACAGAGATCAGAGGAAAGCAAACAGATCCTACACTGTAGCTGTACTTCACAGGGATTTTGTCCACAGCAACCTGAAATGATGAGGCTACAAATCCTCCCAGAGAGGCACAGTGACAGCGCAGTCTCTCACCTGATAGATGCAAACCATACTCCACCTCCCTGATCCTGGCTCATCTCTCAGCCCACTCAGGAGTCCCTGCTGCCTGTGCACCACAGGACAGTCCTTGGCTGAGCAGATGGTTTATGGAGCAGCTGGACCTTGTGCAGGATTCCAGCTTACCAGAAGCTGGCACAGGGAATACTTCCCACTTGCTCAGATGAAACATGAATATATTTTAAGAGCAATCATACATTTTCCAAGTCTTGATTCATAGCTGAAGCAGACTGCAGAAAGGAATTGACTCAAACAAAATGATATTGTTTCCATGAATGCTACTTCAATCATGCTATTTTTTTTTTTTAGTATGCAACTAATTGGTTTAAATTAACTTAGACATTTAAAGGAAAATACAAGCAGACTGTACCAGTAGCAAACAGCAGTTTCAAAACACAGGTCAGGACCTTAAAAATAGTTTTGTTCCATGTATGTTCTTGACCCTAATCTTTCTTGTCTGAACATGTCAAAGCATCAGAAGATAAAAAAATGAAAGCTAAAATTCCATTACATTTGCAGTATTAAATGGCAATGAAAAAAACAGAGCTCAAAGATACAGATTAAAAGATGCAATTGCTTTTCCTCTGGGCACGTGGCAGTAACATGTGCACTGAGAAATGAGTTGACCTTATCCAAAATTATGTATGTGACCAAGCAGTAATTAATGGAATCACAATGTTTCAGAGCTCCACAGGAACATCAAGGACATTATATGCCCAAAATCACTGTAACTTGGAAAAATCATGAGATATTATCTCAAAAAATGCCTTATAAGACTTTTTCTCTTTTTTACTTACTCCATCACTCCTATTTTATTAACTCTAGTTACTCAGGAAAGCAATGTTTGTATATGCGTGTGTGTACAAGTAAAAATATATTTCTATAAAATGCAACTTTTACATAAACCTTGATATACATGTATGTGTATATATATAAAAATAAACAAAATTGTTCTAGGTATTGGGAATCATGTGGAGAATGCTACTGGATAATTAGATGATTGCTAGACAGCGACCCTGGGCTGTTGGAGATACAATTTACCGGGTCACTAGGGATTGCTCCTCCTTGTGGGGTTGAGTAGCCCAGCCTGGCTCAGGCTGGACAATAAGCCATCAATCTGTCTCCAGGGTCCTTCCTTAACATTGAATCTTTCTGGAAACTGCTTTCAAGGTCAAACAAAATTCAGTTGCAATGAGTGCTAAGTACTTGTTTCTCATAAAGACAAGTGGGAAAGCTGAATTCTCATAAAGACAAAACAGTAACTTTATTATTACAAGCTAGCGCCTGCCTCTGATATATTGACTTCCGAAGACGTTATCCCAAGAGATTCTGACAGTTTCCTGAAATACTGGCACCAGAGATTCAATCACTGCTTTGTCTAGTAAGGGTTCTGCTGTGCTTTTAAACCAGGAGGTGTGGAAGGTGTTTTCCTCTGAGTTAGTAATTGCTATCTGTAGATAGCAACAAGTTGGAAACAGACTAAACTATTTTAGAAATGTGTGCAATAAATAATGCTTTCCGTGGTTGTCACAAAGCTCAAGGACAAATTCTAAACAGCATGACTCTGGCGTTTTAATGGCTAAAAATATGTTTTCAATTTACATTGGGAGATAGAAAATGCTGGCACACAAAAATTTACATGCAAAATCATGAGAAAAACTACTGCTCTTTCAGTCTCACTATCAAGATAGTTATGAGAAATATTTTGTGCTCTAGATCCCTTGAAATCAAGGAAATCCTGGTGCTCTGCAAACATGAATGTATCCTCAGAATTTGCTTTAATAGAATCACGGAAGCTGCCAAGTTGGAAGGGACCCACAAGGACCATCAAGTCCAACTCCTGGCCCTGGACAGGACCATTTCCAAGAGTCACACCACGTGCCTGAGGGTATGAACCAAATACTTTTTGAGCTCAGTCAGGCTTGGTGCTGTGACCATTGCCCTGGGGAGCCTGTTCCAGTGCCTAACCACCCTCTGGGTGAAGAACCCTTTCCTAATACCCAACCTAAACCTCCCCTGACATAACTTCAGGCCATTCCCTTGGGTTCTGTCACTGGTCACCACAGAGAAGAGATCAGTGCCTGCCCCTCTTCCTCCCCTCACGAGGAAGCTGTAACTGCAGTGAGGTCTCCCCTCAGTCACCTCCAGCCGAAGAGACCAAGTGCCCTCAGCCACTCCTCACACAGCTTCCCCTCAAGGCCCTTTACCGTCTTTCTTGCCCTCCTTTGAACACTCTCTAATGGCTTAAAATCTCATATTGCAGTGACCAAAACTGCCCCAGTATTCCAGATGAAGCCACTCCAGTGCAGAGCAGAGCAGGACAATCCCTTCCCTTGGCCGGCTGTGCCTGATGCCCCCCAGGACATAGTTGGCCCTCCTGGCTGCCAGGGCATTGCTGACTCATGTCCAACTGACCATCGACCAGGACCCCCAGGGCCCTTTCTGTGGCACTGCTTTCCACCATCTTATTCCCCAGTCTGTCCGTACATCCAGGGTTGGCCCATCCCAGGTGTAAAAAACAGTACTTCCCCTTGTTGAACTTCACGTGGTTGGTGATTGTCCAGACCTCTGATTTGTCGAGGTCTCTCTGCAGGGCCTTTGAGGGAGTCAACAGCTCCTCCCAGTTTTGTGTCATCTGCAAATGTACTCAGTATCCCTTCCAGTCTGTTTATTTGATTGCAAAGATGTTTTAGATGTCTGTTGGTTGTTTTTCTATTTATGCTATGTTTTTAAAACACAAGGCCATTCTTTTCCAAGAACAGTGCAATACTCTGGTAAAATGACTCTAAGTTGCAAGAAAAAGTGAGGGCAAATATTCTAGAGAATTAATCAGTAACATAATGCCTCAGTAATATATTAGCTGCTATTAAATCAGTGATATAAGCTGCTGGATTTGAATACAGTATCTATGGGGAACGAAGTATCTTGGTGAAAGGGGAATGTTTTAAATAATTCACTTACCAAAGTGAGAATGGTACTACCTGAACTAAAGCTTTTCCAGTGCATGCAGTGACATGCATTGTTATATGTTTATAGGATTTAATTCCTACAAAGACTCATGATTCTGCTGCTGTGTGAGTGACACGCAGTGTTACACACCTTTGCATGGAACATAATTTTCTTGTGTTCATCAGAACGCACTTCAGAGGAAAAAGTTTCCTTTTGGAGCCAGAACTTCTAATCATAATTAGCTCAAGATGCACTGTGGTGTCCAGAGGGAAAAGGGGTTTTGAGCCATTTTTATTATAAAAGAGATACCTTATTAATCCTGTGAAAATCTGCCAAGATGACAACCCTCACTGATGGGAAAATTCAGCAACTGAAATTCTCTTACTGATTCCAAAATACTTCAAAAGAGAAAAATTAGATGGAAAAAAAGATGTAGTGTTATATTTCTTTAGGACAGAATTCTTTACAGGTACAATCACCTATATAAATACCTACACCCTTCATCCCTGTAGAGGCAGTGTGAGAGTGTGCATTTAAAGTGAAGTATTTCAATACTAAAAAATAGTAATATGTGCTCCTGATGCATCTAAATCACGAGAAGTATTGCAGGCTCTAGCTAAGAAAAATGAGTCTTAGTTTTCCCTGGAACTGTGCTTCTCTTATAGTCCCAGTGAAAGGCTTTTGCTTATGGAAAGCATAGAAGCAGCTGCAGGTAAGAATATGAAGCATTATCTCTCTAGATGCAGATGACCCAGAGTGGTCCAAAGGTGGGAGAAAACAGGGGGGAATA
The DNA here is from genome assembly GCF_009829145.1 of Chiroxiphia lanceolata. NCBI lineage: Eukaryota > Metazoa > Chordata > Aves > Passeriformes > Pipridae > Chiroxiphia > Chiroxiphia lanceolata. Next base: position 29,941,290 of record NC_045644.1, read on the forward strand.
AGAGATTAGGAAGAAGGAGAATCAGAAAATTACAAAGGAGACAGAAAAAAGTTTTCCAAATCAGAAGGAGACTCTGTTAGTAAGAGAAGAACAGGTCTCATGAAGTATTGAAGAGAGAAGTTAAAAAAAAATAGGCCTGTCATTTTTCCCTGGAGGGGTGGAAGCCCCTATTTTGCACTCACTCCATGATGCTTTTAATACCTGATGTGGGATTGCTTTAATGAGAGAGATAAACAAGGGTATCACTGGGGAGACACAAGTACAATCTGCAAAATTTTACACCTGAGGCCAATTTTAAGTACTTAGCTAAATATACAGTTTGCATATTCAGTGAGTGAATTAAAATGTATGTGTCGGATAGAAACATGATGGTCCTTAGATCTGCTTTCTAAATCAGTGTTTATATGAATCTCCCTTTGCCACCGAATGAATAGATACCATTTCATGAGTGCTGGAAGTCCACTGTAGTTTTAAATGCAGAAATGCTTACCCGACAGTGTTAGTACATTAGTAACCAAGGTTACTGGCTTTTTAAAAAAGCTCAAAAAAGGATCTGCAATCCTGTGACACTTCTAGTTCTGTCCTGCTCCTCCACGTACAAATTGTAGGTTCAGTATCAACCTCAGTAGTATTTTATTTCAAATATTTTATTTTCGAATATAATTTCAATGAATTCATTCTAAACATGTATTTCCTGTACATGCATGATGGATATGGAAACATTTCCTCATAAACTTTTGGCTTAGAAACAATGAACATACAAAATTATTGCTTAAAATAATGTGCCCTCATAAATAAATTTTAAACATTAGGATTTTAGTTAAGGGTATATTTCATTTTTCCTGCATCCTCAAGAGGATTTAACAAGAAAATTATACCTAATCTCTCACTACTGTTAGGGATCATAGAAATCACTGAGCTTCCTGCTCTCTTCCCCATATTGTTTCCCAAAAGTATGTTGATTCCAGCTTCCATGCACCAAGAGATCCACAAGGGATCCACAGCTGATGACAAATGTCATCTCTTACAATAAAAGTTAATATGGATGAGAAACAACCCACAGATATACTGATGGTTCTTTTCAGATCTTTCCATGATTATTAATTCAACAGAGGATGATTTTAACTTCTTACAAATTTAGAAAGCTCTGATGATAAAGGTACCAGATTAAAGAAGCTGAAAACCATAATCCTGTAGTTCTACATAACTTTGAAACAGCTTTAGGGAATACATATTGCACTGCCAACATATCTCTCTTCTAAGCTAAGAAATCCTCTTCAGCATCCATGTCTAATTAGTCTCTGGCCTTTTTGCCCAAATACTAACATAAGATTCGACCTTACAGAATAAAGAGCACATGGTCACGAGACTGAAATGCTGATAACCACTAAGAATACCAGTTTCCACTGGCAGTTTGATCTCCGAGGACTGGGTTGGGACTAAAACTTACTCTGCTGCTCTTTTAATAGCCATCAGACCATATTGTCTGTCAGAAATAATACATCGCCTGCACTGAGATGTGACCCAGTTGGTGACTGTGAATTAAATCTCTCTGTGTTCCCTTTACGGCTCCTTTGAGATAAAGATCCTATTATCCATTACCTCTGTCTTTGCAGAGCATGTAATTTCATATGAAATCTACTCATTTAAAAGCTAATAATATGTTTAAAGCTCTGTATTAGATGGTCTTTGGTCACTGCCAAGAGGGAATGAAGCTGGCAGTAAAAGTTCATCCATGTGGATAGTAAACAGAAAGAATAAAACCAGATTAGAGAGAATGGGGTTTATATTTTCTCTGCAACACTGAGTTCTGTAAAATAATATATACAAGTCAGAGTGTATTTCCATATCAAAATGCAGTCAACTGCAGGAGACTGTATTTTAAATAGCATAGTAAATTCTGTATTGTTTAGCTTACAAATAAACAGGCGAAGAATAAGAAGGAAGGAATATACTGGAGACCTGTCTACAAAGATGCTTCATTTCTTACTGACAGGACAAAAATTATCATTATTACAGGCCCCAGTGCTTCTTGTTTGTACTTAAGAATAAAAACTAGTTCCGTATTTTAGTTTTGTGTTTATTTTCATCATTCATTTTCCTGCCTCCATTTTTTACATCTATTTATAGCTATAAGAATATATATCATATATATCTATATATATGATAACCTTGGCAGCCTGTTCTTAGAGGAATGAGTTCAGTCCCAGGCTACTCAAAAATTTGGCAAAGATAAACCATTGCTGAGCCATTTCAGGCATTGCTTTTAGCTGCTTCTCAGGCAGCTTATGGAAATACTGAGATAGAGTAACTCATGTCTTGCCAATGCCCAGCTTTTTAAAGAAAGAGATGGGAGAAGAAAATTAAGGCAGAGAAGAAAAAAGAGGTCTTCTCAGGTTTTGTTTGCTCATGGGATGAGACCACAATCTCAATGTTCCTTATCTCTGGCTTACCTAATTAGTGTATATCCCTGGATCAGGCCCAGTAATGATGCAGTTTTGAGGAGGGTGTGGGGGAAGCAGGTGTGCTTCTCCAAATCCCAGGGATACTAGAGATGGCAGAGATGACAGTAAAATTCCTTCCATCCTCCCAGCTTTTTCTCCACGGTCACTTCCCACACTTTTTAATCACTGCAAAAAACATAAGGAGCAGAGTCATCCCCCCATTGCCCTGCCTGCCAGTTAGTTCTAATTGCCAGCACATCAATTATGTTCCATTAATTTCTGGTTCCATTCCTCCCTTGTTTACCAGACATGATGTCAACGCAGTGCTTGGGTGGTATCAGTAGCTGTTTTTGTTTCCCTTCCTTCAGTAAGCACCCTCTCCACAATCTCTCTCATCCACCAACTACTGTTATAGGCAAATAGGGACATTTTATGAAATGTCTCTCACGTAAAAATGCATCTTACAGTTTAGTTCTAGTATGTGAATGTCTTCTAAGGATTGATCATCTTTACTCTATTTAAATGTTAAAGTTAATGCCATTACAAATTCCAATTACCCTGCCCTCTAGACCTGTAATAACATTAAAGTAGGAAAAGTGTTATGCTCCATGTTCACTCTGACAACTGTGTCACTCCTGAGTTTTCCTGGTACTAAGAGTATTTCCACAAGGGTAGTATTGGTTTTATTCACCCACTTTGTGCAGCATGTCAGGTCATTCTTTTTCACATTATGCACTAATTAAAAAATAAACATGTAGTAAGACAACTTGGGCTCAAAAACCTCTGAAGGACAGACCTGCATACAGCAAACCAGCTGATACTTTGTGCCCTCAACTATGACTTATTCCCATTCTCTTAAATTACATTCGAGTGGCTGATCAGTTCATAAAGTAAATGGACAGCTGCAGCACAGAGCAGCCATTTCAACAGCAGAGTGCTGTAGACGTGGCCACCTGCCAAAGAACACATTGTTAAAGCAAGCAGCATAAAATGAAAAATTAAGATATTGGCACCAAGACCTACTGGTAAGAGCTGAGGGTCGGTAAAGGACACAGCTATAATCTAAAAGATTTTTTCCAATAGATTAAATTTAGGACAGGCAAAGCATCCTTGTTTTGGAGAAGTGTTCTGCAGTGCCGGGAACTGAGGCGAGTCTCCAAACAAATATAAAAGCCCCTGTTGCTCTCCTGGCCACCACGGCTCCTCTGCTTGGCAACTGGCAATTTGGTACAATCCTTCTTTATAGCACAGCTGTCGCAGCTGGACATAACACCACCTCAGAGCGGTTCTGAAATGTACCTTCTCAGTAATCAATACATGTTTTAGAGTGTGTGTTTCACTTACTACTCTGTTTTGTTTATTGTTTATTTTGTTTAATTGAAAAAATGTCAACAATTTATTGAAATTGCCTTTTGCCTGAAACAGATGCAGAACAACAGCAGGAAAGGAAAAGAATGTATTGAGATACTCCTTCCTCGGTGGCTGTCACAGTTACCAGCAGTTAACATACATAGCATATAAAAATGTTTTGGAGAAATTCTCTAGTTAAATGGCTGAGCATCCATTATTCAGAAAACTCCAAGCATTATGAATGCACATCCCTTCCTCTGGGTACACACACTGTGCTCCAATCTTTACTTACTTATCATCATGTACTCTTAATAGAATCATGATTTTTTTATTGCTGTCCTATACAATGATTATGGTACAGCCTGTGATGTGTCTTTATTCCCCTTAGTAATTCTACTGTCACAATGACCTACTGCCTATGCTTTGACTCTGATTTCTTTACATAAGCTGTATTTTACTCCACAGACAAATTTAAATGGTTTGTCAGGATCTGTATTTCACCCCATTTACTTCTGTGCCTGAGAGTACTCTTTCCTTCGGAGCAATTTAGAGCTGAAGCAATTAAGCAAACAGCTAAAATTGAGATGGTGAGACTCTTCAACAATATCTTATAGGACCTGTGATAATATTACAGTATAAACTGAATATTTTTTTTGGCTTGTTTGTTTATATGGAGTCTGTCTGGACTAATCCCAGTGGTCCCTGGAGAGTACAACTCCAAATTGAGTCTTCTCAACCTGTGGCTGTTCATCAGCAGCAGGCAATCGTAACTACAGATTTCATTATTTGCAATCCAAAACAAAAGATACAAAATACAGCCCGTGTGTACACCAGGAAATCTTGTCAGCTTGATGCAGGAAGAGTTCCTCTTGCAAAACAGAGCATCTCTGAAATTTCTAAGGTGAATCATCAAGAGTGCCCTTTGGTGAATTGTTGTAATAAAGCAGGAACATTACTGACTCTTTCAATGATTTACACAGTGTGCAGGGATTGAGCCTGAACATCTCCAGCACGGTATTCATTATTCATCCATGTTAGCTGAGCACAGCTCAGCCTTCCCTGTGTTGCACTGAGCAAGAAAGCAGCGTGTCTGTGATTATCTGCCAAGCCAGAGCCAACCGTGCCACACAAAATGATGAGAAGAAGGAGAGAGAAGGGGATATTTGCTCAACCACGTGATGGCAAACACATCGTAGGACATGGGAGATTTTGAGCCAAATCCCACTGTGCCCACGTGGGAGAATGGGATGTGTAAGCCTCCCTTGGTTTTTTAGTTTCCTCTTCACCCTGCCCAAATCCAACATATTTACCTGGAGGTTCAGACTGTCTTATTGCAATTCTTACACTTTAAGGTTAGGATTTTAATGCAAGGTATTTGTCTGACCTTGCTCCAGATTATTTTTACACATCAGGAATGAATTACTGTTATGAATAATGGTGTTTTCAGACATTTTGGATGAGGAAACTATATAGAAGAGCTTGGGAAACTGATTTCTTTTCAGTAGCTTAGTAGAAGCAGATGAAAATGGAAAAAAAAAACCAGCCTTTTTCCCGTTACACATTTTGACAGGAAAGCGTGTGACACTTGTACCATTATCTAATTTCTCTTATGCAAATCATCTCAACAGTGCATAAAATGAAGAGTGGTAGATTCATTCTCCTAAGCTTCCTCCATGGAAGTTTCAGCTTGGATAACCCAGTGTCTGACACTCCAATCAAAAGGTGCTTAAAAACATAAGCCTCTAAGATACATAACCAGATATAGATGTTTTATAACTGCATCCATATGGATATTTTGGGCTTATCCACACTGGCCCTAATTGATTGTGACTGTCGGCTCACTTTGTTTCAGAGCAGTCAGGTAGGCTGGCTCAATTTCTCATATAGAAAATTGAATTACGTTTGCATTATGTTAACAGGGAATGATGAAACAAGCCGAATATAAGGTTAAAATCTGGCACAGAAAAATCAGACTCTGCTTATGCAAAACTTCCTTGTCCTGAGCTGTACCAGTGAGGGCTGCTACAAATGCAGATATTAAGCTTCCTTCCACTTTAAGCAGCGTTATTAAGAAGACCTGAAAAAGTGGGACAACTTAGCAGCTTAATATCACTCTCACTCAACTCGGAGGCTAATCTCTCATGTCTTTATTCAGGACGCTCCTTCCCTGGGTTCTCTGCCGACACCGTTCCCCTCAGCCGTGTGTCAGCGAGGGAGGATCTGGGTCCCGCCGTGATTGAGGTCACTGGGGCAGCCGAGCCCCCGCGCTGCGATCCCGGCGCTGCAGAGCACGGGCGGCTGAGCCTGCGGGGCTGCGGGGCCACGGCCGCGGGCTGACCCACAGCGCGGCACGGGGGCACCCGGGCGGGCTCACAGCCCAGCCACACATCGCACAGGGGCCCCGAGGCCTGCGAACAACGCGATTCCTACACCGATCCTCAGCCTCCGTGAGAGCAGCAGGCATTTTAAGCGTCGTTTGTCACCGTTATCTCTGAACAGAGAAACACCACTAGTGATAGTTAAGTGGCTACATTAAAAACGCTGCAGCAGATATTCCTTTCTGAGGGCTGCATGGAACAGGCTGAGTCTTAGCAGGGGCTGAAGATTGCAGGCTAATATGAATAATCTTTGTCTGAATGCCTCCTACACATATTATTGCTGATAAAGTTGAGCTATAAATGTGAAAGGATATTTTAAGGAGAAAAAATGAAACACGGGCATAAATTAGTGAAGCTAGAGTCAAATATAACAGTAAAAAATGCAATAAAAGATGCCAATTTGTTGCATCTTCTAGAGATGAGAATCTCAGAATAATAAAAGTAATGTACATGCTAAGTATATTCAAGGTTAAAGTAACACCAAGGCTCATTTGTTTCAGTTCCTCTGCCTTCTGAAATCCTCTCTTAAATCTTAAGGCTTCAGTGACATCTGCCGTTGAAGACCTATTTAATTAATTAGTTGCAATTTAACAGATATTCCCTCTAAGTGAACTCTTCTTCCACACAGTTTCTACTATTCGATTCTGTTGGTAAAGATCCCTACTACAACTTTTTAAGCTGATCAGAAAACCTCTGAAATTGAGCTCTGTTGTTGTTCTGTTCATCCAACAAGGTGTTAAATCACTCTTGATTTTCAAAGCAAGAGAATTTTTCTCCCTGCTTTGCTCCTGCCCTCCCTTCCAATTTGAATACATGGAAATAGCATGACCACATGTTTAGCTGCCAATAAAGTTGTGTTCAAATCCATTGGCGGAATACCAAGATGGAGTTTACAATCAAAAAGCAACCATGAAAAAAGGCTCTGTGAAACATGATCCTGAAACTTTGTAAATTATTTCTTCTGTGTTTTCAGAGTAGCCTTTAAGGAGGGCTTGTAGAAAACAGTAATTAACTTGTGGTTCCCTTTCATGTGTGACTTTAATGCTCCCAAGAGCAGAGCAGAAAGGTTGACAGACTCCTGTCAAACCCCAAGTTCAAGAAAGGATAAAAGTAAGGCTAAAATCTAATTCTGCACCTCAGCGCAGAGACAGAAATATTCAGAATCAAACTCCCCACATTGCAGGTTACACCTCCAGTTGTGTGATACGGTGATTTCTATCCTGAATAAAAGGTGGTGTTGTCAACATGGTACTCCATCAACAAGATATGGCCCAACAGTACACAAAAGGCTGCTGTTTAATTGCATTTCTTTCTTCTCACTCTGCAAAAAAAACCCCTTTTTTTCCCCCCCACTAAAATTAATGACCTTGGCTTTTGTGGTGCCTTGGAGTTAAGGTCAGACTGGGGTCCAGAATTCTGCATCCTGTTTCTGCTGTAAAATTGCTACGTGAACTTGAGTAAGCCACAAAGTCAAACCTTCAGAAGCATTCTGTGTTCCTGAATTATCAACTTTAGACAGCAGATATATCTGCCTGGTAAACCCATAGCAACAATGGAAGTGACCGGAACATGGGAGTGGTTTGCACCCAGGAAGCCCTTAGACCAAAGTGTGCCAAGCTGCTCACCCAGCAGTGGAAACATTCAGCATTAAAGTATTTCTTGGAAATACAGATCTCCTGTCCTATTTCACAGGGATAGTGTGGCTGATACATTAATTCCCCAGTGTTTAGGCCCTGTTTTAGTATTACTGAGCTGTCAATGAATGAAAAATAAAATGTGATGTAAAACCTAAACTACCACAGCCCATAGCAGGCAGTGACTTCTAAATTTTATTTCATTAGAGTTCTTAACATGTTAGAAGTCAGAGGTGAAGGAGTGAAGTAAAGCAGCCAAGGGGAAACCTGCCATTGCCCCATCATGCTTTCAGTCCTCCACATCATCATAAGCCAGTGGAATTTAAACAGTTACCAAATATAAGATTGTATGATTTATTTCTAATATTTTTTAAATTGTGGTTGTGACTGAATCATCCCTTCCTTTGAGCATTTTGACCTTGGATACAGCTGTAGTAAACAGAACTAGTCCAATTTAATGTTTTTTCCTCACTGGAAGGTATCCAGGTCTAACTCTAGCATCATTTGTAGATGCTTAAGAGTTCCTGTACAGCTGCCTAGGCAGGGCAGGGGCCAAGGATGTGAAAAATAATTGACTGAGGAAGAGAGACCTCTCTACCAAAAAGAGGTAAGCATCAGCAATCCATAAATTTAAAGAACTGAACTAAGTAGGGTAAGGAATCTAAACTCCACTTTAGCTAATCCTTTTAGGAACAAATTGATGAACAGTGTAGAATTGTATAGCAAAAAATAAAAAAGGAGGTGGAAAAAGAGAATTCTCTGTCTTCCCAAACTGTTTTTACAATGCACTTTGAAGTTGGCTATGTTATGCATGCTATATATTGTTACATTTTAAAGCTGTGTTTTTCATAAGACTTTTTGCCAATATTTATCAACTGAAGAAAGCTGCTTTAATACAGAGAGCTTACTCCAAGGTTATTTCCCTATTTTTGGAATCAAAGCCACACAAGTGTTGTACCAGTGAGAGGTTTCTCTTGCACAGAATAAGCAAATATTGCTCAGTTTGTATTTTGGACTTTGTTGCTTCTTTAATTGATTCTTTAATATTGGTTGTATTTTTACGTTTTCTATTTCTGTTAGGTTTCTTGAGCTATAAAAAAGCAAGAATTACAATGTTACACAGTCACAGAATATGCTGAGTTGGAAGGGACCCACAAGGATCATCAAGTCCAACCCTTAGCCCTGCACAGGCCCATCCCCAATAGTCACACCATGTGCCTGAGAGCATTGTCCAAATGCTTCTTGAACTCTGTCAGCCTTGGAGCTGTGACCACTGCCCTGGGGAGCCTGTTGTCATATTTTAGGAAATTAAATATTATATTCCTATTATTAAATATTCTTATTATCTATTATATTCTTGTATTAACCTATAAGGTCTAATTAGTAATATTCTATTAGTGATATTCTGGTAAGTCCTATGATACATTACCCAAGAAATTCTCTTCCACTTCCAATTTGGACTGTATGACAAAGTCTTCCTTAACTATGATTATCATTAAGACCTTGATTGCTAGTTGTACATTTTCATAAAAGTTAAACATTCCAAGTTTGACTTGCAGCAGCTACAGCGAGACTGCAACACACTTTAATCCTTGCTTTCATGTTTTCAGGACCTCATGGGAGTCCAGCTCTGAATACCTGGTGACAGTTCTTCACCATGTACCTGATTTCACTGCTCCCACAACCAGGCACAAAAATCCCCAGGCTAATTTAGTCTTCACTAAGAGATTATAGAACCAGAGTGCCAAGAGTACACTGTCCTCTGAAGACTGTGAAGGGATTGAATATGGAGGTGAGCAAAACTTTAAATACCTGTTTTCTCAGGTCTGTTGTGGACCCTTTCTCTTGTTTATCCACCTGGTTTAGACATTCCTTCATCCCTCCTGCATCTGCTGTAGTTGATGTGGAAAGCCTTCATTTGCTTTTCTGTTCCCTTGAAATTATGCTCCAAAGCCTAATCATCTCCTTTTAAATGGCTTAAACACTATTTTTTAGTCATTTGACTTGCAAAAATGACCAGAAATATGAGATCAAAGGGGAAGCTAATATGTTAATACATGTTCAAGCCCAAGACCACACAGAACAATCCGTTAGTTTGAGAAATGGAAACTGGTGCATTCATCTGAATGAATTCCTAGGCCATATTACTTGCAGGTGAATATGAAAAAATGCTTAGCTAAAGTTTCCAGCTAACGTATTTATGACAATTCTGACCTCTTGCTCCCCATTTGCAGTTATCCAAAATGCTGTGCCCTACCCAGGTAATTCCCTGTATTTGACTGGGTTTAGTATAAAACAGAAGCTTATAGGTAGCAATTGCTAGATAGCAATCTGACTTCCATCCTAGTGCTGGGAAATATGCTTGGATATGTTTTAGTGGTAATGCTTCTTTCAATGAGATAATTTCAATTTTAGTTTTATTTGAGCTATGTAAGAATCTTAGAAACTGTAAAAACAACAGCCACTAGGCTGATTGCTTGTTATCTCTTTGTACTATGATTTGCAAACCTGTGGATGTTCAGTAACTCTGACCAGGTGATGGAGTTCATATTTTAACCTACAATCCACAGCTCTCAGGCCAGACACAGGCAGTAGGTTGGCATCACCTTAGCACCATTTCTGCCAGCATGCTAAAATTTTCCCAGTGACCTAAGTGAGAATTAAAGTGATTGCCCTCCAGAAGCCCAGCTCACTCCTATTTGTGTGAACAGACTGAAGTTTGAAACACCATAGTCCTAGAAACACCCTTGAGCACATTTCTGTGAAAGGCTGGAAGGAACAGATGGCTTTTGAACCCTGATGCTATTGGGGCTGTCGGCATGATGGAGCACTGTATCCTCATTTGTACTGATTGGGGTCAAATCAGCTCTAGCCTTTAATTTACCCTAACCACTGAGTCTTTTTTCTAATTAAAATATATGTCATTACCTATTCCTACAGTAATGATAACCTACTGAACTCTAATGAATCAATCCCATCTGCCTTGTTGTACATATACTTGGCCATTTCACTGCTCAGAATCAAAAGAATTCACCAAGGCACACGAGCCAGGAATCACAAGTGCTGTTCCCTATATTGGAATGTAAATGGAGCAGTTATTCTGGGGTTTGCTGCAATTTTCTGCAGAATTTTATTACTGAGAATTTTCTAAGGTCATTCCCATGAGACCCTTTGACAGCCTGCAAAGCTAAACACAAAATCAAAAAGCACAGTTTCTGTTCTTCAGCTGAGAATTGAGAGTCCTTTGTGAAGGAGAAAGATGAAGGCACCAGACAGATGCAGTCCATCTAAACACCAAATTTTAAACTCCACTCAGAGTTCATACATTATAGATTGAATTTGGCTGACTTTGACACCTGGTTTAGATCAGAGGCACTTGAGCATCACCCCAACAGGTAACAGATGTGATCCTGGCAGCTGCTACAAAGTGATGTTCAGAGCCCTCACAGAGCAGCTGATGTCCTGGAACACTGGTGCAATAGTTCATTTCATCCTACCAAAGATGCCTTCCAGGCAGGAGAGCCGTGGAAGGCCCACATGCCATGTGTTAAGCTCAGAAACAATTTAGAAACTGCTGCTTATTTAAAGAGGATTTAACTACTGATTCCAGCTCATTCTGCCACAGACAGGAGCATTTTGCAGGATAAAGAGGACAACAGCAGTTAGATTACTAACATTGCATCCGGTTTAAAAACAGTTTTCACAGGTCTACGCTTTGGGGGAGAACAGCTTTGCTATTTTTCCCCCCCATAATTGTGCATACTCAATATACTTTATTGCCTTATATTTTTTTCCCCTCCTGATTTCTTTCTTGCTTTCATGTTCGACCTGCTGCTACTTTAGTTAAGACAACATGTGGAAAAAAGCTCAGAAACTAACCAAATTGATTCAGAATTGCTAGAAACAATTGTATTTGATACTTGAACTCATTACATGCAGGAGGCTCCATTCAGCCGGGAGGTCAGACTGGTCTGCTCACCCCCATTATTTTGAACTAGAACATTATCAACAGCCATCAATGAGAGAGTTTTAGGGAACATGGACACCATGACCATGTTTCTTCAACCCAAGTCACTGGCCATGCACTTTCCTGCCAGAAGGCTGGTAAAGAAACCCTTCAAAATGATGCTTTTAAATTTTTGCCCATAAATGACATTTTACTGTTAAACTGTACAGCAGCCGTGGTGGAGCAAGGAGGCAACCTGAATGGGAAAGGGATTGATAGATTGGGAAAATTTAGGCTGGCAAATACTAATCCTTATCCATTAGCTCACACCATAACCCAGGTGTCTCAATGAGTTACAACAGAGCAGCAGAGCTGCACAGAAGTTGCTTACTTGTGCATATCAGCAGTGGCAGAAAAAATCTGCTTTGATCAGCCCCACAAGACCTTTATGGGAATATTCTCTTTCCTCATGAGGGTGTTATGTGACACACAGCCTAGTTATGCTGGCAGAAAGGTTTTTACTCTCAAGACTGGCTGCTCTGAATTGGCCTGCAGGTATACCAGTGGCTGAATGGGAGGATTGATTAAATTGTTACATTCTTTTGGTTAAACCACAGTTGTTCTTACTTCATGTGCAGCTCAAGAGTGAAAAGAAATGCTTCCAGCTTTTCAAGTTCAGCAAAATTCACCCAGGACAAATCCCGTCTATCATTTCTCAAAGGAAAGGCTTAGGAAAATTTGCCTTGACATGAGAGACATTTTCTGATCAAATCTGTATTGGTAGACTTTGGCAAGAAACTCAAATTTAATTTCCAGGTCCAAATATTTTCTTCTGGAGCATGAAGAACAAAAGGCTTGTTTCTGGATTTCTCTACTGGCAGCCAATAAAATACAGATGCAGCAACAACCCCCAGAGATTTTGTCAGGATCAGGCTGATGAACAACTGGAAATCTGTAATGACAAATTCCATACCAGCTTCTCACAAAAATGATTCACCAGGTATGGATTTTTATAGAGGAGGATATTAGATCAGTGTTGTACAGCTTTCTACTGTCAGCTGGCCTGAGGGTCTTCTGGATCCAACAAGCCAAATGGCACCAGGAACACCAGTGTCCCATTAGTATTAATTATCAAAATAACAAGTTGCAGCTTGGTATACTTTTTTTATACTATCCACAGTAACAGCATAGTACAACATTACATGCTGTGCCTCTGTGGAGCTACGTGGGTTCAGGAGAAGGATTATCCAATGTGTTTGCCTGCAATGCCAGGGAAGGGGACAGAATGGCAGCATAAGCATGGATCTACAGCTTCTTAGGAGCCTGGTCTAAAAAGAACTTCAAAGGTTGTTTGGGATTCTAAAGGTGGTATCTGGCACAACCTTACTCCATCTACACTGATGAATTCCTGGAGCCACTTATCATCTACAGGGTGAGCCTGACAAGGGGAAAAGTGCAATGACATCTGATTATGACATTACATCCCATGATGCAACTTCAGGACTGGATTTGGTGGTGTCTGTTTGCTTCTTACACAATTGCACCAAGCCTGCCAGAGTTCAGGAGCTGTTTGGACAATGCTCCCAGGCACATGGTGGGATTCTTGGGGCTGTCCTGTGAAGGGCCAGGAGTTGGTCCCTTCCAACTCAGCATATTCTGTGATTCTATGAACCGAACAGCAAGCTTGACCTGGCACTTGAGTATTATATTACTCTTTTCCATTTCTTCACTTCTCTGAGGTTTTAAAAATTAAAAACCCTATGTTTAAATATTACCAACAATAAAATCGAGTTCTATTAACTGTACCATAAGGAAGTACATTCATGTTCACAGAATAATGATCATATGATTTAAAATAAAATTTGACCTATACCTGGTTAATCATATAATGGAAATGTCATTGTTCTTGTACATCATGTCTTTATACTTCCCATACTTCTACACAAAATCAGCACTTTGTAGGGCTGAAATATTTTTCGTATTGCCTGTTTCATATCATAACCGGGACAAATTCAAGCAGATAATTACTACATTGTACCATTTAAAAGAAACCAGCAATGCAACCCAAACCAACCAACCAACCAAAAAAAACCTCAAAACACCAAAAAAAACAAAAAAAAAAAAAAAAAAAAACCAAAACAAAAAAACAAACACAAAACCACACAAATACTAAAAAAAAAAAAAAATAAATCTGGGCTTCTACTATGGTTTGACCCAGGCTGGACACCAGGTACCCATCAAAGCCCTCCTCTCCTCAGCTGGACAGGGGAGAGAAGATATAACAAAAGGCTTGTGGGGTGAGATCAGAATGTAGAGATCAGTCACCAGTCACCATCATGGGCAAAACAGACTTGGCTTGGGGAAATTAATTTCATTTCTTGCTAATCAGAGCAGGATAATGAGAAATAGAAACTAAATCTTAAAGCGCCTTTCTCCCACTGCTCCCTTCTTCCTGGGCTCAACCTCACTCCTGATTTTCTCTACCTCCTCTCCCAGTGGTGCAGGGGGATGGGGAATGGGAGTTGTGGTCAGTCCATCACACATTGTCTCTGCTGCTCCTTCCTCCCTAGGGGAGGACTCCCCACATTTTGCTCTGGTGCTTGGAGCACCTCCTCCCCCTCCTTCTCCACTGACCATGGTGCCTGCAGAGCTGTTTCTCTCTCATATTCTCACTCCTCTCTCAGGCTGCAGTTTCTGCTGCATAGGTTTTTTCCTCCTTTTTAAATCTGTTATCCCAGAGGTGCTACCATGGTCATGGGTGAGTTTGGTCTTTGCCAGCAGTGGATCCATCTCGAAGCCCATTGGCACTGGCTTCAATGGATGTGGGGGAAGCCTCCAGCAGCTTTTCACAGGAGCCACCCCTGTAGCCCCCTCCCCTACCAAAATCTTGACACACAACCCAATATAGTTTCATATCGATAGCTACAGTAACAGAAATATTAGAAAATAAAATTATTAAGTAAAGTGGTTTTGTAGAATGTCTAGATTTTCTTCTAATTTTTATCTTTTTCCCTAGGATTAAGTGAAGAATCTGAAATCCTGAATAATTTTTCCATCGACAAGGATTAACACAAATGCTTTGCTGCAAGGTGTGGTTTCTTCTCTAGATTTTAGTTTTGAAAAACATTAATGAGTTATTTCACCATAACTGTTATAATAATTATTACACATTTTATTCTCCCTTGTTTATCAATGGCAACACACCTATGCTCACAATATATTTCAGCTTCATCTTGACAGATATGTCAATACCAACTTAATTAAATTCTTTCCATTCCTTTACTAACTCGAAGCTTGTAATTACTAAACACTTTTCAGTCAATGGGATACTTGACAGCAATGCCATATAGCATGGAGTAAATCCAATTCACTCAGTCACTCTTGAGAAAAAGCTTCAGGTGGCTTTTGACAAATATTCTGGCACCAGTGACAAAACAGGCCAATTTCAGTGCAGTCTGGAGGTAGGGATTTGCATGATATATTGTTTCAAGCTGCCCAAGTAGAACAGAAATAGCTTTCAGGGTCTGTCCTCACGGTGTTAGAATGGCAATAGCAGGAGTTGCTCTAATGTTTTATCTAAAGCCACTGAGCTACAAAGGAGCCTATGAAAACAAAATGTAGTGGAATAGATCTATGAACACTTGCTGAAATCCCTTGTAAAAGCAAAGTTTTAGATTACAAATGAGATCAGGAAAACCTTGCTGTGAAACTAGGAAATCCTATTTCAGTTCTTCCCCCACTAATTGTCAGAGTTTGACACATAACCTTAAAAAGGAAGCACTATTAACATACTATGGAGCTGCAAATGTTAGCAATTACTTCCAGTATAAGCACGGACAAACATTTTGCAAGCAAACCCAGGGGCACACTTATACTGCAAAAGCTTTTACCTCCCATCAGCGTCAGGAATATTCCAGATGTTTCCCACAATGTCAATTCCAGTAAGACTTTATTTTCACACTTTCCAAACAGCAAAGCTGCATATTAAAGTGCAAACAGAGCACAGACTTTTCTTTCTAGGCTGCAGCAATGAATGTTTACTGAAGGGCTAAACTATTATTTACAGTAGTATTTGCTTATGCATGTGAAAACAGAGCTTAAGTCCACAAAACCAAATTCTCAATGGGTACAAAACCTAGCTCTCTTTCACATAAAACACACCTGTGGTGAGCAGAAAGTCTGAGTTCAAAAGTGTTCTCCCACCCTCAGAGGCAGGGAAGTGAAGGTGAGCAGGTGACAAGCAGTGGAAAATCTACACTAACTGTTACCCAAGAAATATTGTACCAGCACCTGATCTCTCTTATCCTGGTGTAAAGACCTGTTTCACCATCTCACACTGGTATTGACAACATTTAAAACAATAGCACTACTTACTGGAGTACCCCTAGTACACATCAGTCAACTGGCAGCAGTTGGTAGATACTGTCAACTTAGGTGGTGCAGCAGCCAACTTCATATTGGTCTCATTTCTGAAGCGATGGACTTTTAACTTTTATGGGACAACAATATTTTACATGTGTGGAAAGACTGATCCCACATGCCATGTCCCACCAACCAGCTCTGCAGTGCTGCCCGTGCACTGCTCACCATCTGCACCTCCTTTCCTTAGCAGAGAGCTCCTCTTGTACTGGCCAAAGAGCAGGAAAAGGTTCTTCTCCATGTGCTAAGGAAGCAGTGGGTATCAGAGCCACGTGGGTTAACTGAATGGGCCAGGGAATTGATTTGTCTGCAGCGATAGAGCAGAACAATGCATCACAGGATGACACTGCAGAACGAGGGAGTTATATCCCAAGGGATCCAAGAGGAATTTTCCTGGTATCTGAGCACTGTGGATAGGTATCTAAAATAGTTTTTAGTGTGCTCATGAGACTGAAATGGACCTGTGTGAGGGCATCCAGCAAATTCTGCATCAATAAACAAAATGTTTGCCACACAAGGGATATACAAGTTTAACTTGCAAACACTACAGAATTCTCCTTATGTTTAATAAAAGGGACAACAGTTACAGGACCTTGATGTAAAATTAATCAAAGCTTTTTTTGCCCCCCCTTCAGTCTGTACCAGCTCTCCTGGCTGCAGCCTGGAATACATTCAGCTCAACCACTGCCTGATCCAATTTCACAAAGCAGCTTCTCTTTTTCCCTCTGACTTTTGCCTGTTATATGTAAATAGCTTGAAAATTCGAGAAGCTACCTAAACTGGGATCAATGGCTTATTCTCTTGAGCTTTTGGCTCTTACCATCATCATAATTATGACAGCAACAAGAACAACCAGAACAGTAATAACAGTCATTTCTGCAAAGCCTTTATCCTGTGGCATCCTAAAATCCCTGTGGTCTCAAATGGGAGTGCTCGGAGGGCAGGCTGTGGAAAGGCAAGGACACAGCCATCCTCCAGGGACCTGGCCAGCTGCACAAGGGTCATATATTTTCTTGTCTTAATCATTTGTTATCAGTCTGGCAGCTTCCAAGCCAGCACAGAAACAGGCTTTTTGTGTTAGAAGACTAACCCTGGCTACTTCAGAATATTATATGTATTACTTCCTTCATCTTGATGTGGGGGGCTTTCCTTTCTGAGATACCATGTTCAGGAAGAGCACAGAGTGGATGCTGAAGTTTCCATCCAAAGAAAGTGCAAGGAGGGCAGTTGCTGCCCAGTGGCCTCAAGAGCTGCATATATTGAGCATACTGTTACCTTGTGAAGGTACTCAGCCTCCCAAAGATCACTTCCCAAGGGCACTGTGCAGCACTGGAGGAGCACAGAGCATTAGTGCTGCTTCAACCTAGGCTACAAAACTAGTTCTCCATAAAGCTGTTTATTATTTTAAGCCTGGCTACACACAGTATGGTGAATACATTTCAGGGTTAATTCTGCCTAGATGTATGACAGTTCACAGGAGTTGCTTCAGAATATCCAAAACCCGAAACCAGCCTAAACAAAAGGGGAGAAAAAATTCAAGGAGAAAAGGAAAAACAAGTTTCAGCAGTTAGCACACTGAACAGAGTTAGCTGAGCATCTGCTCATAAGCTACTGCAATGACATTTGTAGCTAAATTGCCAGATCTCAATGGTGATGCTGTAATTATAGTTTAGGAGCTTTTTCTATTCAGAATAGCCATTTTCTTCCTTTTATAACTGTCTCAAGCTGTATAATAGCCTGAAGTAGATCATGTAGGTTCTGGCCCAGAAATACCAAATGAACAGCATAACCATTTTTAATTAGGTGATTTAAAAAAGTTTTATTTTAAAGTACCCCCTGCCACATACTCCTGCTGGTATGTGCATCTACCTAACCCAGCTCTGCTTCTTCCCAGCTCATAAGCCTACTCATGGCAGTACCTAGAGAGGCAAGATTAACACTTCCCATTGCATCCAAGCCCTTTCCCCTTGCACGCAGGCAGTCTTTAGTGCAGTCTTAAATGACCATCTGGATCTTAAACAGCAGGAACCTGGGTAGGACATCTTTATGGACTGCGTTACAAACATGGGACTACTGCCATGCAGAGCTGTTGAAGAAATGCTCTTCTCTTGTCTTTCTAGTGTATTCACTGGGGTACTGGTGGGATGTGCAGGTTTTGGAAGTTTCTGGATGAGTCACTCCTTTCTATTCCGGTCACAAGCACCTCAAGGACAGACTTTTTTCCTCAACTATCAGATAAGCTGCATCAATAACCCAGCGCTGTGCTGGGTTTTGTGTACAGAGGGATACTGGCACTCAGATCACATTAGAGCACCAAAGCACTCTTTTAATCTGCATATCCCGAGACAGAGCCTGCACCTGCAGCAGCAGGGGAACAACCTGGGCTACACTTCCTAGACAATTTACACTGTGGGCACGTGGCCCTCGCTGTGGGTGGGTGACAGTTTTGCCCTGCAGGAGCTGGGGAAGCCCTGGGGTCAGGCCAAGGTGGCCCCATAACAGCTTAGTGCTTGCCAGGTCCCTGGTTAATCCGACACTATCCTGACACTGTTAAGGACTGCAATTTATAGGAGTTCTGCCTGCTGGAGCACAGACTTCCAGTCAATCTTCCCTCCTGGGGTGATTAACACCAATTAATTCCTTGTGGGGCTCATTGGAGAGCCAAACACAGCTGCCTCACGTAGCCCTTGTGCCAGGAACTTGTAGAGCTGGTTGTGCAGCCACCACACAAGGAAAACAACATGTGGAGCCCATTCCCACATGACTTTCAGGAAACCAACTCACAGAGATGTGCACACTGATGTACTGCTTCATTGCTTGTCTTTTTTCAGTCATTCCTTATAGCTCTGCTATAATCACAAGCCCTACCTGTACCTCCTGAAGTCAATGGAAGATTCCCATTGAAGCAGTAACTTTGAAGATGTTTTTTTCCTCACAGTCAATTTATATTTGAATTAACATTACCAATTTTCTACTGTATTAATTCCATCATTTAAGTCCTTTTATACAGTTCAGTAATTAATTTCATTTCTCAACAAGGGCTTTCATTAAAAAATTGCTATTGTTGAAACCCTATTTCCACAAAAGAATGGGGTGTTCTTCTCTGCAAAGATATTTAAATGGTTCCTCAATTTTAGATGAAGTTACAGTGTGATTGCAATTACTCATTATATACTACTCAATTTAAGTTTTATGACGCTTCCAGGCCCATATCTAAAATTAAAATAAAAGCTAGCTTTTTTCCAAAGCTCATACAGGAACTGCTTTCTTTCTGGCTCCTTAGTAGCCAGTTGTTTTGATTTGAATTCACATTGTACATAGATATCTATAATAAAATAATTTAACAAACTGATATGCTGTACTTAATTTCACATTTTAAAATAAATGTAAGGTCCAGGTGACTGCCTACATTGCCTCAGCAGCAAGAGATTTAATTATTCTATTGAGTTTTATAGAGAATTGAAATCTCTTTTGTTCTCTTTTCCTTACATGCCTCTGAGGCTCTGACCAGCACTACAGCATTTTGTGCACATGTATCAAAGGCTGTAAAAAACCAGCATGTGACAGCCCAGTTCTCTGGGCTCCACCTGGGGAAAGAAGCAGGGAAAAGAGGTTGCCCTGTAAAACCTTTGTGCTTTGAAGTTGTTTTCACAAACCTGGTCTTAATCCGGATTCTGCACCGCCAGTACAAACTGGAACCAGCTTGGAGCATCTCAGCATCTCCTCTGCTCTGTATATCCACTGAGGGGTGAAGAACAGCAGTAGTTCAAGGTGCTGACCTCCACCCTCCCTCCTCTATCTCCAACCCTGCCTGTCCAAGGCTGGGCTCGGACCTGCCCAGTGCCTTAGTTGCAGCTCCAGGCTTTCCCTGCTCTTCCCAAATCCTTTACCCACTACTACATCAATGAGAGGGAGCCACAAAAAAAAAAACCAAAAAACAGAAAGCAACAACCCTACCCTAATGTCTGGAGTGGTTGACAGCAAGGAAGTTGCCAGTCCCTGGGGGGAAGAGGGGCCCATTCCTAGTGGGCAGTGCTGGATGCTGGAATCTGATCTCAGCTGCAGCACCCTCTCATCCATCTGCTCCCGGTGCTGCCTCTTACTGAGCACCCTCAGAGCCCAAGGAGGGGTTCTGGATTATGCTGTGAAAGCAGTACAGTGTGGTGTGGGGAGCTGTATAAACTGATACGATGTCTGAGTATAGACTCCTCAACCTGAAGGCAGAGAACAGAGCTTGACCTCTCCCTGCACACATGGTGGTTGCCTTGTCGGCTCTGGAGAACTGGGATAAGTCCACATGCTTATTATTTAACTTCTTGCATTGCTTTTCAGAAGCGAGATTTTTTTTTTTCCTAGAGAAAGAGTGGAACAGGTATTTATTCTGTGAGAACAAACATGGTTTTTCTATCTGTGTTTTGAGAAGAAATAAAAGGGCAGCAGTAAACAGCAAAGCTTCAGATCCAATAAGCTACTTAAAGCAGCTATGGTGATGCCTCCAGCCAGCAATGTGCTCATTTCAGCAGCTGCATGGCATAAATAGAAGCTGCTCACTCTTATCTCTCAGCTACACAGGCCTATGGGGTTTAACCCCTGTAAAAATCCTCTACTGTTCCTTCAGGGGAAAGCAATTGTTTCCTAATTGAAATGCCTCCAATCACATAAACAAGATACTGAATGACCAGAACTTCTATAGCTTCCTCTTTTGTACATACTGAGAGTCCCCAGGGTCTCTGCTGGGGTCTGAAATAAGGGAGTCTGACCTGCTTACTTATTGCAGTATGGACAGTGTCCAGATGATTTTAAAAAAAAATAATAAAAAAAAATAAAAAAAAAAAACACCAACAAAGTACAAAGCAAAACATTACTTCTAACAGTCGCTCTTTAAGAAGAAATAAACAAAATGTTCCAGCTGCAAAAAAAAAGATAGTGTCCAGAACTGTTTGCATTCCTTTATGTTCAATAAAAGCTTTTTAGACATAAGGAAAACATTTTCTAAATACAATTTACACAGTCATCTCCCATGTCTCTCATAAACTGCTTTTCAGTTTTTGCTAAATGAAACTCAAATAGTTTATTGGATGCCTAAATTTGTGTGAATTGTTTCTGAGAGTTTCCTAGTGAGGTGTACAGACAAAAAGTAAAATACAGAAGTGACTGTTATGGGGTAATTGCAATTTC
Organism: Chiroxiphia lanceolata; assembly: GCF_009829145.1. Lineage (NCBI taxonomy): Eukaryota > Metazoa > Chordata > Aves > Passeriformes > Pipridae > Chiroxiphia > Chiroxiphia lanceolata. Next base: position 29,962,639 of record NC_045644.1, read on the forward strand.
TTCCTAATGGAGGGAGCTGTTTAACAGCAGGCACTGTGATAGGATTTTATTGCATGGACGATCAGGGGTGTTAAGTACTACTTTAAGAGGACAAAGTCTGCAGTGCACCTGATACCACATCTTCAACACAGGAATAAGGTTACCCTAAGTATACAAAAAATATGTTCTAAGATGAGAAATTTTACATGAGAAAAATGAAAAGGGCAGGGGGGGCTTTCTTTCTGCTATCTGCTGAATTAATATTATTTCAGAGTATTTAATAATGCCTTGCAATCAAAAGTTGAGGCATGAACTATTAAAGCTTCTTTTAATAGAAAAATCCCAAGGGGCTGTTCATACATTCTCTTCTCTGTGCTGAAATTTATTGCTTTAAAATCCGATACTGTTTTTCAAATTGAAAAAATCATAGCAAAAATAGATGTTACAAGTATTTCCAGATGCAGCCTTGTAATTAGCATCAACAGCTACTTAGAACATTTTGCTAATTATGTTCCCCAAATACAGGCAAATAATATGAAAAATCGGGGGACACACATTCTTAGCTGCCTTTACAGCACTGGGTGATTATCCAATTAAGACTAAAAGATGCCTCTAGGCTAATCCCTGCCTGGATGTTCAAGACAGTCAGGCATTTTTAGAAACATTACTGATCGTCTGGAACTGTAATTTAATTGTAAAGCTGCCTGAATTTTAAGGCTGTGAGGCCTCCCCATCCAGCCAGGATGCGAAGGTACCACTGCAGAGAAAGCTCAACCAGCACAGAGAGATGGGGAAACAGGAGTTTCAGGGGATTTGTAACAGGATAGCAAGCTTTTTACCCTTATGTCAACGGCTCAAATCCTGCCCAGATGGGAATTGAAAGTAACCAGAGGCCTTGACAGCTGGCTAAATGGGTTTGTATTCTCAAACCAGTCTTAATGGGTGAAGTCCCTCCTTCAGAGCCCTGGCACTCCTGCAGGCTTGAGCACCTGCTCAGAGCAGGAGTTCTTCCTCGACACACTGCAGTTATAATCACTTATTACCAGTGCAAAGCCCTTTAAGAGGCTGATAAATGTTTTGCAGTGCAGGGAACAGATGCTCTGTGGACCTCGCCACACTAAGCAGCTCCATTTGCTTTTTTCACATGAGGGTTTGAAATCACAACTGGGGCAAAACTCACTAATGGCTGCCCTTGCCACCATTCTGATTGATTCTAATGGGAGCAGGACAGAGCTGCTTCATGCTTCAGCTCCTCCTCCTCAGACAGCAGACTCACTGTAAAGTCTAGCCCAAACTGAAAAAACAAGACTGGAGCAGCAGTATCAGTTACAGGGCTGTCTGTGATTATGTGCCACGATACAACATCACTCCCTTCTCCTCCTGTGCTCCTGGCACATGAAAGCTCCCAGTGTTGTGAGCTGAACTTTGCTGACCTACTAGGCACACACCACAGCCCTCAGAGTGCTTTACAATGAATCTTTATTTTGTATGTAGCTGTGTTACACTGCACATGAGAATAAACGGCACAGCTGTTAAGATTTATGGCAGACTTTATGTTACTGTGCCTTGAATGTACAGACAAACAAGCAACTTCTGTTGCAGTACAGAAAGGCTTTTCACTAACCTTATTAATCCTGAATAAATAATGATGATAATCACCTACTGCAAGCTTAGTTTATAGTTTAATTAACCTACATTTGCTCCCAGGAATCAAAGGCAGAAAAATATTGTTGAAGTTTTAAATAATAGCTACATTTGTTCTTTCACAGCATTACACAGAATTGCAGACCCACAGCTCTTACTGATTTTAGAGAGAGTTGTGGGGCTTGAGTGCTATGTAAGGCTTTGAAAAATCTAGGAATTAGAAGAATCCATCTGACTTGCTGAGCATGCTGAGCATCCAAGAGCAGTAGTGACCACTTAGTGCAAATAACTGAGGAATAACAGGTTTAGAAATTATTGAGGCTCCTAATAGGCACTTAAAGATTTGAACTGTATAGAGATCTCCAGAGAAACCTCTGAAAGAGACAAATAAAACTAGGAAATTGAAGACTTATTCTGGAAAACAGTACAAGGAGGCAATGTCAGTAAGGAGTATGTCACAGCTTTAATATATAATACAGCAGTACTATTAAGTGATACCTAAACATCAGTCAGGAACTCAGGACCCCAACTCTACAAGCGGGTTTATACGCCAGCTGAACATCTCCATTCTCAGAGTCAGAATGTAGCATCAAGGTGCTGTTTCCTAAAGCAAGCACTGCATTTTTACTTTTAGATTTGTTAACCCACCTTTGAAACAGAGGGGGGCTGTTCTATCCCAGGCAGTGTAGATAATCTTCCCAACTCACACCTTGATGTGGTATTTCCAGGGAGATTATGCTGCAAACAAAAAAAGACAGTTATGGGTATGGTGATTTTTACGGTAAACTCCTCTAGTTTTTGCTTAGATGGTCATTTTACAAATAGCAGTGGGGTGCATTTTGTTCATTACTCTTGTGCTTTCTATCAGACAGAAGGAGGTATAATGCAGACAAAAAAACCATGAAGGTTCTCTGTCTGCCAGAGGTTTACACCTAGTACAAAACATGACGTAAGTGGCAGAGGTAAGCACAGGAGTGCAAACCCAATAAAACAGCAGTGGTTATCGTGACAGGCAGTGATCTCAGCACACCATCAGCACCATCTGTCTCTTAAACCTCATCATTTGTAGTTGAGACAAAGGAGAAATTCAAGAAAATTGTTGTCCTGAAATCAAACATAAAAAGATCTTTGCAGCCAAAGGGTTGGTGAAAGTTGTTGTGGGCCAGTGAGAAGCAAGTTTTGACATCTCACTGCCCAGGGGTCAGAGGCACTAGACTGTGAAAGCAGTCAAGGAAGAGATCAATAATGACCCATGTGCTAGAACAGAGTGGGTGAAAGATGGAAAACTCAAAACAGACTTGAGGATGCAGGAAGGTTTGTTGAGGATGGAGAGGAACATGCTACAGTAACAGAGATGTCAAAGAGTTACAGCCTGAGTGGGAGTTTTAGTGTGTACGGAAAGGAATGCCTGTATCCTTCACAGCTTTCATTCAAGGTCAGCTTGTGAAAAAAATACCCAATTTTGGGCATAAGGACATTTACAGAGGTCTAGATGATAATCCACACAATGGACGTCACCCTGAGCCACAGCAGGACGTGGTGGTGCCTGCAGCAATGAGAAAGGAAAAGCTCAAAAGCAGCACTAAGGTGGACACTGAGATGGTGCCATCAGGACTGGCCAAGGGAGGAATCACAGGAGGAGGAGGGTGCTGAAGTGTGTGCATAAAGACAGTGATTGCCTGGGGCTTTGCAGCAAGATTTCCCACAGTCAAGCTGTCCTGGAGGAAGAAAATGGCATCAAAAGTCCTGTGATCTTGCCAGCAGTCTCTCAGACCATTAGAGAAAAACTGTCCATTAGGCTTTGCTGAAGGGCAGACAAAGGGCTAGACAATGACTGTGTCACACAGAGCAAAGGACACATTTGGGGGAAGAGCACAGGGAGGGATGTGGAAGGCAGCTGACTGGCCCACAAGGATGAAGAGGTGTGCTTGATAGGAGGTCTGTGGGGTCCAAGAGCCTTTAGTGGCATAGGGAGAATTAATGGAGAAAACCCAGAGCCCCACGGCCAGGCTGGGAGGAAAGGGACTCCAGCCAGCAAGGACAGCCAGCAGTCACACCACAGCAGTAAAGGGGAGAGCAGGCAGAAATTGGAGAAGCAGGTGGGGATCACGTGGAGGTTTCTGAAGAACATTCTTTGCCATTTTATGTTACCAGACGCATGTTTCACATTGTCAAGGCTGAGTTCCAGCTTCTATCATAACGCCTCTTTCACGTCCTCATCACTTTTTTAAACCAATTCCTTAAGGATTGTAACTTTCCACGTTTGGTTGCAGCTTAAGAGGGTGAAAGGTGCAGAGTGCTGAGGCTCAACAAATGCCTGCACTGCTTGTGGTTGTTCCACCCCACTGTGCTACATTTCTGCGGCTGCCTACAAACATCCATGATTTAACATGCTCCATATGCTATTGATAGGATTTGTTTGACAAATAACATGCAATAGGGAGGTGGTATCCCATGTCATATAAGAAGCAACAGGGTCTATCTCGGCTTTAAACCTCAATTCTGCATTTCCATCTCACTTGATTTCAATCTTTAATTGCATTTCCTGATAAATGCTTGGTTGTCAGTCTTACTATTCATATTAGCATCGTATGTACAAAACAGGAAGACAAAAGCATAAATACATTTATATATGAAATATATCTACAAAACACCATTCTAATGCTAGATGAAAGAAAGTATTTCCCAGATGTAATGTAAAATTATATTAGAATTCAAGCTGAAAAATGCCACCTTTATTTCTTTCTAGCCTGTTTTTCTAACAATGTACTCTGAAAGTCCTATTTTTTCCTGGCAACAGTTTAATTTTGCTTTTCCACACGTACTTCCTCCCAGATAGGATCACAAGTTTGGACTGGAGAAGTTAACAAAATGGCAATAACATATTCTCTTAAAAATATGAAACGCAGGTCACGAGTTTGCACTGAAATATTAAAGTACCAACCTTTGCTTTGCAGAGAAGGAGAAAACTAAAATCCATGGGGATGTTACAAAATGACCCAAAATGGGGGATATTTGTTGCCTGTATCCTTGTACTCAGCCCCCACTGTCACAATGTCCCAGAAGCCACCCAGGCTGCCTCAGCTGTGCACAGTGAGGGCAGAGGGGACACGGTTCCACTGGCACAGAGCACAGGAACCCTTCTCAGGGACAGCCCAGGGACTCTGCCAACACCTCTGGAGCCACACAAGCTCAATATTACTGACAGCTGTGCATAACCTCTGTAACAAACTGCATGAATATCACACCAGCTGGGCAATACTTCTGTCCCAAGCTCCGGAACAGCAGAGTAGGGCAGATTTCCCTGCTCCAAGAAGCTGGTAGGGGTGCCAGCCTGCTCCAGGATGGGACCCAAATGTGTGATACACTCCACATAACAGGAGTGGGGAGAGCCTCTGCAGCCCCAGCAGCATTAGCCTGCGCATCCTCCCAGCCAGGGACAGCATGAGCACCTACATGTTGCAACAGGGACTAACACAGTGAGGCCGCGCCTTGGGCTTGCAGAAATAAGGAGCAATAAGCTGGGAAAGGCAGAGTGTGACCTTTGTCCAATCTTGGCAAAAAGCCTGGCTGGAAAAAGGTAGAGTAAAGGGGTCTAATGCCCCTCCCAGTGCAGGACAGACAACATCTGGCAATGAGAGATGGATTACACCAGCCGTGACATAAGAGGAAGTGAAGTGGTGAAAGGATAAAAATAGTGGGTGAAAACTCCGTGTTAATCTTACAGGATAAACATTTTAGATTGATGCCTTCAAGCATTTGCTTTAAATACACATACTTCAAAGTAAATTCTATTTTTAAAAGAATGAAATCATGACTGCTTTTATGGCTTTGTTTTTTTTTTTTTTAAAGTCTAATTATTAGCATTTATTAATTTCTACCAAAGATGCCATCAAGGATGTGAAACAACATACACTGCTAACTGAATACTGAATAAAATCAGCTGTCTTTTACATAACTGGCAAGTTTTAAATTAAAATGTTTTATTCATAAACAAAAGCAAATTTGCATAGAAAGGCAATTTGAGGACATCAGCATTTCTAATTGGATTTTGTCTGTTATAACGCCGTCATCAGAAGTACAGCTTTTATACTCAACGTTGAGCCCAGACTGACAGTAAAAAAAAAAAAAAAACTTTTTCCTACATTAACCTTTCATTTAGTACCCTCTGCTGGCCAAAAGAAGTACAGACAGGGAAGCCAAAACCCCAACCTCCAGTAAGGAAAAAGATGCTGAAAAACCGTCAGTGACCTTCAACGGGGATGACCTTATCTGTCGCAGGGGAGAAGGCTCACAGACACACTCAACCCGAAGGACGAAAATCAATACAATGAAATGCAATGCGCCTCCCACAGCCTAAGCAGATTTTCACAATGCAGGAAGTGACACAGGCACTCTCAGATGTACCATCAGCTCTGTTCTCTGTCCTAGCATTAGCTTTTGTTAAAAATAAAATTGCTGCTTAGTCACCTAGAAGGAATGGTGAAAGCCCAAGGCATTTGTCTGCTCCTTCCTCCTCCTGCTCAAGGAGAAATGTATGTGAATCATGTCATAACCTCATCTTTCCTTCTCCTGCCTTTCTACAGTGAATCCTTTGAGTGAGAAATTTTTCAGTAGCTATGATGTATGAAGATTTCTTGCCATGAACTGTAGTGCCTTTGGCAGGAGCCACAGATGCTCAGTGAGCAGGCAGGGAGCACCTCCCCGCTCCTGCAGGCTCTCACTGCCACCCGTGAAGCACTTTCCTTAGGGAAAGCTCTGGGGCATGGGGCACCTTTGAGCAGTGTCCTGCCTTGCACAGAGATTCCCAGCCCAGGCTGCTCTCCTGGAGGCCACTGCTTTGCCTTCCCTGGTGAGGAGGCTGTGCCTTGGCTACACTCAGGTTCAGGACAGAGCTGCCTGGCAAACAAGTGGTTCAGAGTATGCCTGCTCCAGGTTTGCTGTCTGGTGGCAGGAAGAGTCACCATCACTCAGAAGTGACTATAAGCAGATCCAATAGTTATCCTTAATCCAGTAGGTTTTAATGTATCACAAATTTATGATCAAGGTAAACTCTGAGCAATTTTCCTCTATCCTAGACTTTACCTCTCCCTTCAAGCTGCAAGGATGACTGGTTTGACTCCTTAGAGAGTCACTGACCAAGCAGAGCAACAGCTCCTGATCCAGGGCTCCAGTGCAACCTCACTGCTGGCCCTGCCAGCTGATCCTGCAGAAGTGTCTGCTTTCCCCTTGGAATTACCATCCCTGGCATGAGCAGGAGAAGGCAAAGGCAGACCTCTCCTTTTGCATTCCCTCTCCTGTTTCAGGAAGAAGCTGTGCAGGCTCACAGAAAGCAGCTAAGCTGTTGGACACTCATGTCAAATAATGAAAGCCAAGCACAAGCCTGAAGTGTATGTGTGCATTCCCAAGGCTGCCCCAGGCCAGGATGAGACACACCATCCAAGCTGGGCGAACTGTGCAATGATACCAAAAAGCTCTGTGTACTCAGTGACATGACATGCAAGTCATTTTCATTTTCTAATGCACCTCCCAGGTTGTTGAGGGCCAAATGTGGCATCAGGTAAGAGCTTTCCCATACCCACCCACACAGCCAGTCTTTCTATCCCATGTATGCTGGTCACTTGTCTTTTTTGGCCTGTCACACAGTTTGCTGAGCAACGCACAGCAACATTCCAGCATTTTTCCTGAGCCACTTGTTAATCGGCTAACAACTCTTCAGGGCTCTTGCATGGTTAACATTAATTCATTCTTTCCATTGGCATGACATAGCAGTTATTGATTCTGTATTTAATTTGTCACTGGAAAGCACTGAAAGCTCCTCAGAGTTCCTATCATCTCCACCTCTCTTAGCCTCAAAAAACACCGTTCCTTGCATATTGCATAATTTAACCTGGGTCTTAACAAAATCTTGAGGTATGTCATAGTTAATGCATCTTTGTGGTGAAATTTGACTAAAAATCTTTTTGCCACTTTGTATTTTAACCTGTATGTAAACCAGGACATTGCTTTAATCCATTATAGCTTAGTATTTTAACAGGCTCTTAAGAGCAGCTCGGACAATAGATTCTTTTTTTTTTTTTTTTTGAGATTGCAAGCACTGTTTTGATGGTGTACGTAAAGTTCAGCAAATTAGAGGAACATAATTTCCTTTGAAGAAGCCATTATTCAATGAAGGTCATAAAATTAGAGAATATTCTGATGGAACCTTCAAGTATCACTGTGTCCAATTCCTGGCCCTACCCAGGACAATGCATGAGAGCATATTCCAAACACTTCTTGAATTCTGTCAGGCTTGGTGCTGTGACCACTACCCTGGAGAGCCTGCTCCAGTACCTAACCACCCTCTGGATGAAGAGCCTTTTTCTAATATCCAGCTAAACCTCCCCTGACACAACTTCAGGCCATTCCCTTGGATCCTGCCACTGGTCACCACAGAGCAGAGATCAGTGCCTGCCTCTCCTCCTCACAAAGAAGCTGTAACTGCAATGAGGTCTCCCCTCAGCCTCCTCTTCTCCAGCTGAACAGTCCAAGTGCCCTCAGCAGCTCCTCACACGGCTTCCCCTCAAGGCCCTTCACCGTCTTTGTTGCCCTCCTTTGGACACTCTCCAGGAGCTTTATATCCTTCTTATATTGTGGTCACCGAAACTGCCACAATATCCAAGGTGAGGCTGCACCAGTACAGACTGGAGCAGCTTGTGATGCATTGCCTGATGCACCCCAGGCCACAGGAAAAATCACCTGTTCAACTACTCCTGCAGCCAAAATCCATGGTGGTTGAAGTCAGACTCACAGCTCTGAACCTTTGTATCACTCTTGTTTTTCTCACCTTTTCAAAAATACACCTGAACTTCCAGTATTACAAAACTGCTTTGATTGTCCAAGTTTATTCCTTTATTCCCTATTGGGAATATTCCAGTGGAGAGTCCACACCTCAGAGCAGAACAGAAACCACAGATGTAGCCAGCAAGAGCTGAAAAAGCTTCATTATCTAGACCTTCCCCTGGCACAGTGTGCCGAAGCACTTTTACACTAAATCTTACAGTGAAAATCCTCTCCTGTTAAATAAAAAAACCACACAATTTCTATAAATGGAGGAGGTAGAAAGTTCTAATTCCTTTTCCAGACGTGCTTCTCTCCTCTTACACGCAATGCAGTTCATTTCCAGGTGCGTCACCTGAGGCCCAGGGGATGGGAAGGTACCTCCTGTAGGCTGCACCTCTGGAGAGCTCCCCCATCCTTCTCTCAATGTTGTTGAAGCCTGATGTAAAGAGCTGATGTGCTGAGTGCTCAGCAGGCAGCAGTACCTCCTGGAGTTCCAGCTTTGACTAAAAGTACAACAGAGACCTTTCAGCTACACATTTCATACTTCCTAGAGGTTTTTACACAGCCACCCAGTTAGGTGCACAGTGCTGGGGGACTACAATCCAATTACCCGCCCTGCCAGCAAAGTATGACAAAAGTTTATGGATTGGATGCTCACCTTACTGAGCAAGTTCTACAGTAGCACTGGGGCACAGCTGTGGTATGAGGTGTGAAGAACAAGCTGCTGAGCTGCACGTTAGGGTGGTGACATGCAGGTACCCCACAGAAGAGCCTGCTAAAACATCCTGGTTGGTACCAGCATGGATAGCATCACTGACAAGCATCTGACAGGGCCTAGTCAGTTAAGGCACACAGCTCATATTACTGTTGCTTCATATGAAAACTCAGCAGACTTTAAATCAAATCACGAGCTATTTGTATCATGCAGTAAATAAGGACGGTATTTCCAGCTTACTCCGTAGAAATCTGCTGGTCTCTGTAGGCATTGGTACCCTCCTCATTCCTCTGAGACTCCCAGGTGCTGCAAGCATTAATGACTTACCTCTGCCCCTCCTGGGATAGGTGAACTATTTCTCTTGAACTGATGCACCAAGATCAGATTTGCCAAAGGTCCTTCAGAGGTCCTTCAGGACAGCAGAAAACTTAAATATTAGTTCTCCAGTTCAGCCTCAACTAGGAAGCTTTTTAGCCTACTCAAGAGAAGATAAACTGAAAGATTAAACCTTGAGAACTATTCTAATCAAACACAAGCCAAAAGTCTCAGGTTTAGCCCAATTTCCTCCCATTTGGCCCAGGCGAGTCGGATTCATGAACTTTAAGATCAACTATTCTCTAACAGCAGAAGAGCCAATATTATATTCTTGGCCAAATTTCCACGCTGTTGGTCTATTTTAGTAACAAATTCCAACCTAGAACAGGGGTGCCCTAAACTCTAATCTCTTCTACACATTTCTGCAGATAAAAAGTAGGAACAGATGTTTTCTAGCAAGGCGTATTTGAACCTAAGCAGGTGAGAAGCAGAAAAGGAGAGCAGAGGAAGGACTGGAAAAAGAATCAAGGAAACATATGAAAGAAACACAAATTGAAAAGTATAAATGACATAAGAATACTGCGATTTTTCCTCCATCACTTATTTCCCTTACAACCACCATTTCTGTTACTTTTTGTTTCATTTCTGGCACTGGTAAACCTAAGGATTCCTAAATTGAAAATCAGGCCCTCAGAATTACTTGATTGACTTACAGATCATAGAGATCTTGAAAATAGCCCCCTGCCTTGTGCCTACAGAGTTCATTTCTTCACACAGAGCATATGCCCACAAGGAGCTTAGAGTCACAGCTGATACACAAAATACTATCAGAGAAGGGAAAGAGCTCATTCCTAGCTCTCCTTGTCCCTAGACCAGATCAAGGCCAGCTACCTAAACCACAGTGTTCTAGAGACTTTTGTTTTTAAATCAGACAGATGTGCTTACCTATACTAAACCCTTTACTCTGCTTTCTGATTTTCAAGTTATTCAGATTTGCCCAGATCATGTTTCTTTGCAACCATATGGACTTCTCTCTTTTTTTTTTTTACACAGAAGCTGTAAATAAAACTCATGCCACAGTTAGCAATACTCTGGCTTTCTTTCAAAAATAAGCTTACTTTAATTGATATTTAGCTCAGAGGCACATTGCAAACACTTGCAGCGTTCCCACAATTCTTCAAAGAGAGCAAGTCTGTTATTTGGAATCCACTTTCCTTCCTCTGAGTCCTGTGACACAGATGGAAACAAGAAGGTTAACCTGGATGAGTGGATCAGCTGTTTGGTAGATGGCTCAGAAACCTGGTATGAGGATTTCACATAAGCAGTAAATCCCCAAAACATTCTGTTAGCATGGGAATCAAATAAGTAACCCCTGCTGGGACCCCCAGGTCAACCAAGCACACTCCTGGAGTTTCAGTCTACAGGGTAGATTTGTTATACATATATTTAATTATCTCATAGCCAGAAGGCTAAAAAATTACCTGGTTGATGAGCTACTTAAAACACCTAGGAGTTCATGGGATCCCCGAAACCAGCCATTTAAAGTGCCAGCGACACAAAGCAAAGAAAAACCACAAGGAACAAAAGAGTTATTGAGAAGCCAGGAAACAAGCAGGTTATTAAAATTGTGAAGGAGACCGTTAATTACTTGCAGCAGTTGTGGGAAACATTACCAGTTGCATCTCTATCACAGATTTGAATGTTACCAGTCATCACTGGAAGGTTGTAGTTAATCTTGAATTTGTTTTGCAAGCCAGTTCAAAGAAAAGTTTAAATATGGAAACAAATACTGTGTCTTTTCTACAGAAAGAAGAGAATATTTTTTATTTCTACCAGCTTCATGTTTCCACCAGATTATCTTAAAAAAAAAAAAGAGCTTTTAAAATACAGCTGCAATCATCAGGCTTGAGAGGTATTACAGAATATGGAACCACGCAAAGGGATTAACTCCTAATATCATCCAGCTGAACAGCATGAGCTCATCTGGGCTTAACCTCCTGAATCCATTCCATTTGTAAGACCCAAGCAAAAACAATAAATCACAGCTAACAAGCAGGCAGTTTTTATTTTAAACATTGAGAAGGATGGATGACTGCCTTTGCATTTCCATTAAGGAACCAAATTTTTACTGGAGAAGGCACATTTATCCATTCATGGCTGCTATGCTCCCATTAGTGGCAGGCAAATAATTCATAAGGGATCGTCTCACACAGCACATCCCTCTGAGCTCACAGACTGGCCATGAATACACTGTATTTCTCTCCAACTCGTGTAAGCACAGAGCGAGGAGGACAGGGCTGGCAGGTGGAGTGCAGATTTGGGCACACAGCATTGCTCAGGGCACAGATCCATGCCTGGAGAGAAGTTCAGCAAATTAGTTGCAGCATGTGCTGGAAAATGAAACCCACCTCTCACTTGTGCTTTGGCTTTTTTATTCATAAATGTATTGCTGGAGCTGAAACCACCATGGAGACCTGCTCCAGGGAGGTCTGCTCGGAGCAGAGAGATGTGAACTGCCATTGGGCTGCAATGAACCCCAAGCAGGGAGGAAGAAAGCCTCGAGGAATCACTCTGTGGGTGAGCTGCTAGTGAAGGGAGGGTGGAATAGCAGGTAACAGGCAATGCCAGTGGCTCAGGTAGGAGTTTCCTCAGTAAATCTTTAACTAGAAAGTCTGAGGAATTCAAAAAGGCCCAAACTGTTCTCACTTTACTCTACCTGCAATCAAGCTGACAAAGTGAATTAAAAAAATGGGGACAGCAGGGCTTAGGAAAGTTTTGTGTTTGGCAGAGAAACAGGATGCTGCCAGTGGAATATCTAAAAAAGCCCTTTGCTGTTTTCATGTAACTGCTGACCCTGCCCAGTGTCTATGCCTGCAATATCTCAGTCCTCAGTGTCCAACTGGAGTGAGATTCCAGGTTCCAGTGAAGCTGGACATGCCAATACTCATTTCTGTGCACTGTTGGGCAGTCTTTGGGTATCCCATCCCCTGAGACAGCTGCACTGCCACCTGGGGAGGGCACAGACAAGACACTTTGAAATGCTTTGCTGTCCATCCATCCTACAGGAAGGGGAAACACGGGACTGACCCAGCAAAACTGATCTCTCCCTACCCCTTCTCAAAAACCCCCATCTCCACATCTGAGAGCAGCCTTCCCACACCCAAGTACCCTCCAGTAATCCCTGCCCATCCAAGCTCAGCAGCAACACGGGACTGACCCAGCAAAACTGATCTCTCCCTGCCCCTTCTCAAAAACCCCCATCTCCACATCTGAGAGCAGCCTTCCCACACCCAAGTGCCCTCCAGTAATCCCTGCCCATCCAAGCTCAGCAGCAAAAGCAAGCCCAGCCCGTTTCCCCGTACCCACACCGTGTTGCTGTTTAACCCCCTGGCACCAGCCCTGGCTGACAAACTGCCTGGGTAAGGGTTGAGAGGGCTGGCAGAGAGCAGATGCCTGTCTGGGCCCTCTGGTACCTCCTGGCCCTAAGAAGATTTTAGCAAATGAGCATAATGCTGTCAGTGGGGAAAGGGAATTAGTGCTCAGAGCTCAGGGCACCATTTCAGTGCCCTCAGGAGTGGTGAGCCAGATGGCTGCCAGGCTCTGAAGGAACAAAACTACAAGTCTTTCCTTTTAATCAACTTCACCCTTTCAACAGGCTGGGTCTAGAAAAGATAAGTGGCCAGTGCAGACAGATATCAAGCGAAGGGAAGGCTGTCAGACAGGATGTACCAGAAGCAAAACAGAAGCACCAAACCAGATACTGAACCAAGCGTGGATAGGACTACACAGCCTGAACTGCTCTGGCAGCCTGTCTGCTCGCCTCTAGTTGAGAAGAGGACTCACTGCTAAAGAAAAGAAAGCTTCCCCAGCATGTTCCCCTTCTGCACACTGGGGAGGACTCTTGGGGAAGGGCCAGACAGGGCAGCCTGTGCTCTGTCTTGAAATGAAAGCTCCCTCAGGAGGCACCATGGCACAGCTGTATGGACAGATCCAGCCTGGCCCATCCAGGACAAACCCAGGCCAAATAAGAACAGTTGAAGCTAATTAGTCATTTATAGCATGTCTAACTTACTGCACAAGGCAGTTAAAAACCAGCAGAATTCCAAGTGTGATGCACAGTAAATAAAGCATTCCTGATTTGGGGGGATGCTCCCAACCTCCTCCCAGCGGCTTAGGCTGCATCTAGAAGGCCGTGCTCTCCAACCAGCACATCCACCCTGAACTGCCCTTTCTCTGCAACATTCCTCACCACAGGCTTTGTGGGACCTTTTTCCAAACATTTATCCTTAGCTATAAGCCACACTGAATAATTATGCAATGTTTTACTGACTAATCCAATTGGATTGCTTGGGATGATTCAAACAGGCCACATGACATTAGTTCTCATGAAGGATGAAGGCAAAACCACTTTTAACAGGAATATCCATGCCCATGGCATTTGAACTGCAGGTATGTGTGACTGTGACATTCACAAGTTGAAAACATTTTTCTAGAAAGAACAACTGCAAGCTTATAGAACAAACCCTGGACCAGTCTGAACAAGCTTGGGAGCAAAAAGGAAGGAGAAATTAACTTTAGAGTCTGCTCCCTATTCAGAGGTGTTATTGCACTTACAGCTGATATGTGGCAGTATTTTCCTCCCTTCCAAACAATACTGAATATCTCCATGCAGGATCACTATCCCACTTCAAGAAAATTTCAATGGCAACAACCTGGAAGGGCATCTGCCTTCAGTTAAGAGCCAGGACTGTGGCCCTTCACTCCCAATTTCAAAGTACACACCCAAAACAAGAAGCATACAACCAACAGAGTAAGGCAATTTAGGAATAAGATTCCCTACAAATAAAAGACAGACAGAGACTTGCCAAGCACTTATCAAGTCATTCAAATTCACCTCCAGGACCACTGCCTGCTGAGTTTGTGCACAGTTGCTCCAAAATTACTTTCAGCTGAAGTAATTTGGCAAGTTGAATATCAAATTTAACTGCCACTTTGCTCTGACCAAGGCAGTGCATCTGCTGGTGGAACTCCTCCTTACTGTTAGTTTTCACTATTGATCCCACTGGAAATGGTGTTTAAGCAAAAGGCTAGCTCCAGGCCTTTTGGGAAAACAGCCTGCCAAGGTCATTGCCCCTGTCTGCATCCCTTCTGCCTCTTATTTATGTCCCCTGACAGCCTGATGGGAAACTCTACCACACAAAGGGCAAGCAGCAGACTCCAGATCAGTTCTCACTGCCCACGGGGGGAGGGGGGGGGAAGGTGTGCCAAGTTTTGGTGACAGGGGAAACAAACAGCATTCACACACCTGCTGGGCTGGCTCACAAAGCATATGCAGGGATGCTGATCAACAGAAAGGCTTTCAAGAATTAGCTGTAAAGACAGATTCAGAATAGGTGTCTCCAGCTACTTCCACACACTAGAACACTTTTCTATGTCTGAGCCGAAAGGGAGCTAGCACAGTTGTAGCTGTGGGGGTTGATCTACATATTTGATTTTTGGTTTCTTGCCAAAGAATTGTTAAATTCCTTTCTTTTTAATTCCTTTATTTTTCCTCAGCTGTCAAACTGGGACCCATCAGTCTGCCAGATAGCAGGCAGCAGCCAGCAGTGAGAAACTGGGAATTCACAGAAGCACAATCTACTTCCTCTTCACCTATAAGGAGTCAGACCAAAAGTGAACCACAGCTGCTGAGACATGTGGGTACACTGAATACCTTACAGAGCCTCATCTTTCCAGGCTCCACATCAACTCTCCAAAGTTGTGTGCAGTGCTCCTGAACAGTGCCTGCTTGGTTGCAAACACAGAGGATGCTGCATTTGCACATCTGGTTCTGCCCTACAAGTCTTCCCAGCAGCACTGCAATAAATCAGCACAAAATCCACCTTGCAGAGTGCAGAAATCCAAACAGCACATGCCAGCTTTAACATCTAGCTGTGGTCTGGGGGATCTCAACTCCAGGCAACTCCTGAGGGAAGGAGCACTCAACAACCCACACTTCTTCAGGCACAAGCACCTCTCCCACCAATCCATGAAGCACTAACTCAAGTGAATAGATCACAAGCAGTTGCTGGAGTGACACAAACCAGGTTGCTTCAACAGCTACATACATCCTCAGCTTGGAATGGTTTGGGAGCAGTGGGCAGTCATCTGAATATTTAATGCCATTCACACATTTATACTTCCCTATTAGAGAGAAATATCTCTTTCCAGAGCTCTCATTTGTAAAAATGTAACTTCCAGCACTAAGGATTGCCCCAGCTATGACCAGGACACAGCAGGGGTCAGTGCTCCCTGAGGGACAGGAGGGAGGCAGGCATAGAAGCAGGGCTGGCAGGACAGGTGCCTCACCAGCCAGGGACCCATCCCACAGTACCTGGGCAAGGCAAGCTGGAGGTAGCAGCCCACATCAGACACCTTCATGGTAGTGAAGAAAGCCCCTGGCTGAGCCAGCCCACGGGCCTGAAGCAGCAGGGTCCCCAGCCAGGCATAACCATGGCTGAGCCAGAGATCAGCATTTACACAGCACAGCCTAAATAGAGCACCTGGGCCGTGGGCAGGGGCTGTGGGTGAGCCCCTGCTGAGGCTGATCAGGGCCATTAAGCCCTGTTAGTGGGACTGGTAAGGACTAGTTTCTCTATGAAACTGGCAGTTTGGTATCCAGCAGAGAGATGAGTGAACTCTCCAGAGACTTTGTGTGTGGGTCCCAGAACAGCATTGATAGAGAGGTAATGGCAAAACATGCCAAGCTGTCTAGCTCACTGACTTGTCCTTATCTCCTGGTACAGTGTGATTGTTCTCTACTCTAAAAATTAAGTGAATATTGATGAAAGTTATTGATTGGCAGCTCTGCAGATAGATATCCTGTGTCCATCCAGAGCAGACACTGCAAAGAAAGACACGACAAATACAATGGCATCAGATGCAGTGAGACAGTCACCATTCCTCTCCCATGCTGTCAGGAGGAAACTGCTCTGTAGAATGGTTTCAGCTCCACACAGAGTGTAAGCAGTGTGCTTGCTCAGGTTTTAGTCACTCAATACAATGAGACTGCATAGCCTCACTACTTAAAAATTACTTTCAAAACTATTTATAGTCTTTATACAAAGTCATCTCTTCAGAACTCTCAGAGTAAGAAAGATTTCCATCCAGTTTGCAATAACCTCCTTGTGCCCTTTCCCTGTGTGGCAGCAGGTTCTGCACAGCCTCTGACTGTGCTGATGAGGCATGTGTATGCTATCCTCACCAAAAGCACCAAAACCTGACTGTAGTGAGAGGTATATTGGCAGAGCAAGGGAGAGACAGAGAGAGAGATCTCTCACCTGGAGAACAGCACTCACACGATTTCACAGAGAACAGTCACAACTCTGAACTGCATGAGTAAATCCCAAAGTTACCTGGAGTTGAAAAGCTCCATAATCCATTTCCAGAGACCAGGAAAGTGAGACGCCCTGTAATTTAACCTCTGACACAGTGGTATTTTTTCTCCTATTTGATTAAGGTGGATGCTTAAAAAGTGCTGTTAACTGTTCAGAGTGATGTTAAACTACTGGCATGTGGCAGTTTCTGCTACATATTGATTTTTTAATGATACTGTAATTCAGCTTGGAAATCAATGCTTGAACTTGTGGATTTATCCTTTTATCAACCTACATTCTTTTAGGGAGATTATTTTGTCATAGTTCTCCATAGTACTATCAAAAAATAAATGTAATGGTGTTTAAAAAAAAAAACACCTTAGCTATTATTGTTAGCTATTATAACTGAGGACAAGTACCCATCTGTCTACATCTCCCCCTATCACCAAAACTGGCTTGTCCTGAGCTAAATTAATGCCTTTCAGCTCCTCATTGGGAGCTCTGTGAACCCCAGAAAACACTCAGCCATTCCTCTCCTGTGCAATGAGAAGGAAGTGAATGGGAGGGAAGAATGAAGTATTGGGAACCAAAGGCCTGAATTTAAGGCTTGCAGTGTGATGTGCACTCAGGCATGTCAAAAATAGGGATCTGACTTGTGATCAGGTTGCTTATCTGATGTCAGAAAAAATATTTAAGAGCTGAGGTCCAGTTTGGAAACACAGCAAAGAAATTTAGGACTTCAGTGGAGGTCAGGAAATTGAGAAACCATATATTTTTTTTTTTTTTTCACCATCTGACTTTTAAGCAGCAGCAGTGTGGTATAACTGTGAATCAATAAAGAGAATAAATGATGAAAACATAATGTACTCTCAACATCAAGCTGTGCTGTACAAATCTGTCCAGCAGTCCATCTCAGATAACGCTGCATCTCAGATAACATTGATAAATGTCCTGAGACAAACCAGAGGCAGGAGCAGATTAACTGATTATCATTCATTTCAGAATGCAACCATCTACTGGTGAATGGCAGTCTTAAGGAAACAGTCTTGCCTCCTACTTGATCTCTCTTCTGAAAAGCAGATCAGTGACTCAACCTCTCCCACTTGTGCCTCGCCACAGAAGAGCTGCTTCCCAGCTCTGGGTCTCAGCTAAATCCTCACCCCACCCTGCTCCATTCAGCAGCGCAGAAAGGACAAGAGGGTCACAATCTGCAAACAAAACATTGGCTTCAGTGTAGGAGGAGCTGCACAGTCACATACTTGAAGTCTTGAGATTAATTCATGAGGGAGAAAGGAAACCTGAGCTCTCATTTATGTCCACTGTGAAACAAGTGATGTCACTAAGTGTGCAAGTTCCCATTCCTGTGTAAAGAGTGGAATTTTTTGTCCCCTCAGTGGAGAAAAGACCATGCTTCCTAAGGGCTCCGGGACTGGAGACACAAGTGAGAGGAATTCCTCCCCAAAATGCTTAGTAGAATTAGGTGTTACATACTATGTATTTTCTTAGGCATAACTGGATGGGGCTGAAATCCCTGTTTAAACTGGAAGTATTATTATTTCATTCTACTAAATTTATTCTCATAGCTATCCTCCCTATCATGGCTCCTTTACAGCATTATAACTATGCCTCTTTGTCAATCTGCATGATCACATATTAGACTTCCATTATTAAAGGTTCTCTCTTTCCTCATACCTGTGACAGACAAGCACAAGAGTCATGCTGGCTGATATCTTGTCCTTTGGATAGCAGAAGCTCTGCAAGGAGGAAATCTTCTTCCTAAAATACAGAGACACATCAGGTGAGGCAAGAAGCTAAGCTTAAATATTTTGGCTGATGGGCTAGAGGGGGAAGCACCAAATTTGTTGCAGTAGCACTACCAATGTTCAAAAAACCTACATGCTCTTCTCTTCTATTTTAGTTTAAAAATCTGCTTTCGTTCAAAGAGTTTAAAGAGATTTCCCCATAAAAAGGGTTTTCCTTTAGCCATCCCTCTCTGTCTCACACGGACTTCTCCTCGTGAGCAGTTACATCAACATCTGGTGCAATTCTGCCTGGAGGAAAGTCTCACATCTGACATCGCCCCCACCACCCATATTGCCATCAGTACACTGTGTGTCCTACTCCTACACACAGAAAATGCTTGTAAAGCTGCGCTGGAAGCTAAAGCAATGATCCAACTGCAAGTAATCCCACTGGAAGAGTTCATACTCCAGGGCCAGGAATGGCTCTGCCTGTTGGCATGGGAGAGGGGAAAGGGTCATTGAGGAAATGTGCATATCACAGAGTAAAAAAAGAAATTCGAGCTGACACAAGGAGTAGATCTGATCACAGTCTTTATTTACTATCACAGTTCTCTAAATGCATGTTAAATACAAAGGCAGTTTCCCCCTATTTGTGTGTTACAGAGCACCCAGAGCCACCAAAGCTCGGGCCTTCTCCCCCAGAAAAATTTCTGCTTGATTCAAGGCACTGTTACACCTGGGGCTTGTACATCAGTCAAACCCTGTCTGTCTTCAAATCCCATCTGTGTGATGTAAAGTGTTAAAGCCAAGTCTGATTGTATCATTTCCTGCCAAAAGCAGCAGGGAAACATGCTGCCTGAGGGCTCTCAAGGTCAAAGGCAGAGACCTAATCTGGGCTGAAGAAACAATATACATTACAATACAATTAAGAAGCTGATATACCACCTCTCACATGCCCTCCATTACTGATGGACACAAATAGAGGTAATGTCACCACACAGGGAGCCATCAATTGGCTTTTTAAGCTGTCAAATTGCAGCCTACCCTCTCAACATATGGTTCAGAAATTGATAATTTAATATCAGGAAAATATAAGCAGCTTCAGCCATGCTATGACTACTATAAGTTAGCTGCGAAACTATTGCTACTATTTCTAGGTAGTTATTTGGTTGTTTTAATTTCTGACACCTAGAGCAGTTTGTGGTTTTGCCAGGATTTGCAAACATTTCTCAAACTGTCTTTAATCTTCCTGACATGAGCTTTAGTAAGAAGGTAAAAGTATTGTATTTCCCACTGAAACGGAAGGGCAGAACAAAGACACCCACCTGCCCAAAATGATAAACTGTGTCAATAGTGAAGATAAAATTAGAAACAGGGAGAAAACTGGAAGGCCAAGTACTACACTAAATGTTCTTCATGGGAAAATGTCATCTTCACAAATGGCATTGCAGGGAATCACGGTCAGGACTGACCGAGGACGTGTGTTCCCATGTACCAGGCACAGGGCCTGCCCCAAGCACAATATTCCAGTGCAAAATCTTCCAGTGATGGACATGAAATTAATTTGGGTGGGAACACATAAGGGAAATAGGAAAACAGAAGAGTAAGAGACAGGGCTCAGAAGAAATGTAACCAACAAAGTATCAAACATGACTTATCTTCTGTTTTGACCTGCTCATACCATGCCGTCCCAGTTTTCATACCCAGTTGCCCATGGAAGGAGAAGCCTGGAGTGGTCATGTAGGAGATATTAGGCTTTTTCTCTTTTTATCAAATAAAACAGCATTAGCAACAAAAGCCAAATGAGATTTTAATTACACAGAAGACCTCTGTCAGAGGACTTTAAAAGCATGTACAGTTCAAACCCTTTGAATCCGTATATTTAAATTCTGATATATATTGATACTTGTGCAAAAAAATGAGTACATATTCCTCATGAGTGCTTGGACTACATCAGCTAAAAGACTCTGACAGAAATTGAGCTCTGGAACAGCAGCTGGGCAACAGTTGGCGACTTCTCCAGTGCCTCCAGGAGAAAGAAGAGTTTTATCTTCTCCTTTCAAAGGCCCTTTGCCACATTTGACATTTAAGCTTGTCCTACAAGAAAAGACCAGCTCCTGACTCTCTCTCCTATCAGCTTCCAGTCTTTTTCCTGCCTGTTTAGCTGGAAGGAGTTTAAACATGTCAGTGGAGTGCAGGCCATTTGCTAGCAGGGACAGTCCTACTGAGGCACCCTCTACCCCAAAACCCTCTTTGCAGTCTGGTAGTGGGGGAGCTGAAAGGGAACAGGTTTCTCATCAAGGTATTATAGCAATCTCTTTCTCTGAGCATTAACATAATCTGCACCTGTGCTCTCTCTGCGTAGCTTTCAGGCATTTCTGGCCAAGAACAAATCTGCTCCCCAGGGCCAAGCCCAGCCCCTGTGAAAATGCTCAGTCTGCTCCTCCAGCATGGGGCCACGATGCTGTGACTGGTCTGCTGGTGATCACCCAGCATAGGGGGTCTGGCACCTCCCTTATGCTTTCCAAATAATGAAGGCAGCTGCAGCAAGGTCCTCCTGTGCAAACTGCCAACGTGGGAAAGGGTTTTTGGAGAAGTGGAAAAATCTCAGGGAAATCTCTTATGCGGAAAGTTAATAGGTAGATACTCTCCAAGTGGCTTGGAGAAATGGTCACTCACATTTCATTTTCATAAGTGGAAAATACGTGGTCAGACTGCCAGATTTGTCAGCCTCTTTTGTGCACTAAGCAGCTACAGAGAGACTGTGAAAATGTGGGGGGGGGTTCTGCCTCAAAGATGAGGGCCCCACACCTCTGGTTAAGCTGTTTGTGGCATTAATCATTTTTTAATTGGTTTTTTTAACTGTGCAATTACAAGCACATTCTTAGCACTTTTCTAAGCCAGAATGGGTTCTCTGGGCCAAAGGCTCACTCCATAACCACTCACCCCCGTGCAGGGGGAGCCTTGTTAATAATTCATGACTAGCACTTGCAGATTGAGGCCCTGGAGCACTTTTAGCAGTTTTGGGAAGAAAGGACAAAGGGTTCACTCTGTAAAGGTGTGACATTTATATTTTAAAAGCCCAACAAAACTTCGAAAAGACTTTGTTGGCTTGTTCATAAGAGCTAACTTATTCAATGGAGCTAACTTGGTCATCTGCTCTAAAGTTCAGAGAGCTCATGTGTGGGCTTCTGAGAGCCAGGAATAAAGCCAACTTGGCCCAAACAATGTCTCATTTGTCTTAACCATTTAGACTGCTGACTTTCCTTAGCTGCCAGTTAGTTTTCACATCTTCATATAACTACAATGTGTATTCCCTAGCTTTGCTTCCTTCTATGGCTGGATCAGATGGTCACATTGGACTGCAAAAGTGAATTTCATTTCCTTGTGGTCTTGTTGAAATATGATGGCAGAGAGGCATTATTCCTTTGAATGCATTTCTCTGACAACATACTCTGTATTTCCAAGTAGATCCTTTGAGGTAAATCTACTTTCTTTCCCCACCTTCTCCTCCGACTCTATTTTAGCATTTTTCTCTGAGCCAAGAAGCATTATCAGATTTTTTTTTTCACTCCATCAGATAAATGTCAGGTGCATACTGCAGTGAAAAAAACATTTTAATCAATTAACAAAAGCTCCCTGCTGACAGCAGAGCAATCACTCAGCTAGTATGATAAAGATGCTCATCAGAGACAATTATGAAGAAATTAATTTCTTTAGGAATTGGCTGTAGCTTCCCTGACAATACTGCTGGGAGCAGTTTTCTTAGAAAGGTATTCTGCCAGAGCAGACATTTATCACTGTTTGTTTTCCCAGCAGTTGCTAGTTCTTTGTTGAAAGTCTCACTTCTCTGATTCTCCATGTATTCCCCTGAGAAAAGATGATTTATTAGCATAAATCAGAAATATAAATCTAGGATACCATAAATCAGACAAACCCCAGGAGCCAGGTGAGAGAGGACCTGTTTTTATACTTTGGCCTATGTAGTGCCAGGCTGTGTGAACTAACAAAACAGATCACATGTTCATGCATGTTGATCCAGCCAAGAAAGTCTGATTGTCAAAATGCTCCCCCCACCTGCCAACCCTCAGTCTTTAGAGGCAGTGACCTGGAGCTAAAATGGTGGGGTTGTTCCCACTCCCTTCTCTGCCTGACCTCCTGGCTCTCTATTCACCAACTTGTTCCCTTTGCTCCTCAGATGGCAGCTTCTCTCTCTTCCCCACTGCTCCTCTGTCTGTCTCAGGGAGCAGACATTGCTCCAGTGCTGTGTCTGCCATCTGGAGCAGCATCCCTATCCCTCTGTGCCTAATTGAATTTGAAGAGAAGAAGGGAGTTGGTCTTGGGAGGAGACATTTCCTGACCCTGCCTTATGACCCTGACTCCTCCCAGCGCAGCATCTGCTGGGGAAATTAAACACCACCTGAAGCTCTGTTCCTTTTTCCTTCTACAAGTTCAGGAGTTACCTGGTATTAACTCATGTCCCAGCATATCTTGGAATAATGCTTTTCTCCTGCACTTTAACTTCCTTCTAGGGTAGCCCCTTCTGCAACAGGAACATCCCACCCTTGGCCTAGACCCAATCCTGTGCCTTCAGAGCAATGAAATCTGTATTTTCCCATGTGGAAGGGTCAGACACGGCCCCCAGCTCCCCTCTCACTCTCCGAGTTGTGTGTAACAGAAAAAATAAGATCCCAACAAACCGGAGGAGAAACAGCACCCAAACACGAACAGCCCTCCACATGAGGGATGCAGGGAATGTCAAAACTTAATGGTTTTGCTTCCTATGGCCCAGGGTGGGCCATGCTGATGGATAACCTGTTTTGTTGCTGGATTTCATGAGCAATAAAGTGAAATTTCTATTCATTGCTCAAAGAAAGTATGAAGAAACATCAGTTGACATGCAATACAGATGTGCTTACAGATGCCAAGGCTCTGGCAGCATCACAACATTAAGTACCTTATTCTTAGTATCTGTCCTAATATTAGACAGGTATAAATGAGAATGAAGTCAGACCCAAGCCAAGAACAATTCCATATAGGGAAAGAACAACAAGGCACTAAATTAAGTTCACAGAAGATCACAGATAGAGAAGGGAAGCTCAGGGATTTCTGATGATCACGCCTCTCTGAAAACCTGTTCTTCAGGCCTTTGAGAAAACTTTCAGCTGAAATGGTTTGACATCACATTACCTGAACCCCCAGAAAAGAAATTGGACATGGGAGCAAGAAGCTGAGGGGCTGCCAGTGAGTGGGGCTGGCAGTGCAGGCCATTGCTTATGGGACAGGCTTCTCAGATCTCTCTGTGCTGAGGCAACAATAGAATCACAGAATATCCTGAGCTGGAAGGGACCCACAAGGATCATCAAGTCCAGCTCCTGAGTCCTACTCTCAGCTCCCTGGAAAACTGTACACTTGATAGAGAGCACTAACAAGGTGGCAGAAATTTAATTCCACACTGAAATGCAAAGACAAGACTCAGTAAGAAATGGCCAGTGGCCAAGCTGCAAGATAAATGAGGTCACTGTTAGGAATAAATCTGAAAAGCTGGACACTACCAGAGCTAATCTAATGTCAGAAACAGTATTTTAACACAGATTGAGTCAGACATGCAAGTAGCTGTGTCAGCAAAGGGAGAGCACTGAATTAGTCCCACCTGAGATTGTGACTGTTTCTGCACACACACATCACCACTTCAGTGCAAACCCAGTCCCAGTAAGCACCATGTAAAGAGTGGGGTTTCCCCAAATTCTCTGTGGTCCTGCTTTTGCGATGCCATCACTGCTTCTTTTCCTATCATAGGACCCTCCAGATGCCCATCCATGAGTCCAGGAACGCAGCCATGGAGACTGAGAGTCACAGAAAGGGCAATCTGTTTTATCCTTGCCCCAGATAGCTCATGTATGTGCTATTGGAGCCATCCTAGCTTTCCCTAGTTCCCCCTTGCGCCACAGAAGCCTTGTGGGGTGATTTGGTGAAGTCTTTCCTTGGGGATGGAGATGAAGCCACATGGTTCTGGAGTCAGGAACAAGTCACAGTTTCTATCCAGACCAGGCTGGCACCCTAATGGATAATCTGCAATCTGCAGAACGTGAGGGCCAAACGTCTGCCACAGGGAAGAGGAGCACAAGGAAGCTGAGCTGAGAGTACTCTTCTACCCAGGGGCTGAGCTGTTAGAAACAGTCACGCTGCTGTTAGAAACTGCCTGGAAGAGTAAATGTTAATGTTATGCCAGATCCAGAGTAGAGGCAGAAAGATTCATTCCATTTCATTATGAAATGATACAAGAACCATAAAGTGTCAGCTTTCAAACTCATAATTTATAAATTAAGTGTAAATAGCGTACTCTGAGCTCCTCTCTAGCCACTCATTTATCCTTCCCCTGTGAAAAATTAATGAGTCTATGAAATAGCTTGTAAATTTAAAGCAGTATTTTTTTAAATCAACACTGTGATTTTCATAGAGACCCTGAAGCACTAGCTGGCTGCAGACACTGCTGTTAATCACTGGTCTTAGGTGTGCTACTATGCCACAGGAAATGTTTTCCACCTTCTGCTAAGTTTTCTGATGCAGATCAGTGTCAGGGACAAGATAAAGCTCTCTGAAGTTATTAGGTTGTCCTAGTAGAGCAATCCCTGCTTTCCAGAGCCTGACAAGCTGCTTCCTTCGAGGGGTGCTTGAGGATTTAACATCTTATCCAAGACATCAGGAGAGGAATTAACGAGACAATTTTTGTAATGAAGTTTTCTAACTGAAAAATTCACTCCAGGCAAAACTTTTGGTCTGTGGGAAGGAAAGCAAGCAGAACCAGATCAGCTAGCTCTGTGTTTCCACTAAGAGGATTCCCTAAGGTCCTCTTTTGCTATTTGGTGACAAAAATCTGTGTTGGTCATCTTGCAAGGCCCTCTACAAACTTTGGAAGGACCTGTATTCCTGCCTGCAGCTGTGTGCTTTTACCATCAGAGAGGAGTAGGGGAACAGGAGACAGGTAGGCTGAGGAACAGATGAGGGCAGGTACAGCATTCCAGGTGTTGGAGTCATGGAGGACAACAACAGATAAGTGCAAAGAACAGGAAACAGACTGGTCCAGAGGTGCCCACACGGGTGTGAAGGCATGAGATCATGCAGCTGAGATCATGCCCCAGCCTACCTCCATTTCCTTCAACCATGTGTGGGGACTTGGCTCAATGCCCAAATAAATGCTCATAAAGCCTACTGAAAGGCAAAGATGTTCCTACACAAGACCTCTGTATCAAAATGAGTTGCTGCTTGCTGGTCTGGCTCAGCCAGGAGTGCTGGAAGCAGACAGGATTCCACGGCTGCTCTGGCATCCCAGCAGGGGATGTTCTGTGTCACAAGGGAAGGCAATATCTAGAGATTTGGGGTGAGACGGCTTTAGGATGAGCTCCATAGTTTTCTGTTAATTTTTATACTTATGCTTGACAACTGGAGTGATTTCATCCATTTGCTCAATAAAAATTGTTTCCCAGTGATAAACTCTTATTTTTAAGGTCTCTCATGAAATATTGAGCTCTTTTTACTCGAAAAAACCACACACAGAAACACTAAAGTAAACAAGGCAGGACAAACAAAGCACAGAAAGTGCTTTTACCCTTCTGTATATGTAAGTATGAACTTGCTCAGTATTCCTTCTTCTCTACAGTCTAACTCTATGATGAACACCAAGCCACTGTGAGAATTTATGACAAAAGTGGTAGATTTTATTAGATGCAATGACAACTTATTAATTAAATTCTTACAATCAAACATTAAAATCAATAATCTTCCTCTGGGGACAAGACAGAGAGACAAACATAATAACTTTATCTCTGCTGCATGTAAAATATTTGTAATCAAGGAGAAAGCCTTGATCTCAAATGCTTAAAAATAAAAGGCTGGGGAAGCAAATGTGATTGGATCTCTCATAATCTAATCATTTTACTCCACATGTGGCCCCCAATCTGTTTAGGATTGTTAAAATTCCTGGATATTGTAGTGCCTTCCCGAGAGAACGCTGGGAAGAGCTACGGACAGCCTGGACCAGATGGGATGCCAGCGACTCCAGCCAGCAAAGGCAGAAAAGAGGACAGTGGTTAACTCCTCCTCTGCCAGCCACCATGGAGGAGGTCTGGACAGGAAAATTAATGCAGGCTGCTTTCCAACACCACAAAAGGCAGTTTTTAGTTTAAAGCTCCTGAGAGCAAACTACTGCAGCTCACGGGGATAAACAAAGCAAGGACGGACAATCACATCCTTCTGAGAAATTGTTCAGTGCCGTGGGTGGAAATTTGTGTGATTTGAAAAGTCCCCTGGGTGTGCAAAGGAAGGAGAGCTCCCAAGAGCCCAAGAAGAAGGTGCAATGCTGTAAATGAAACCAGCTCCTATGAGAGGAAAGGCCTGTTGTTCAGATGGAAGGTGTTTTTAAAAAGCTTATAGAATTGCGCAGGATCAGAGAGCATTCCTCCAGCTGCATGAAATTCAGCAGGTCCATGCTTGATTTAAGAGCAAGAGCCTAGCTGCTCAGCATTCCCTGCCCTTCTCTAACTTGCCACTGAAAGGAGTCAACTTGACACTTAAGAACCTCTGCCATAGGAAACACTTGGATGCTCCTTGTCCACCAGGGTGGATTAGTTCTATTTATACAAGTTTAATCCTTTGTCATATGAAACAAGCAACACTATAGCTGAAAACAAAATACAGGATTACCCTATTAAAATGGTGCACTGATTACAGGCACTGCCACTTCATTCCTCCTGTGACTTTCTTAACTGAGATAACCAGTGGTTTTTAGGTAAACTGGAAACCTCACCTTATTTTTCCATACTATCCCAAACTGTTATGCTGCTTTGATGACTTGAAGGGAATTCTGTAGGTGTTTTCTAAGGCATTTAACAGGACTTAACTTAAAATCCTGAAAGCCTAGGGGCATGGTAAAAAGAAAAGGAAATGAAAATAGCAGCTTGGGATTTTCAGTATGTTTTCCTCTTTAATTCATAAAGAAACTGTTAGTGTTATACAGACTCCTGGCTGAGGACTTGAAGATTTTTTTCTGTTGCACTGAATTTATGCTCATGGAGGAACAAATTCTATCATAAAAAAATAAGGAATTTTCTCATTAAGATGGATATAGCAACATCAAAGCAATCTCACACATCCTGCAAGATCAGAGCTTTGCACAGGAAATATCCCCTGCATCATATCTATCATCTCTTAACAGACTCCTCTGACTAATTACAACCATTCTTAAAAATATGGAATATGAGCACAGTGAGGAGCAATTGTATATCCACAATCTTCAGTTTGTTTCTTAGTAAAAGAACCTTCAAGACCATCTTTAGTTTCAACAGCACAAAGATCATTTTCGAGTGCCAGCATCTTATCCTGGGGAGGGACTGCTAAGCAAAAACTCATGTAACATTAGTAGATACAGCATTTATCACTGTAGAATTCCCTGGAGAACTTCTCAGCGTAGACATGCCGTGATGGGGGCTATAGGTCCAACATGTAGGTCACTGGCTTTTTATCCTACAAACCACTCTGTACGGGACAACCCACCAGCCTCCCAAAACAACCTATTCCTATACTCTCACCGGGGTAGAGGCTGCAGGAAAATTTCAAGTCTGCTTTTGACTTACAAACAACTCCCTGTCTCTCCTGCTTATTAATGCCTCTGAACAGGAACAGACTAGGGCTTTTCTTATCAGACAGTCCCTTGAGTGCTTTTGCATTGCCCGGATTTGACAAAACCTGGAAGAAATAAAAGCAGCTGCCCAACTACAGTACCCTCAGTAGGCCTTAAGTACCAGACTTTTGCTTAGGCTTGTCTTTCACAGCTTCAAAGCAAAGTGTGATTCTTTCTGGAGCCCAGCTGTGCATGTGAGATGATTTTTTTTGAGCAATAATACTAACCAGAAGTACATTAACTTCTTAAGGACATACTAGCTTCTGAAATAATCAAGCGATGATTTGGACAACCCCTTCACCTGGTAGGGGATTTTTATAGAAATTTGCACTTCCCCTTTTCACAGCCAAAAGGACAAGTCAGAAGTTCTTCTGCTAAAAGGAACAGATTGCAACTTGCAGCCATGGAAAATGCAAAATGTATGTGGATGCTATAATTGCCCTGTGAGACATCCCATTACTCCTGCTTGGGGTTATGAAGAGAGTTTAAACAAGCAAATCAGTTCAGAAGGTATTTTGCAGGCAGACGGGCAGCTGGGAGCCAAAGACTAACAATTCCAAAACTCAGTGTTCATGTGTAAAGGACAGAAAGGGAGAATACTACTTGTCTCATAACTGAAAGATTGGATTTCTCTTTTCCTGTGCATTTTTAATGTGCTTACAGGGTTTCATGAAACAGAACTCCCCGGGCAGGGCTGGGGGGACAAGGAAGTTGTCTGTGCTTGGGAACTACCAGAGTTACAGCTGTGCAGTAGATGGGAGGACATGCAGACCTGGCACCAGTCTCCCATGTATCACACTGCCATGGAGGACTGAAGCTCTCCCGGCCCTTCACACAGATGCGGATTCCTGATGAAGGTGACCCCACCAGCTCCAAGGTAGGCTGCCAGGGCAGTGGAATTGCTTCATCAGAGAAACATATGGTCAGTTTTTTGTATCTCCTTGCCAGGTGTTATACAGTTGTTACAGGTGTGCTCCGCGTGGCGAGCGAGGGCTGGCTGTGCACCATCCTTTTGTAAGGGATGCCATGAAAACCAAATGCTTTGGGCAGGGAGTGCTGTGGCACAGTGTGCTGCCAAGGCCACAGGACACTAATCCTCTGGCTTGCAGAATCCTTCACCCAAGTACAGAAACTGGGACTGCAACTCCAGAAAATGCACATCTGAAGCATCCCTGAGAGCTTCAAGCTGAATTCCTGATGATCTGACTTCTTTCTCCCTTTTCAAAGCCTCTCCTTCGTTTTAGTGTTAGTTCTTTTAGCAGAGCCACTGCATAACTGAGTATAGATCAAGTCTCCAGTGTCAAAAGTGGTCATCTCTCACATTTGTGAAAGGTGTAGATGGCCAGCAGGGTTGGAACAGAAACAGGATCTTTGAACCCACCTAAAGTCAACTCAGCTCTGAGCCTGCTCATTAAAGACTACATTTTTCTAGTGAGAAGGCTGTTGTACCAATTTTGTGCCAAATCAAGGGTTTGATTAATCCCTGTTCTGACTCAGAGCTCTGAGTTCAATCAAGCTATACAAGTTATGAATTTAGCTCTTAACTTTCTCCACAGAGAATACTGGTTTGGAGGTTTTTTGATGCTACTTCAGTGAACCTCTCAATTTACAGTGCATCTTGCTCCAGCAAAGCCTGCAAGCAGACGCATGTGGGAAGTATGTGAGAAACTCCTGAGAGAGGAACTGGACCACTTCCATACTAAAACCATCACCAGCCTCTTTCACTTGACATCCTTGCTCCTGTTTTATTCAGTGGTAAACAGAGGGCTCCTCCTTCAAGCCTTTGGCTTCCCACAGCTGAAATGATGGCCAAAGCAAAGACTCCCACTGCCTTCCCTGGAAGCTGAATCTCTGTCGTGAGTAATGGTTTGTCCCGATGGCAAAGGGGGGGGTTTAGGGAGAATGAGACAGTGAGTCCATCCCTTCTATAACAAACATGTCCACTGTGTCCAGATTGACTAGGGACTTTACCAGATATGAGTGACATCTGCTCCTGAGCCCTGCCCAGAGATCTTACTACTTAACACTGGTTACTAGCCGACAATTGTCCCTGCTGACTTCCTCCAAAGTGGAAGTCCCTCCAAATTCTCAGAAAAAAACAGACTTGTAGCCCCTGTACATATACTATGGCCAAGATTTTTTTCTCTCATGCCCTGTTTTCAGGGCACATTTTTGATGCACCTCATCTGACCTACATTTCTCTCTTCCAGGCCTGCTCTGGGACCTTACTGGACATTGCAGTACCTTTTTCTCATGCTTCTTTTCCATTAGGGGAACAGTTTGCTTCTGGCTAGGGACTTACACTTTGACTAGTTCCCAGATCTGTTGCACAAACAGTACCTGTTCTGGATTTCACACCAGAGTGATGGTTTGTCTGAAAGATCCCATTTGCCATTTACCCTACTTTTGCTAGTTTTCCAGCATACATCCTGCAATGTCCCTTCCTAGCTCCACAGTGCCAATATTCTGATCATACATAGCAAGGCTCCCACACGCTGTCCCTTTTTAAAAGCCCAGTTTCTCAGCAAAACTTTTCAGCCAACATTTGATGAACATCCTAATTATTCTTGCCACCTTCTGCAGTGAGAGTAAACAAACCCTTGCATCAGTTGATGAGCAAATTTACATTTTTCAGAAGGATCTCCTATGCAAGATCTGTCAAAGCCTCTTTCTACTTCTCCTTCATTTGCCCCTCTTAGCAAACTTTCAGCCTAGGGAAGGCTTAAATAATATATCTCCAAATCCAAGGAGACAATGGTAAAGGGTTACTGCAAGTCACTCTCTTCAAACACAGAACAAGAGACTTTATTTAAAAACAAATAAAAGGCCTAGCCTCCCTACTATACTCTGTCTGTACCCCCTGGAAATTGCCTGCCTGGAAGCTCATGCAGCTTCCTGGAGCTTGTCTTTCAGAGCAGACATCCCCACAGGGACGATCCCAGGATGTCTTTCCCAACATCTCAGGCCAAGAAGCACAAGCAGCATGTGAATCCTGCCCATCTACTGCTCCAGCTCAGCAGGAGTGGCCTGAAAAGGACCATGGCTTTGCTACAACTGCTTTGTAGCCCCAACAAGCAAGCGTTTGGCTTGCTGTGAGCCATTTCTCATGCACCCTTTTCCTGCCTCCTCCCTCAGGCACAGTGCTTTCACATCAGAAATACTCCCCCAACACTTCAGGAGTTTCTTTCTTACACAGCCTCTGCAAGCCAAGAAAACTGCTCAGATCTATTCAGTAGATTCATTCCTGACAGTCTTCAAAGGATTGCTAATTCCAGCCTGCTTAAAAAAATGCAGGGCATTCCTCCTCTTACAGCTTTTCTGCCTTCCCTTCTTTCTGTAAGTCAGCACCTGTTGGGCCATAAAACAACGCACCAGAAACACAGTGCACCTGAAACTGTCTGAAGCTTCAGCAGCTTCTGCTATGGGCAGGGAGACTGGACACTCCTTGGAAGGGCAATCCAGCTGCCTATGCAAAACCAGCTTTCTAGAAGAGAGTGGTTCACCCCTGGCTGGCTTGGATTAAGGGCTAACAAGGGTTAATAGTGTTTGCTCCTCTCTCCATCTCACCCCCTCCTCCTCCTCCTCACTGTGCATTTCAGTCAAAGACCTGCTCCCTGGCCAGCCACTGCCGGGATTAGGCTGCTCCAACAGTCTGGCTGACACTCTGTGCAGGAGCAGGGTCCGGGGGTCTGAAGGCAGCAGGCGAACTGCTGCGCAGCCCTCCAGCAGGAACTCTAGAACTGAAGGAGCAACAATCACCACTCTGAAGATTTTAAAATTATGCAAGTTTAAAACAACCTTTGAAAACACCCAACTTAAGAAAATACCAAATTTCTGGTGGTTTTGTTGTTGTTGTTTGGGAGTTCCTCCCCTCCTTTATTTTTTTTTTTGTACTTCTCTTGAAAGACCGCAAGTATTTTAGTTACTATGCCTGCAGAGGAGCCATATGGAAAAATCGGTTCTGTCCTCTTAAACTGGTTGCACAGGTTTGATTTTCATGTGCCTACAGAGATCTGAAAAGTCTATGTCATTTTATTTTATGCTTTTTCGGCAGAGAGGGCAAGTGGTCTGTGGATCATCTGACCAAGAACACAATAGGTAAGCACAATATTTTTTTGTGTGACATATTTCCAAGAGTCTGAGAATATATTGTTTGTGTAATTGGGTGAAAATTACCACAGTCTTTAGGATGATGTTCTCTTTGGGATAAGCTGATTACAGGTTTGTTGATCACTTGGTTTATTTGTTTTCCTGGACAAGAAAAGCTGAGCTGCTGTGGTATCAGTGTGGTTTGCAAGATCCTGTCATTTAAACAGCAGAAAGACTTTTTTTTTAATCCTCTCTGAAAGGGCAGAGCAACTCAGATTCCACTGTCAAAGGTAAAACAAAATATTTGGGGTTATATTTTAAATCTGTAAGCTATTATTAGACTACAAGAACAACAAAGTGGCAAAGTGACTCAGAGTCATAAGGAAAGCTCTCTTATAAGAAAATTAAAAATGGAATTGATATAGAAATCTTAACTATTCTTTCAACTTGTTCAGATGAGGGTTTTATCCTGCCTTCAACCAGGTGCTAAAAATATTAAAAACAGACAGAAAATATATCAACTTTATTTGGATGTTGAGAGGGACATTCAGATGATCTGGCAGTGATAATTTCCATAATAATCTCACTGATACTAAAGATGTGCTTTACTTTGGGGATCACAGATTTTGTACACAAGAACCTACAGATGTATTCAATAGTATGTTTAAATATGCATGTTTGAAATGGCTTTAAAAAGGAACAGGTCCTTTTATAGTCACTTTAATTACAATGGACAGAGGGTCTGTTGAACTATAGATTTGACTGCCTGAGATGTTCTGCACATTTGCAGGCACCATGAAGAAAGGGCTGATCTCAGAAACAAGTAAAAATTACAAAGAGCTGAGCCTTTGTCTTTTATGTTCTTTTCTATCATTAACCAATAATCATATTTAACCAGGATATTTACTCTTTGCTGCTTGTAAGATGGAATAAGCTACTTTTCCCTCAAAAAAAGGATCTTGCTCACAGAGCTCCCTCTGCTTTCCAAATCCCTGAGCTACAGCTGGCACCTGTGTTAAAGGTCTATGCCCTTTCCACTTCCATACTTTTCTTTTTCTGAAATTGGATGTGGCAGACAAAAGAGTTCTAAGCATAATCAGTAACCTCATATAGTAGTGTACTGTCAAATTCCTTGTCCTAACCAGAGTGTCCTGTCTGTGTGGCTCTGGGCACTGTACACAACCTTTTAAATAATGTCAGAAATAACGTCAGCATTTGCTGATGATTTTGGGGACTGGTTGTGTACTTTTCTCTCATAGATGCCAAGCTGGTAATAAAGCCTCCTGGGAACAGGGACACACCTGATTTTTTAAAAATCTTCATCAGAGTGAGTACAATATAGTTGTTTCTGTGAGCAGCAAATGCTGAGACAGACTGGAAGTGATGCAGGTATGAAAATGATGGGCAATACAAAAATCTAAGAACAAGATTACTGCCCTACAGTAATAAAGCCTTCCTCTAAATGAGATATACAAAGTGCTTAGAATCTCCTAAGTGTCAGTTTAGGGATTCTCCGTCTTTCATCTAAAATTATCTTACACAACTCTCAATAAGTCTGATCCTCTTCTCTACACACAGAGAAATAAAAATTCAATGCTCTCTAACCGACCAGCAGCAGCAGTGTTTGGGATGTGACCTCCTGTGAGTTTGAAAGTGACAGCTCCATTACAAACAGCTCAGCCCTGAAATTTAGGAAATGAACACTATGAACTA
The DNA here is from genome assembly GCF_009829145.1 of Chiroxiphia lanceolata. Taxonomy (NCBI): domain Eukaryota; kingdom Metazoa; phylum Chordata; class Aves; order Passeriformes; family Pipridae; genus Chiroxiphia; species Chiroxiphia lanceolata. The sequence continues at coordinate 29,996,692 of NC_045644.1, forward strand.
CAAAAAAATATTTCTGATGTAATTCTTCACTCATTCTTTCAGCAGTAAAAGATTTTTTTATAACTGTCTTGTGATATTCTACCTGTGCTACATTGACCATATTTTCTACAACAAAAGACTTCATAGAAGCTTCTGCCATTAAATCTTTACAGAGAAATCCTCTGAGAAATATTTGTGTGAACTTTAAGCAATTTAGCAAAATGGAGACTGGCACTCTATGAATGCCTGACTTGCTGTGATTATGATAAATACCAGTAAAGGCATAGAAAGTGTCACTGACTATTTTCTCCCCCATGACAGCAGTTTCTATTCACTTTTGTCATCTCACTTTGCAGTACGGAAGATGTCCTGGCTCGGGTTTTATCTGCCTCTCCATGTTCTCATGACAGCTTGCTTGTGCCATTCCATAAAAGCACCTACCACCAGTTCCCAACAGAGCTTCAGGACTGATCTCTTCAATTTCTACCACTCCCTGATACTTGCTGATGGTAAGGAAACTACAGTTCACCTGATGAAGGATATACCCAAAAGGTAAGAGCAAAATCAGCCACTCCTGTTCTCAAAGACTTCCTTGGGGCACTGGTAGTTGCACACTACCAGCACGAGCCAAAAATCTCTATGCACCTGCAGAGCTGTACCAGTGCACACTGAATTCACAGAAGAAGGCTCATTGCTCAAGTGTCATTCCATTGCCCAGAATCTGGAATGAGCCTCTGAGATGACATTTAGGTTCATGTACACATCTCAGGCACCTTTCTGTGGTGTTTGTCGGAGCAGCAGCACAGCTGACGCAAAGTGGGTGGGCTCCAGCAGCAAACAGTTGTGCCACAAACAGCCTGGCTTCAGGACTTTAGAGATATCAGCTGTCCTATATGCATAGTAAAATACAATTTTACCTAGCAAATTAACTAGCCCCCAAATCAACAGAACATCTGCACAGAGAAACTTCTGCCAGTGTCCTGCATGCTTGGAAGTGTTTTGTTGGTAAGACCAAAAGCACTTTGGATGTGGAAATTCCACAGATTCTTTGCTTCCCCAAAATATCTGTAAAGTTTTCTGCCATACCTGGATACGTGGGTGATCTGGTTATTACAACTGGTGCTGTATATCTTGGGTAGCAAAGATCAATCTGCTTGTTTGGGAAGAGAACACTTGAAGGGGTTTAATCAGACTCGACTTTGGGCAGTGACCAACACATACAGATTTTGACATAGACTCAAGTGGTCATGGAGCAGAGGGTGAGCCCAGATGGTTCAGTCTTCACATGAATTGCACAGACAGAAACTGGAACATGGCAATATGTTATATAATGTGATGATGCTCACAAGAGCAAGGAGCTCTCCTTGTTAAAGGAAAAGGGGCATTGAAATTTTTCTGTGCTCTTGGGGCATATTACAACTGCAATTAGGAGGCAAAACCCCTCAAGTTTAGCATGATCAGGTAAGGTTCTTATGAACCCCAGTCATCCAAACAGAAAGCCAAGAGATGGCAAGTTTTAGCTTAGAGTAAAAGACTCAAGAATGTGGTCCAGTAGCCATATCTTGAAAGTAAGCCAGACCTCTAGGCTTACATGATCTATCCATAATGACTAGGCTTGTTTTACTAATAAACAAAAAAAACCCTTGAATTGCCTTCATTTAAGTGCAGAGTGAGTGACCCAAGTCCAAACAGTTCTGTGGCCATACACAGTCTGTACAAAAACAACAGAAACAGAGTGAGACAGGAGGTTGAGCTTTTTTTAGGCAGGAATCAAAGCTGACCAAAGACAGTGATGTCACTTTGTACTGCTCATGCATAGCAGCCTTTGACATAAAGGCAATTAAGGTAGAACTGACCTGGAGGAAACTGTCATTTACATCTAAAACTGTTCAGGACTGGCTAAAACCAGTCTGTTACATCTGCTTCCTCTGACACCCAGGAAGACCTAGATATGCAAGCACACATGAGGGAGGATAGGGTCTAAGAGCCTTCACAAAACTCCAGTCAGGAAACTCTGGGGATAAGTGTACCAAATTCCCCAGTTAGGTAACAGGTGGTTATCTAGAAGGCAGTTCAAGCTAAACCATATCCATCATCCAAAATAACCAGCTCAGGACTGAGATATGATATTCACCTCAAGTGTGCTAAAATTCAGAGGGAAAAATATTGCCTAAGATACATGAACAAAGCTTTCAGCAAATATTAATCATTAGGGGAAAACAAAGAAAACCCACAGCACGTATTCCTCCCACAGCTGAAGATTTCAGGCATTCACATCCCTTTGTGTGGATGCACCTCAGAGAGCAACAGTCATTTTAATACCACATCAGAACAGCTGATTACAAGGAGTCTCATGCAAACTTGAACTGCCTGACATTTTCCTCTTTCTGATCCACATTTACAGGTACTACTTTGTTTTGGAAGAAAGCAGAGTCCTTTCACCTTTCACAATAACTGTGACCCCCTGTGATGTTCCCATCGAATGGAGCATACTTGTGCACAAGGCTTCAGCAAGTCTGCCAGGAAAAGAAACACAAGGTAAGACCTTCAGCACACAAAGTAAGACCTCTGTCAAAGCAGAGGCAAAGAAAGTATAAGTTACTCACAGGGAATTGTGTCACAGGAAATTCCCCACAAGCCTAAACATCTCACACTTCCCTCTCCTGCAAATTGCTGTGGGCAATCCATTGTTTCCATGGATGAAACATGGGAACCCATCAGATTTTGCCCTCACTTCAAGTAAATTAAGGATTATATGTGAAAGAAGTCTACATCTAAGGTTAATATTTGGGAACAGCTGTGGGTCTTTGAGGCTGCACACAGATCAACTCCATAAGCTCTTTGTACTGGGCCAAACTTGGCCCTGCTGCCTTAGCTCTTTTTCTGTGGCTTAGGTCACTTGAGACAGTCATTTGCTCCCCACAGCAAAGCGGAAAAGATTTATCCATTTCTTCCTCTAGAATTATCATCCACCATGGCAGTGAGCATTATACTGCCAGTAGCCTAAAAGGCAATTCCTTTCCCTTGCATGACCTTTTTGAATTAACATTTCAAACTAAGAATCTGAAAGCTGCCATTAACAAGTCTTACCTGTCAAGCAGGTACACCTGACCGAGTTCAAATTATGCTCCCATGTTTTCCTTCTTCAAAAGAGACAATGGCTCAAAACTAATCCAAAGAAAACTCCTCTTCTAGAAAGAGTGAGTCTCCTCAAAGTGAAGTACCCTAAGGGACAGCTAATGGAAGAAGAAAATTGTAGGGACATAAGGCATGATACAAGTTAAGCTTTTGCAATCTATGGTTTCATAATAACAGTGTTTTTGAAAACATAATTCTACAGCTGCACAGCAGAAATAAAAGCTTCTCAAATTTTATTTTAATAAATTGCCAGTAGCAACATACTTTTACTAAAACATATTTTTAGTTATAATTATTGTTTTCAAGAAGAAAATATGATGTGCCCTAACATATGAACAGTAAAACAGAAGTTTGGTTAAAACAGAAGTTACAAGTCTGCTTTTTGCCTGCAGGTGACCATGATACACAGGAGGTCTCAAAATCTCAGAAGGCCCCAAGCGTGGTGTCCACCATTTTTAACTACAAGGGAAATTCTGTAGAGACTTACATGGGTATGTCTTCTCATTCTGCCCTTTACATGCTGGAGTTCTTATCCACTGAGCGAGACACACACATTACTGTGTACCTAACGACTGACACAACATCTGGGCATCTCTATCCTGAGCTTCCAATGGATCCACGCATAGATGTTATTGGAGTTGGGCATACAACTGTGACTCTGACCTGGAAACACAGTCCTTCTGTCCTGCAACATAGAGAAAGCATCCAGTACTGCCTCCTAGTTAACGAGAAGCACAACTACAAGAGCTTATGTGCTGCTGAGACAGCAATCAGGTCCTCTGGAATGAAGCTGCCACCTACACTGGCTTTGTCCTTCTCTCCGTACCTTCTCGAGCCGCAGCAGGTGATGATACTGTCCAACAGTGAACTGAGCATCATCAACAAAGTGAGCAGTGGGGAAGTCCGGCAGATCTGCATGGGCACCAAGAACACTTACACAGTGCCCAACCTCAGCCCCAGCACCCAGTATTACTTTGATGTTTTTGTTGTCAACCTCCTCACAAATGCCAGCGCCGCTTACACCGGGACGTTCGCAAGGACCCTGGAAGAACCTGAACCCAAGGTGACCGAGCTGAAAGATGGGAAAGTGATTCAGGTTGTCCTGGATGGGCAAAAGCAGAAATCCTACAGCCTGCAGTACCAGGCGAGGCACAAGAAAGTGCAGTTCTCCTTTCAGTTGTGTCGTGGCCAAGTACGGGTTCACATAACAAGGAACGGCAAAACAGTGGCATCGGAAAACATCTCAGGGCTGAAGTATTTCTCTCTGAAGGGAAAGCTGCTGGACACATACCTGGTGCAGCTGAGGTCCACAGAGGAATCTAACTCTTCTGTGAAAGTACAGGTGTCCCCGCATTTCCACAAGCCTTTATTCCCACTTCTTCCAGAGAGCTTAAAAATCAAGTCCTTCAGTAAACTGAGAACCTGCAACTCTGTGACCATTGCCTGGCTGGGAACACAGGAGAAGAGCAAGTACTGTGTGTACAAGAGAAGGATTGAGGAAGATCAGGTCTGGAGGGAACTGCAGAGTGCAGACAGGTGCTCTGGACCTGAATCTCGGCACAAATCAGAGAAAGTGCTGTGCAAGTATTTCTATGATCTGAATCTCCAGCGAGCTGTCACCACAGAGACCATCAAAGGGCTGGATGCAGGAACACTTTACTTGTTTGATGTTTATCTCTTTGGGCCATCTGGCATCCCTGTCAGATACCACAGCAAAGTTGTGAAGACCAGAAAAAAATGCTGAAGGTTTTAAAGACAAGTTTTCAAGTGAGTGAATGAAGACTTCTCAAACTGCCTGTGCAGTTTAAAATATGCTGAGACAGAAAAAATATAAAGCCATGAGATTCTACAGAGAAAAAAAAAGTCTTAGTTGTCTAGATCATTACACTTACTTTTACATCTCCTCTCCTGTGTAGGGTGAGGTTTTTTCTTTTCCTATCTCATTCAGACATCAAAAACAGACCTGTGAAACAAACCCACGTATGTGGAAATAAAATACCCTAATGGCACCTATGAGAAATAGATTGGTTACCTAAAATGCTTCTGAAATCCAGTACACAAGTGCTGGGAAATGCCTCACAAGAGGCACACATTATTTTCAAATCCCAGAGAGTTTTCACACTTTCTGTAACTCACTGAGGTAATGAGGAACTGAGAGACCCCACAAGTCAGGCTACTCTTGAGAAACTGAATTTCCTCCCTGCTTGAACAGAGATGGAGACAATAAGAAATTAAAAGAAGCAGTGCAACTGGTGTAAAGCTCCACACCTCGAGTGAAGCAGGCTGAAATACATCTTCCCCTGTTACCCACGTGTTTGCTTGGTTTCATTTCTATAGAGAAACTGTGCTTGATTAGAAACAGAAAATTCAGGCCAGGAACTAGCTCTGGATCCAGCTTTTCTGGGGAGTATACAAACACACTCCTGTGCTGCTGCCCATTGAGGAAAGCAGCAAGTGGGGAATTCTGCCACAGAAAGAAGATTTATCTATAACCTCAGATATCGAGCCCCTGTCTATGACTGTGTGACTCCTGAGTGTAATATATTCATCTTTAAATGAGCCTATATCAATTAATGCATTGCTTTGAGAAAAACTAAATGTGGTTTTCCTATTAAATACCATGGAGGAAAAAAATATTTGTAGTAAAAATCCTGACAAACACTTCTTAGTTGCCTTGTTTCCTTGATTACTTTCCTTAGATGACATGAGATAGTAAAAAAAAAAAAATGGAAAAAATGAAACCCCCTTGTGCTCAATGTCAGTTATCAGCAGAAAATATTTTGCACACAGGCTCTGGAATTTACATATGAAGAGATATGATAGATCCACTGACCTCCCAGAGGTTGCCAGAGAAACCTTGCCTGCAGTAATTCTCTTTTTTCTACAATTACACTAAGAAAATACATAAATTATTAGTTCCATTATTGTATATTTCAGAAGTTCTCTTGCAATTCAAGGCCATCAAGGTTCTAGTTTGAGCAGTTATTGCCTCCAAGCATGTTTGGAGGCTCTTGGTAAGGACTGAAATCAGTCCTGTGTGCAGACATAGAGGTTTGTGTGTTCCCTGCTCCAAAGACCCTCTAGCCCTGTGCACCCTGCACAGCACACACCATACATTAGCAGACTCTTCAACCCCAGATGAGGGGCTCAGGCCTTCACAGGGGAGCAGCTGCAATATCTGGGCTTTGGCTGGGCTTTACATTCCTGCAGGCACCTCTCTGGAGTGAGCAGTGCCACAGCAGGAGCCACGTGCTCTGCAGCCTCCTGTCCACACTCCAGAGGCCTTTTGGCTGATTACAGGGGCTGGCAGCTGCACTGCCTTCATTCCAAGGCAGACCTCCTCTTCATTTGGCTCCTGACAAAAATAATCTGAGCTAAGAGGGCAACAGAGGTCATCTCCACTTGGAAGTCTCGATGTTTTCTGCCTTCCTCCTCCATTTCAGGCATTTATATGCTGGATGAATTTCACTTAGATGCCCTGCAACTGACTGTAATAACCATGATAATAATAGAGGAGGAACAGGAAGATCTGATTAACTGCAGATATAATATATTCTTAACCCACTGCCCTCAATCAGACCATTAACCCTTGCTTTAGCCCTCTACAAACGCTACAAAAATGTCACTTGGCTGAGGAAGATACATCATCACATTGTTCAATATTTGTGTTTCTACTGAAGGTTTTTTACAACAGAACTGGTTTTGGACTTCTCAGCAAAACCTTGGTTTTGTGCTGTAGCCAAGAGGTCCAAGGAAGGTATAGGAAAGCCTGGCAGAGGGTAGAGAATTAGCAGTCAAAGGTGACACAGAAGCAAAGGCTTGGTGCAGCATCAGGTTGACTGCCAGTTAATCAGAACCTGGAGGGAAGGAGTTCAGGTTTGGAGATCAACAGATATTTCAGGGGGACTTTGAAAAGAGCCAGAAGATTCTCCTCTTCACTCCACCTCTCCCTGGTCATTGTCACATACAGAGGATTGGTTGAGGCGGAGACCAGTGGGAAGCTCTGAAGACCAAAACTTACAGCTCCTGCAGCCCAGGCTGTGCCCCAAGCAGAGCAGTGACCACTGCAGCTGCTGGGAGGGCTGATGCCAGTCCCTCACTCAGGAGGAGCTGCCCCCACACGTAGCAGGCACCCCATCAGCAAAGGCCCCTGTGCACAGTAGAGAGAGCCTGGATGTAGGGAGGAACATGCTGTTCTGTCAAGACTCATTGTCTCTAATATAAGCAGAGCAGTCAACCTGCCCTGCAGGTGACAACCCACTTTGCTTATGTGTGCAGCCAGCCATGCCCTGTAATACAGGCCCCAGGAGCAGCAGGGAATATTCCCCTCTGTTGATCTTTCCGCTGTGATCCTGCCTGTGTGCACCAGACTGCAAACCTGATATCAATTCACCCATAACCCTGCTTATGGGACAGCCTTTGGGTGCACTGGTTTCAGTTGGGTGTCGCTTTGCTGACTGCTGTCCCGGAAGTTTGAGAGGTTTATCCACAACAAAACCAAAGGTGCTGCTCTTCTCACCCCTACATAAGCAGTTCCTTAAGTGCACAGCTCCCCATCTTCAGCACTCAGCAGTTCTTTTCTTTCAAAGCAGTTTGGCATCTTTAATTTTTTCTCTTCCCATTTGACTAGCTCCTTGCCTATTGCAGTCTGACCATAAACATTTCCCAAGCCACATTTACCTACTTTCTTGTCTTCATGCTTTCAGCAGTCCTTGCTCAAGTTCCTTCAGTTCAGCCTGTCCTAAGCTGTTACCAGCTCTTCCCATCTGCTCCCCCCATCCTTGCTGAGTCTGAGTCACCTCAGAAGTGCAGATAAATCTCTTCATGGAGAACATCTCAAAAGCAATGCTTTGCTCTTGTGGATCATTTAATGTAAGTCGTCAACATTGTTATCAGGCCAAAGTATTTTTTCTGGTGTTCATAGTGGGTCCCAGCTTTTTTGTGTGCTTCCAGCTAATGTATCTCATCCTGTCACAGCCAAGACTGAAGGCCATGCACCTCTTCCCAATTTTTACAGTTTCTACCACTGTCTCCACATGGGAAGTGGGGATCAGGGTACCAAAAGCAGAGCAGATAAGAGAAAACAGGTTTCATTACACATCCACTTCCCCTGTGGGTTCAGCCTCACAAATCCAAACTGGCACTGGTGAAGTGAGGTGCTGGTGTCTGAAGCAGTGAAATAATAGAGCACAGGTTAAAGTCTGCCATTGTCAATGGCTCTTGGCCACACACCAGTACAGGCAGAGGCTCTTCAGCATCCCCTTCCAGGGTTTCACACAACTGCTACTAATACAAACTTTGAAATATAACATAACACTGTAATAATTGCTTTTTTAATTTATACACTTTGAAAGATACTGCTACCTGAAACCAGTGTAGAGGTTTCTGACACTGGGTTCAAGGACTGATGACATTTATGAGTTAATATTTAACTAACAACAAGAATAATCTGTTTTGTCATTCCTTTTTTCTCCTGTATCTAACAGCCCATTTCTTCATTCATTCCCTATTACTTTGAGTTTCCAAACAAATGTAAATACCCTTCAAAGTGAATCTGGAAGTTTTTTAAGAAATTGTTCCCCATCTGCCCACATTGAGGGATGCATTCACAGCTTTAAGGAAATTTTGTCCCCCAGTTTCATCTTTGTATCTTTGCATGTTTTTTTCTGTCTAATGCTTTCCCACTTGGAAGACTTCCTTCTAGCTTAAGGAACATGTTAAGATAGTTCTGCTATTTTGGCCCCAGGTGCTGGAGGGAAATCCTGCTCATGATTTGCTTTCATACACAGAGCTGATGTTGGTTTACATGTATACACATCACCCCCAGTCTGGGCTCTATTATTATTAGCTGTTGGGTTTTGTGGGTAGAATTTAGGAACCACGGACACTGCAGTTAAACATCTTGGACACATGTGGCTTTGCACAAGGCTTAAAATCTGATTTTGAAAGTCAAATAATATTAGCACTTGATAGCAAGTCCAAGCCAATGACCCCAAAATGTCAAAGGCTTTCAGGTGCTCTTAGAGCTACTGAAGCCCTCTGGCATTTAGAGAAAAAATGGATCACTTGGCAGCTGAGTAGTCACTCAGCGAAATAAACCACCCAGGCAAAACAAAATAGGTGGTGTCTTTAGGGATGCAGATGAACAGAAGATGCACAGCTGCTCATCAGTGTTACCTCTCCTGCACACGCTGGATTGAGAAATCAACAGCATAACAAAGCACAAACAGGGTAATGTGCTTCTCTTGCACAACAACAGGTATTTTCTAGGCCAGTCTGTCAAGGAATATTAAACAACAGCATCGTAAAGAGCAGCTAAATTTACTAGAAGAGGCAAACAACAAGTACATCTTGATCCTGCCTTGCATTCATCCGCACAGAAACACGATGTAATTCAAGGAGGACATTGGGCTAACAATCACCGCTGGCATGAGCCGCTATCGCTCCAGTATCCCCGGGGTGCTGCCGGGAACTGGCCGAGCATCCCAGGCAGCACATGGAATGCTGCGCTGCCGCCAGGTCTGCGGGCACGAGAGGGCACTGTCAGGCTGGATGAGAAGCGGGAAGAGCTGACTTGATAAAGCTTATCAGGAGCAAATATTTCCACAGATTTAACAAGTCGAGCATCTTTTTGATAATATTATGAGGCAGAATGGATGGAAGGAAAGTCCAAGGAGCTTACATTTTATTTCCTTTTAGCCTTTCGAATCTTCCAAGTTTGAGGGGTTTTTGTTTAAAATTAAAATGCAGAAAAAGTGACAGCCGAGGCACAATAAAAGGTAGGCACTTGCTGAAAGGACTGAAACAGCAGTGCTCCCACTGAGATGTTCAACACTGCCAGTACTGATGGGACTAAAGCAGCTATAAAACAGAAAAATACTGTGGTGCTGAGGACAGTTACAGAGTTCATGAGGTTTAAGTGGGGACTGTTAGTTCAGGCACAAACTGTCCAGCAAGTTGTAATCCCCTATCCTCTCCCTATCCTGAGGGAGATTCTCTGGAATATTACTTCCCTGTCTCACCAATTTAGAGATTCACCCCCCATCACAGCTGGATGGCCCATCTATGTATATAGATGGGGCATGGGAAACAGCAGAGTTTGACAGGGACTTGTTCCTTGGGGAATTTGGTCACTGACCTTGTAGCCCCTATGAGAGAGGAAGACAGGGACTAAGAGCCACCCCTAGGAAACTGCATCCCCTGACCTATTCTGCTTTTGCACTGAGAAAGGTTCTCTGAAATTCTGCTTCTCTACCTCAGATTTACAAAAGCATTTGAACAAGGACAGCCTTGCCAGGGCTGAGAGCAGAGGAGACCAAGAGGGTAAGCACCAGAGGCTGCTGGGTTTTTTAGCAGGTATTTTAGCAGGTACATATCAGTGACACAGGAAGGGCTTTGTGAAGGTGACACAGGAGCTCAGTTTCAAATGGTTTTTTTCAGACTGCCATGGTAATTTGCTCTGAAAGCAGAACCCAGTAGGAAGAAAGACCACCAGGTGCCAGGGTGAAAGCAGAAGAAAACCATGAAGAATCAGAAGGTAATGAGGTAAAATTTGAGTTTGTTAGAAGCTTTCAAGGAAAGAAAGGGCCCACATTTGGCACCGAACTCCCGTTTTTGCAAGTCACCTACTCAGGAAGCCTTTTTGCTTGGACAGACGTTTCTCCAGAATGACACTCATTTTCAGAAGGGCTCTGCAGGAGCCCTGATAAGGGCTGCCAGTGGGATACATCAGTCCTGGCCCTTCCTGCAGCATTTTCCAGGCACCAGCACCACAGTGGTAACTGATACCAATAATTTTTTCATTCTCTTCCCAGCAGCAAGAAGATTGTTCTTGACTGAGCTTCACTGCTGATTAATTTGTCTGACAGTCACTGCCAGCACATAAGCCCACTAAGTCCCCAGTATTCCTGTAGCTTGACTCACACAAATAGGAGAGCTCAGCATGTTGTCTGTCCCAAGCCTATGGTCCTAAGGAAATACTCAGTCTGAGTCTCCTTTAGAGGCCTTTGAAAATAACCACATACAGCACACTGTCAAGGTAATGTGCTGTTAGAGCTGGATCTCACATATAACAGATCCACTACATAAAAAACACCACAAAACCAAAGCAGGGGCTTAAGGCAAATAGTCAAAGTCTGGCTGTCCTGCTTTTCACTTTCCTCGGGAAAACATAGTTCAAAATCAGCCTAGCAACACTCAAAGTGGTTCTACATAGCACAGCTGAGGTGGTACCACTTTTGAGGAAAATCACTGAGTTTAAAGATAGAAAGTAGCAGTGTGGGGTCCCACACTTTCTGTGAAGGCAGGAGATGGCTTTAAAGATGCATCTCTACTGTGACCTTATCTGACTCACCTAAGGCCACAGACATCACCAGAGAGCTTAAGGTTGGCTATTTGAGCTTCTCTCAGGTACAGGAGTGCAGAAAAACAGACGTGTCCCAATGGAGAGTTTCACAGATATACCTCTCAAACAGCTGAGGAGCACAGCTCACAACTTGTCTGGTTTCCTGGGCCTCACCAGTGAGGTAAGATAGATTCAAGAAATGAACTGTTCAAAATATGCTGTCTGGTTGGAAAAGTTTTTGAATTCAACACTTCTGCTTGCAAATAACTGATAACATTGTATCACCCTAAGTAAATCTATAAGATGTATAAGTGGGAATCTATAAGGCCTCTGTTTGAAACCATCTTCATTTTCATAGATGTGCTCCAAACAACTTAATATATGTTGCACAGTGGTATCTACAGATATCAAGTTATCCCTGAACAATGTGTTAGTGGTGCTCTGGGCACTACTAGGGAAGGGAGCTAAAGCTCTCTCCACATACTCATCCAGACACACACACACACAAGACTCCTTAACAAATCTGTGCTTTCAAACTGAACTTTTCTTGGAAGAAGTTTACCATGAGCAGGGACTGGATAAATTTACCATAAAACATAAACATTGATACATTTCAGAAATAAAACAATCACAGAGACTGAAAAGAGTGGATGGGTCAGAGCTGTGTTTCCCACAATTTCAGGAGTTACAACATGCCCAGCATTGTTGATTCTCACTGTGTTTCCAGAACATTTGCAGCACTGTGATAAGGTTAGTTGAGTAGGACAAGCAGAACTATTACTATTCACTGCACTGGTGACAAGGGTTCATCTCCTAATGCTTCACACACCGAACCCCTGCAATTAGGGAGCGAATTCCCTCTTTCCCTTTTCCACTCTTGATACATAGAAAGCAGTCACAAGCATGAGCTACTTGACTTAACAGTATCTTAATGTTATGACTTGGGGCCAGTTTCATGATTTTTAAGCATTTGGAGTTGACAGTACTCGTGACTGTGGTTTGTCAGCTGCAGATCATGAGGGACCACGAAAGAAAGAAGTTTGCTTACAGTGAAAATGAGGAGGCATCAAGACGCTTACTGGACATGGTGGAAAGTTTTAGCTTGGAGGATTCTTTGGCTTTTTTCATATAGAAGAATCCCAACCCAAGAGGGAACCAATATTAAGCACTACAGTTGGTGATTAGTTCCTTTGAGGACAGACATCCACCCACAGAGAAGGATTCTTTTCTCTATCTACAACTCAAAGAAGGACACACTGGGCTGACCTAAAAAAAAAGTTAAAATATTTCTATTCAAGCAGTTAGTTTCATAAGTGGGCCAAAACCTCTGGCTTTATTATGTGGTACAGTCCTCAAAGCCAGATTTTCAAAAGCATGTAGTGCAGTTTCTCAGCTCAGACTGAGAACCCACAAATTGGCCAGACCATCAGCAGTGCTTTGCATATATTATCTCCTATTGGAACAAAATCCTTCCAAATCTGTCCATAACTCAGTGAAACCACAACAGTTACATCTGCAAACAATTTGGGCCATAATATTTTCTTCCCTAGTTGTATTTATGCAAAGGAAAAAAGTGTTACTTTTACAGTGACTACATTACCCTTGTCATTCACATGTACTGATGCTCAGCTTTTCTAGAACACCTGGGAGAAGGCAGCAAGGTGTTTCATTTGGGGTTTTTTTTTCCCCTCCAGAAATAGAATATAATTACTTCACCTACAAAGAAGTAGTCAACTCTAACTCCAAAATAGAACTATTCTATAACTAAAGAGGAAATAATGCACTTTGAAATAAAATTTCTCTGTAAGTGATATCACAACTCCTACTCATGCAAATGGCTTTTGTTTGCAAGGGTAGTTATTCTTGATGAAAGGACTCAACAATGGAATTTAAAGGTGACTCAGACATGAAAAAACTAAGTCTAGTTCTAAACAGGACATTAGAGTGGAAATTTTCAGTTCACTTCGTGTTGGGCCCAGTCAGTTCTCACTAGAATAACTGACAATTACATTATTCAATAGCCTTTTGAGCCTCAGAAATTGGCAGCAAACCTAATATTTCAGCTATTTGGATAAAACTCTTCCTTGTCTCTAGGGTATTGCTGTTTATTTGCCTCAACCCTAGTAATTCCTTCTTAACAGGTATTCAGGAAATGTGTGATAGCAGAATTGATCAGTCAAAGCATACCAAACATTCTTTTCCAGAGGATTGCAAAATAGTTCATTTAAGTAGTTCTTTTGCAACATCCCTTTGGCCACACTGCCCCTCCCACCAGCTTCTTATAAGAACCATGGAATCACAGCTGTACTGTCCCACTACAGCTTCTTTCTCTACAGACTTGAGCAAAATATTCACAAACACTTTTACTTCATTTAAAGCAGGAAGATACCTTTCCCTCCCACACACAACAGAACAGTTCCCTACCCACTCTCCAAGGAAAGTATGTAAATTGTCATAGCAAGGCCCAGTGACATCCCATAGTAAAACTGTAAGCATGCTCATGTCCCACTGCTAAGGGAAATTTAAAGGTAAGTAAATGGAATTATAAAAATAGTCTAAAGACCAAATCTTAAGAAGGAAACTAGAAAGAATTAATTATAGCCTTCAGACAGGAAGGACCCAGATCCCTGTGTTTAAGGGTTACTTGGGCAGGTAAAGAGACTGGCTTGCAGTAACCTCCTGAGGACCTCTCCTGACTCTGTAGGGTTTCTGGCTCTGTTTGGGGTGGCAGACTCTTTCCCCTTGCACCAAACCCTCAGCTGGTGCAGGGGGGTTCCTTCACACATCCCCCAATGCACCATCTGCCCTGTGGGGTGGATTCACTGTAGTGTCACCAGCTGTGCACACTCAGAGGCTCTGAAAAGGATGCAAAATGAGGGCCATTACTGCCACCTATCCATACTGCATTTCCCACATTCAGAGAGGCATCTCTCCGTTTCCTGGAAGTCAGGCAGGACCAGCAGACTGCAACACTGTGGCAAGAACACAAGGGGAAAAAAAAAAAAAACAAAAAACAAAAACAAAACACAAAGCTAGGATCCCTATCTGAATTTTGTATTCCCAGCAGAGTAAGGGTGAACAGCATTTAACCTTTGGGGAAATTATGGGTTACTTTCAGAACACAGCTTTGATTTAAGTTCTAGTTGGTTTGGTTCAGGCTTGTGTCCAAACCTTCTAAAAAACAGTTCAGTTAGAACACTTAAAGGAAGTAGTATAGGGTTTACTGCACTTTTTCCTTTAACAGTGAAATGTTTTGACTGGAAGCAATTTAGGTCAGGAATCTTTTTTTTATTGTATGCATATTCAGGCCACAGGACTGATCCTGATGGGCTTAAGTGCAGTAATAAATGTTCTGGACGCCCATTCTTTATTCCCACCTTAAAGTAACTGAAGAATTTTTACCATTAGGTGGCACCAGAGAATATTTGAACATTAACAGGAAGGACCTCTGCGATCTGGGATAGTCTTAAAGCAGATGCAAGCACCAAATTAAAAAATAGTCATCTTCACTCTGCATATGAGCTCTTTAATTACTTGACAACAAGTGATACACAGCTCATCAGAAGGCAAGTTACAACTAAATTCATGATTTCTTAATTAGCAAGTGTTTTTTATTCTTAATCACATGTAAGTATTTAATGTGAAATTGAGATACAGTTTGGTTTAACTGAGATGAATGGCTTTGTAGTGTTTTATTTGTCTTGCTGAAAAGAAAAATATATCTCTGTCCAGACAATTCCAAATGTGGGCTGTTAAAAAGAACCCTTTCAAGAGTTCTTGTGCATATCTGGTACAAATCCAGCTAGGTCTATGAATAATTTACCAGCTAATGAGCTCTTTTCTGTTTATGAAATAATACTCTTAAGAATAATAAGGCAGGACATAAGCAGTAGCCATATGTTTCTTCTCAAATTCCAGCCAGACAAATGACTTGAAAATTGCTGTTGCAAGAACTTCTAAAGCATATGGCTAAGTACAGGGAATTTGTTAACTTCTTGTGTCAGATCCAAGAGTTTCCAATTATCAACAAAAGATGGCATACCAACCCAATTACTCCTGATATATTCCAGTCAAGACAGATTCCAAGTAACCATAGCTGTGTGGGTGTATGTGGTTTGAAATAACAGGAATCACTGCAAATGTAGTGTAAATAAAAAAAGTAGGCCTACAGATCACATCCAGACAAATGTGTCCCAGTGTGCCGAATGTACTTTCAACAGGAAGCAGGAATTCTTAGGCATTCTACCAGCCCTGATTTCAAGCCACCATAAACTATTAGAGGTACATTTACTTTCCAGCAATACAGAAAACTCCTGCAACAGCTTCTTTCATTTGTCAGAGGGGAAAATAAATACATGTGTCCTACATAAGAAAAATGAACCAAATAATTTTTGCTTTTTTTTAAATTATTAATTGCAGATTGCTTTTTAAGGCAACATCTTTGTCATGCTGGGCAAACATGAGGCTACAATTAACAGTCAGGACACTGATACATCATGCACATTACTGACACATCTGACTAAGCAGCTGAGTCTGGTCCCAGGTTCTTACTCACGGCAGTGCTTAGCCCCAGACCCTGTGGACACAATGGGTTTTCATACTGTGCCTTCACCAAGGTGTCTCCAGCCATTCTCCTTGACAGTGCAATGGAAAAATATATTCACAACAATGAACCAGAACTCATAAAACCTCTAAGGACAAACCATGAGGAATGCATTCGTACGCTAAAAAAATATTTCATATTCATACTGCAAAATTTATTACATCACCTTGAGGGCTACATAAACTGTCAAAGATTACTCCCACTGTACGAGGTCAGTGTGTCAACCCAGGTCAATGACAGCAAATTCTTCACTAAGTATTTTTCTGAGTTAATTTTTGTTTTAATCACACAGCTCGCAAGGAAGATAAAGGTCCACAGGTCACTTCATGCTGCATTTATGTTTGAATTCAGCATGTTGAAAGTCACTGCTTTGGTCCTTCATATTTAGCTTCCAACAACTGTGTCTGCTCAAGGTTTAAGTCGTGGGTGGTACTAAAACACACTAAAAGACAATTATCCATAGGCAAGCCAGTGACTGAGATGTTTGCCTTTTGGTCAGCCACAGCCCCACAGGCACTTCTCAGACCCAGGTTCTCTTGGGTCACGTTGCTCAATCCCCCATCAGAGTAGATTTCTCTTACTACAGGACAGACCTCTTGCTTGCTCTGGTGAGAGTAATGCCTGACTAAAGCCTACTGGAATATCCCTGACAGGCCACTTGCTGAGGAAAAAGCCCAAAAGAAATCATGCCACTGGTGAAGGGAGAGCAAAAAGCCCTGCAAAGCAGCAGTACTTGGGATACTAGTGTAAAAAGGAGCCAGGGCTTTTTTAGCTAAACACCTGATCTAATTAATGCATCATGAGAGAAAACAAGAGGTGAAAAATGACATTTTGTACCTGCCTAAATTTCTTTAACTACAGTAGGAAGATTCAAAAAACCTTGAAGTTACTCTGAAATTTGCTATCTCCATGCATTCCGAGTGTAGATGACTGATGTATTTCTCCCAAACACAAGATTAAAACTAAACTGTTGTTCCTTATCAGAGCAAATAATACCTGGCACTGTTCATAGGCATTTCCAATATTAACCCACCTGTAAACCAAAGAAAACATTTTCTCATAGCTCAGGAATCACAGTGCCATGGCAGCTCATTTCTAAAACACAGGAATGTTGCTTGTGAAACATAACCTGGTCTGAGCACATGGAGGTTTTCAATGATTAGCTATTGTTTTATCAGCTCCATGACAGAAAAGGATGAATTTTCACCAGAATGTTAATGATATCTAAGTGGCAATGCTTCCTCACCACCAGAATAAATATTAGTAGTGAATATGTTTTCCTAAGTATCCTTATACACTTTTTTCCTACTAAAATGTGGAAAAAGCATTCAAAAGTCTGTGCCACAAATCAAAACACCCACTTCTAAGTCAGCAACAATCCACCTGCCAAAACACTAGTCCCCGCTGCACATTAGGTTCCCCTTGTCAAACTTGGGCTCTCTCAGGCCTGCACATAACAGCAGTCAACTACAAATTTCTATCTCCTCCTTTTCATGTTACTTTTGAAGATTTCTCCCCGAAGTGCATTGTTTTACATGCCTCAGTTTGAAGTATGTGACTCCCTTCCAGCAGCATTTTAGTAGACACATGAATTCAATCACATAATTAAGCCTATTGATTTTGGTGAGGCTATTTGTACACACGAAGCCAGGCTTAAGCACCACAGTGAATGATGGCCTTTCTATATAATTTCATATACTGCCTAGAATCATCTAGCTATCTTAATATCAAGAAATGTGTGTGCAATCAGTCAGCTTGAGCTGTTGCAGCATAGTTGTGCCAATTTTTTGTGGTATTAGCTAAACATTGATACTGTGGTGCCATGGGGTACCTATCCCAGGGATCTGAATCCTGCTCATCCTCCCCTCCTGGAGGCTATTGCAGGTGTCTCCTGATTGCTACACTCTCAAAGGGAATTCAGGAAGTCTGTTCCTCTACATCAATGTTCAGCATCACTGCAGTAACTGTACATTCACTGGTGGATTGTCTGTTGTGCTGTATTTCTGGACTGTTTCTGTGTATAATGATCGTTTCCATATATAATGATCATCCACCTTTCATCTTCTCTCACCCCAAGCCCTGTATGTCCTTTACCACTCCAGCACTGTTCAGTCTGTAACACAAAATGGGCTCAGGTACAGATTAGTTAGGTGAGCTTCATTTAGTACACAGCTTCCCTACAGAAGCCCTTGGACTGCAATATTACATGTCATAAATGAAAGCCTTCATCTCCCTGCTCTCTTACATCACTCTCCAAAATCAAAATGCTCTTCCTTAACTCCAGGTTCTTCTCAGACATGATGATTTTGTACAAGGGCACTGCTCTTGTTAGTTGAAATCACTGCTGTACCTCTCTAGATTGATTTAGTTCGATGGTCTCAGCCAGTGGTTTTGTACTACATATCAAAAGATTTGTCTCTCTCAAATATCCCAACAGAGTCAGATAAGACACACTTGGCCCATTTTAGTACAAAATGCAAAACATTCTTAGAGCAAAACGTGCAAAACTCCCACAACTATTAAGGTTAATAATTAAAAGGCCTTCCCCTAGGGTTAACCAAGTCAAGTTAGTTATTCATCTCACTTAAAAGTGCACATACTAGGACAAAAAAAAAAAAAAAAAGACTTTTTATTTCGCATTTCATCCATGCATAGCTGTGTATTATAACCACATGCAGAAGTGCACTATGCTTCCAGAGAAGTAAAGTATACTTTGGCATTTGTGACAGAGTGCAGCAAGCCACATACCTTGAAGCCATCCAAGCCTCTCAGATTGCTACAGAAGACATACCTGCATATCTCAAACTGCCCTGGTGACTGCACCAGTTTAAACACTATGGCATTCACAGAGAGTATATGCAAGCTGTACATATAACAATACATTTAGAAAGTTACTTGCAATTCATTCCTCCTGTGTATACCTTTATACTTTATACCTGTGCTGGTAGTCCCAGCCAGTTACTTCTCCAAACAATTCTTGAAAAGCAAATTTGCTTTCATCCAAATATTGCTCATAGCTTTGCAGAAAGACTAAACCATAGGAGAAGGTAAGAAGGAGGGAAAACATTTCCAGGGGGCAAAAAGAAATTAGGTGCTTGATTCCAATTGTAAATAAATCTAAGCTGACTGCCTAATTACATTGGTTTCCAAGAATCTTTAATGTATTCACCTGTACCAACTAAATCCATAAAGACAATAACTTAAACAGACTCCAACTTAGCATTTTAGACAGTATACCCATCTCTTTTGCTGACAAAAAATTTAGAAAAAAAAAAATCAACAACCAAAAAACAATGCTCATGTGGTCAATCTTACAAAAGATGACCACTTGATACCAGCCAACCGTAACATGTAGCTTCAGGGGAGAGACTAGTCACTGCCTTCATTAGGCAATAAACAGTGTTTTCATGACAAAACTAACTCTGCCCCCATGCCCCCATCTATAGGAATCAAACAACAAGAGAAAAGCAGCAGCTCCAGCTACAAAAAAAATACCAGTGTGCAAAAGCAAATCCAAGACAAAAAATATGTGAGTCTGGAAGAATAATCAAAGATGATATCAGGACAAATAATTAATAAGTGATTTTTAAACTATTAGGACAAAGAAAGGCCACATTCGCCAAGAATACCTTATGGCTTCAATCAGCAGATGTAACATGTAATTATGGTAAGATAAGCCTTCAGCAAATTTCCACAGAGCAACCTTATAAATAAACTAGAAAATTGTGTTTTGGACTAAGTGTCTAGAATGGGAATATACAACAGTTTGAAATGTAAATTAAGAAAAAAAGAGCCTTTAGTGTGTTTCACAAAACAAAATAGACTTGCAGGCTGAATTAAGGTCATCAAACCCAATTCCATGGTCAAAGCAGGGCCTGTGAGATCAGGTTACTCACATCCTTACCAAGTTCTAATATCTTCAACAACACAAATCCCACCCTCCTGTGCAATGTTGCAGTAAGTGACCGCCCTTAGGGTGATCATGTTCTAAATAAAATCCACTCAGGACTGTGCCCACTACCCCTATCCTGTTATCAGCTGACTGCTTTTTTTTTTAAAAAAAAAAAAAAAAACAAAACAAAAAACCAAAAAAAAACCCAACAACGGCATCCATCAGGCAGCCCTGCTATCTTCAGCCACTGGAGATTGTGCTGAGGGCAACACCAACTGTTCTGGAAAAACACCACTAAAAATAACTATTTGAGTTTGGAAATCAATACTATCTTATGGCTTCACTATTTTCCAGATGATTCTAAATTGACATAGAACTTCCTGGAATCTCAGGCTTTCCTCTTTGTAGTCCATTCATGCAGCAAAATAGCAAGCATTCCTACACAATTAGTCTTGCTAGCAACTGCATTTAGACATATTTTTGTTTAGAGCAATACAAAACATTTGCCCAGAAATAGTAACATTTTGAAAATTAGCACATTAGCAAATTGAGACTTACATATTTATTAGGCAAACTGAAGAATGTGCTTCCTGGTATTGCCAAAGAGCATTCATTACACTAAGATCTCTGGATCAAATCTTTATCTGTTACATGTGCAAAGTCATTTACTGTAACATGTCTGTGTGAAAATGTCCAAGAGTAAAATGGATTCCTACAGGTCCACTGAAGCTCTTGGCCATTTGCAATCACTAACCTGACAAAACACTATTACAGACTTGTTTTAGGAATGTAATTCAGTCATTTCAGTACTTCCTGTCTTTGCCTCTGTGGGCTAGTAAACTTGACTTCAACAGTTTGGTTACATTAACCTAGCTTTCCTTCCCATTACTGTGATGTTTTTCTTTCTTCTGAGTACTATGAGTCATTTCCTTAAATCTTTGCTGGTTTGGCTGCAGCCTTTAGGATAGTAGGAACTGCCAATGCTCCTCTTCCACTTCTGGTTTTAATTCCACTGTGTGCTGGAACCACTTCTCTGCTACAGTGGAATTATCTAAGGTATTTTTGTTGAAATAATTAGATTTTCACCTGATGCAAATCATTCAAGTTCAGTTGTCAGCATATTCTTTGAAGCCATGCAAGTTTACAGTTGCTGATGGCCTGAGCCCCGTGTTCCATTACCATTCTGATAAAGCCCCTGTAGATGACAGGCTGTTCCTCCTGTTCAGAAACATGGCTATCCCACTCCATTCTTTCATCCTTCCACTTGAACTGAGGGAACAAATGAAAAGAAGTCTTGATGCCTGGTTATATAAAGTCCTCTATGTATTCCTAAGACTTGGGCAGAGAAAAACACCAAAAAAAAAAAAGGAACAAGAATATCATTACATGACGTATTTGTTCTCCTGAAAGTGAACAATTTCTTCTGTTCATCTATTATTTCACTACAGGATCACACACAGAACTCCAGCCAATTCTTAAAAAATATATCCAGATGGAGAACACAGGTTTACTGAGAGATAAAGCTCAAGATGATAGGTCCAGAAAAGACCAGGTAAAGGTGGTTTGTATCATCTCCGAACCACTTGGGCTCAAGACTCTTACCACTACTAAAATGATGCTTGTTGATAGAGGACTTCAAAAGACTTCATAATAGTATAAGATACCAAATGACATTCTACAGTAAGTATCTGCTTCACTGAAGTGTAACAAAAGAGGAAAAGAATAACTGCTGAAATTACGTCTGTATAAGACCAATATACTGATAAATTGGGCACTCTGGTCTCTAGGAACCTTCCCACTGGCACCAAGGGGAATGGTGCACATTTCCATTATCACAGGACCCAGCTGTGGTTACAAAGCCAGGGTGATCCTTCTCCTCCTCTCCCATTTACTCATGGCTGGGTTTGTCTCAGGCAGAAACACATTGCAAAAACTAAGACTACTCTCTTCCCAGCCAGGGCCCATGTTTAATATGCACATTAAAGTGAACTAGTTTTACCAAAAATTTAATCACAAAATAGCTTCTTGCCCTTGGTAGACACATCACTCCAAAAAGTAAGAAATCTTCCCCTCTCTCACTCCTAAATTGGATATTGAAATTATCAAATTACACAGCATTTCATCAAGTATGGGATCTGAAAGGAAACATGGCTGTTCTCCCATATACTTACAATGTAATTTGTACAGCTTAGCTACTGCTTTACACATAACTATATCTGACACTCAGAGATGCATTATGCTGGATTTAAGCTAACAGCTAGACAAATGGGGAATAAAAAGTATTGAGGAATGTGGTCTCCTAAATACTCTGCCTGCTCTGAATTACTACAGCAAAACCAAGTTTCTGTAGTGCAGAAACAAATCATGCAAGAGAAAGATTATTTCCACTACCACCTTCCTTGGGCTTATGATGAGACAGCCCCCATGCCTCTCACTGAGCACCTGCATGTCTTCTCACAGGGAGAGGACAAGACTCATCCTCTCACAGCCAGTTCTGTGTTAAAGTTCATGGACCTTTTATCTTCCTTCCTTTACCAGAGGTCATATGTTTATTGTGTCTTTGAAAACAGCACAGAAAGTTCTTCAGATATCGTGCGGAACCAAAAACATCTAAGTTACTAAAAGTGTTAGGAGGAAAATGGAATAAAAACTAAGATGAGATCTCCTCAAGAGTAATTTTTTTTCCTGTGTACTTCTATGGCACAAAGAAATATCAGATCTGCCCAACTCAATACATTCTCTTGGATAAAACCAATTCTTAAATTTCTAAAGGAAAAGAATGTCATTTTTTAAATGACTTCTCATTCCCTATATTTTGTTCAGTTACTTATAACTACTTAAAATAGACATCAGTGTTACTTTAGCAATAAATTATTGAAAGTTATGAAATAGCAGCATTTGACACTAGAGGAATAAGTGACTACACAAAGCAAAAGGTATTGGAGAAACAGTTGTCTGGCATTCAGATTGCAGCTCACAAGGTTCTTTTTTCTGATACTGTGTCCCTATCGTTTTGTGTTCCGTAAAGCCTGACCTAAAATTCGGTATAGCCCCACTAACATCACCCCTAACCTTTCAGTCACAATTAGACAGTGTAAGTCTGTGGTACTACCCACTTGGAGCTGGGCTCCTTTCCAGAAATAGAGGACAGTCAGCTAATAAAGGGAATTTCTATAACAAGAGGGAAGTTTCTACCAGGTAGTAGCAAGGGCAGGACAAGCCAGGAATGTAGGACAACAGCACATCACCCATCCTGAGGTAACTCCACCCTCTCTCAATAGAGCAGGAAGATGCTGATAACAAAGATGACCCACTGTGCTCCCTTCCAACCTTACCCATTCTGTGATTCTGCAACCCCACCAAAAGCCTTACACATACGTCAACGCCGAACCATTAAGAACCATCCAGGGAGCCCATGAAGTAACAACAAGAAGCAGGACAGGAACAAAAACCACCCATCTTCAACACACCCCCAACATCCAACCAAGGCAGGGACAGAACAGAAGACTGAACCTCAGGGCAGCTCAAACCAGGAGTGATTGCTCAGGGCCAGGCTTAAATAGGGCTCCTGGGCCCAGGGGTGGGGTCTGTAAGTGGGGCCCCAGGTGGGGCTGATCAGTGAAATTAAAGCCTATTAGCACCCAGAGCCCTGGCAGTGCAGGAGAGGTTACTGAGGGATGAGAGATGAGTAGATGTAGGAAATAAAAACAAGTGTGTTTTAATTGCTAAATATACACAGGTGCTTTCTACAGCATAGTGACTCTCAAGGTGAAAACAATTTTATGGTAATGAAATCAAGTGTTAGACTTGTACGAAACAAAGCAAAACAAGAAGTCCTCCAATCCCACTTTTCTGTTTAATTTCTGATAGGTACCCATTGGTTGATCTCAGCAGCTGATAGGCTTCACTACTGAAGTGGAAATGCATTAATTACACCAGCCATTTCATGCAATATGAAAGCTTTGAGTGACTGAAGGTACCTGTGCAGTGTAAAGGAGATTTTTTTCTTAGTTGAGACACTACTATAATAATTTAGTAAATCTTATCCACTAAGACAAATGGAAGAACAGATTTTTTAAATTAATCATTGTTGAATGCAGCATTTTAGCTATGCAGGATGCTAAGAATATACACTACATGTACCAATAATAGCAAATTAAAAAAAAAAAATTAGAATATTTCTAATGAAGAAGGTTGATCCATTTAAAACCTGACTCCAAAAAGCACTTTTACCTATCTGTAATTTTATTTCCATTAGTTTAGGAATATAGAGGAAAACTCCTTAAGTGTATATTTGATTTAAATTGAAATACTAACTCACCTCAGCTCTAAACTTACATCAGAATTTATTTCAGATACACTGTCCTTCAATAAAGACACTTTTTCCTGTTTGCCACTTTATATTTATTTGAATGAAATGGAAAGAATGAGAAATACCTCAAAATTATCTGTGAAGATTAGAGTGGGGAGAGGGACATTTCAGAACAGGAATAATTTTTTTTTAATCCAGGGCAGTTTTTTTCCAGTGGCTTCTAAAGAAGAGAAAGCCTTTCTTGCTCTTTAGTAAGGAAGGAACATGGTTATCAATTTTATGATTTAGTATTTAGGTTACAAAGCAACTTTTCCTAATTGACAGACACGTGGTGCAGTTCCTTTGACAGCAATGTAGGACATTACCTGACATGACAAAGATATTGCCAGTGTAGGATTATTGTTTTCAGTCTTTCAGGTTCTTTATAGTGCCATCTTCAATTCTAATTCATGCTATTATTTATTAATTGCTCCTCTTACAAATCAGGCAATATCAATTTTTTTATAATTGGTAATATTTAAATCTCTCTTTATAGCTGTTTTCTAATTAGGTTTAGAATGTGAATCTATCACTTTGCTTCTGAGAGCCAAAAGAGACAGGCTGTACTCTTGCCAGAAAATGCCAGTGCAACTTCCAAGAGTGAAAATTCCTGGACTTCTGAGCCTTGTACATTTGTTTCTAATTCTCCTAACATTTCAGCAAAGACAAGGTTCACATAGTCCAACTGTTGAAAAGTCTCCCAGAGATTAAGATGTTTAAAACTGCATGGCTATAATAAATAAGAGTGTATATATAAGGTTACACAGCGCATTGAATGTTACCAAATGTTAACACCTTGTGTGTGATCAGCCAGACTTTTAAGCAGAGATCCAATGGTTTTCTGTCAGGTTCACCAAGGCTGTATTTGTTTCCCTGCTCATTCTCAAAACCATTAATGACTTCCTTTAGAATTCTTTGGTGATCGGTGAGGTACCAGAAAACTGAAAAAGGTCAAATATAGTGACAAGTCTGTAAAAATGGCAGGAGAGGAACAATAAATTGTAGCCTAGTCCATTTAACTTCATCTCCTGAGGGAAAAAAAAAGTAACACACACACTGGGACAGGTGACTGGAATGGATAATCTAATAACAAGATCTATGCACAGCCAGTATAGATATGACAAGAATAAATCCTATCAGACTAATGTGCTACTATAGCAGACCAGGAATGGCTGCAGACAGGGAAGTAGCAGCAGAGGCCGTACTTCAGGACTCCAGCAACCCTATTTCGTGTAACATTCCCATAAAATATAGCAGAAATTGTCAGTCCATGACGTAATAAAGGTGAATAAGCATCTCCACACAGGGCTGTTATGACTATTTCACTGTGAAAATGGAAGGATGTATAAAAATAGACAGATATTCTATTCTGGGCCCATATCTGTTCCGTGTTTCATTGATGATTGGAACTCTACGGAAAGAGTTTGTTGGAGACCAACAAGAAACAAGAGCTCTGAGAATGAGCTGAAAGACTGAGGAGCAACTAGAGTAAGGAACAGAACACTTAAGAGTTGATCAATGCATGATAAAAGTACACACAAGCATAAAAGTTTGACAGAAAGAAGAAATAATCTGTTCACTGTGTCCATGGTGGACAGGACAAGAACTAATGGTGTTAAGTTGCAGGAAGAATAATTCAAGTTACTTATTAAAGGGAAAAAGTATTTCTGATGGTAAGTGAAGCACAGGAATTTCCTGGAGAGGTCATGGAGACCTCGTAATTAGACATTGTAAAGGAGTGGATAAACAAATATCTACGAGGAATGAACTCATCCCAGTTAGGAGATGAACTAGATGAACTTATTGTGATCTCTTTCAGTCTTTTTTTATGGCTCCATGAGTCAGTATAGCTAAAAAGATGTTTAAGAATCTCTCTGCTCTTATGGTTAGGAAAAGAAATAATCTTGGGAATTTCTAAGGGTGGAAAAGTTTTTATAACAGCTATGGAGGATGTTTTATTTATTTGCTGCTGGGCCTTAAGTGCACAGTACTTTAGTACACAGTAGGCCACATTATATTATTCTGAGAAATTTAAGTTAATGGGACTCACTTGGGGAATATGGCATAACATCATGAAAGACAAAATATTATGGGCTCTTTCTTCTGCAAAGTAGGTGAATGCAATAAAGCCTTTCAAAACACCACCAGCATTAATTTTCACCAGCATTAGACCTCTCCCAAATAACAAAAACTAAATTTAGCACTTTGCCTAGAAAAGCATTTCTGGATACAACAGATGATTAAATACTCCATGTGCCACCTTCTCTTTCCTCATCCTCACCTTGCAGCTTTCTGAACTTGCCTTTTTGTACATGGCTCCCACCTCAGAAAACTACAAAGAAGAGCACTTTGCTCATAATGGTGCTGAGAAGTGGCTAAATTCGAGATCAAGAATAATACATAAAAGCGAGCTCTGGAATTCAGACCGTGCTGTGTTAATGATAAATTACATGGCACTACCATTCCATTTATAGGTAAATTCTGCCTCTTGGGCCCAGGGAGTGCAGATACATCCAGCCATCAGCTCCAGGTGTTGGCAGCAGCCCTAAGGCAGCCCCAGAGACATCTGATGGTGCTCTCTGGGTGGTGACTGTCACTTCTTGTCCCCAGGTCTGAGGGCAGACCCACATCCTTCACAGGAGAGCCCTGTACTGCTCTCAATCTGGGGGCTTTGTGCAGTTCCAAAGAGACATGACTCCTTACAGTAGATCAACCAACTAATGGATCTCCTTTAGCCTGACAGTATTTTTTTCATCCCAATGAATATGATACAATAGACTCTGCAGATAGGCTGAGTAAGAAAATAAAATGCTCTCCTATTCAGTTATGCTTTTTCTGAGATTTGCAGATATTATGTGTGTGTGAGGTGAGGAAAAGGGACAGGATGAAAAAAAGAGAGAGAGAACACAGGAAAATAGACCTGGTGCACCAAAATGAGAAAGATCCTGTTATTCTTTTCTTTGATCAAACTATTGGTCACAGAAAAACAACCAGTGTAAATTATATATGCCAAAGTCAACTTCAGCTGCTGTTCTTTGTAGCCATTTGATCTTGCATCTGCCAACTTTTACCCATTTCCCCAATTTTATCCACATTTAATATTATATAGCCATTAAAAATGTGGTTTTCTACTTGGTTCAAGTTTTCTGAGTAACATTGTATTATTTCCTGCAACATACTAGATAAATAAAATGTCATTTATGCAACAGAAGTAATATTCTACTGAATATATACTATCAATAATAACACACCTAATCACCAAAACTTTTTAAACCATTTATATGGATTTAAATAAGACATCAAAGAGTTTACTTCTTGTTGTTAGGCTAAAACCACACCATGAAAGGGTCATTTTCAATGAATAAAAACAAAACTGTGGGCATTGTTATTTTTTTAAGAGGTCTTTGATTTATTATATTGTTCATATGGCTGCTGAAAAAAATGGCTGCTGAGTTCAACCATAGCTAATTGATGAGAAAAAAGGTTTCTGTGGCAATATTACAGGAACTGATAAAACGCAAGGAAAGAGACCTCCTGGACCTCCTACACTGAGAATCTCTCACTAGTTTATGAGTGGAAAATACATAAATAATTGTTTTGCTCAGAGGTGCTAAGCATCTGTAGCTGTCATGGACTGTAATTGGTGCTGTCAACACTCATAACTTCCAAACATTTGGATTGTGCAACTCATGGTGCTGGCATCTAGAAGACAGACAACTCCAGCTGGTGCTGATCTGGGGTGAGGCAGCACACTTCACTGGATTTCAGGTTGTTTTGATAATGGACAATGTTCACTTTCCCATTCACAGAAAAAAAAAAAAAAAAGGTGGTTGATATTTGTAAACTTTGGAACTGGGAAGGACTTTCACTCTTTCCTGGACTGCCCTACACACCTAAAGTGACATGTCACAATAAGCATACTGCTGAGAGAAAGGAAGATTGCACTGTTTTCATTACCTATATCCATATTTTGTTCCAGTGGTTTTGACCTCAGATATTTTATTTCCCATGGTCATGAAAAGTATCAGAGGATCTTGTGAACAGTATGCTGCCTGCAAACTGCTGGCTACCATCCACAAAGGCCTTGAGACCACAAAGAGAATTAAATACTACAATTAAATTCTAGATGTCTCCACTGAGGAAGCCTCTCTGAGTGCACGCAATGTTCAGCAGAAATGGAACCGTGGGCGTTGTGGAATTCATACTGTCATGGAACTAAGTGGGAAATACATGAAGACTCCATAAGCCAAACTCCGAACCTGTGTCAAAATGACTGCATGTTGAAACGGGACATGACACAGCTCCCATCTACCTGGAGTATCAGCATATCCCCTGATGGATTTTAACACGGTCCTTCAAGGTGGTGATAAATGTGAGGTGAGTTCACTATCACACCAGCTTTAATTTCTGTCTTGCTTTCCAGAGTATGTATAGCAACGTGGTTTGGCCATCATAACTGCATGGATGCCCAAGTTCTGGAGAAGACAGACAACAGGCATCTGTAGTACTGCAAGTGAGGTGTGATGCTTTCAGGGTGGGATACCTTGTTGGGGTTCCAGGATCATCTTCTAGCAGACTGCTTTTCCACTGGAAAACAGCCATCAAAACAGAAAGCTTTTGTGGGAGCGTGTGACTGGCAGGGTGACTTCTTTTGTCTGAAAGGATTTCTCAGATTAAGGAGAAACAAGCTGGCTGGCACCAGATAGACCCAAAGAGATGTGAACTCTTCACTCTCGTCTCCCTGCTTCGGGCAGTCACCCTCGGGCAGCGATCGCTCTCCCGGGCAGTGTCCGGGTGCCGGAACAGTGGAACAGCACTGCGGTTACCAGGCCGGTGCGGCAGCTGGTGCTAATGTTTCCTCTACACTAGTGCGCGTTTCTGGGCTTAATCTGTTTGCAAAGTGCTATGAACTGTGCCGGTGTAAAATCCAGACCTGGGCTTCTGGGTGCGGACTAATGTAGTTAGTCCGCTGGAAGGTGAGGGATGCCTAACCCAGCCTTTTGCGGTGCAGCACAAGGCACTTGGCCGTCATGAGGCTTCGAGCAGTGACCCGAGAGCCAGGTCCCTCCCCGTCGGGACGGGATGTGCGAGCAGCAGCGACTACAGCGTCTCCGGGACCTGCGGCAAAGCTCGGGCTCGCTCGTCCTCGCTCGTCCTCGCTGCCCACACCGTGGGTCGGCTTTGGGTTCGGTGTTACTCGGCACCGCCACCCGCCCGTCCTCCGCACGATCGCTTCTGACCCTCGCTCGGGCGAGGGCTGGGAGCGGGGCTGGCTGCGGGGACCGCCAGCAGCCGCGACCCCGGCCCGGCCACCCCCGGGAGGGGGCGGTGCCGCTGGGGGCGGTGGCATCTCCCCTCCCCTCCCCTCCCTGCCCCTCCCTTCCCCCGTCCCTCCCCGCCCTCCTCCGGGGCCGCGGCGCTGCCCCCTCCTCCCGGGGATATCCCCGGCCCCTCCCCGGCGGGCGGTGGCCCAATGGAGGTGGGGATGCTGTGCGGGCTGCGGGCGGGCTGGGGGCGCCGCCGAGCCGCGGACGCCGCCGGCCCGGGGCCGCGCACACTCGGCGGGGAGCCGGGGGCAGGGGCGGGCGGCGCCGGGGCTCGGGCGGGCGGCGGCGGCTGGGATGAGCCGGCGGCGCGGCTGTGGGGGCAGATAGCGACCCGCGGGGACGTGGCCGAGTGGGGCTCGGAGCGGCGGCGGCCGCCCGGCAGCGCCATGGCCGCGCAGCGCGACCCGCTGAGCGGGTACCTGCAGCAGCCGCTCTCCGACCCGGGCTCCAACAGCGAGCGCAGCGCCGACTCGCCCGCGCCCGGCTCCGAGGAGGACTCGGCCGGCCCGCCGCGGGCCCTGCACAGCCCCGAGTGGGGCGAGGAGCGATTCCGGGTGGACAGGAAGAAACTGGAGGCCATGCTCCAAGGTGAGGCGGGGAGCGGTGGCGGCGGTGCCCCGGGGGAGTCCGGGAGGGATACGAGGGGGCCCCGCACCCTCCGTGCCGTGTCCTGCCTCCCCCATCCCCGCCGGGCCGGGTCCGCCTCCTGTCACCCCTCCGGGCGCGGGACGCGGCCCTGGCTCGGCGGGAGCCCCGCGGGCCGGTCCCGGCTCCGGGCGCTGTCGTGGCCAGGAGGAGGCGGCTCCTCGGCCCCCCATCCCCGGAGCGGAGCGGCCCCGTCCCCCCGGGTGTCCGGACGCCGCTCGGGGCCGGGCCGGGCCGGGCCGGGCCGGCGGCGCGGGTGTTGCCGCTGCCCGGCCCCGCCGGGGCTGCGGGTCGGAGGGTCCCGGTCTCTCCGAATTCCTTCTGTAAAAACGTAACATCCCACTCGGGAAGGGCGGTTCGGGCTCTCGGCTTTCGAGGAACAGCTGCGTAGCGGGAAAAGACCTGTTGGAGCCGGGTGTCCTGGCCGGAGGAGCGGGGACGGCTCCGCGGAGCTTGACAGCGGCAACCGCTGCCGCAGGACCGGCTCGGCCCTTGGCTCCGCTTTGTGGCTTTTTGTTTTTAGAAGTATTTTTTTCTTTCCTTGAGGCTGCATATTTTGTCCTAGTATGTTTTGAATTATCTGATTCTCAGTGGAAGTTACGTAGGCAACTTTTGACAAAACAGGAGTGGGCAGTTGCTGGTTTTGTTGCTAAAGAGCAGATAAATAGGTTTGAATCAGTTGCGGATGCTGCGAAGTGGGGTAATTCCCCCGGAGTGTTCCCTGCTGTCTGACCTCAGGAGCCCGTGAGAACGGAGGTGAGTTTCAGGTCTTGCAGTGTCAAATCTCAGGGTATGTTTGGATCAACAAGGAAAGGTGATGGTGATTTCAAGAAGGTGCACTTTCCTTTGGAACTGCTGTTTTGTAAATATTTAGTGTTACACTAACATGGTAACTCACGTATTTACGTATATTTCCAAAACAAATAAACCCTTGACAAATATTTCACTGGTGTGACACATGAAAGGCATTTCAGTCACTTACTGGAAGCTTTAGGTGCTCCTTCCTGAGCATCCCCTGCCAGGGCACCTGCCCTTCTCCTTCCAGCGGTGAGAGGCTGTGGGAGCCAGCTGGGGAACAGGGGCTGGTGAGTTGGGTTGGTCACTGAAGAGCTGCGGTTTGACTTGGTGACTACAATGATTGGAATTTTTTTAATTGAGATTCTCTCTCCTGGGGGCAAGTTAATCTTTAATCAGCTAATACTTTAGCACTAGTAGAAAAAAAATCTCATTATGTAATGCAATAAAGAGAAAGGAATTTGGAGAAACAGAGCAGCATCAACTATTTATAAAGATGTGCTCATCAAAAGTGTCTTAAAACCAAAACCACATGGGTATTTCTGTGTAAGAAGTGGTAGAAAAGGGTCAAAAGTTAGAGTTCTGTAAGAAGATGAAGATTACTTTAACTTTTTTTTCTAGTAGCTTAATAAATTTCCATTATCTCATCCCACACACAGTCCTTCCTTCTACTGCCTGGGGTAGTAAGCATGCAGGGGTAAACAAAGCTCCCAAGCAGAATCCAAATACTCTATAGGTTGTGTCACCCAGCAGTAGCCAGTGTCAAAATGTGAGATTTTCTTTGCTCCTTTTAAAAATTTTATCTTACCTTTATAAGAGTGTAGTAAAAAGTTTATGATTGATAGAGCACAGCAAGTAAATGCAAACAGATTGCTGTCTGCTTTTTGGAGAGAGGTTGCTGTGTGTCCAGTCTAGAACACACGTGCTTCAGGTGATGGTTGGAGGAGTTTTTGCATCAGACAGTTATCCTTGTTGTGAAGGAAAGTTTATTTTAGATTCTGTAATAAGTGTTTTTGTGTGCAAACCTAAATTGTCTGACTTATTGATAATGAAAAACTGCTTATTAGGAAACATGAGGGAAACATAGTAGTTCTTTCTGTCAGAAAACTGAACTGTTTGTTAAACATTATCACTTTCTTTCAGATTCCTCTCCGTACTTTACAAGTATTTATCTCATCTCTTGACTTCTTCTCAGATAGGTTTTCGTTACCCTTTTCTTGTAGAATACTTCAAGCTTAAAGTAGTGCTGCCAGGGAAAGAACGTCATGAAGCCTGATCTGTGAGTGATACCCAGAAATTCAGAGTCAATTAAGGTGCCAATGACAAGCCAAACTTGATTGTATTTTTTAACTTCTCCCACCCCTTGTTCTCTTTTCTTTCTTTTTTTTTTGGTGTCCATCTTTTGGGAGTTGAAACTTTGACTCACCCTCGTAGGAAAGGGACAATGGAAAGGAAGCAGTGTGCCATCTCCAGTAACTAATTTTTATTAGGGAATTTGTAGGGTTGCATTCCCTATGGTTTCTAATACCAGAGCCTTCGCTGGAAGCTCTTAAAAATGTATTGTGGAAGAGAAACATGTCTGTAGTCCAAGCGGTGATGACCAGATTTCTTATTTCCAAAAGTTAGCCAATTTTTTTGCCTTTTATTTTTTTTAAATTCAGGCTGGTGTAAATACAGCTTCTTGGGTTCATATTAGATGCTTTACCAGCTACTAGAAAGCCTGTTTACATTTGTGAAAGTTACTTTTTAAGTGATTAAAAAAAATATGATTTCTTCTAGTGACCACCACAGCTCTCTTATATTATGGAGGGGTGAGAACACATTGTCTTTAGTTCAGTTGTCTTTAAAGCCAAATTTGAAACGGCATCTGTTGAAGAAACCTATCAGGAAATGTTCTCATTCTTGCTCAGAGTGCCTTGGTTTTTTCTGCTTATCAACATCTGTTGTTTACTGTGCTAATCATGAAATGCAAAAAACTGTCGGGGAGGAAGGATATTAGGCAGCTCAATGTTGGGCTTGGTGCTTCTGTTACTTTGTGGTTGCGTTGCTGAATTTTATATGTGTTTCTGCTGTGCTTGTTTTCATCTTTCCTGCCCTTAATAGTTTGTGGATGCTTTCCTGATGGAGAAAGCTGATTTCAGGGAGACTCACCTGGGCGTAGCAGACTCCATGGCTCATGGGGGGGCTGGGACACCTTCCTGTGGGATACAGAGTACCTGGAGTAAGTGCTATAGGGAGACCCTGTGTAGCTCTCTTTCAAAGGAGAGGTGATGCAACAAGTTTGCTACAGTTGTATCTAAAGAAGAAATCAAATCTGAATGGATGTGTCAGAAAATCTTGATTCGTGGGTGCTTCTGCTACTTTTTTTTTTCCAGTTTGAAATAATTGTTTTAGTATATTTGGTGTTCTATTGGGAATATCAGGAAAGGCAAAAACTGTGGTAAAAACCTTGAAAATAAGAACGATTTTTTTTCTTGTGCCCAACTACTGTGTATGACTGTTTTATTACTTGCACAGAGATGTCTGGAATAGTGTTCCATAAGCAAATCTCAGTCTTTATAGTGGGGTGTAAGCCATCTTATGCTGCATGCCTTTATCAGAGTTTATTGGTGAACAGATCTTTTTAGAGTAACTTTTTCTTTTCTTAAGTAAAATTGAGTAAAACAGATCAGGTGGTCTTCCTAGCAGTGAGAGAAGATAGTATTTCATAGCAGTGCTATTAATTATAACTGCTCTGTACAAATTCTGGTAAATGCTCAGGTGACTTAATATTGTGGGATGAATTACTTAGTGCATGTTTAAATGCCTGTTACCATAGCAGCTGAGTATTATTATAAAAATGCAAAACACTAAACTTAGGAAAGCTGCCCAAAAAGTATAATCTAACAGCAAATGTTGCAGCAATCAGTAGGCTTAGACAAGCTGGCCATGAACACTGAAAAAAAAAACAAAACAAAACAAGGCAACACCTTTTTCGCTTGCATGGTGTGTCTTATCCTTGGTTATAAAGTGTTATGCCAGTTTTGCATTTCAAATAATTCTTTTTCTATGTCATGTTCTTGAACAGACATCGGAGGGGTTTTTTTATGTGATGTGTGTACAGCACATGCTTAAATACTTTGTGACTTTGTAATTCACTATCACACGATAGCAGTTTGGTAAAAAACCAGATCCATGCTGTTTTTTAATAAGAGCCTAAATCTAGCAGTGGTGTGGGGACCATATTATACATGGCTCTTTCATTAAAGAAAACAAACTGTGCCTGTTAAAATTCTGTTTTTCTTTCTTCTGTTTTGGATTTTTTTTATGCATCATCTTTCATTTTGAGGATTCGTTGGGGTAATATTAGGGGTCTAAACTTTATGGGTTGTGGTTTTTTGTTCTGTGTCTTTGTTGTTTGGCGATGGTTTTTTCCCATTGTGAGGTAATTCAGAGTTTACCTGACTGTTGATAAACATATGAAGAAAAGCACAGACCTGCCTGCCCAGGAAACTGGAGAGCACTCAGCCCCACAAATACCCTGTTTGCTCTTGAGCTCATTTCACAGAGCAGGTTGTGTTGCTACCAAGTGGACACCTTGGAAAACAGCAGTGGATTTAGTCCTGACTGTCATTAGTTATGAAGTAGGCCAGAATAATAGGAATCATGTCAATCTTAATTTGCACAATGTAGACTTGACTTCTATAAATAATAACAGATCACTTATTATTTTTCAGGCAGTAAAGATGAAAGCAGTGTGACTCAAATTCAGTGAGAGCAGTCAGTACAAGCAGCTCTTTGGGCTGTCTTTGTGTAGCTCTCTGTCCTGCCATTGCAGCACTGGGTGAGCACTTCCCTGTCCTTGTCCCTCAGTTTTGGTGCTCTTTGCCTGTCATGGGGAGTTAGGGAAAAAACCTCAACTAGTAATTTTCCACTAAAACAAGTCCTTTTTTTCTTAGGGGGAAGTGACATAAATACTTGGATCATTTTTTTGCACAGTTTAATCTAGGTGCAGCTTACTGTAAATCTACTGGAAATCAGTTACTGTATTTGCCTAAAGGTCACCCCTGAGGCCATTGTCCCATCTTAAGACTGTACTTGTGCAATGCCTGCTTCTGATGCCTGAGTGATAACCAGCTTTTGTTTGCTGAGCCATCAGGTGAAACTTGTATTTAAACAAGTGTATTTTCCCTACTTAATGCATAACTCTGTTGGAAAGTGCACTTCAGTACTTTTCATAGATTTCTCCGCTAGTTTGTTCCATCTACAGAGAATGATAAATCCATGTGTAACAGGCAAAGTTTGAAGAAAGTGGAAGGGGGAAGAAAAACATTTTTATTTGAATGTACTAAAGAAGACAGATATTCTAGGAAACCCAGGCCTCTGCTGAGTGTTAAAAAACAATAGTTTTATTAGAGGCTAAACCCTGGAGATATGACTTTTGAGCAAGTTAGCTGCCTAATAGGCCGTTGTAATGGTCCTGACTGTGATGGTTTCTGTGCAGGGAGGGCAAGCTCAGTGTTAAATTTATACTGGGGTTTTATGTTTAAATGGCTAAGCAGGAGTTGCTGCTATTCCTCTGGATTATTTTTGTCTGTGTGATGGTGACAGAAATTTATATAATAAAACTAAATGTACTGTTGTCCTTCAAATAATTAGTGTACCTTGCTTGCAGCTGAAGTTAAAAATACTCAGAGTGCTGTTGATTTACAGTCCTATTTACAGCTCCCATGTCCCTGTTGGATCTTCAAGGGTTTTGAACTATGTCTTGTCTTTGACCAGATTTGTACTGAAATACCTTCTCAGACTCTTTATTTTAGTAGGTCCTAACCACAGTTTCTTTTCCTAGAGGAAGAAAATGTGGGTTTTTTCTACTAAGTTGTGAGATTTCTGTTGGTGGTTTTATTATTTTTTGTTCCCTGCAATGTATCAGCATAACCTATACAGGGACATAGTTGTGGGGAAATTGGAACCTTCCTAATAGCATTTACATTTGGTCTTTAACTTACATCTAGCAGGAAAAAAAATTCCAAGTTCTTTGTCAAGCTTTCAAATCTCTAAAGTGCTGAATAGTCTATTTCTACAAAAATAAATACATTAAATGAATTTGTGTGACTTGTAGCTTAAAAATGTTCTTGCATTCCATTGTTAACAATTGTAATAATACCACTTTCTCAAGTTTCAATGTTTTTTAAGTAGTACAACGGACTATCATGGTTTGGCATGGACTGCTAAGTTAAGTATTGCTGGCTTGCACATTCCTGTTGGTTATATTGTAATCTTTACCTCTGTTGGAAAATATGTCCTATTTTGAGTACTTATTTCAGACTCTTGCCTCTTTGCCTTGTCAAACAATGAAACATGCTGGTTTTCTTTAATTTCGAACTTCTGTGTTGAAGAACCAATGCCTTTTTCCAATTTAACATCTTTACAGTAGTATCCCTTACTGTGGTGACTTTCATGAACTTTGAGCTTAAAATCTAATATGACTAGACACGAGCTGGAGTTCAGCTACAAAAATTACACACAATTAATAAGCTATCTGAAGGGATGAGCTCTTGATTTAAGGATTTCTTCTTTAAGATGCTGCCTATTAATCAGTGGTAGTTTCTAAAATAATTTTGACTTTAGCAATTCATTCTTTGAACACAGCTGCAACTTTTGTTCAGTATCTGTTTTTGTTTGATGGGGCTTTCTTTCTCTGGCTCAGACCAGTGTGACTGTATTGCATGGGGCAATGTAGCTCTTCACATTTTGGTGACTTTTATAGCTGATTGTGTAAAGATGTCTACAGTGATATCCTCTTTATTGGAATGGGAATACATAATTTTCAAATAACTTTTTCCGTGTTAAAGGCTTATTGACATTGTGAGGGAATGCTCAGGAGTGATAGTGTTATCTCTCTATCTATACAGTCTAAGTAATCTGAGTATTCAACAACTTCTTGTGTGAAAATGTAGTTTTTGGATATGGGTGGAAAAACTCTTGTCTCTGCAGGAAAAGATGTGTGTGATGGATGGGGGTTGAAAGCAAATACGTAAGAG
Organism: Chiroxiphia lanceolata; assembly: GCF_009829145.1. Taxonomy (NCBI): domain Eukaryota; kingdom Metazoa; phylum Chordata; class Aves; order Passeriformes; family Pipridae; genus Chiroxiphia; species Chiroxiphia lanceolata. Next base: position 30,033,789 of record NC_045644.1, read on the forward strand.
AACACTAGGTGTCTGAATAAATCAGATAATAATATTGCCTGGTAGCATAACTTTGCTTAGTTTTTCTGTGGCAAACCAGATTTTGTGAAGAGAGGCTGATGGGCATGTTGCAACTGGCCTGTCCTAGTTATTATCCTGCTGTGCAGCTCTCCTGTAACCAAAACCAAGGCATAGAGCTTGGGAAGGCATGGGATAGGCATGTGCCTGAAGGACCTTTACTGGGAAACCCACCTGAGTGAGTGCATCCCTGAAATCCCTGAGGGCAATGCAGGCAGCATGGGTAGCAGACAGGTGGAAGTGCAGGGCTGTGATCGCCCTGAGGCTGAGGATGTATAGTGGGATTCAGTGATTGGATACAGGCTCCTTAGGATGCACAGGCTGGGATGATGAGGAGGAGGTGTTGCCTTTTGATGTGAGACAGGCAGGCTTGCATGGAGCTCTGCTTGGAGCAGACCATCAATTGTGTGTGTCAGAGGATATAAGCAGATGGAGCCAGACTCTTCTCAGTGGTGCCTAATGACAAGACAAGAAGCAAAGTTTCATTTTATGACTTTTCCTCTTTTTTTCTGAAAGGAAACAATCCTTAAAATCTGGGGACTTGTCGATTCTGCAGTGTTCAGTGCTGAAATGAGGTCGCTCATGTCTTTTGGAGACCAAAGGAATCAAAGGATTCTTAACAAGGCTTAATATTAACTTGCTACCTGAGATCTTACTGAGGCATCAGGGATCACTTATGGCAATGGGATAAAGTAACTGGATGTTCAGTGGCCGAGCAGTGGGAGCTGGCTGTGGGCTGGGGTCGCCTCGCTGGTTCAAGGGGTGTAGTTCATGGACTCCAAGCTATGGATTACTCTGCATCCTGCTGAGCTTTGCCTTCTTGCTGATGGCATGTGAGCAAGTTGTGAAAACAGGACTTGGTAATGCAGCTTAGATTGGAGCACAGTCCTGTTATCTCTATTGCTTGGATTCTGTTGTGTAAACCACAGAAATTCTTGTTGCTTAGTACCCTTCCTGGAAGTGCCTTTCTTGCACATGTGAGTGTTAACAAAACAGGAGATAGATTGTTCCTTAGGTTTCTTTCATTTCAAGGGTGAAAGGCTTCTAAAATATCTTTATAAATGTATCACTTGTGATCAGAAAGACAGACAATAATAGATGTTGCATGTAAAAGGCATGAGATTTCCACTCACTCTGACAGCATTCCAAATGGCCAGCTGCCAGCAGCTGTGTCTCGAATTTGGCATCTTGAGATCAACAGTTTATAAATGCTGTGGAGTAAAGCTCCTTTTTTATTGCTTAGCTTGTTTGTTTGTTTTTGTTGTGGTTTTTTTTTTAATTGCCCAGGCTAACATGCCCTAGAACTTTCAAGATCAGATTTTGACCCATCCTGTTGGAGGCTCTGAGCTTTTGAGGCACACTGGGGTCACTTGAGGAGGTGGCTTTCCAGGACGCTCACACAATCTACGATCAGCTGAAGATTTTCTGAAGGCATAATTAATGCCTGATATGTGCAGTTAATTGTTTTGGCTGTTACCTTCTCTAGAGGGGCTCAGATGCAACCTGGTAGTAATGTTACTGGACTACAAGGAATATCCTCTGTTGAGCTGCTTTGAGACCTCAAATAAATTGCTTTTTTATTTTCCCTCCATCTGATTTGACTGCTGAACCTTTTCCCAAAGGCAGGGAGCTGGTCACTGTAGTTGGTGCCAGACATGAGGCAGCCTCATTCCCCGTTCCAATGCAATTCCAGGATTTACCTGGTGTGTAAAGGTTGCAATAAAAAATACTCCTTATATATAAAACTTGGTAAACTTCTATGGAGAAGCTTTTCCTCAAATATTAACTCAAGAAAATAGTGAGTCCCCCTCCTTTTTGCCTGTTGGGAACATGTGTAGATGCAAGTAAGGAATGAGCCATCCATTTTCCATTTACTAAACTTCCCTGCAGGCCAGGCCTGGGAGGTTTGGTTCCATTTTCCACTAAAACTATGTGATATGAATCAGGTCTGTAAGAACTAGGAAAAATAAGCAGCAGTCTTTGTGCTTATGTGGTTATTGTCAGGCTTGCGTTGTGTGAATAGTGAAGAATGTTTGTTATACTGTGGCTTTTATAGGTACTTTTTTCCCCCCCATCCCATAGAAAGGTTTTTCTGATTTGTTTGTTTTCCTGTGGGCCTTCCCAACACTTTATTTAAGAAGCTGCAGAATGATGCATTTTTTAGGTCTTTCAGTCCTTCTCTAAAGCTTTTTGATTTGCAAAGATAACTTTTATTTGTAGGAATTATAATGCCACAGAATGTTTCTGCTCTAGCTGTTACAATATTACAGAGGTTTTGAAAGCAAAAAAATTGTAAATCAAAATGAGTGCTAAGGAAAGAAAAAATGAAATGTCATTCCAGGTCATTCAAGTGACATATATGCATATTCGAAATACGTACTTAAAAAGATTGAGCTGTGTATTTTATTTTCTCACTTGGTGCAAAGTATGTGTCAAAGCTTGAATGATTGTCTGTACTACTGATGAGATGACAAGCAGAACAAAACCAAAATACCATCGTGTTGCTTGTGGAGCAGGTCAGATCAGGGCTTTGTCTGATTAAACTTCAGTCTTGGAAAGGAATTATGCTATATTTCCTTGTGAGGAAAACTTGCAACACTTTTATAATGAAGCGTAGCTAAATGGTTTATGGTATAACACATCTGAAAACTGGTATTGAGCCAAGTAGATCTGGCCTGAAAGAAGCCATGTTAATAGATAATTGGAGGGAGAAGTTGGTAATACTAACAATTTATCCTGGTTTTTTGAAGTGTTGTTTTGGGCTACTGGAACATATGATATACATATGGGATTTTTTTCTTCATTTAATAAGCGTATAAGCGAGTGGTCTGTTTTATGATCTACCTGTCCTGTTGTTATCTCACACAGTCACAGAATGGGTCAGGTTGGAAGGGACCACAGCAGGTCACCTGGTCCCACCTCTCTGCTGTAGCAGGGTCATCCCAGAGCACACAGCACACTTCTGGATTGTGTCCAGAAGTTCTTGAATATCTCCAGTGAGGGAGACTCCACAGTCTCTCTGGGCAATCTCTTCCAGTGCTCAGTCACTGCACAGTAAAGAAACTCTTCCTCATGTTCAGGTGGAACTTCCTGTGCCTCATTTTCTGCCTATTGTCTCTCGTTCTATCTTGCCATGTAAGGCTTTAAAATTTTTGATTGTATTGCTAGTCTACAGTTTCATGGTGAGGTTACTAGATATTCCAAAGTTTTAAATATATTTTTACCTCTTCCTTTTTTGTTTATAAATATTTTTTAGCTCTACATGTAGGTGATACTTTTTTCTGTTTTAAGGAAACTTTGGTTTTGGCAATCTGTGTTGTCTTTCTGAATTAATGGTTTAAAACTAACCTTTAAGTCTTTTTCCCTATTGCCAATGATTTTGTACGAATGAAGGGCTTTGATTATGTCTATTTTTATTGGCTCTGTTCTGTTCAGACTATGCCTGCAATAAATTTATGGCAGTTGAATATACGAGGTTGGTAATTTAAGACTAAGCATCTTGAGAGAGGTAAAAAATGAAATCCACAATTCCAAAACAAATATTAGGTCAATTATAAGTGATGCAGTGAAACACTTTATATGTTAAAGGAAGCTTTTGTAGATTGATGCCTTCTGAAGATATTCCCTGGGACCTTTATGGTGAGATATTTGTGTTGCTTGAGGGTGTGTAAGCTGGGATTCAGTGAACTGTTTGCAGGGTAATTAAACCAGGAGCTTTGTTGTAAGGTAGTTCCTGTGCAGAGAGCTACAGAGCCATGGTGAGTGAAAGGTTAACCACTTGCTGAAAAGAAAGTAGTTAAAATAATCTGTATTTAAAATCATATCTGTGTGTGTAATACATAGATTTAAATAAAAACGTACATATGCATTCATGTGTAATTGAAATGGATACATTTGCATGCCATCCTTGCTGTGATATGGAAATACTTTGTTTCATCTTGATCTGCTTCAAAGAATATGAGGCTTGCTCTCACTTCTTCTGAATGCGTGAGTGCATCCATGGGTGAGAAGTGCTGTAGAATGGTGGAATATTAAATTACATGAGATGGCCTCTGTTTATATGCCGTTGGAGCAGTTAAAATAGCATTGATTTAAAGAGTCTGGATGTGGAATACATTTTTTTAAATACTGTTTTATGCAGTGGAAAAGAATCTTGGTATGTCTTTACTTTTTTAGTAAAACAAACATAAGTGCTGTTTTTCCTTAGTAAATTTACTTCCGGAGTGTGTGTAAAATAACGGATAAGAGAGAATATGTTTCTAATCTATTCCATGTGCAGAAACAGTGAATAAATCTGATCAAATCTTTTTAGTCCTTTTTAAGCAATTCCTTTTTGAAATGGGAACTTATCCTGCAGAATTTCTCTGTGTGGAAGACGTTACCACCATTAGAACGCAGAATATGTGGATCCTCAGTATGTGTGACATTTTTTAACGCACTAAACAACTGAACATTCAAGGATGTTTTCTGGGTTGCTTAGCAGCAGTCAGGTTTTTTTACTTTAAGTGGTCTTCGGTGACATCTTTAGATTGTTCAGAGACTTGGCAGAAATAAAAAAAGTCATTCCAGTGTTTGAAACATGGGGAACCGTTTAAACCATGGAGAAAAAAAAAAAGTACGGTTGGCTCATTGTAAAGTTTTGTTTATATTTAAACATTTACAAAGCTTTATATTCTGTGTTGTTGTAAATGTTTAGGGAAAGTGAGTGTAGAAAAATATTCTGCTGGATTTCAAGTGCAGCTTTAGGTGTTTCCCACCTGAAAGATGCAGACTTTGGCTTAAGATCAATTTAAAAGTTTTTTTTAATTGATGTACTTGCTGTTGGAAGTATATTTTCTGTATTTATGTAGAGAGCTGAGGGTTAGTGGTGTTATGAGCTGAGAATATAATAAATTAAAATATGAATATACCTTTTTCCTTATAGGACATCAATTACATCTATGCAAGAATGTGTGGCTCTCCTGTGTCACTACAGAGCTTCTGTTGGCACTTCCACTCGGGAATAGCCAGCAGAGAGTTGGAGATTAGTTTTAATAAGGTGTTAAAGAATTAGGTGCTGTCAGCTTCGTGCTGCTGCATCCCCCTGCTACCTGAGGGTGCTTTTGGTGTCTCTCTTCCCTGCTGCCTCCTTTCACATCAGTCAAAGGGGTGTTCGTCCTCCAGGTGGAGTAGTGGCTTGGTCTGGCAGGAACCACGAACGTGCCCAGGCCGGAGCCAGGCGTGGGAGAAGAGTGGCTGAGTTAAAGGAAAGATTTACACAACTGCCCGTGCAGGTTCGCCAGAGCAGGGACTCGCTGGGAGGGTGTCAAGGCCAAGTTTTTCAGACGGATAGGAAATATTTTTAAAGCGGGAAATCTCGAGACCCAAGAGGCGAAGGGAGACGTGACTAAGAGGGTTATAAGAGTCCAGTAGCTTTGGATGTGAACAGGAAGGATCTCCCTGTACGTCGCACAGCAGCCAGACGGGCTGCTCTGAGAGGAGCTGCTTCTGTGCAGCCTCTCTTCTGCTCTCTCTTTTGTTTGTGCTGTTTTATGGGAGGAGAGGAGGAGAAACCACTCACCAGCTCTGTTCTGCCTCCTTCCAGCAGTGTGATGGATCAGGATCAACTGGAGCCCACTCGGCATTTTTGCAGCTGCTCCACAGACTTGAGGCTGTGAGAGCAGGCTCGGGGCAGGCACAGGAGTTGGGAACCCACAGGGGCTGGGTAAACATTCAGATGTTTTCCTTCCTCTCCTAACCTGCCCCTCCAGATGGAATAGATCGTTGGTGAACACTTACATCTGAGTGTAGGCTTTGGTGTAGATGCTTTCCTACCTACCCAGGCTTGCCTTCTTTCCGTGTGGTGTGAGGAGGAAGGAGATGCAGTGCATGTCTCAGAAGAGCTACTGCTTTACTGGAACAGAGGCTGTGGCAAGATGGTTGAGACTCTAATGCATTTTGTTTGCTGCAATAAAGCAAACTCAGATGCCTCAGTGCATGTTGACTTCCATGTTGAAAGATGGAAACCAAAAGAACTGGTGCTCATGAGCCAGTCAGCAAGGATTTGCTTTGTTCTACTCTGAAAAGCCACAGCCATAAAATAAATTTTGCAGTCTTCTAGATAACACTAGAGGTTTTAGGAGTGTAGTTTTAAGTACAGCTAAGTATTTGCTTTGTAAGCTATTGGCATTGTGCACTTTGAGTCGTCATCTTAATGTCTTGCAAATGATTAAAAATATAAATTGGGAGACTATTACGTATTTGTAAAGTAGAACAGTTTTACCTGGTAGTGTGAAGGTAATGGTAAACTTATAGATGGAGCTTCTTATTGTGAAACACTTTAAAGTCCTTAGTATTCAGCACTTTGTTGTAATTTAACCTGTCTTACATCTTTTTAGTAATCAAAGGAGTAAGCATATGTTCTTAATAATGTAAAAGTAATTTTATATTGTACAAAGGAGTTTAACATCAGCACAAGTGAAAAGATGGTACTCCCTTCTACTTATATAAAAAAAAATAAATCTTTGTGTTCTCTTATGGTTCCCAGGTGATGTCTTCTCAAACATCCTGCTCCTGAGCTGTAAGTCTTTAGTTCAGGTTTAGAAATGCAGCATCAATTTCTGTTTTGAAGTAATTTATGAGTTAAACCTAATTGAATTTAAAGGGATAATATTCCAACATGTTTGGGAGAGAAGTAGAGATGAAGAGGCTGCTTAGGAGGAAAATTGCCTTTTTAGGCAATTCAAGTAACTTTTAATTTAATTTCTTTTTACTATGCTCAAAGGACTCTTGTTGGTGCTTCTGTAAATGCCAGGTACTGCTGCAGATGGGTCCCAGGTCTGCTCCCTTTACTCAAATACAGACTGGTTTTTGATTTTTCTGGCAGGAATTGATTAATTACTGCCAAGTAGAGATTGAAAATGGACTGAACACCCACACTGAACACCTTAGGGGCTGATGCTTGAGCTCCCTTCCTGGTGCTGTTTCTTTAGCAATGTAAGAATATATTTTCTTTTCTGGAGAAAACTCTCTGATTTATGATCAAGTGGGTTCATGCAGGCACAGTGAGAGCAGGCAAATATTTCACTGTGATAGCTTAGGTGACAGAAGCCAATTTGCTTTTTTTTCGAAAACCAATTTTTTCTTCTGACACCTTAAATCTGGTGATTATTTTTCATCAAGTTACAGAAAAGAGTTGTATCAATTCCTGCAAATTGGTTTTGCCAAGGTTGTGGGTTCGTAGTAGCCAAGCAGTCTCATGATTTCAGGGTAACAACTTACAGAGCTGAAAAGTATTTTATGGTTAAAGCCAGTTGAGTGGTAACAGGAACTCCAAATTCAACCAAAATCAAAATAGAAGAAAAAAAACATAAACAGGAAATGTTGCTGGTTTTGGCAGTCTTAATAATAATGGCTTATGAACTCTAGAAATGGAGTACATCATCCAGACTTTCACCTCTGTTAATTCTAGATGTGATTTTTTTATTATGCAGGGTTGAGATTTGTAGAGGCTTTCAGAGGCTACTGAGTTTCCTGGATTTTTATTCTGGCCATTGCAATGCCCCTCCCTCTACGTCAAGACAACTTTGGGAGCTTTGTGTCTATGGAAAAAGAATAAAATGTGAACTCACATGCTTGTCCTTACAGAACAATCTGCTAGTCTCCATACGACTGAATTAGTCCTAATTGTGTGCAATGCCTCATTGTTTTTAGTAATGTGCCAAACAAAAAGCAAACAATAGCCAAATTCTGTTTAAAGGGAACAGTTCAAGTAGTTGAAATAGCACAGGTAAAAAAACAGCATGAAGGAGGAGGCTTAAAAACATAAATTAAGTGATAAAGTCATTGTTGGCACAAGAGAAAACACAGCACTGTCAGGTTTATCTCAAGAACAGTCAGTTGAAAAAATGATTTTTCTCAGATAATGGAACTGTGTGCAGCTTGAAGACTGGAGGTGCATCTGATGGGTTGTACTCATGTTATTGCAATAAGTTGTATGCAGTTGATAGTTATACTTTTGTACTATCTTGAGCTCAGGAATAAATTGTATTGATAATAAGTATTATTTTGGAATAAAGGGAGTATGTATTTGATTTTTTTTTTGTTAGAATATCTGGATTTCAATATTAGGAGATGATGTTTTGAATCTTGGGTTTGTGTTTCTGTGAGTATGTGGACTTTTTTCAACTGTAAAAACAGACTTGGCATAAAAATCACAGTCTCTGCTAACTGAGGAACTTGGAAAATTCTTAGGGATTAATTGCAACTCTAGGAAGACCCAGTTAAATAAAGTCAATAGTAGAAGGCTTTCCTTAATACTTATCATATGTGGGTAGGGCTCTGTTTGCCATTTTTCTGGATGAGGCATAATATAGTTTATTCTAAGTGGACGCTTCCACTTCAGGGAGGATTTTTCTGAACTGAAAATGCACATTTTCTGTGGTGTGGCAGCAGAGCTGGAGTTCCCTCTGGAGGGACCCGTTCTTATCCTTTCTCAATGTATTTCTGAAATAAGGCCAACTTTAAAATTTCAAAAAGCCAGTTCTTATGAAAATACCTCCCTGTCTGGAAGTGGAAGCTTCCAGTATGATACACTGGCAGAGCCTTCTCAGAAATCTAATGTAGTTTTATTAACCCTCCTCTTCAAGGGCAGTTTTCTGCAGCCGTGAGATACTGTTTACTCTGCTTAAAGACTCCTGAAACATGAACTTTCCAAAAATTCAGCGGAGGAAATAGAGCAGCAAGTCCCCAGTTTTCCCTTTCTGCTTAGTTTTAAAGCTGATCTATTCTAACTGCATGGAGAATGCACTTTTTCTGTTGGCTGGGTTGCTCTGCACAAAGCTATAGTTCACGTGGGGGAACATCTTGAAGTCTATATTATTGTAATGGAAGAAGAATGTTAGGAATCTTTTGTGGACAATTTTTTTTTTTTTTCAGCAGAGCTTTTTGTATCCTTGGATCACAAAGAGCAAAGGCTTTTGTAACTTTTCTGGTCCTTAGTAGCAGGCATTTTCTGATTCAAGAGCTCCATGATCAATCCTCTCCTTCCTCTCTCAGGAAAATAATTGTTGGGTTGACAATTTTTGGTAATATACATAACCATAAATTTTCAGGTTTTGGCTGGTGGCACACCCCTGCTTTACTTTGTTTTTATTTTTCTCCTGGATGGCTTTGTGGCTTTATCCAGCATTACTCCAGGCTTTGCATAGTTCTTGCAAACCTGTGGGAATAGTAACCTGGCTTTTTCCATCCTGAGTTCCTGTGTGTGAATAAAAAGGCTGAAATAGAGGTCAAGGACTCAGTATATTGAGGACAACACAATTTAAGAGTTTGGTCAGTGGAAGTTTTTTTCTTAAATTATAAGAGGAAGGAACATTAGAGGTTATTTTGGGTTTATTATATATAATTTTTTTTGTTTGTTTTATATTTTTTTAACTTGCAGTTTAACTGCAGAACTTCTCAGCAGTGTAAATCTCACCCAACATGTGAAAGATGTCTCTTGTTAGGGCTTGATAAAGCCTAGAAGAAGTAATGGAGGACTTGAAAAATTTCAGGTGTTTCTGTGATTGTGATACTTGTCTGTATGAATTGCAATTTGGGGTTGAAAAATTCTGTGGCTTGAAATAATCATCAGAAAGAGAGGCTGACTTAGTGTGTTCACCTTGTACATAAATGCATACTTTTTAATGAGGTGATTTTGTTCCTGTTATTAACTGCTTATAATTTTTCTGTATTATTCCCTTAATACAGATTTTGATGGAGAATGAAAACCTAAAGCAATTTTCTTCTTAACTGGATCTGATTAGGACTAGAACAAGGCTTTGTTGCATTTTTTTTAATTTTTGTTTTTAAAATGAACTGCTAACTGGTGTTTAGGAGAAACAGTAGCCAAATGCGAGCACATGAGGAGTATTGACCAATCTATGCCCGGGGCGGTGGGGTGGTCGTGATTATTTTTCACTGAAATACAAAGCTGAGATCCCCTTGGCTGTCAAGTGGCAACAGTGCCATTATATTTTTACTCTCCAGCAAAAATAAGTGCTCGAGGCTTAGTTTATTGTTAGTTCTGCTGAACATAAAACACTTGTATAGTTCCTTTTGGTGGCTGTTGCAAACACACATATGTGGTCACTTTTTTTTTTTTAATTGATGGGCAACTTGTCTCCTTCATGGCAACCTGACCCCAGTACCTTCATATTTATGTCTGGGAACGCTGGCTTTGAGCTACTTTAGCCTGCTCTCAAGTGGACTGTATTTCCTTAAGGCGGTTTGCAGTCCAGAGACCTTTGTCTGCTTGAAACAAAACTGTTGTTGAGTTAGAAATCGCGTATTCATACAGTGGTTTTGTTTTCCCACATATCAACTTAGATATGTTTAAAATAAGTTGAAAGTAGTCTAGTCATATAACTGAATTGAAAATAGCTTATAGGAATATGCTTACTTGTGTCTTACATCATATAAATCAAATACAGCTAAGTACTTTACAGAAGCAAATGTGGTTCCATAAAAAAAAGGAGTCCTTTTTCTCCTATTACATATCTTTATGATTTCTAGCTACAATTATCCTCAAGAGTAATCTCTTCTAGTGTTCCCTGGTTATGGGTTTTGGATAATATTTTTCCTCTTGCAAGGCTCACTTGATACTTGAGTTGATGGTTTACAGTAGTTATTTCTTGGTCTATTTTAAAAGAACTTCATCAACATCGTTGCTGTTTCCTGTAGTTTGCAGTCTAACTTATCTGCTGTCATAGCAATCTAATCTTTGTCTTCTTGAATAACACTTTTTAATATTTTTTTTGTCCCAAAACTGGCTGTGGTTTTGGTTTTATTCACTATTGAGTCCTGAGAGTGACATTGGTTAGAAAATATATCTTAGAATTGACAAGTGTACTATGTCAGCTGAGCTTCAACAGATCTGGATATGTGCATTCATTATGTCAGTTAATTATGACTACTCCAAAGAACACAAATTGGTAGGTAACAGGGCAAATAGTAGACTTGATTTTTCTATTTGGTTCACTGACATTCCTTCCAGATTACTAAGATTTCCTTGTCACTTAAAAAGTGAGTGTTTTGGCAAAAGCTTTATGTAAGCAATGAAACACATGGGCAATATTTATAAAAACTGGGATATTTTGCAAGTACAACATGTTGAGAGATGTTACACAACGTTTAGCCCATAGTGCTTTTTATGAATAGGTAGTAATTTCATTATGTGTTTGGTGATACAAAAGTGGAAATTCTTTATTTGTTACCCTGTGACTTAAAATCTGCTCAGTGACTTTGTGGTGTATTGCAGGTTGACTTCGAGTATTTTTAGAGGAGTAGGGTGTTATGCTGCCCGAGTAAAGAGGCACTTACCACGGTACTTGAGGCAAATATGCATACAAAAGCAAATGTAAATATAGACTTTAGGAGCACTGTTTATGCTGGTAAGTGCCATGTTGGGATATGCTAAATGCTTGCTATGATGCTTGCTAACATTTCCTCGTTTATTACGAGATGTGCCCTGCCCTGAGCAGCAGACACTTAAAAATTGGCCATTGGAAATATTAATTCACATCTGAGATAATTTATAGATGTGCAGTATGAGGTATTAGCTTCCTACTACAGACCAGGTTTGGACTAACTTCCTTATTTGTTCTGTGTATAACTTTATTACTATGTAAATACTGAAAAAGGAGTTCATAGTTGATATAATACAGAAGAAAAAAAACTTTGACATGAACTTCTACGGAGAGGATCCAAATTGAGTGATACTGAGCAAAAAGGGTAAAAAAAAAATTAGTTCTGAAAACAGGATTACATTAAATCAGCTGCAGTAACATCTTGCTACTTGATCCTGTTTTTGTTTGCAAAACTACGATATTTCTTCAGCTAAAGCCTCCACGCAGGAACTGGAGGCAGAAATGGGCCAAACATTAGTTCCTTACTTGTTATTGTTTGTTCTTCTAGATTTTGGCAGAAATTGTACATTCTTTGTTTCAATTTTTTGCTTCCCCACAGTTGACATTTTATATCTTAAGTTTACGAGTTTCTTTCCAGTTTATTTTGCATGAACTTACTGGGTTTTGGTATTGTATCAGTTCTTCTTAGCAGGACTTCCCTGACTCTTGGAAGTGGAAAAGAGGAGCTTAATTCCAGACATAGTCAAGGCTTCTAGATAAATGAGCTGGTAACTCAGCTTTGGTTGTCTAACCACTAAACAATGCTTTCTTGTTTGCTTGTGGTCATTAATTTAGCTTAAGCATTTCCTGCACTGTATCACAAGGTTGTGTAAATGGAGTTTTGTAGAGTTTTCCTGGCTTATATATTTCTTGTAAACAACAGTTGTAGAAATAGCTTTGAGTCCATAAAAATACAAATTAGCTTGCAGGGGGCGAGATACTGGTCCTTGAGATCGTATGTGGTAGGCAGTGATTTGCTTGTGTGCAAAAAAAAAGGAAATCTTAGGACTTGAGTAACATATTTTGGGCCTGTTTGTGTGGGCAACATAACTCCAACTCTCCGCTTCCTGAGCGTTCCTTAAACGCCTCGCTCAGTTTTGTGGGGTTTGAATAAAAGGTTCAGCAGCCCACAAAGGCAGGCTTTCACATCTGGGTACACACACCCCTAAGTGATGTTTATTTAGAGTTAGTCAGATGCCCAGTAGCAGTTTCGGGATAGGTTTGAGCAGTCAAAGCGACTGCTAGAGGTTCCACCCCTCTGCGGGGTTGCTTCCTGAATACTGAAAAGTGCACATGGAGATCACTCCCTGCCGCAAGTGTAGCGGTTCAAAGGTGTTGCCCGGACCGTGCAGTCCCTCGGGAGCATTTCAGCTCCCTTAAGGCAGGACCTTGCCTCTAGGAGGTGGGAATCACAAGGAATCCAATGGTTAATACAGCTGGCTTTCTAAAGACCCATCTGTTCGGAGCCTTGGGGTGGGGGGAGCTTTGCATTTCTACACATCTCCCACGTAGCCAGAATACATAGTTTGGAAACCAAGAAAAACTAACTTGAGTGTGTTGCTGTATATGAAAACGTGGCCCAAAAATACATATGGGATTTGATGGCTGAGCTATAAAGTTGGTGATAATCTTTATTCCTACAGCATGCTCATATATTTTATTTTAGTACTGCAAAATTTACATCCCTGACTAATTTTGTTTTCCTGAGATCGGCCCAAATTTGGGAGGAGTCCCCATGTGAAGATGGCTAACAACTTAGATCAGTGCTTTAAGGTGAATGGGGCAGTTAAAACTTCTCATCCGTGTGCAGTTTTAGTGATGTGTGCTTCCAGCATGTCTGCGTTTAATTTCAGAAAGAGCTTTGGGATCTTTGAGGGACAAATCTCAATAGCATTGAGGTATTTGAATAAATATCCCTGTACATTCTGCCAGAGTTTGGTTTGGTCTTTAACCCTTAGGTGACTAACTTAAGGTCTCTTTCTGCTGACTCTGTAATAAACAGCCTGAGCTCAACTTCATAATGCCTGAGCCATCCTGCATTTTTGGGAGGTATTTGTTTCCAAGGCATTGTGGAAAGCCTGGTGGATTTATAGCACCTTCAGCTGAGCAGTTCTCAATGAATTGGTTATGAATACGTGACTTTGCTGCTTGCTTGTGTAACTTGAAATTCTGCTTTTCTATGCCACCTTACACTTGGTTTGGCAAGAATACTTAAGTTTTCTGAAATAGTACTTAGCAAACTGAGTGCAGTTTGCAACTGGTTAGTTTTTTCCACAATGGAAAAGATTTACCTTCCTGTCATTCAGCTCTTCATTTACTGTAGAGAAAATGATGTTGTAGGTTTTCTGTAGTTATTGATGAAAAATGAATTAGAAATAGGTGGTGAAAAAATGTAGTTATTGTTCAGCTGAACTTTACCAACTTCAATGATCTGATATCATTCAGTGAATTTTTCATAGAAGATTATTTAATTTGGAAAATAGATTGGTAATAAAAAGATGTGCTGCCAGTGTAAGTGCAGAATTTCTTGTGGAGCTGCATCTTTTTGTCCAGAAGACTTTCTCCTAGTGCCAGCTCAGAGCACTGTTTTTCTGGATACATGCATTGGCTATGACTCAGTCCAGTACTGTTTATATCTGTAGTGCTGACTCAGTGAAGAAGCAGGTAGGATTTCCCAAATGGAATAACTTAGCTTAGGAGATAAAATTAATGTAATTGTTTTAATTTGTTGCTGTTTAACACTCTGAAACCAGAATGCTTTTGCTTGTCTTAAGCTAGCTGTCCTCTTTCCTGCTGAACAGTCCACAACTCTAAAGTAAAAGCTAATAAATTATCCTTGACAGCTGATGCAGCCCACATCTCCTAATGTGGCATGGTTTGAGCTGGTATGGATGCTAGGCTTCTGCAATGTAAACCAGTGCAGGCTTTTATCTTATTGTAAACTGTGTCTAGAAACCCTAATTATACAACTTGACATTCTTTATTCGCTCTGAGTGCGTATGTTTTTATTTATATGCATGCACATAAATGGAATCATTTAATGCTTTGGCAGCTGTATATAGCAGTTGTGTTTTTTAATATGGGAACTGTTCATAAGAAAAAAATCATGTAGATGTTGAAAATGTGGACGTAAAACCAGCTGTGAAAATAAAACTTGTTCACCTTTAGCAGAAGGGTCTAGACTTCTGTTGTGCTTTGATCTTCTTACCTAAACAATTACTTCATTTCCTTAGCTTTTTAAAAGCAGAAAGATCTTGGTGTTGTGAGTAAACTTTAGTTTGACAAAGTAACTTATATTGCTGTGGTTTTATGCTGATACATAATTGGATTCCTTGCCTAGCTAATAATGTATGGAAAAATGGGCAACAAATTGGCACACGCTTAGCTGTGGTGATACACAGCTCTAAACTTGATGTAGGATAAGTTTATTTCCTCTGATTCCACCCTTTGGGGAGATCCATCCCACTCTCTCTTACACATCTGCTTTGCGACTTCCACAGGGATGTTGTTTACACAGAACTGTGTTTGTTCTTGACTGAAACAGATGAACTTGTTCCCTTCAAACATTATCTGTGGTGATATCTAAGAATAATCTAAACTGGGACAATTTTTTTCTGTCTTTAAAGCTATGAAAGGTAGAAATTGAGATTTGCAATGTATTTCTGTAAATTGAGTTGTGTGTTAAAATGTGATTTTTACTCTTTTCTTCCTTTTTTTTTTTAATTAGCTGAATGCTTCAGTGCCTTGCCCCAGTGTTTCTGCCTGTACTTATTAAATCTGCTAATATCTTATGCTTTTTTTTCTTGACTTTTTAAACTTTTTGTCCTTTGCTACTTGTTATGTATATATTTTGATAGCTAGAAGAACTTATTTTCATCATATTGTAGTATGATAGGTTAAAGGAAAAAAATGATGCCAAGCAGTCTGGGTGTGTGGATTTGCAAGTGTGGCCGTTTTCATATGAGGTGTTTGCAGCTGTGTAGATGTGCAGAAGCAGGAGCACAGATGCCTAGAGAAGTGTCTGCAACACGTGTCCTTTAAAAACTCTGAGGCTGTTGTTTTTTTGTTCTGATAAAAAGACTGAAATGGAAAGAAAATGGGTTTTGGACAGAAGAAGAGAACTGTTTGTGTTTTGTTATCCAAATATTCCAGTTGCATCCAGGAAGATGGAGAGTGTGGGATTGGTTGACTTTTGCAAAAGGAAGAGGCTTCTTAATTCCCAGTAATGTTTTTTGTCCCTGTTGAGTGTACTTCAGAATCTTGTTCAGCATGATGGGGCCAGATACACACAGTGTCTCATTACTCTTGGAAAAGGCCTCGTGGCTCAGTGTGTAACCTGCATTGCAACAGCCTTAAACTGGTTTCCTGTATAAAGCTTTGTCTTTGACTTAGTCTTGGCTTCTCTCCTGCAACTCCACATCTGTGAATGACTCATAATAAGCAGGGCCATCAGAAAAATATTGTGTACATTTTTATCCAAATCTGTAGGGCTTTTGTTTCTAATTTTTTTACAGCCTTGCTATGTTCTTCCTTCCCCTGTAATGGATCACACAGTATCTGTACACACATACCTGACAACAAAAGTGGTTGTGCATTGAAAGTTGAACCCTAAACAAATGGAAAGAATATCCCCAGCCATCAGCCTGCTGAGAGCAGAGCTTTTGTGGTTGGCAGGTATCCTCTGTCAGCCCCTGGGGCACTTATGAGATTATGATTTTCTTTCCTCCTGTAAACACCAAGTTCTGTTAAATGGGTGCTCTGGCCTGGGGGCAGAGTTGGATCTGTCAGGCACTGGCAACAGTTGAGGTTCTGCCTCCTGAGGCACTCTAGGGCTTTTCTTTGAGCCTTCAGAGCATCCACTGACTCAAGAAGGCAGTCCTGCTGCAGAGCTTGTTAGAAAAATGCCAAGCCAAGCTTTACATCTCTTACTTCTCCTACCCTCATGTGAATGCTCTGGCTGATTTCCAGGTGTGTGACAGCTCAGGGGGAGCTCAGTCAGCTGTCATGTCCCCTTTGGAGTGTTGACAGTGCTGGACTGAAGGGAAGGGGCAAAATGCTGGAGCCTCAGAGCTGGATCCTTGTCTCACAAAACACCTTCCTAGGGAACAACAGCCCTCAGATTTAGAGCAGGTTATGTGCATGGCAGCTCATGCACTAATAATGATGGGGGAGTCAACTGAGGTAGGCAAGGTGAAAGTGGGGCTGGGATGGCTGCACCCTCCCAGTGTTTTGATCTCTTCCCTTGCGTCAGAGAGGAAGACTACAGTAGTGGAAAACTTGGTTGCTGGCATAAATATTCATAAATTCTATTGCTGTGATGAGAAATGTTTTATAACAGCAGTGGGTCGTATGGGATATTGGTGAGGTTTTCCTCCAGCTACCAGAGCTGCCCTTCTCCAGCTGTCTCCTCCAAAACTACCACTCCTTGGATCATGGGTCAGGGGATTTGATGACATCTAAGTTCTGTTTAATGAGGGAGAGTGCTCTTGCTGACTTCATGGCTGGCTGCAGGCTGCTGCTGTCAGTTCCTCACTGCAAAGGATTTGGAACAAATTAATACAACATGAAAATTGTTTCTGGCCAGCCTATCATTTTGGCCATGGGCTTCCAAATTTCCTGGAAAATTGAAATGCAAAAAGTCATGTTTGAAGGAAGGGACACAATTAACTAAATCTGTGAATAAAGTAATACAAGCTAAACCACATCATCTTTCCTTTACACTTCTCAGTAGAGGTGATGCTTTTGGGATGTCAGTCTGACTCCGGTTTGCATCTTTCTGGAGAGCAGCTTGGCCATGGAGTATAGGAAGGCTGAAGTTATAGATGCTTTATTCTGATGTATTTTGGTAGCAAAAATGCTTTATGAACATGCAAAGCATAGACTCAATCTCTCCCCTTTTTAATACTGTATCCAATATATCTGCAATTATGTTTTTCCCAAAACTGGGGAAGGTACTGAGGTGAGCTACAGTTCATGAGTGTACTTAATAGGACTCATGCTAAAAACCATGGATCTTAACAAAGCTGTCTCATTGTAATTGTCAATATTTGCTTCACTTGTTAAAGAAAGGTGATTATAGGTAGCAGAGATGCAAATTCTTTCTGTCTTAAGAGAAAACAGTAATAGGGTGTTCAACTCAGCTGCTACAGTATTTAGTTGTGAGAAAGCTGTGTTCATCCGTTGATTAAAATGGAAGAAAAATGTTGCTTGTAATCAAAAATCCGGTGATAATATGGGAATTGTTTGGTGAAAAGTTATCAAAAGTTAGGTCTCTGTTTTTAAAAGGAAACCTTAGCCCCCATCAACTATGTTCTGTAACTTTGTATGGTATATCTAGAACTTTAATTATTTATTGTTTTAGCACCAAGATTTAAATAACTTTTAAAGTTATGATTTTGAGTTGATGAATTTTTACTGTAATGCACCAAGTGTTGTTCAGGTTTCAGAAAAATATCCAGTACTTTTTATGAACAGCAGCCCTCTAATTGGGATGCCCTGTCTTCAATTTTTTTCTTTCTTTGAATTCTCACCTCCTTTCCCACCATGTAGCAGCTGGGTACACTTTTGGCCTTGATATTCTCCTTTTACGGTACCAGTAAAGTGGTGGCTACAAACCTGAAATGGAAAATTTGTGTTAGTTTGAGGCACTTTATGTTTTCAAGAAAATATTAAGTCAAGTTGTGCTTTGCTTGGTTTTGTTTTTCATGTTAGACTTCAACTGAATTTTTATTAGTTAGGGAATTTCCAACAAACCTTCCGCTGATCCCAGAAGCAGGACCATTGATTTAATCTCTGTTGGTCATGGAAATCAAGAATTCAGAAGAACTTTTTAAAGAAAGATGTAGGGTATGATCTTGGAGATATTTTTCAACTTGAGGGATTGTATGGCTGATAAATAGTGACTTCCAAAGAGGCTCTTTTCTCACTTGTTCATGATCGAGCAACCAAATACTCTAAAGGAGAAGAGGTTCTGGTTTCAACCGAGGTTCTGACAGTGAAAGGTGAGAACGGGCTCTAGAAATGCCAGCATCAAACTGAAGAAGTTGAGAAAAACTTGGATGGAGGAACAGGAGGTTGAAAACTTTGTGTAGGAACATGGGCTGGCATATCTACTATGGGAAACAGCAGAGGTCCTCCAGTGCATCTGAAGGATGACGTGGGAGACTTCCAGGAATATTTTACCCAGTTATAGAGATGGAGTGTTTGTGGCTTTAGTAGTGAACAAGTGTCAGTCTGAGGCAGCTGACAGAGCAGTTTTAATCAGGTAACACAGTGCTGACAGCTACTCAGTATTCCTGGGTTTGTTTTCAAGAGTAGCTGGCAGGAAGCAAAGCAGTCACTTTATTATGTTTGCTAAAATACTGAATCTTGTGCTGTGCACTCGCCTGTGCTCCATGTCACATAATTGTTCTGTGGTTGAGTGGATGAGCTAAACCCATGTGTGCCTTTGAAAGGAGGGATTTCTAACAAGGAAAATGGGGCTCCCAAAGCAACCCCAGCTTCACAGCCTGCATTCAAGCTGTGACTTGTCTCTAAAAATGAATAAACAAACAGACTTTCTCTATACAGAGCCCTGGCAGACAGCTTTTTCCCTAGAGATAGATTAGCTTTGCAAAAGTAGAAAAATGTGTTAGTTATCTAAAACTTAGTTGTTATGTGTTAGATTATTGGTTCTAGATAGACTTTTATAGTTATGCAACTCTAAAAATATTGATGATGGAGTGGACAAGGCAAGTAGCCTTCTGGATAACACAATGTTTTTTTCTTTTTTCCTTTTTTTTTTTTTTTTCCCCTTATGCTATTAGTCACCGAATCTGTCAGTTTGTGCTAATACTACAAGCATATCTCTAGGAATATTTGTTCAAAATCAATGTCTTTTTGGTCTTTTTTTTTCTTGCATTCTTATTTGGTAACTTAGGCAGAGGTAGTGAAAGAAAGCCCAGTTTATTTTAAGCTTTCCCTTTTTCTCCATGTTGCTGTTCTCTTTATTCATCACAAAAGATGGATGGGTGAAACTTCATGAGTTCTGGTTGTATGATTGGTTTGAATCATTTGCCAACAATCTTAATTTTTAATATCAACAATTTAGTTTTAATACAGTATGCAGGGGAATAAGAGGCTATTGAAAAGTAAATACTCTAATAAGTGAATGTGCCTGATAATATAGTGTTCATGATTCTGTATTGTAGAGTACATGTGGCCTTCAGGGTAGGATGAAGAAAAGAGATGTGTTACCTGTGTGTGGTTACAAGAACATTCAGGTGACGTAGGCCTTGACCAAGAAAACCTCATCCAGCTAGAAAGTAGCCCAAAAAGAGGCCGGAGACACTGGACTTCCAAGGGGGTATTTCAGCAGCAGGGTAAAAGTATCCTGTGCTCAGTCTGCTTTTTTTCCCAGCACTGTTTTGTCTGCCAGAAGTTACAGCACATCTGGCCTCTCTATGGATAACTCAGCAGTTGGATATTGAGTTCCTCCTAACAGGAGATAGAGTGGAACCCACCCAAAAATGTCCAGATATTAAACAGTCTATTGTCGTTTACTAAGCATGCTGAAATTCTTCCAATTCTTCTTTGGCTGCTCTACCAAGAGCAAAAATGCTCCCTTATAAACACTGTAAGTTCATTTCATGGGTATGTTTTTGTTTGCATTGTTTGTAAATTTTTTCCCTGACTTCTAATAAGAGGTGATGCTTATTTTCACCTTCAGTCCAGGAGTCTTTTTGTCACAGAATATGTAGACATTGGATAGTTTCGGTAATATTCCAGATACCATGTATCTCCTGTCCTTCTCATTAGTGTTTGTCATCATGCTGTGTGGACAGGTATGTTTTGCCAGTTTTCTTGGTTGTTGAATGTTCTGGTAACTCCTCAAGAATCTTGGAGTTGGTCTCCCTTTGCTCAGCCCCCTTTCCTGACCCCTCCAGTTGACTCTGACCTGTCTATGGTGAACATCCTCAAAACATAAAGGTTGCTCTGTGTATGAGTTTAAGGAAGTCTTAATGTCTGATTTTCTTTCATTGTCTCTGAAAAACTTGGACATATCTATGAAGCCACATAAGACCCCGAAATATTGAGATTGCTATGTGTTATGGTTACTTAATGAAGTTTATTATAATCAGTAATAAAGTGAAAAGAATAGGTAATCTTATTGAAAAGCCAATTATTAGCCTTGAATTCTATTTGTTTGGGCCCTGTTACTTCTCTTGCCAGACTTGTTCATTTTAGCTGAGCTGTCTCTCTGACTTCTTAGTTCCTAAGCTGAAAACTAGAAGTGAGACTGGCTTTGCAGTTACAAGAAAAATGGAAAATCATTTTGTTTGGATTTCAGCAAATTCAATTTAAGGTCAGATTTTTTTTTTTCTTTAACAATGTGTGCTCTATCTTTTTATTCCTAAAGGCATATTTTCAGCAATTTGGCTTAACTCTGTGGTCGTGGGGGTAGAATTCTTTATCTTGGCTTGATATAAGCAAGCTTTCAGAGTATGTGTGGGATAGAGTCTGCCTTCGTGCACAGGAAAACATAATCTTTTTGTCAGGTGGTTTCTGGTTCAATGAAAGAAGTTTTTGGTTGTGTTTCTTTGTGTCTGATAACAGCTTGGTAACTTTGAAGAGAGAGCACAGGTTTTGGATAAGAATAACTGTCCATTTAATTTACAAATTAATACTAAATAAAAATCAACCTGGTTGCATAGCTGGTGTGTTTCCATGGCAGTTTCGGAAAAAAATCAAGCCTAATTAACATGAGGACAGTGTTGACATAAGTGTTATGAATTCTTTCTCATTCAGTGGATAGGAAAAGTAAATTGAGTATTTACTTTCAGGTATATTATTCTAGAGTTTCTTGCTAAAATTAAAATAATATCTCATTATCTGTCCTGTTAAAGGGTATTTTGATGCAAGGAACGATTTCGTTTCATTGCAGCTGAGACCTGCAAAGCAGAGCATCCTTTTTTTTGTTCTCTTTTAAAAATGTGGTCTTTCAATGCACACAGAGGAGAAAGTTTTGACACTAAATCAACATAACGAACAAATATTACATTGAGTTTTGCATAACAAGAGTTTGGAAAATAAGACACAAAGCTGATGTGTGAGATCAACAAAGTTATGATAATACACTGATTAAGTCAAATCTCTAAATGACTTTTGGGTTCAGTTCCTGTAAAATATGATCTGTATTGTAATAATTTTTTTAATTATAAAATAACATTTGAACTGAAAGTCCAAATTCATTTTCCATATGAACTTAGAAGAAATTACAATTGGGCTTTTTTATGATTTGGTGATTAAGTAGACAAATGGTGTACTTCATGGGTACCGTAACAGTTAACACCTGTTTCAACTGTTTCATATTTGTATTGGATGGAACCTCAGCAATCCAATATGTCTTGAAAAGCAAAAACCTCATATAAAATATTTCATGGTATGGAAGAAATTATAATAAACAGAGTATAGCTTAAAATATAAAATGCTTATTATGCACATTTACATAGGTTTCATCTGGATTTCTGAAACCAATGTTACAATTTTGTGTAAAAGTAATCCCAGTTTTTGTGAAGGTTGGTTAAGTAATTATTCAATACCATGAAATAAATACTGTCTCTAAGAAAACAATATTTCCTGAATTGCAGAGGTTGGCAGAAATGAATCAATTTGCCAGTCAGAAGTTGAGTACACTTGCGTTAATTAATGTTTGGTCTGTGGTTTCTCTCAAATCTGGTTTGGGGACAGGGACCACTGGCAGAAGGGTGGGGTGGTCTCCTAAGCCAGGTAACCAGGCATGGTTTTCCAGGGCTCCTGTGGGAACCTTGTCAAAGCACTGATACCTTCCTGTTTCTCATTAGGGACTCTGAGCAGTTGTCCTTGTGCACATTTGTTTGAGTTCAGGGAGTGCTTCCATTGACTTGGTAGTGCTTTTGCTGGAGAATGGGCTGTTAGAAAGTTAACTGCTCTTCTTTTTTTGCCTCGTGTTTGTGGTCCCTGGTCCTGCAGGCAGATGAGCCTGTGGTTCTGGAGAAGACTTAACAAAAAATGTGACTTCATCTGTTGCTTCTGAATTTGTGGTTGCCTGAGCACCTTCAGCTGCCAGAGCTGCCAGCTGAGGGACCCCAAAGACCTCCACCCCTCTGCCCTTCTCAGCTCAGTATAAGACCAGGGGGGCTCTTCCAGTAAATGCTGGTTTTTTCTGCCAGATACGAAGCTAGACCTGGTGGCTGCACAGGAAGCTCTACCATCACATGAAGGAGGGTAGCAAGGGCTTTGGCTTTTGGTTGATGAGAGTATTCTTGTAAAACTAAAGTTTGTCTTGTCTTCTGTGAGTAACTGCTTGGACCTGCCTCTTTAAGCATTCTCACAGTGGCTGAGGATGGTGGGGTTCTATTGACCTGCATCTCTAGGAAGAAAGCTTGAAAAACAGTTTTTAATAGTTATTTGAAGTGGAATTTGGCAAGCCATTAGATAACTGTATTTGTTGGCATAATATTTCCTGGGTTAGGGTTAGTGATGGTATAACTTAAGTAAGTACTGGGCATTAGTGTCACTTCTTAGCGTTGTTTGTTACTGGTCTGGTATTTTGAAATCACTACTTTTGAGAATCATTAATTTAATTAAAAAGTCAGAAAATGTGAAATTTTGTCTATTAAAATCTGAAAGCTTATTTCAAATTTGAGATGGGCTGTGTTTTGCCTTCCGTGGCAGCACAGGTACAGCACTGCTGCTGCCCTCAGCCTCCTACAAAAGGCTTGTTCTCTTGGGTGTTTCAGAACTAGGAAGCTTAATGCTTTTTGAAGAAAACTTGGTTTCATAATGAAATTTTAATTACTGTTAGTAAGATTACTAAAATAATCTGCCAGAGTGCATCCATCAGATGTAAATTTCAGGAGCTTCTCAATATAGTATTTCAAAGATAAAGTTTATTTTCAGAGTCGGGGTTAATACTCTCAAGATTTGTTTGGAAAGAAGTTGATCTTGGGATGTGATGACCTAGCAGACTTTTTTCCTAAACACAAATTAAAGTTTGCTTTTATCTCAGTTTATCTGATTTGAGGTAAACCTCAATGGCTTACTAAATTGCAGCTGCTTGCAGTGAGCACTGTAAATGGTTTGTGCTCTTAATGACTTCTGCATAAATTTCATAACTCTAGAATGATCCTCTTGCTCATTTCTCTGCAAAAGATGCTGGCTTTGTCCTGTTGAACAAAATCAATTATAAAAGAAGCCTCTCAATTATAAAAGAAATGGATAACTTTCCCCTTGTTTTTGGCTACTCTTACTGTTTTCAGAAGTGCTAGAACTGCCTTTGCCTATTTTGGAGAGGAAGAAAAGCTTCAAGGTAGTGTCACGTTTCACACACCTCTTGGAAGCTTTCTTAAATATGGTACTTAGTTTGGGAATAAACATAGATGAAAATGTATATAATTGTGGGTAGCATCACAATTCATAAACTATTGATGAAATTTAGAAATTCTTAACTAATTTCTCCTCAGAAAAATAGGAAGTTTTAGGAAGCAAAATGGAAGAGTAAATAGATATAGTTGGTGCAAAGAATTACAGCAAGAGAAAGGGGGGCAAAAGGAGGCAATAGCTGGAAAATAGCTAACCTAAAAGGAAACATAATATATTTCTTCACATATTTCATCTTCAAATTTTAGACATTTTTTCCTTTTATAGTGAAATATATGGCTCTAAGTGTAACTCAATTTAAGACACAGTTCTGAGCACTTCATTTCAGTGCACAATGGAGATGGCAATGACTGGATCACCTTAATATAGAAAAAGAGCCAAATGAAAAATGATCACAGTGATACCTCTTCATGCATTAAATCATGCTGCATCTTGGACATGAAGTGACAAAATGCCAACATATGGCAGCATATATGTCTCTTATGTGAAGAACTGCTTTGAGGCACAGACCTTCAACTTCACTCTTTCCAAAACCCCCAAAGAGTCTTCCCTGCCTTTTCCAAGGTATCATGAGACCTTGCAAATGGATTATCAGAAAGTATCTTATGTGTTGAAGGGTATCTTTATAGCATGATGTAACAACTAAACCCAGTGGTTATTAAATAAAGATGTTTCTAAAGTGCCATTTACTCCAACTTTGCTACTACCTGTACTGTTGTGGGGTTTTTTCCCATGAAACCAGTTGAGGATGTTTGCATTCCCTCTTCTTACTTTGTCTGTGCTTGTTGGCTTCTGTCAGTTGTACCATCAGTTGTTGTTGGGGCTAAGCTGTAAACCAGGTCACCAGGATGATTCAGATTAAAAATAAACCTACAATAAAAAGCTTGGAATTCACATTGTCAGCATTCTACTTAAATGCCCTGCAGAGCATCACTGCTATTATCTAAGCCATCTCTTGTTTGTATTCAGTTTAGAAATCATGCATTTGCAGCTGGAACAAAAATCTGTCTATTCCCAAAACTGCAACTTCAGCCTCACATCTGTCATGTTCTCATCTCCATTTTATCTCCTGTACCCTCTGATTAAAAGCATCTTGGTCCCGTTTCACTTGAAGTAGTGTGGTTCCCAAAAGCTTTTCATGGCTATTCCAGAGTTAATGGAAAACTTATAAAGCAACATGTATCCATGAAGTGGCTGCTTCAAGAAAGTTGGGTTTTTTTCTGCTAGTACTGGTAGCTTGTAAATCTGAAAAACTGAAATCTTCCCTGATTGTTTTCTCTGCTTCCAGGAAACCTTGTTCTGCTGAAACACGCACCGGTTTTCTCATACAGGCACTTCAGGGTTTTGAAGGAGGAGGGCATTATTTTCTCAGACTTGTGGAATTGAGGAGTCTGGAATTGCTCTGCAGCGAGATGACTGTGGACAGGCTTCATTTGCTGCCTCTGCTCTGGCTCCACTTGAGTTAAATAACATGAACTTCTGAACTGTACTAGATCAAACTTCCTAGTGTGTGCTTCCTCCATGGTATTTAAGTGTTGTTATTGATATTTTGAGAAGCCTGTTTCAAATGTAGTGGCACTGCTTTTCCTCTGGGGTAGGAAAAGTCATCTCATGCCTCTAGCCTGTGTCTGCTTGCTTGCATTTGTTATTAAATTGTGTTAGCTGAGTTAACATTAGCTTAAGAGTTTGGAGTTGCTTGTGTAATTTGAAGAGTGGAGAGAACTAAAGGATGTAAACTTAGCTTTGAAGCCAGTGGTGGGGTGAGCTAGAGGTTTGGTTTGTACATGAGAAACACAGCAAAATCACGATGATGATAAGCTTCAGTAGTCCAGTACTTTGTTTGGAGACATCCATTTCTCCAGGGAAAAAGAAATTATCCTCTGCACAATCAGTTTGAGCTACTGTATTTGGAATTGGTTGCTAGGTCTCAGGTTGCAACACAGATAAGCTACAACATAAACTGTGTGCAAACAGTTTTATTGGCTTAAATGCAATCATGTACATTAACTAAATTTGCAATTATGGGTTTAAATATATGTGGGAGATAATCCAGGCCCTAACCCAGGTCTTGCTCTTGAAATCACTAAATATTGCAATAGCTTCCTGTGAGCTTCCAAGCTGTGTTGTACAACAATGTTTTGTCCTGCTGTTGAGGTGTGAGCACAATATTGAGTAGCACATTACTGAGCAGCACTAAGAAGTGTTTGGGTTTTTTGGCACTTTCTCAGTCTCAATAAACCAAATGGCAGTAGCTCTATAGTTCAATATAAAAAATAGCACAATAGAGGAAAAGGGGTTTTTTTAATATGATTTTTTTGTCTTGTTTTGATTCTAGTTTTTGATCTTGATATAGCAAGTTGTGTGCCCTCCCAGCTGTCTTTTGATCCCACTGTTAGAATTGCATGGCAAAGTATGTAGTGTGACTGCATTGTTATACTTACACCATGTGTACTTTCCAACTAAAATATCTATCAGTGTGTTAGACTTCTAGTATGCAAATGCAAACATCTGCTTGGACTCAGCAAGTGACTTGCAGAAGGTTGACCTGGTTATTAGTCAGTTGTCGACAAATGTTTATTGCATGGGAAAAAAATTACCCGGAGTAGCATGTACTCATTGAGAATTTCTATATATAAGCCTGTAAACTTTCTCCTATGTATTTAGTGACCAGATCCTGCTTTTGTTTTACAGCTGCTGCAGAGGGCAAAGGGAAAAGTGGGGAAGACTTTTTTCAGAAGGTAAGATATTTTAGTTCTATGACAGCAGCTGACTAGAGGAGAAATTATACTCATTGCTCATTCATGAGATCAACTAAATAGATCAACTTAATAGACTATATTAATCAAATTTTGAAAAACGTTTGTCATTTAAAGTGTCTACTATCCACCAACCATGCATGGGATTGATGAGAAATAGGTTCTTTGGTGTATGCTACTGTCATCCATGCACAAAAACTTCTTAATAAATTAACGATGTTAACAGTTCTTTAACTGACAGTGTCAAAATATGTATCATGAAATTTTGTTCTGCTTAATAGCAGGGGGTTAATCCAGAAGATGTTGTGAGGTGGTCTTAAAGATTTTCTATCTGTGGATAAATGCTGCATCCTGTTATTGAAAAACTGACTTGCAACCTCTTGTGATATTGTTGAAAGTGTAAATATTTGGTTGAGAAATGAAAAGGCCTTTTAAGAAAGAAATGCACAATCCACAAAGTGATTCAATAAAGTTTGTGGTTAGACAGAGACACGGAAGGATTGAAAAAAGAAGTCCTGCAGCAACTAAACTACAAAGAGAAACATGGTCAAGAGTAATGACTTGGAACTTTACAAAGCAGCATGGTATTGGTTTGTTGCTGTTTGGTTGTTTGTTTTTTTTTTTTTCAAGTATAGTGTGCAAAATATTATTAACCAGTTGTTCATGAAGATCTGCATATTGTAGGCTATTAAAAACAATTACCTGTTTTATCTCTCTGTACTACAGAGAAGACTAAATTCTGATGCTTTATATTGAAGGGTATTGAAACTCCTTTTTGACTTGTAGTCCGTTAAAGTAATTTGCTGTACTTTTTGTTTTCCTTATAAGTGGTACTTCCCAAAGGTCTCTTTAGATGTGGAATACTTTATCCTTCATGCAGTTGTCAGATGCTTTGATGAAGGCTGTTGGAGAGGAGTATGTATACTGCCAAAATGTTTGTTTTAGGAAGAATTTTGTAGGAGTCTTCAGATTTACGTTGCTCTTGACTGACAATGATTGTTATTTTTCCAAATGTGGTGCTTGTGCTTAACTGTCTAATATTAGTGTGCACAGAGGAAAATGTCTTAGTAGTTTCTTTCTTAGGATTTTATTAAAATGCATGGTTTCTTGCTGAAACAAAGCTAAGCCATAGCAGTGTGTGCTTCCTTCTACACATTATTCATTTAAGCACAGTGTTTTCTCTCACTTGTATAAATCTGCTCACAATTCTTGAAGCTGTGGATAAAATATTCCCTCTGTGTGGGACTGAGTGGCTTTTATGTTTTACATGTGTAGGTAGATGCCTGGTTATTTACTGTAGTTATGATGTACCTTAGTTATGTAGTTATTAGTGTAATAGCAAAAAATACTGTTTTGAATTCAACAGGAAAACAAACTGTGCTGAACTTTAAGTATTTGAGTAAAAGAGTGGACTACTTATCCATATTGATAATACAATGACTGTCTTGGCATTAATATCTTGTCATATTTATGCATAGATATTATATAGACACAGCATGGGTGCTGCCATAGGTTCAAGCTGCTTCATTTTGACTGGCCACCTTCTTAGTCTCATCAACACGGTAGTGCAGATTTCTGAGGTTTCTAAGTACATATACACAATAGTACAACTAATAAAACCAGATGGAAACTATCTTCTTTGAGTTTTCTTTTGTTGGAAGAAATCTTTGGACAGTTGCTCATAGCTTACTCACCATCTCTGTCTGTGCAATTTCCTTTAATCAGACCTGAACTTTTTCCTTTCTCATGTGAAATGAATAAGGCAGAGTATCTGGAGGTAAAATGAAGAACCTTTTCATGTGTTTCAGATTGTGTAGTGAGGAAGAGAGTGATCTGTAGCATTAGAAACACCTTGCAAACTAAGGCAGCAAGATACTTTCAGAAACTTGATATGAATTTGGATCTATAGCAAATGCATTTTTTTTTTTAAAGCAGTTTTGAAAATAAGACTTCAGGACATTATTGGCAGGTTTTTGAGTGGAGCAGGGGAGGGGAATTCATAGAATCAGCCGGGTTGGAAGGGGCATCCGAGATCATCAAGTCCAACCCTTGATCCGCTACTGCTGCGGTTGCTAGACCATGGCACTAAGTGCAGCATTCAAGAGACATCAAGAACTTGAAGGTATAATTTGCATGAATAATGCAAAAAATATTATTATATAGTATTTTCTGATGAACTACCCTCAGTCCACTGGAGTTAACTCTTGGGTGGAAGTGGTGTGAGAAGTGAAACAAGTTTGCATGTGAATGTTGAAATGACAGGAAACGCGGCAAAGGTTTGAGAAGGTGTCAAGACGTGCAGAGCAAGAGGGAGGAGAGAGGAGGCTGGTACTGGGGGGAGTGGGACAGAGGTGGCTGCTGGCAGATGGGTCTGGAAGCGGCTGCTTGTCTTGCTCTGTGACTGGTCAGTGGAGAGAACAGTCCTCAGTT
This sequence comes from Chiroxiphia lanceolata, assembly GCF_009829145.1. Taxonomy (NCBI): domain Eukaryota; kingdom Metazoa; phylum Chordata; class Aves; order Passeriformes; family Pipridae; genus Chiroxiphia; species Chiroxiphia lanceolata. The sequence continues at coordinate 30,062,857 of NC_045644.1, forward strand.
CTTAATTAACTCCTCCTCAGTTCTTAATTAGCTCGTCCTTGGGAGGAACAGAAGTTGCTCACATGCTCTCTCAAGTCAGGCACTCAGCCTGGATTGTTAATCTATGCAGGGTATGCCCTAATGAATCTCTCAGGCTTTTAGAGGAAGTTAATACAAGGCTTTGGTGCTAAGTAGCCTTTTCCTGGTCTTTAAACATGAGAAGGCAGAATTACTTTGGATTTTCGTAATCAAGCAAACTGTCAGTGGATGTGAACTGCTCCTATCAACTTTTAACTTTCAGAGTTTAATAATAACAATTCAGATGTCAAAATACATTATTTCACTGAGCATTTTAACAGAAACAAGCACATCTAATGTAGTTGTTGGTGGAATTACAGAATAAACCCCAGTTCTTGGCTCCAAGGGCCAAATTCAGCTAACGTTTCTGCCCTGTCATGGCAGGGAAGATCAAGTGATGAAGTGCCCCTTCCTCTGCTCCTGAATGGAAGTCAAAAGTAGATTAATGTCTTTTGGTAGTGTCATTTTAAAAAAATCTGAGAACTTTATCACACTTTCCTCTAATATTTCTAAGTTTTAATTTTGCTTCAAATGTGGGAAAACCTAACATCATCCAATCCAGATTTTGCAAAAACCACTGGGGAGCTGCTAATAATTTAGCAAGAAATAAGTAAATAATGGGATAGTTTTCTCTCTAGAGCTCTTGGATCTACAGTTCAGTGACATGTAATCTTAAATAAATATGGATTGGTTTGCTGTTGTGTTACATACTATTTATGTAAAAAATCCTTATGGACCTTGCTCTCTAAATGGTTGTTCTAATTTATTCTGTGAGAGGAATATATAATATGAAGTTATTACTTGTTCTTGATCCAAAGCCCATTTTCACTTGATGGTGGATTTTTTCCATTAAGTTCCATAACATCTGGTTGACGCCTCATAGGCAAGCAATGCTTTTTCCCAGACAAAGCCAGGACGTGGTTCCAAGGAACATATAACTTATGTAGCACTATAGATAAGCATGGCACTCTTATATAAAATGTAAGAAGGTGGTGAGCCTCTGCCTTGAAGAGTTCATAATCCAAAACGGATGAGGGTTGGCCGTGTGGACAGAGAGGAATTTAATGCATCATTTTGGTTTGCTTTTAGCTCCTGCATCATCGAGGTTTTGTTTTTTTCCCTCTAAATACTTGGCAGTCTTAGTGCTGATGGTAAACTTTCATTCTGAAATTTCCCAGGACAAGAGCCCACCTCAGGCTTTCTCCTGGGACTATCAGCAGTAGGGAGGGTGATAGGTGAAGGCTGTGGGTTCTGTAGAGTCTGGGTGGAGTTCTTGGGCTGGTGTGGGACTGGATGTGCAGAAAGTGGTGACTGGAAATGATGCACACCTGGTGCTCTGCTCAAGTGCTTGACTCTGGGTCAGATTTAAGCTCTGCAGCTCAGGATAATTCGGTGCTTAGGTGTTAGTCGTGGGCCTCTGGAGTGCTCCTGAAGGGGCTCCTCAACTCTTGCTTCCCTGGCTTTCAGGAGTTCATTTGCAGAGCTTGATTTTGTGGGAAGGACAATATCCTACCAGCCAGCTGTAACCTGTGGGGTTTACCATTTCTTAGTGTTTGAGATTATTTTACCTTTCATGTATTGAGTTTCTTTTTTTAATCAATTAGAAATGGTGTTTGCATGCATTTACCCAGTTGCAGATACTTGGGGGTTTTAAGATATCTCTGGATTTAGGCAAAAGGTGTATTTAAATGCTCATGCTTCTCTTGACTGCAGACTCTATTATTCCCTGAAGAGGATGTAAACATGCTTGGAAATATGAAGTTGCAGTTGGACAAATGTTACATGTGTGTACCAAAATGTCTTCTGTTAATTATTGGGAACTCAGGAGTATAAAGAAAGATTAGGAGGTTTTTGTTTGTTTGTTTGTTTTTCTCCCTTCCTGTCCTTGCTTGTAACATGTTTAAAGTGTAGCTTCTAATTTTATTAAATAACTAGCACCTTAAGAGATACTGAAGCCGTTTTGGAAGCGCTGTGTGGTGAAACCATCCTTTAAAACCAGTTGATCTTTCAGTACAGATATTTGGAAACAGTAAAAGATTAAAAAAACCCAACCAACCAACCAAAGATTAAAAAAACCTGCAATTATTTGAAGATCTGAAAAATAGGTATGTCTAACTGCATCTTGAATCATGTTTCTGTTGAGTTCTTCTATATGCTGTAGCTACTAGTGAGTGTGCATTACCTTTTATTTGTTTAGGAAGCTCTAGGAGCTGCCTCAAACCCTGTTTGCTTATCTGAGACTGTGAAAAAACTTAGTTTGCAACATCCTGTATTTTCTCTTGTGTCTTTCAAAAATATATGTTGTGTTGATCTGGGGCAAACCTAAAACTTTTGTAGAATTCTTATATGTGAATATATTGATACAGTATTGATGTATACGTGAATACTTCTGTAAGTATAGCCAGTATATTCTGATACAAATAAATTTAGCTGAAAAAAGTTACTTTTCTGTTTGCAGTAGGTCAGGCTGAAAGTCTATCAGTCTTCCTCTTTAATCTCTGAACATGAAACATATCTAGAACTTCCAATGCAAGTGGCTTAGGGCATTTTCAGGCATTAAAAATATTAATCATTGACCTGAGACTGAGATGTCTCAAGCTAATTATTATCCATGTTCAGCAGTGAGTTCTGAAGGGTTTTCCATGTGTCTTCATCCATGACTTTTCTCAAACTGCCTATTTATAGCTACAGTTTCCCTCAGGCCATATTCCCATTTCTGATGGCAACCGCTCAGCTATCGGTTTCTTCCCGTGTTATTTATCTTGCTGGTGAGACATAATGAGTCCATGGTGATTTTATTGTCATTGTGGGTCTTGTCTCTGTTTCAACCACAGGACCAGTTTTGAACTGAGGAAACTGGTTCCATTCATTCCTCTTTTTCTGGGTAGAAATCAGTCTGTGCATTAGCGTTAAAATAACCTCCTGATGTAGAGTTTGGCTCACGGCATGTGACAAGGATATATTAAGGCCATACATTTCCAGAATTGCCTGGAAACACCCGGCTTTGCTGGGCTGGGATGGGAACACTGGCAGGCACTTCTAATTTATAGGGAGCTTCCTCTCATTTAGCTTCCTGGGAAGAGGAAATGGCTGCTGGGAGAGGGTGCCATGGATTAGAGGGCTGCAAGAATGTCAGTGGCAGTCAGCATTTGCAGGAAGTTTTGGGATTGAGAAGTTTGTCTCCCCTTTGGCAAAACCACACCCAGTGGGAAGGAGACTGTTTGGGTTGGATCACTTTCTCTACAAAGGTAAATCTAGAATGCTTACTTAACTTTTTTGCTTAGTTCAGGCAGAGCTGAGTGGTAGGAAGGCTTCATTTTTGTGGGAAGCTCATTCATCATGTCCTTGGTATAGGGACCGTTCTGTCAAGGCAGTGGAGTAATTACAAGGGGTTTTTATTTCATTTAATTTCTTGTTTCTTCTGTGCTGCCTCTGATACAATGGGCACCATCTTGAGAGTTGACCTGTAATATGAAAATGTTCTCTGATGGACCTCATCCTTGGAGTGCTCAGTGCAGGTAGAAGTCTTAAAACAACAACTGTCCTTCACAAGTTGCTTGTGAATAATTTCCCTGACCAGAAATAGTGGAGATTTTGATCCCATACTGTTATGCTGAGTGGCTCTTTATATATCACTGCTTGGAGCTTGAGTTCCAAGTGAATCGGTTTTAGTTGATAAAGTTCAATTTTATGCCACTTTATTGCTATACTTAACACTTTGTGCAAGATCTCTTGCATTGTGCAGCAACAGAGGAGTGATTTGTCACCACAGTCTCAATTGAGATGTTTAATGCTTTTCATTCTGGGAATTAAACTCTCCCTTAAAAAAAGAGGAGGGATTTCAGTCCTTGGAAATGCTTGTACTCTTTCCCTTGAGGGGAAAAAAAAAAAAAGAAAAAATAAGAAAAAGGAGATGAAGATGAGTATGAGAGTGATACAACTTAAGAATACACACTAGGTTTCTGATTTGCAGGGAGGAGACTTGCTGATCCTGCTTTTGCAGAGGAGAGTTGGATGCATCTTGATGTTTCTAACTGTGTTCTGTGGGGGCTTCATTTTTAATTAATACTTTTTTACTTTTTTTTTTTTTTTTTAGAATTTCCCCTTTTTCCTACTGTTGTGTAGAATTCATAAGTGCTGTACACACAGATACATTTATAGCTAATTTTTTGCATGCTTGAATAACCCTTTTACATTTTTTACTATACTTTAAGTCACTTATTGAAAATAAAAGTGTTACCCCTGGCCTTTGGCTAATATTTCCATTGAGGGTAAACAAAACTTTCAAGTCAAAGAAAAACTTTCAAGTCAAAGAAAGGAAGGAGTATAATGTTTCTCCCCAGGTAAGGGCATGTGATTCATAGTTTTGTTCTCACTTAACCCTATTTGCTGTATTTGTAAATAAAGTACAAAGTTCTGTAAATATTTTTGTTGCAGAAGGTTCTCTTAATGCAGTTTTGGGCAGCAACAATACTGCAATATTTGCTTTAAGAAGACCCATGTTTTAAGAATGATCCTTCTCAGTTTTTTTCAGGTGAAAGTTAAAAAGAGATGCAGTGTATGTGTGTGTGTGCATACATGCATGTGTTCTCATCCCTTCTAGGCTTAAAATCCCTTGCTGGAAAAGAAACAATATAAATTCCAAAACCATGTCCACACAGGACAATTCCCTCCTTTGGGATTTAGAGCTTTCATGTACAGCCTGGAAGTCTTGAGTTGTAAAACTGATGTATTTTACTCTGCTGCCTTTATTGCTTTTATACATAATTTATTCATCAGGTTTTTTTAAGTATTATCAGCAGATACACATTGATCAAAACTATGAATAAATACATAAATACGTTGCCTATGATGTCAACCTTGTCCTCTGATTTTAGCTTTGCTAACTCTTCATCCTACACACACTTGCCTTAGTTCTTGGTGAAGTCTTTAGGAATAGTTGTGAATGTCATGTGCAGATGGCAAATTTGAGTCAGTCTGGGCTAGGATATAGTCCTTGACAACAAACAGCCTGTTTGCTGCTTGGTAGAAGTCTCAAAGTCTGTAAATGCAGACCACAAAATTGTTGGTCATGAGAAGCTGGAGGGAAGCATGTTGGTGTTTTGCTTAGCTTGACGTGAAGCTGTGTAGCAGTGTGCAAATGGGAAACAGGCAAGTTTGCCTTCTGTTCCCTTTTTATACGTCACTCTAGATTAGCTGGAAAATTGAAAACCACTTTAATGCTTTTTTGATCAAGTTATCTTAGCATTTAGTGAAAACTTGAAATAAAAATCAATTTAGCGAAGACGGACAAGTGAGCATGTGAAGATCAATTTCCTGCAGTACTGAAACAAATGACTTGGAGTGGAAGCATGAACAAAAACATGACAGAACTGAACTTTATCCATATTCCATAGGGTAGTGTCTAAAGTAGTTTAAATATTTTTCAAGACAGGTGAAATTAGGGAAGAAAGAATGGCCAAGTGGTCATCACCTACAGATACTTTTCTAAAAATGGGTTTGGGGTTTCTGGCTGCTGGAATATAAAATAGGAAAATCATGTGCCCCTATCCTACAGGATGTATGTGCACTCCTGCCCTTGCAGTTGGGAAGGTACTGTTGTTGTAATGGTCCTTTTTGTACAGACACGACTGGAGCTTTTGACCCATATCCTCCCTATGCATTGTTTCATTGTGTATTTTAAGCAGTTTACACATACATGTATATTATTAGTACTGACAATCTAAATTAAGAGCAAATTTATTAAGGAATTTTCTGTGTTTTATGGTTTAATACTGACTGTGATTCCACTCTGCAAAGGAGATGGTTTTTCTGTCACACAGGAGCACAAACTGCAAACTCTGGATGGTGGTGTAGCCTGGAATGTGTGGGAGCCTGGGGGCCATTGCCACTGTTCCTACTCAGGAACAGCCTCTTACTCTTACCTGCAGAAAGGTGGTGGTAATACCTTTTTTTTTAAAAGCATTAATTTTGACAAATATTGAATTCTAGTTGGGACAACAAGGCTTGGAATGGGAATCTATTGCTGTATCCATAATGTTGGCCAGACTTCCACAAGAGCTACATATTTGCCCCAAGCTTTGGGCTAAGTTTTGTCATCTGCTTTAACTTGTTTCATCCTTCATATTTCCCTGCCAAACCCAGTAGTCCTTGATGCTGTACCACTGATGTGCCCTGGCTCCCTCTGGCCTCGCTGGTTGTGGAGGCTGCATTCCCACAGTTCCTGGGGAACTTCATGCAACTCCTTTTTGTGTCTTGTTCTTCCTTCCCACCCTTGTTCTTCCCTTTCTTTCTCCTCCCCCCAACGCCAAAAAAAAAACCAACAAACCATTAAGTTCCAGCTACACCCATTGCTCTGTTCTTGCTGCCAAAAGTCGTGCTCGGGGATTAGTCATCTTCTCAGGTTCTGCTGCATCACCCCTTCTGCACTGAACGAAGAAAAAAATAAGTATCAGCTTATATAGAATTTTACTTGTCTGCTGTGACTCTTCAACTCTGGTCTTCTCCTGCTCACATGGAAATATATTTTTCTTTAATTTTCATGCAAATTATATTCCATGGTTCGAATAAGCTTGTTTATACAGCTGTAAATGCATACAAACTGAGGGGGCTAATCCAACTTCTCTCACAGCAGAAGATGCAAGATGAAGATTTAAAGACTCTGAAGCCAGGTATTCAGAGACTGGCAAAATTTGTGTGTGTGTGTTCTTACTAGGCATCCTGAGGTCTGATTTGAAAATTATCACATACTCATTGATTTGGCTAATACTAAATTAGATTGAACATGTAATGATTTTATTTTCTGAAATGCTAATTTACATGTAATAATTCTTAACGAGTGAAATCTTCAATAATGAATTTAGGCACTTATTTTTGGAGGAGAGTTAGTAAATTGGATAACTAATCCCTTTGCTTGTTACTCTTGTCTTGTCAATTACGAGCAGATTTTGTATCAAAACTGTGACTGTATTTATGTTGAACTGATTTTTGTCTGTATCTCTTCCTTCTTAGACAGAAAAATATTTTTGTTGTCCAAATTAAAATTGCTGATCAACTGGAACTTGAAACTTCTACGTATTCTTTGCACAGCCCTAGCTTCCATTATGGTTCATAAAGCTGTGTTCAGCAAGCAAATTTGTGCTGTTCCTATTCTATTTGATTTAAAAATACTTGTTGAGTTGCCCTTCACTTTTTGTGGCTTTTGTCCCATTAATACTCCATGTTTATAGAAACATTTTTGAAAGACCATTATCATGGTACAGGTTTGTTGTTGTTTTTTTTTTACTATTTGTATTCCTGTGTTTATTCTTTTTTTTCCTGCTGCTGTCTTATACAATAACTCTCATCTTTGTCTCCTATAAAACTGATGGAACAAGTTTTTGTATCTGGCAAAAATGGCTTTCCAAGATGGGGCAACGGGGATGGATACAGTGATGTAACAAATCAATCATGACCTTCCCTTCAGCAGCTATGGAGTGTTGATTGGGTACAAGTTACCCTACACAGAGTTAGTTAGCTATGGTCATCTCTAAAGAATTGCTGTGTTTTCATTAACCTGATGGAGATTCAGTTTCAAAACAAAATGACCAAACATCTCCTGACAGAATTTCTCTTCTCATGTGAACAGCACTTTTCCAATCCTCTCTGTCCCTCCCTGTCCTTGTCCTGCCCTCACACATGGGATTTTCTCTACTGCAGCGATTTTTAACTGAACACAGTTACACGGGGAAGCACTTGTTCCCTAGGGATACCTGTTGTGGGTTGTTTATGGCTCCGAGTGCTTTATAGTTCTTGTCTTTTGTTAGTGAGAAAAGTGAAATTTGTATGTAATAATTCTCTAGAGGTGCTGCTCCAAGGTATGCTCATGAAATATAAATGAACAGGGTCTATCTTGCATTTCTAGTCCCTCCCCAATATCTGCCTGATGGAGAGCTCAATCCCTGCAATTTTGGTTTTTTTTGAGGGGAGGGAGGGCTGCTGATGTAGCTCAGCCATCTACATTTTGTCTCATTCTTCAATGAATTTCCAGTTCATTCCTCCTCCCCTTTGCTTTTTCCTTTGACTCGTTGCACTAGCATTGCATCAGGCTTTTTTCAATTTTAAACTTCATGCTGTTTGGAAAAATAGCTGCTTCTTTGGTCATTCCTTTTTTGTCTTGCTAGAATATGATTTTATATTGAGAAATGCTCTCTGTGAGATGCATAAATGCAGGGTTGAGAATGGCATAAACACAACTAAAGGTAGTTCAGAATATAGTTTAGGCCCTGTCTTGACTGTATGCTCTGTGGTAACTTTTTTGTCAGCACACAGAGGCAGTTCCTGAGTAAAAACCAAGATCTAGAAGGATGGAATTATTTGTCCCTATATTCTTCTTTGCTTTGTCACTGTACCTGCTGAAGGTGGAAGACCTGCCTACAGTACCCCAGAGGTGTAGGTTCCCTTTCAAAAGGGCTAATTGTTAAAAGAATCACTGCTTAGTTTCCTATTTCTCATCCATTGCTGTGTTTTATGCTGTCCCAGAGACCATGGTTTTTATTTTCGTGGATGTGATCACCTGTAGTTATTCAGCTTAATTTTCTTTTGTATAATTTACTGAACTGATCTGCTAAATACTTCATACAAGGTGTTCAGCTGTCAGCATTTGTCAGCAGACTCACAGGCAGGGTTTGCTGACAGGAAATGGAGTCTGAAATACTCCAAGTAGCACAGAATTTAGGTGCTCCCTCAGGATTTCCATTGTTTGACAGTAGAAAATAAGGCACCTCTGCAGCTCTGCAAATGTTTAAGTGTAAATGTCTAGTGCCATTGATGATGATGTTCTAAACCTGGTGTTTCTGTTTGTTTTCAACCTGCACAGAGGAAAATGGAGGCAAACTTGGAAGAAAAGAAACTTCTTAAAAATAAGACATGGGCAGAGAAATAAAAAACCACCAGTGGGCATACCATTTGATTACTTTCTAGGGTTTTTAATTGCATGAAAAATTCAAAGTATCTAAAAAACCCCCTATTGTATATTTAAAATAAATATATATTCTTCCATACAGATTAAGATAAACACATACCTGTTCTGAAGGTGTAATTTAAGTGGTTATAAGATTTTTAACATCCATGCTTATTCATTGTCCAAGTACTCTGTGTATTGAAATGGTGTATGCATCTTCTGTTGTATCAAGCAAGGTTAAACTGAACAAACTAATTCCCCTGAAAGAGAATATTTTTCCATTGATGAAATACAAACTGGATTTTATTTTTTTTTTTGCCAGTTACGTTTGCCTTTTTGAGGGTTCCTTTTGTCATTCCAGTTTGAATGAGCTGCTTGTTGAGCTAAAGTTGAGAAAAAAAATTGCAGGTTCCCACTACTAGATGCAGGTTGCTGTCTGATCCTTTTTTTTTCCCCACTGTGAATAAGAACTGAGGCAGAAAAGGCTAAGATGCACAAATCCCAAAGGTGGGAAGGTCAGAAATAGGTGATTTACCAACAGTAACTACAAACAATAGTACTTAGATTTAATGTGTTTTTTTTAAATGAAGAAAGGTCTGTTAGATATCTTGTTCTTGTTCATCTACTGCCTGTAAAATACTTCCTTTGAATTCTGAAATGCTTTTGGGCTTTGGGGGACTTTGGTTTGGTTGTTTTTTTTGCATTCAGGGCATTCCAGTTTCCATCCAAAATCAGCTAAAAAAATACATCATAAGAAACAATAATTTCTTGCTGTCTTAATGTAAAAACTCCCCAAAGTGCTTAAACTATAAACTATTCAAGCTGGAATACAAGGAAGCCAAAAGCTTGTCTTCCAGCTGCCTTACAGCTAGACTTTTTTTTTTTCTTGAAGGCCCAATAATTTGCAACTAGGGCCAGTTTTGTCAGGGTACAGCCTTACTTGTTCTGTTGGTGTCTTCCAGTGTCTTGTCACCTTCTGTTTGTTCTTCACTGAGAACAGCTTATGTAATTCTACTCCTAAACACTGCAATTTCTCGGGGGGGAAGGGAAGGAAAGGAACTTGTAGAAGACAATTTCTTAGGGTTTCCCTCATTTTAAGAAGGAGCCTGAGATTATTTACTAGGGGGATTAAATCTTGCTGCCAAATATGCCTGTTCCCTTTGGTCAGTCGATCCGTCAAGGTGAAGCAAGTACAGATTAGTGCTCACCCCATCACTTATTTTATATGAAAATAAGGGAAGCCTAAGCAGAGATGCAGTTCTGCAGAGATGATGAACTCCGAGTCATCCCCAGGCTGAATTTTCTTTACATGTTATGTAACTAAAGTAGTTATACAACTGGAATGCATGTATTACAGCTATAGCACTTGTGAGTTGTCTTGTTCATTTGATAACTGCTGTTATCAGGACATGTGGCATAACACCAGTTTTCACTAATGAAGCTGTTCCCATTGCAATATACAGTTGAGGTTTTCATGGAATGATTCCAAATTTGTTTCAGGGGAAAAAAAAAAATCTTGGCACTTAAAAGTGCCTGGATTGGAATGGTAAAAGCAGAACAAAACGTTGATGCAGTTTTCAACATGATCTTCACTTTCAAGTTTAACTGCTCTAGTAAAAACTTGGTTCCTTGTTATCTAGAGCTTTGTGATGCTCCTGCTGTTACAATAAATACAGTACCTAATAAACATTATAATAGTTTCAAAAGTAAGCAGTATAGTTGAATTTGTTCTTAAAGGTTCCTATTAAAGCCCTGATTTATCATAAAGGTTACAACTTGGAATTGAAAACCAGCACACACTCTGAGCATCTTGATACTTCAGTAAATGCTCTTACTTTAAATGCAGCCAGATTTCTTTTTTTTGTTTGCTTGTCTAAAACAGGAGATGAATTTGTCTTTGTAGTGACCAGACTGAGTTACTTTTTTGGTCTAATGTGGTAATTTTTAACATTGCTTTCTCCAAAGAGCTTAAGGATATTAGGTGGCCAAATCTCAGTGGCTGCCAGTCAGACTACTTTTCCTTTGAAGATCTCATATGCATCTCTCTCATATGTCCTCAGAATGTGCATCTCTGAAGTTGTGGGCTTTCATTTCATTTTATTTTAGTTTAGCATCAGAAATGGGGAGATAGAAGTCTTTATTGACTGATGGGATCTAACACTTGCCTTGAATGACATTCATTCCTCTTCTGTCTCCTCTCTTGTGGTTCCTTTTATGTTGGATCTTCTTTAACTCAGTCCTGCGCCATTCTTTGTTTTAGCATCTCTCTTCTCCTTTTAGCTAATGCCTTCCAATTTTCTGTGTATTTTGTTGCCTGTTGCACAACCGAGAGTAATCCTGGCCCAAAGCTTTCTGTCAGAGACAAGTGAATTCTTTGAAACAGCTTTTTTAACATCTGGATTGAAAAATTGGGAAAAGTATATGTATGTTGCTGATGAATTTCACCCTCCTGGAAATGTTTTATTTCAGCTGTAACTTATTATCCTATAGTTGCTGAAACAAAAAATATAGTATAATGAAGTCTGGCTGACACTTTCAGTTTTTCCACATGGCGTACTAATCTGGAAGTTGTTGTGGTGTCCTGGGGGTTTGGATGTAGAAGATAAGAATTGAACTGTTAGAGAAATCTGCCTTAGTTCTGAACTGTACTGTTATGGAAAATTTACTGTTATCGTAGCTATTTTCTTTATGCATTAGCTTTTGTCTGGGAAGTGTTTTTTCTAATTATTTTGACATTTTAATTGTTTTCATTATCTCATGATGAGAGGTATGATCTCACCATGTTTGATGATGACATCACAATATAAAAGAGAAGATCTTTAGTCTCTGTAGACATGCCCAGAGCTTCTTAGAACTGGATTTCAATTCATGTACATGAAGTCTTTGGTGTCCTGCAGTTCCTTCTCCTGTCTCACCACTGGAAGGGTTAGTGAAGCGCTGTAACTCTGACAGAATGAAATTTCAGTATGGTATGCCCATAATAGGGTGGTGAACTTCACTGAAACAAGGCAACAACAGAATAAGGGTCAACTCTGAGCCAAATGACTGCACAGCTCTCAAAGTAGGAGAGAGTGAGTGTGTGTGTAGGGTTTTTCCTTGTTGACTGGTTAGAGATGTACAGAAGGTTGTACACTGTGTCATAATAAATGCTGTCAAATGTCTACTCTGACCAGCTGAGCTAAGCAGTAAAAATTGTGAGGTCTGGGTAAGCTTATAATGAAAAGCTGCTTTTGGGTAAAGGTGAGGCAACCTGATGTATCTTGACTTATGGAGGCTCAAAGGACTCAATTTAAATTTGATGGGCTTTACTTATAAACTATGTTAAGATAACTAAAGAAAAATTTTTGTTGAATTGTAAAGGTTTGAATTTCTCTTTGAGATGGACATAGAGGTGCTGTAGGTAGTAGTGCTCATTTGAACTTCATGGAAACTGTTGAACATCTTGGGTTTGCTCTCTGGAATTCTTTGGAGTGATCAGAACTCAGCCCTGTTTATTAAGAGACAAAAATTCTCAAGAAAACCAGAAATACAGTTAATGGCTTGTGCTATTTATAAGTAATAATAGCCAACAAACTTAAAAATGGTGAAGATATTTTTTTAAAAATCAACTTATGACTTTGTAGAAGAACAAAAAAACCTTATTTTTGCATAACTGCTTTCTTTTTAACAGATTATGGAAGAAACAAATACACAGATTGCTTGGCCATCTAAATTGAAGATTGGAGCGAAATCGAAAAAAGGTATTTTATCTTGTTCTTTTTATGAGGTGGGATTAGTTGTTAGAGTAGTAAAACCACGGAATAAAGAAATTTATTTTTAGAGTCACTTTTATCAGTACTGGACACCTGAAATATTTTCATTTCAGTCTGCTTTTTATAGAAATTTCATGTTGATGTTGTCTTGGCTTAATGTAGGTATTTAATATACAAACCCATTCTAAGGAGTTTGCAGTTCTACAAGTACCTTATTATCAATACTGTTGTATTCAGTGTATTTAGCATGTGCTAAATATAGAATTATAAAAATAAAAGAATTAAAATAGAATTATACAGCTTTCTGCTGTATAATTCTGCATCTAATTGGAGCAACTTCCTTATTTTACAGCAGCTAAAGTCAGTCTTTCTGGTAACATTGCAAATTAGCGGGTGTTCTGTGGGGTTTTTTGTTTGTTGCTGTGGAGTACAGAGATGTGTGTTGGTCAAGGCCAGCAGAACAAAAAATACTCATTGTGTCCCTGGCAGAGACAGCCTGCATGCTTTTTTGGTTTCTTTAGGAAACCTGAGTTGGAGCTGTTTCTTAGGAATGACCAGTATTATGTGTTTTAAACCATGCTTCTTTTGGAAGTCCAGCCTGTTAGTGTGAACTAAATACACAGTCTGAGACACCTCTTTTGGAAATGAGCTGCCTTGTTCTGTTCTTAAGGAATCATAGCTCTGACTGAATGAAAGTAATGCTTCATTTCTCTTCTGCATGAAAAAATGAAATCGGGGTGATTTTTAACCTTGACTGTATTTCTGTTCAGGGTGATACACATTAAAACCCAAGAAAGTGGAGATCAAATGATTTCTCTGTACCTTATATTTAGAATGTGTAGGTGGAGACGTGGGCTAATAACCTTTGTAAATGAAGGTCTTATGGGAAGAAAAATGATCTCTTTAGAAAGGTGCAGGATTAATAACATTTTTATAGTGTAAAGTGAGATTCAGTCTCTGATGTACTTTGCCACATGGTATTAAAGTCCAAATTGATTTAATTCTTTTTCCCCCACTTGCATGGAAAAAATTCTCACTTAAGCAGGGAAAATGGGGAAGGAATTCAGACTGGAAAAAATGAAGATGTTATGTATGCATTAATGTGTGGAAGTAACATTTGTAGTCAGTGCAAACCTGTGTTCTGCCTGTGGTGTTCTGCGCACTCTGCCTGAGGTGCTGTGAATTGATGCACAGCTAAAGCTCCCCAGGGAACAGAGGCATGAGAGTTTGTTTTTCTTTTGAGGAGAGAAAAGAAGTAAAGCAGTACCTCCACCTTTTTTTTCCCTAAATTTAAGTGAGCCTACTTCTGAAGATGAAAGGTGGATGAAAGACCATGAAAAGAGGGGTAAGAGAGGTGTCTGTCTACGGGTTGTTTTTTTTTATTGGTACTTTGAGATGCAGCTTTTTAAGTAGATTAATTTGTGAATTTATTAGTGATCTCAAATAGAAGATAATGTGGTGAAGCTCTCTCAGTATATGGAATGAATTTGGATACCAAGGGAAATAAAACAGCTACGAGTTATGAGCTGATAATAAAACCAAAAATTGAAGGAAGGGAACACATAATACAGCTGGGCATACTGAGTGTATCTCAGTGGGAATGATTATCCTGGAAAGTCTTTATGCCAAAAGAAACTTCAGATAGTGATGGGCTGCAAACTACACAGTTTAGCAATATGCTCTACTATTAAAAAAGGTGTTTCAAATGCCTATGGATTTCGGGGTGGCTCCAGAGTTAAGGCTTGTACTCTCTGGCTATCTTTGGTCTGCTAAATTGTGTATATGTACACTTAAGATAATAAATTACAGTGTGTGCACAAAGAACCCCTTAACCTAAAGGTTTCTATTTCTTGTGAAATAAAATGTAGTTTATATATTCTGTTAACAGTTGGTACCAATTGTTTGCAATTCTGTAACTTTCCGTTTGCAGCTACAGCAGCTGTTTATATAGGGGAAAATATTCCAAGTGTTTAACATACTCTAGCTTCACTTAATGACATTTTGTGATTGAGAGGAGAGTCTGCAGCAATTAACTGGCCGTTATTTGTCCCCTCCAGGGACTTGAACTCGGAACATACTTTTTCCCTGTCCCTTGGGCTGGGAGCTGAGTGCCTGAGTTATCCAGCAGGGGAGTAGCTTGCTGGGATGGATGGAGAGCCTTGTACCCCAGCCATGTGCTGTCCTCTGTCATAATCAAGCAATAGCAGATTTTTCATACAGTTTTGCAGCTTCACTTTCTGGGGGTGTGTGTGTGTGTTGTGGCCTTTGGTCATTCACAGCTCTCCTCCCCAGTACAGGGGAAAAACAATAGTGAGGAAAACACATCTAGTTTTGCTTTTGTTTCTGTGATATTGTTCAGTCTGTCATGAAACACTCGGGGCTTAATGTGTTGCTTTCTCACTGCTGTTGACAGTTTTGTTTATTTGACACCACTGATGACAAATCAATAAGGACAGACTACATGTTTTCTTTTGAATGGAAACACAAAGGTATTGAAATTGCAGACAAGGTGGAAGTAAGGTTCAGCAAGGATATAAAGTTCTGCAAAAGACCCAGAATCCTTTTGTGATCTTGTAGAAAAAAAATGCTATGATGAACCTGGAGCACTAAGAGTAGATGACCTGTAAGTTGTCAAATTGTTTTGTTTCTTTGTTTAATTATGGATTACAACTTTTAAATTGATGATTGCAAAATGCTATATATTAAGTATCATAGTGGTAATTCATTAATTTACACTTGATAAATATTTTCTGATTTTTTTTTAATTGCAAAAGACTAGTGTCTGGATTTAACAAATACAAAATTTAAAATTTTGCCAATTAAAATTTATCGTTTAATGTGAAATTTCTGAAATAGGTCTTTGCAAAGCTAGAATTTAAAAATAAACCAACAAACAATTATCTACTCTCAGCAGTTTCATAAGAGCCAAACAGGAATTTCCTGGTTTTAATGAACACCATATGCTACAGTCTTGCTCCAGTGATGAGGGGTGAGGAGGGTTAAAGTATTTTGAAATAAATGTTTACAAAACACAAGCAGATATAAATCTTCCAGTAGCATCTTAAAGCAAACCATTTGTTCAGGTTGACAAAGAAATCCCATAACATTAAGATTTAGAGAGGGAAGTGAACAATTTAAAGCTTTTTATGAATGATTCCTGTCCATCAGTAATGAAAGAATGGGCACTGGCATGGTTTGCTCTGCTTTGCACTGGAGCTGTGGAGTTCAGGGTGTACCAAAACCTCCTGTTCTGGAGATTTGAGGTCTTCTGTAGTGAAATGAGTTAAAGATCAAACTGAGACAGTAACTTCTGCTCTCAACAGACCTTTTCACTCTGTTATAGTTACTGTTCCTTAGGAATGCTGTTAATTGTCTTTTAAAGATTTATCTAGTGGTATAAAAGTATCAGTAGATTGCCAAATCCTAAATGGTTAGATGCTGTAGCTCCACAAAGACCTTCTAGACAGGCATAAGCTAATGGATTTCCCCCCCCCTCCATTCCCAGAATACTGACCTGTCCTGTTCTTCTTGTCCAGCCCTTTCTGCTGTGCTGTCACTAGTGCTTATATTGCCACATGGGGGGACTAGGTTGGCTTAAAACTAAGCATGGATAATTTTTTATTATTGGAGAGGGAGAGTTCCTTGTGCATTTGCCTTAACCCTCACTGTATCCTCAGCCTGTTGCACCACATGTCTGTATGAACCTGTGATGCCAAATGCATTGGGAGCAGGTGAACATCTTATTACTCACCAGCAGTGCTTTTGATGGTAATTTAAGGTGTTCTTTAGAAAATGGCTAAATGGGAGTTCATATTCACTCATATTCCTTACTACATTTTATTTTTAAATCCGTGTGTCCCTTTGTATTTCAACAGCCATGAAGAAGTTGCAGGATGTGTGTGCTCAGCGTGCAGACAGCCTTGGAATAGCTTTTGGGGAAAGACCAGCATGAGAATCACATCAGCTCCTGAAAACTGAGGGGCTCTAGGCAGGAAGTCATTCAGAGAGTTGGAGCAGGGAGAGATATTCTGAGAAGTTAAAGCTGTAAAGGGAAATGCAAAGTAAATTGAACTTACAGAGCAGGGATAACTCTGGGGTTTCTTTCACTATTCACTTTTGAAAAGAACTTCTCATACTCTTTTTCATTTGCTGTTATTCCTGTATTTTCACTCCTCTTCCATTTTCTTCAGATTAGTCTCCAGCTCTTTATCAATATCATCTCTTGAAGTTACCAACTTATTTCTTTTCCTTCTCTTTTGAGCTGCTCTTATTTTATTTCACCTTTAGTTTGCCATTTCTGTTTTTTGGGGGGTTTATATTGCTTTTTCTTTGTTTTTGTTTTTCCTCTTATTAATGATGCTTTTTTAGTTGGTTAGTGAAAATCTAGTCCATGTTCGGTGTCTTTACTTTTTCCTCACCTGATTTTTCCTTTTACTTATTTTTTCATAGCTTTTAATATCTTTTTAAAATTTAAACTTGCTTCTGTTGTCAAAGCATTTAACTACATGCTATTTTTCGTTAGCAATTCTCAAACTCAAGCCAAGTACAGAGCATGTGAAATTTATATCCAAGGAGAAACACAGTGATACTAAAGACACTGGAAAGAAGGCAGCAATAATTAGAACTGGGCACTGCTGACATTCATTGCCCTCAATTTGGTTTCACCTTTTTTCCGTAAATTTTGCCTTTTGCAACCTGTCTTGCAAACAGATTCCAGTATTTTATTCTTTGCATCTTAAACTGCCAAGGTAATATGCACAATGCAGTTAGCAGCTGTAATACCACATTTGAGACAATTAACTATACAGAGAGACTTCAGCCAAATTAGTAAAACATCGCTCCCATTTACTGGAGTGTCGTTTAGCACTTTGAGCATTGTGATAAAAGCTAGAGGCTGATTTTTATTTTTTTTTGTTGTTGTTGTTAAAATAGAAATGTCACTGTGTGATGAACTCAAGGCCAAACTTGGATGCGAGTTATTGCCTTAGATATCAAGAGTAAGCTAAAATGTTTGTGGCTTCAGACCTCTAAATCAACTTTCAGTTGTTTCCCGGTATCGTAATAAAAGCTGAAGTTCATATTTTCAGATGAAACAGGGAGGGAGAGAAGAAAGAACTGCAGTGTAAGGCTGTGCAGCCTTATGAAAGTGTGCAAATACAGTGCCAGGTTATTTCCTCTTTGGCACAGGTTTTCTGATAAATCTCAAATCTGATTTTATGCTTTTCAGATAGTGTATTTTTTTCTCTTCAGACATACTTAGTTTTCCCAATTCAGTTTATCAGCACAATCTTTTTTTGAAAAGAGTGCAGACTGTGCTAAATCTCTTACAGTAAGATGTACGGTGGGTTAACATATGAGCAGTTCAGTGTTGTGCTCACCAGTTTAGTGTCCCCTGTGCAGGCACTTCATCACTTATACACGTGTTCCATGGAGAGATTACATCATTTCTTAAAACATAAGTGCATCCCTGTTATGCAGCATTGCTCTTGGTGTTGGAGCTGGTCTAACTCCCACATTTGTGCAAAGGAGAGACTGCTTCTCTCACACAGAAATATCAGTGAAACACAGTGCAAAAAAGCCTGTGGGTAACACCTCAAATTGTTTGCTTCAGTATATTAATGGATGCAAGTATGACTTTTTCAATGCTCAATGTTCAAACCCAATATTTTATTATAAAATATCAGTGATAATGGAAGAATTCATAATCTTGCACAGCATTGTTTTGTAGGAGTTGTGTGAGCTTTAAACAGTGCTGTAACCTCTTCTGGTTTGTCTGGAGGGCTCTAGGTTCCCCCTAGGGAAAAAAACCAACCAACAAAAACCCGCAACCCTAAACCTCACCAAACCAAAACACCCCTAAGCAAAGCAATGGACTCAATGAGGCAGCAGTTGAGAAACTTTGAGTAGAATAAAAATGCCTGTGTGGCATAAAGTGGTTTTGGACTCTTGCTTCAAGAGATTCTGTCTCATTGCATTGATGATGTTTTGTAATAAATGCAAAGCTTAAAGAAATGAATAGATTTCTCTGCTTTCAATTATCTCTGGGATTGCTGAAAAGCTCAAAGGGCTTTGGTCTGCGCTACTAGACTTTAAGTTAGTTACATACTTAATTTTCTTCTAGATACCAGGTGGCTTGGTGTACTTCAGTGGCTGGCATGTTTGCAAAGTGCAATTATATAACCTGAAATGTTCCCCAAGAAACTGGCCAAGTCTGAGTTTAGTCAAACAAGAATAGAAGTCGCTAAAAATTGCGTGATAGTTTAGGCCATTTACTTCTTTGTCGTGGATAACTCCTAAATAGAAAATGCTATGCTCTATATGTGTGTGTGTGTGCATATCTTCACTGAAAGGGCGGTTAAGCCTTGGAACAGGGAAGTCCCATCCTTGGAAGTGTTCAGAAAACAAGTAAATGTGGCACTTGGTGCTGTGGTTTAGTTCACAAGGTGGTATTCAGTCAAAGGTTGGACTGGATGATCTTGGAGGTCTTTTCCAACCATAATGATTCTATTGATTCTCTATAGAATAATGACTGTTAGGATTGCTTTATTTTTAAAATCTTCAGTGTTTTTATTTTCTGAGTCTTTACATATACATATTGTCCCTGCTTAATATAGTTGCAGCTGTAACACAGCTTTTTAGTTCTCTGTTTTCCTTAAATGACTTCATTATGCTGGGCTCAAGAGATTAGCTTTTTTCCCTTTTTCACAATGCATATATATTTTGCCTGATTTTAATTTTGTTAAAAAGTAATTTGGAACTAGCTGTACTGTGGAAAAAAACTGCAGTTATTGGCAACACAGCATCTATTAATTATCCTTGCTGAGCTCCAAGATCTTTGCCTTCTCATTTTGATTGTAGCCATAGAGGTGTAGTTTCTTGTTAGTTTGGATTTCTAGATCAGAAAAAATCTGCCACAAGAAACCAAAAACTCACCACAAAAAAAGGCAAATAAACCCCACAACATCCCTACAACCCAGAACCCAGTACAGGGATATGGAAATCCACTGATTCAAACAGCAAGAGTTCTTCTGTTATAAACTCTGTCCCTGAGTGTTGCTTCCAGTAGTGGTTACATTATCAATAATGGTACAATATCATAAAACCATTTCTGAAAGTGTTCATAGAAGTGAATGGTTAAAAGAAATTGCTTGGTTTTATGGCCTTTATTTGTTGGGGGGGCGAAGGTGGTGTGGTTTTTTGTTGGGGTGTTGTTGTTGTTATGTTTTTTGTTTTGGTGGGGGTTTTTTAATTAAGGTATAAAATGTTTTAAAAATTGACCAGATAAGAAAATCAAACCTATTTTGGTTCTGTGTTAAACTTGAGTTGATCCTGTCAGGTTAACTTGGCTATGTGTGCTGTTTATGCAAATGAGGGAGTATAATATCAGCTTTTGTATTTGAATTACTGAATTCAGGCTCAGCAAGGATAATTAATTAATGCTGTGTTTGTTTTCCGAAGAAGTTAAAGGTTGTATGTTTTTCAGAGATGGTTGAAGTTGCATGGAAACATTTGCTTACAAAGGCTACTTAATTACACCTGATAGGGTCTTAATTCTTTGAATATAAAAGTGAATTCTGCTACTTTTGTAACAAGTATGCCCATGTAAATTGTGTGATAAAAATATTTGTTTTGCAAGTCCTCTTATAGTTTCACTCACTTATTAAATTGCAATGTCTTCATTCATAGCCATATATAACCTCTAAAACTGCATAAAAATAATGTGGTGAATAATGCTTAAAGAAAAATACCCTTTACCATAAATTACTGTAAAAGGAATGGATAGTTTGTGTTTCTGTAAATGGAGTAATGCACTGAGTTTTATTTTGCACATAAGTCTTAAATGCTGAGTCAACCCCACCTGAGAACATCACAGAGCATCACAGAACTATCAAATGGTTCAGGCTTGTTCATAAAACATGTAGTGGTAGTTTTTTGTAGTTTTGGTCAACTCCTGCTCTTGACCTACTTTCATCTCTGTTTCTAGTAACAATAATTAGGGAAAAAAAAAAAAAAACAAATCAAACTGATAGAATGGAAGCGAGTGAATGTGGGATGTATCAACTAATTTTCCCCACCTTTAAATTCAGTGCTATGAATAGCCACTTAATTGGCTTAGAGCCTGAAACTCCAATTATAAAAAGATGGTGGGGAAAATTAATCAGGTCCTTGGAGACCTGCAACGGTTCGTGGAATTTTTTTATGAACTTGAGCTTCTCTTCCACTAAGATGTTTTTGAAAATTGTGCCAACTGTCCTGCAAGGCTGGACCCTAACTCTTGGTAGGAACCAAAACCTACAGAGTGATGTCCTTTCCTGAATAACCACAGCCTGTAATGTGGTCTTTAACTAAGGATGCAGAGTGATGCAGAAAAGTGCATTCTAAAGTGCCTCGATGATTAAGCACTTACAAACAGAGGTAAGTTCTCTATTGGTTCATGATCAAGTTGTAATTTGTTTACTCTCAGCAGCGATTTCAGTGTGCAGATCAATGGAGATGTAGGCTCCAATTGCCCAGAAAGCACTGTACTGTATACCAGCTGGGACTGTGCCAGCAGTTCCATTGCTGCTGCTGATCCAAGGATGGGTTTAGGCTCTCCCAGGGCTGTTGGGTACCTTCCCTCGTTGGTGTGGATCCCCACCTTTCCAGTGAGGAAATAGTGCCCTGTGAGTTAACTGATCCAGTAAGGTGAGTGGAGGTGATGATTTGAAGCCTCTGCTGTGGGCACCTGTTCCCTCAGGAGAGGAGCTCTTCACCTGCCTGCACAGAGGGCAGCAGAAAGATGAGCCTTTGTAGTCACTTCATGTGTCTTTCCCAATCTCTAACTGGAAACAGGATCCTAGTGCATCAGTTTGAGACAACCTCTTGTAACAGCAGTAGGCACAGTAGTTTTTGATCACACACCCCTAGGACAGCCTTATCCCTTAAGTTGTGAGCAACCATTAAGGTGCACTTTGTGCATTTTCCAAGCGCATGGGGAGGCACGAGTAGTAACTGCTTTTGTTAGAAACAAAATCAGGGGAGACAGAACTGCTTTCAGAGCTGGTAAACAGCACAGTTGTGGTCTTATCTCCCTTGCCTTGCTGCGTGCCTAGGGTCTGTGCCTCTGCCTCCATAGCTACCTGCTAGGCAGCCCAGCCCTCCAGCCTGGCGTGCCCTCGTGTCCAGCCCACAGACAGAGGGGGCATTTGGGGCCACTGGTGTATTGAGGCCAGGGCTCTTTTGTCAGCAGAATTTTTTCTAAAGCTGTTTGGTTTTGGTTCCCAAGGTATAAACTTGTAGGTCTGACTTTGTACCAACTCAGTAAAAGTTTTTTCAAAAATCTTGGCATTTAGATGCCTTTTCCTTGTTGGTGCCCATGACAACAGAACCATTGGTTTGGGTATTCTGTATCAGCTCTCTCTGTGGGCAGCAAAATTCCTTTGCAGCTTTTATTTGACCTAACTAAGACCAGGAAAAAAGATTCACCCTAATATGCAATTGTCCAGCTGATAACTGTGTACATAAGTAGATTTTTTAAAAAGAATTTTGCTCATATCTTAGAAGTAGCTGAATCGCACATATGTTTCTGCAATGGAATTGAAAGTTACTCGTGCCAGGAGATAAAGGGTGCTCTGTAATGTTTCTTGAAAATGCTGACAGGATTTGGGGGATGGGAAGATAAGAAATTATCTCTGCAGTTGCTTCATAAAATAAAATTTCAGTCAGATCTGGTACAAGATCTAGTAAACTCCGAGTTTTTTGTGTTCCTTACAATGGCATTAAACTTATTTTTGTGCTTGACCTTTCTACAGCAAAAGTAATGCTATTTTGCATTTTCCCATAGGTAAAAATTCATTAACTTGATAAATGGGACATCTTATATACCTTTTTTTTTTTTTTTTAAATCATGCAGTGTAGGTGAAACAAAATTGAATAGTTAAATAATCTAATACAGAATAGCTTTGTTTGCAAAGTTGTTTAAAGATGAAGTACTTGCTTGATTATTTTATTCCTTTCTCTAATTATGATGGATTCTAATTTGTGTCCTCTGAATTGCTTAAAACTGGTTTATCTGACTTGATCTTGGGCTGTGGTAAATCAAATATGCGTTTTCAAAGGAAATAAGATGGTGAAAATTTGTAATATCCTGCATCATCATCACTGACAATTATCAGAATATGGAAGATACTGGTCAGATCCTTAACTGCCACAGAAATTATCTCAGTCTGTCAGGCTTTAGAGCACAGCTCTGGCTGGAGTCATCTGCTTGTAATGCTGTGTATTATCTGCTTGTTAGCTGGCAGTTCTCCTTTTTTTTTTCTTTAGAGAAAGGATTGTTCATCCTCTTTAGTATTCTCCATAAGAGAAGATGAACTCCTGGTTTCAAATGTCCATAGTACCTTTTTGTCGTTTTGTTTATCACCGTGTACTTTTTCCTGTGTTTATTTGGAGAAGTGTTGAGAAAGATCAAGTGTCATGTTTCACCATTCTTTAAATATAATGTACTCCTGTTTCTATGTGTTTAAATCACAATGGTTTGAAGGTTTCAAAGGATGTTGAGAAGTCCTTGATTCCAGTCTAATGTTATTGCATGCAAACATATGGCACTAACACGAAAAACTGAGTGTGCCAATTTAAACACATCAGTTACACATTAAGCATTGGTCAGGGAATGGAGCTGATGTGTTAGGTTAGTAAACATCATTTAAATTTTTGTTTTGATTTGCAACTAAAATGGCTTGAGTGGAGGAGGCCAGAACCCTCCAGCTTTCAGAAGCACAGAGAAACTCGGATGCGCAGCAGAAATCTACTTTGGGGTCTTGTCACAGCTTGGAGGGGAAAAAAATCATATGTCCACAGATATTACTGGGGAGAACAATACCTTGAAGGAATAATACCTAATGTGTGATATTCTGTAACTGACAAAAAAAATTGTATCGTTTTTAGAGTTTCTTGATACAGTGTAGGTGCCTTCCAAGACCAATCTCACCCAAAGAGAGACAGTGTCTCACCTGGTGCCTCAAGCTTTCCTGTGGGCAGTAGCACTTGCAGGAAGGGCTGGGGACTGCATTCTTCTCTCCAAACCTGTGCAAATCCTATGAACTGTCTAGAATTGCAGTGTATGGGAGTGTTATCCTATCTCTGCAAATCTCACATTGTAAATGAAATTCTGGAGGGGAGGTTGTAGTTGCTTTGGTTTCAAACATTCTTTATACTTTGTAGTCTAAATATAGATTGAGTCTGTGCCAAAGATCGAGTGCAAACATACAAAACCATCATTGATAGAAGTTCTAGTGTCTTTAATTACTTCCTCTGGAAACTATAATTTGAATCATATGATATTTTGGAGTAGCAGCAGGAGGGAATATCTGAAAAATAGCTATAATTTAAGCTTTTCATCTCTACAAACTTAACTTGGTGTGAACTGTGCTAGTAATTTCATTCCTCGATTATTTGGCAAGACCAACATTTCCTGTAAAGCAGGTCAGATCTAAAAAGAACAAAATCTAGGGCATAACTAGTGTTCCTGTGATTTTTTTTATTTTTTTTTCAGATTTCTAGCACTTAGAAAATATGTTATTTTATGGCAAATGTTTGTTGATAACTGGTAGTTGTGGCTGTGTGGCAGCATTGGAGCTGTGGGATTGGTTTAGTTTAACTGGTGAGACCAACACCATCTGGCAGTGTTCATCAACCAAGGACTGTTGGCAAACGTGTACTCCCTGTATTAACTCCTGTCGAAGGAAAAGGCAAACGAGCTCTTTTTAATGGGAGGAAAGCTTTGGGAAAGGAAAAAGTTGGAAATGAAGTGAAATGGGGGAAGTGAAAGACACGGAAAGGAAATGAGAGGCTGTGAACAAAGTGAAGGCAGTTGGAAAGAGATAAATCTGGTTCAGCAAAGGAATGGCAGGAAACGTGAGGTTAGAGTGGGAGTCTTAAAGAAATGAGGATTTTGAAGGATTAGAATAAGGAGTTAATGACAAAGATGGTGTGAAGACAGATAGGAGGTGGAAAGAGGAAGATGTCACAGCAGGACCAGGTGAAAATGTGTCTACT
The DNA here is from genome assembly GCF_009829145.1 of Chiroxiphia lanceolata. Classification (NCBI taxonomy): domain Eukaryota; kingdom Metazoa; phylum Chordata; class Aves; order Passeriformes; family Pipridae; genus Chiroxiphia; species Chiroxiphia lanceolata. The sequence continues at coordinate 30,087,643 of NC_045644.1, forward strand.
AAAAAGTGGATAGGAGGATTCCAGCCCTGGGCTCATAGGTGTTCATGAACTTCAAATATGTATCCTAGTCTTAGAAGTTACACACAATTTTGAGGTTCTTCCTTGATGAATATCCTGGGTGAAAGCTGGTAAACACTGTGGTATTGATGGACATGTCTATTCCTGTCCTAGACCAGTGATTAAATACCTAACATGTCACTTTTCTCACCTAATGTCTTTGCGCAGCTTCCATAAAGATGCGATTTTTGATGACTGCGATTGCAATTTGTTAGACATTTAACAGATGTCTTTTTTATTGTATCAAAACATAAGTATGATTTAAAATACCAGGAATGTACAAACATTAGTTTCTTGGCCATGGGATTTGAGGATATTGGCAATTTCTACTAAAAAAAAAAAATAATCACAAAACAGAATCAGAATGTGTGCAAGTAAACCAAGACAGCAATAAAAAGGATTAATATTGAGTGCAACTTTCATCCAGCGTATTGGATTTGTGTCCAGTGCAATGCCAAATAATGTAAACTTACTGATTTCACAACACTGGAGGAGAGCAATAGCCAAGAAACTAAGCTGAGAAAATGCTGGGCTTCAGGAAAATGTTTTATGGAACTTGCTTAAAATACTCAAATGCCCAACAGCTCTCACTGGGATTTCTAGGAGGAAATTTGTCGTTCTGTGAAGCTGTACATGTGCAAAATGCGTTCCCGTGTGTAGTTCTCCTCCCCTGTTTCTCTCACAGTGAGTGCAGTGAGCAGCTAAGCTCACCTTAGCTCTTCTGCCTCTGGGTACTGCCATGTGGAGGGTTACAGAGGTGAATTGACTTGCTTACAGATGTACATTGGGTCACTTCAAAGAAATCTGAACAGTCAGAAGGAGTCTTTGCTCTCTGTGAGTGGAAAGTACCCAAGAAAGTACCTACTTGGGTGTAGTATTTGTTGTTTTCTGCTTGCAGGAGATTTGTCTGAAACTTAAGTCCAGTGACTTTCTATCCTTTGAAATGTAGCGTCTTTCTTTCTGTTAGATATCGGGTTGCCCAGAGGAGCTGTAGATGCCCCATCCCTGGAAATGTTCAAGACCAGACTGGATGGGACTTTGAACAACCTGATTAGTGCAAGGTGTCCCTGCCCATGGCAGGGGGTTGGAACGAGATGATCTGTAAGGTCCCTTCCAGCCCAGATCATTCTGTGATATTCTCGGGCTCTGTCCCATACTGTGCAACTTTTTCATTGAATGTTAATTCATGGGATAGTAGGTATTTATAAAATTTGTAAGTGGCATCGAGTTGACAGAACACAATTTATGCTCAAAACAAACTGAAGAAACAATGGAAAACGAGTAACAACTCAATACAGGCTGTTTGGAGAAGAAACCTCAGGTGCACAGTATTCAAGGGGTTTAAACTTCATGGTGTACAACAGAGGAAACAGGCACTGGAGTGTGATGCTGTATCTGAGAATAAAGCAAACTGGGTTGTAAATAATATATAGAAATATCTATCTTGTGCAACTTAGTACTGAAAATCTTAGTACAGATTTTCATCTGTGAAATCATAGTAGTTACCAGTGCTGATTTGCAGTTTAGAGACAATCCAGGGGAAAGCAAAGGAGATACTTGAAAACACAAGTTGGGAAGAGTTTAAAAAAATGTAATGTTATATATAAACTAGCAAAAAGGCTATGTGAGTGTAGGAAAAAGGTGATTGCTATCAGTGTCTGTTTAGGTCAGGATTAAAAACAAACATTTGTCTTAGAGATTCCTCTTGGAGGACAAAGATAATTATTGCAGTAAGTTGCATGAGCTTTGGAGTCCCTACTAGTGGAGATTTTTCAGGACAGATTAAATAGTTATCAACAGTGCTCTAATGTACTAGATCCTGCCACAAAGGTACCTTAAATGATCACCTGTAATAGCTTAGTCCTTCACTTCCGAGACTTCTTAAAAAAAGAACTGATCCCAATTCAGATGCTTACTGAGGGTTGCTGCAAGAAATCCCTTTAGAAAAGCCACAGTGGTGCACATGGGTGCACTAGGGAGGGGAGCAGACTTCTGGATTCTGTAAGTAAAGATGGAGTTGATTCCAGAGTGAGGGGTTTGGAAGAAAAAATAAACCAAAAAATTAATATAGAGAAGGCTACTTGTAACCTGAATTATTGGTAAAATGCCAGACAAAGATATAAAAGCTTATGACAAAATTGGTTATGCTTTTAATCAACTGACTCATTATATTAAAGATTATTACTTAGCTGTGTAAGTAGTATATCAGTCCAAAGGAAGCATTTTCAGAAACTCACTCTTTCCTTTTTTTTTAATTTTCCCCCAATCTACAATGGCAGACAGGGATATTTTTTGCATATTTTCTCCTTCTTTCTCTTTTGTTATTTTCGTAAACAAAACTTTAACCCCACTCATTGCCAACATCAGCAGCAGCTGAAAATGAACATCTGGTAACTTAGATTTGAGTGCCCAAATTGCAGTTCCTATATCTGTGCCTGCAAGTGGTGTCCTTTGCTGTTCTGTTCTTATCTGTTGGCAGGGGAAAGATGTGGGCAAGAGCTGGGGGGAGAGTCAGTGCTGGGGCAGAGTGTGTGTGTGGGGTGCACATTCCTCACAGGTGAGACTCTGCAGAATATTTTAGCTTTTTTTTTTTTGGTTTAAGTTCCTGCCACAAACTCAACCATGTGTAGTTGTATTATTTCACTACCAGTACTCTCCCATTAGCAGTGCCTGGGTGTTTAAAGGCAGGTGGTGACTGCTGTGGTGTCCCAGCCACTTTTGCCAGTGGATGGCAGGGGACCCGGATTTGTATCTTCTAGTCTAGTTTTTTTTTATAACTTGCCATGAGTGACAATATTTGCTTATTTTGGCACCAGAAATGCATGCATGCAAATTATCCAGTCTTTGCTGAGTGGCTGCTCCCCTTAGGGTGAGATGCAAAGCTGGAAAAATTCTGCTGTTTTTTGTGTTTAGGATGTTTGGCTTGTGAATATATTGAGGGAAAGAATCTTTGTAAGTTTAATAGTTCTCTATTAAGTACCTAAGTCACCTTAGGTACTCACTGCTAAGCTTCCTAATTAACCTACAGACTACCTGTTGCAGTTTAATGATTGCTTACCCTAACACAAGTTTGTAAATGGTAAATATTTTCTGTAATGTGTTACTGAGGCAATCAATCCATAATTGACTTATATTTAAAGTGAGTTTCTTGCTGACATTGTGTTTATTGTTTGGAATGCCAGATTAATTACGGCATGTATTGCAGTTGCTGTATTATGAGCTCCATCTGTTTTTTATTAACTTTCTCTGTAAATGAGAAACTGTCAATGTGTACTGTTTCTTATGTTCTGAAGAAAAATTCCCCCAAACCCTATAATTGTGTACTTTAAAAATTAAAGAACCGTTGTGTTCAGATCCCAAGTTCGTTTATTTCTTTTTTTTTCTGGAGCAGCTGACTCAGGCAGAGATGACTCCTCCCTGTTTTGTAATAAATAAATGGACAGAAGAGACCATCCCAGGGCATTTGAAACTTGGCCACAGGAGTTCGTGTTGAATCCCTTGGATCTGAGCAGTTAGACACGCACAGATCCACAGCAGCCCTTGTGCCAGCAGCTGGCAGCAAATCCTTCATTTACTGGAGTTATTTACATGAGCCACTTCAGAAACCAGACCCATCCATTAATTTTCCCCCTTTGCGTGCAGTGTAGGTGACAACCAAGAAAGCTTTTAAAGTCACATTTGCCTGAGTCTTTTATCTTGTTTGTTGTTGCCTTGTCAATTTTTCTGTGCTCCGGGGGGTGTGTGAGCCCACTATAGCCATGAGTGCTGTTTCTGCAGGGAACTGTAAAATCATTAATTGCTATTGTCTTGGGGGAAGATAAAATACGTTTATGGTGACACTGGTGAATATTTTAAGGAAACGAATTCTGGGTAGCACAGGACTAGCAGATGTGCATTGTAGTTCTAAGTACACTTATGAAAGAGTGATTTGAACTTGGTTCATTTCTGTAGGAAGAGTATGAACAAGATTTTTGGGCTTTTCTGTGTTTAATCAGGACTTGCTGTGCTTTCTGTGAAGAACAGCAGTTTGCTTATACTTGGACAGATAAGGGAGAGGCAAAATACAAACACAGTTGTAATATGAAGGGAATTATCAAGGGGCTTAACATCCAGTCAGAGTGCTTGGCAGTAACTGCAATAAAAACTGAAATTTCAAACTCTGGAATGCAGTAATATAAACTCTTATTGCTGTAATTGTACTTGAGAGTACAAATTTGTCACAATCTTTCAGCGAAAACTGCAATTAGTTGATGTATTGGTTTGGATTTTTAGGAGCTTCTAGCCATTAGCAGATACGTTGCAATCAGCTCTGCACTGCATTTATATGCAAACTGGAGAGTGAGATAGTGTTTTGCTCTGATTCTCATCTTTCTATTTAAACTCAATTTTTGGGACACGAAAAGCAATTTTTCAGAATGATTGCTGAAACTCACCTCACAGAGATGCTCTGCAGGTGATTAATTTCCCAGAGGGGAGTTTTGCTCTTGGTCTAATACTGTGGAGAGAGTGACGGACAGAAGTGATGCAGAGAAAATTCATCTGAGAACATCTCAGGAATGGTTTCCTGATTTAAAAGGCAACACTGGACATCTTTCAGGTGTTTGGTGGTTTTTTGTTTCTTTCTTTCTTTTGTCAGCATATCACAAAGAAATTACCCTTGCAGGGAAACAGTGTGGGCAGAGAGTTGTTTACTTGCTATGAACCCTTCCTTAAAAACAAAAGCAAAGCTTTTTGAGTAGGTCACTGTCCTTTAGGAGTTGAAGGTTCTCTTCCCAGGTCAGCTGCAATCTGTGAGTCTTGCTGGAGAAAACAGTTTAATATCTGTGAATAAGAATAACCTTTTTCATGTAAGATATACAGCTGTTACAGTGTCATATGAATATTGCCAAGAAATGGTGAATTATTACATGCTTAAAATTCTTATGTATTCACATAAGAAATTGTTTGTATAAAACCATCTAGAAGGTTTTAATAGTTAGAAATAGTTGTCACCAAAGGGACAGTCTTTTTGTTGATGAGGTGCATCACAAGTGGGTTTAGAAGGAAGATAGAAACACTACTTTCCCTATCTGCCTGTTTGCTTTTTTCTTCCTGGAGACTACAGCCTGCACAGCGGTGATGCATGGGAAAAGCTAGTACATTGCCATACTGGCTGTAAAAAAAAAAAATGTTCACTTTTAGCTTTTAGAAAATAATAAAAGAAATAATCCAGTTCAATGAATGGCAGAAACTAGTTGGTAACAAACATAGCAATTTTCGAGTCAAATTTCATACACTTAATATTATTGTAACTTTAAATACATATTGATATTTCACATTTCAAGCCCAAAATTTAGAGATGGAATGTATGTGATAATGACCTTTGTATCTCAATGAAAATGACTGCCCTCTTACAGCTTCACAAAAAGAGCTAAGAGGGATATTCTTTGTTAGTACCTACCTATTGTAAACAACGTAATTTGTATCTGGTACATGGAAATTAAAAATAGGTAGTGAATATGATCTGCTTGTATTGGAATTCCCCTTCATAAGAGCCTAGTAAGCCATTAAATCAGTATTGCTGTGGAGTGCTAGACTAGGGTTTTACTGAATTGTCAGTGCTGTAAGAAAACCTCTGTGTTGTGCTGCTGTGAGTCCTTGTCATGCCTGTCTCTGTCACATCTCTGTGCCCTGGCACCCCCCAGGCAGCTGGTGCAGATACTTAGTCACTAGAATTTATGAGCAATAAGACCTTTCTACGTACACAGCTCTTACTTTTATTATAAAGTAAGAAAAAGTAAGTACAGTCAATAATGTCCTCGAGATGAGTAATAAAAGTTCTGTTAGAGCTCACAGTGCATGATCTGATAATGCCTTGCTGTGACTTGAAAAAGGAATGGTTGTCATGTACTTGGTGTAGCTGTTGCTACTTCGTTAGCTCTCAAGAAGACTGTTCAGGTGCTTCTTTATTGGACTTTTAATTTTTCTCTTTATTTAGAAGTAACAAAACACACAAATGTAAATCCCTACCTGTTCATCGGGAATACAGTTGAAACAATCCCTGAAAGCATAATAATCCAGGAGAGGAGAACTTCTTCTGGGGAAATGCATTTCACAGTGTGATGTTAAAGCAGAGAAAGTAATAAAGCATTTGTGATGACCAAAAATATTATATTAGCTGTCTCTGTCTTTAGTCACCAGATGTCTGATGTCCTGTTGAGAACCAACTGTTTCTATATTTGATAACATTTCATTTCATTTCACCCTGTTCTCAAGAGGACAGTTCTGTTTGTCCTGGTCACCCAGGTGTGTGTAGTGCATTAGTCTTCGCTGAAGACTCGCTGCATCCTCCTGGCCCAGCCCCAGAATTGATGCTTCCCAGTGGCTCTGTCAAAACCAGCTCACACAGTGCAGTCAGTTGGAGCAATAAAACATTAAAAGGTCCACCGATCAGGGAGCAAGAAGGTGCAAAGGGAGTGTAGTTGACTTTGGAAGTGGGAGCACTGCAAACAAGGTTGAGCCCCAGGTGTGCATTTATGCCCGCCAGTCAGATGATGGGTTTTATTTAGCAAAACACAGTCAGAATGACTTTTTTGAGAGTGCTAGTGTAAGAAACTAAAATTATCTCATGACTTATGCATCAAAATGGTAACCCTGAGTATGAGTTTGTGTGCAGATATAATGCTGTTATTTTTGTTATATTTGATAGGAATGTTGTAGGTTGTTTATGTCCTCTCTCAAGTTTATCTTATAATACTATAGCTATTTTCTTACCTTTATTTCTTATTTTCTTTCCCAAGGATTGTGATTCTGTGTCTGTGCTTTGAGATACAATGGCAACAGACATTTAAGTAATGAAGTGTGAATTCATTGGTTCCACGCTGAAAAAACAAGATATAACAGACTTTGTGTCCTGCTGAGAGATTGCCTTGCTTTTTTGGGTGGCTGTTTAGGCTAAAGGCTGGAGAGCAACTGCCCAAGAAGCAGAATTGCAACATGGTGTCTGCCTTTTGGTGGCTAACTGCATTTACAAAATGTCCCTAATGCCTTTTTTAGAAAAAGTAAAATAAGGAATTTAAGCAAATTGTGATGGTAAGAAACTGAAATTGTGTAACTCAAATGGAGTCTCTGGGTGACTACAATTAATTCATTCTTATTTCTTCTTTTCAGGTTTTCTTCTTCTTCTCCACCTTGGCCTTCCCCTTCAAATCTGGTCACTTTTCTGTCTAAATTGCCATAAGATCTGTTACCTCTTCCTTGTCTTACCTCTTTGCTTATGCTTTAAGTGAAGTCTTTTCAACTTCTGTCACTGATCCCGAAATCCAGTCATCAGTAGTTTATTTCTCCAAACATAGGTGCAGGTAATCTGTTTTTTTAAAGCTTATCTGATGTTTCTGGCTAATTTTCGCTTAATTCTGGGCATTCTGAAGATGAATTTTCAGTGTTCTGCTGGGCTTTTTCAAAGCCACTAAGAGACCCAAATGCGTGCTTCAGCTCTGATTTAATGTACAAGTGCATCTCATTTCATTTGTGACTGTACATTAAACATATTTCACTTTAAGGAGCCATTTTATGTGAAGTAGCCCGCTGCAGATTTTGAAGTTTTCTTTTGAGCTGCACTGAAATCTTTGAGAAACAAGATTCTTTTCTTTGCTCTGCCAGAGGCTGCACAGCATTTCTTCGTGTTTCTGTGTGGGTAAGGTCAGTGTCTTTACTCAGTCTCAGCATTGTGAGTATCTGTGTATGTCTGCCTGTGTATGTAAATGTGTGTTTTCAGTGTAGTACTATAAATGGTGGAGAGGAGGGAGGGAGGGATTGTAGGCTTCGCATCATACAGTTGTTACAGGGCAAGGTTGAAAAGCAATGCTCTCATAGTTAATGCTCCTCGGGTGATTGAAGAACAGCAACCAAACTAAAGGGGTTGTGTGTAAAGGACTAAAAGGACTAAAGGGGTTGTGTGTAAACTGCTTTCCCTGGAGCTGTGGCAGGAGCAGTGCAACAAGTATTTACTTTTTCTCAGCCTCCTTCGCGTGTTCTGAGTTGAGCAGAAATTCTTTTAAAGGTGGTTTGGAGTTAGATGCCAGTAAGTGGGAAAGTTAAGAGTCCAAAAGTTCTGAGAAGACAAAGAGTCTTTCTAGTGTGTGTGCACATATAGGCAGCGGCTCTTCCCAGGGACATTTCATAATCAGTTGTTTGTCCACAACAAACAGATCCCCTAGAATGCCCAGAGCCTCAGGATATGTCTACTCTGAAGACACTATTAATTGCTTGCAGCCCGTGTTGAGTTTCATGATGCTTTGGGTCGGCTTTAGATTGTGCCCAAGTTAGCCAGTTGAAATCTCCTTCAGACATGATGATGCTAAAGTGTAATTTCAACTAAAAAAAAAAAAGACAATCCCAAATGAAAAAAACAAAACCATGTTGTTGAGTGATATCAGGAGCCTGCAGTAGGAAATGGTTCATTGTGTTCTGCCTTAATACATGAGTACCTTTTTTCTTCTGTGGTTTAGATCCTAGGAGATTAAATAAGTGCACTGAGGGGCATTGGAGAGAGGGTGAGAGTTCTTTTAAACTGATAAGCCAACAGCAACAAGTGCCCAAGTGATGAATTTACTTTATTATTCTATCAAGTTACTTTGCACGTACTTGTGAGCATTTGCTGAATGCTTTTAGCCTTAGTGTTTCTTCTCCATGGCAATAGTTTGAGCCTGTATCAAGTCTGTCTTGGCTATTACCAATCCATCTAGTTGGGTCAGTGAATATCTACTTCTGCAACTTGTACACACAATATTTCCTAATTTATTTAAAAGCTTTAAATAAATTGTTTCAATTCAATTACCCTTTTCCCCCATATTAACAGGAAACCTTACTTGACATTGACTTTTTTGCTTAATTCACTTGTTTTTTAGGCCTATGTTTCATCTTCTTGTTGTAGGGTGATTAATGTACTTGCCCTTTCAGATGAGAAACTACCATCTTCCATGCGTTCACTCGGCTTTCTCTTTTTATTTTAACTTCTCATATACCTTAATGTGTTTTGGCTGGTAATTTGGGGGGTAGATATTTTCCTAACTCGTCTGTTAAAAATGCTGGGACTCTGTTTTTGTTTGAATGGCTCAAGTTCAGTAATACTCTTGGGCTATTCAGATCCTAATCAGCCACTTATTAAGAATGACTGTCATCTGCCCTGGTGTTGCCCAGTTGTCTGGTTATTTTTAGAGTGGTGGTATTTGTGTTACTTAAGTAAAGGCTGTTCATCCTGTAAACAAGCTGGATGCATAGCTGTGGTCTGAAGAGCTCGCCCAGACATTAAATGTAATGTCTGAATTGCAGGAGGGACCTACACAGTTAAATGGCTTAATTATTTGAAATCCTTCTCGCCTGGCAAAAGTTAGTGTAGATGCATTTGCACTGGTACAAACATGTTTTTGCTTGGAGGGGTTTTATTTTGTTTACTGGAGCTTTGCACACAATAGTAGCAAGAAAGCTGGAGGCTTGCTGGTATAGCCTTGGACAAAGAGACTGAGGAGGGGAAACCCTGCCAAAGTGTGGAGTGAGGAATTTGAGGATAGGAGCAATAAAAGACCACTTGAAGGCAGGAGTCTGGGAAAATGAAGGCTGTTGAGAAGAATTTCCATCGTTTTCTGTTGTGTAACTTCATCTTTCTATTCTATGTAAATATTTCTCTATTCTGGAGAAGGGGGGGAGGAATTTCTTAAAGTTAATGTTTTCTTTTCCTTTTTTAAGGAAAAATATATTGCCCTTTGAAATTGAAAAGATAAATTACTATACAATTTTTAAGACTTTGCAAGACACTAATAATGTTGTTTCTTAGGAGCCAAAATCTCTTCCAGTGTCTGATACTACACTTGTATTTAAAGCATTAGAGCCCAGAGTTCTGTGTTTACAAATATTTTGCCGAACTTTAGCGTCTTGTGTCTTTATTCCAGGTAGGCACCGATTTTTTTTTTTTTCTCTATCTCTAGGCTTATGTAAAGTATACTTCCAGTTTATTCAGAAGCTTAAAAAAAAGGGCGTGTTGGGTTTTTTTCCCCCAGTAAAAATAGGTATCAAACCCTGTGTTCCTCAGGGATGGAGAATGTCACCTGGACACAAGTGGCATTCTTGTGGCCCCAGTCACAGCAAGAACCAGTTCTGTGGGAATTGGTTGGTCTTGTTCAGTGGGTATTTTCATCCCAGTTGGGGCTGTGTGCAGGTGCTGTGGCCACTTGGATCAGTGTAGATACTGACTGGAGGGTGAATTTATGCTTATCTGTGCTGTCAGTACTAGACAAGCATCATGCTTGTTATACTTTTACACCTGACAATCCTCTTCAGGCTTTTGAGAGTGCCATTTATAGCTTTTGGGACCTGGACAGTGTATTGCTGCTGTCACACCCTGTAGGTATTTCAAATACTAAACATAGAGCTTTATCCGACAAACATTTTTGTCTTAGTACTAAGATGAGGTAGCAATTTTTTTTCTAAATTAAATGCAACTTAATCCATGGAATCAACAGTTGTATCTGGGAAATAAGTGGCAGGGAAATATTTTTTATGTTCAGACCTGCCTACTGGAAATACAGTAGCAAACAGAGGTCACTTGTCAAATGGAAGTACTAAACACCTCAAGTTTGTGGTGACAAGTAATAATAAATTGTCTAGAATCCTTCTTAATCTATTTGGCTCCTTACTGGTGGCAACAGCTTCAGAAAACATTTAGAAAGCTAAAGTCAACTGTTTTAACTATTCCTTTGTATTGATGCACCAAGACCTTACACAGTCATTTCATTCCTACTTACAAATCCTGAAACAATCTTCAGATACTCTCTGGTTTTCTGTGGGGGGAAAGGGTAGAATGGGAACCAGTGAACCTAAATGTCAGAGATCAGGCACAAATCCAGGAGGCTGAAACTGATAAACCATTAAAGTTTTCCGCATTTTTGAGAGCAACTGCAAAGCAAACAAGCTAATTGATTCCATAGGTATATTAAGAAATTTAGTTTCTTTAATACTCAGAAAATCAGGTTATATGATCTAATTGCCTCTCTAAATTTTTAATCCATTCCTGAAATGATCTGTTTGTTGATTTAGTGTTATTTGGGTACCTGTGGGTTTTCCTGCAGATCATACATATTTTCAGTGTACTTTCAACTCCTTCAAAGCCAGTTCAAAGGCTTGAAAAATCTTTTAGTTGCAAGTAACTCTTCTCGGGCAAAATCTGATCATGAAGTTGTATCTAAATTGTATTTCTCTGAAGGAAAGAATGAACAAGTCTCAAAGGAAGAATTTCTTTAACTTAAAACTGAACTACTTCATATCCATTACCAACCACTGTGTCATTGAGAAGTCATGTAAGGAGAGGGTACTTAAGACCAATTTTGAAAGATCTGGTGGCATATTTTAGAATTGTCACTGGCATCAGTGGATGCTTTTTTGCTTTGTGGGTGGTTCTTTGGTTTTGTTTTTAAAGTGAGTAAAAATTGAGCTTTTTTTCATCTGAAAGGAACAAAGAGTAAGTGTAGAAATAGAAGTTGTCAGTATCAACAGAAGAGAGGTGTCCAACTGAGGTGGAAAATAAAAAATAGATCTTCTAAAATGTGTTTTCACCCATGGCTAAACAGATAGTATTATGGAATGGTTGTAATGTTCTTTGGTACTAATAGGATGCCAGGCTTGATTTCAGATATTTTTCATATTTATAACCAAATGTGTATTAAAATATAATGGTTGCAAGTATGTGAAAATCAGCTCCCGGGGGGGTGATGGTCTGGTCTTCTCTTTTTCCTGGTTGCATCTAAAGAGCACACAGAGTGTGCCAGGATCTGCTTCTGGGAATTTCTGACTGCGACATCCACTTCAAATATCGTTCACAGCTTAAACACATTAGAACCACATGGCTTACTGTCAACTTAAAAAAAAAAAAAAAAAGAAAAGAAAATTTGCCTTTAGGACTGTTTTGTTGGGTTTTTGTTTTACTTTGCTCCACTGTTTGAAAAGGCTGAAGCAGCAGATTTTTGAAGCTTCTGTAGTTTCTGTGTGCGTACCATGTTTTTGTGACTACAGTTTTTCCATTTTTAAAAATAAAATATATTTCTCAGAACTCAAAATGCTGCATTTTTCTTGACTTTCACGAAACTTGGCAGTGAATCCTGTGTTCCTTCAGCTGAATGTGCTCAGAACTTCCCAACAGTGAAGACTAGAGGCTTTTTTTTATTGTTGGAATGTAAAGAGTATCCAGGCAAAGCTTAAACAGTTTCAACTTTCAATTCAATAGAACAGGTTTACAATCTGGAGTTGTATTATTTGGCATTTCTTCAGTAGGGAAGTGATTTCAATTATTGAGATGATGGGAAGAGCAGATATGTTGTATTACAGCTATGTTTTCTCCTGCCATTGAGTATATATTTACTTTCATATTCCCTAAGATGCACGTATCTGCCTGTATAATGCATTAGATTAATTCATGAGTCAGAAGAGGGTTGAGAATTATTTTTTTTTCTGAGAATAGTCCATTGCATCTCAGGAGAAAACCCCCTGTTAGATTGCAGAAGTGCAGAGGACTCAAGAACAGGGGAAAGAGGCATCACCTGCAATTTTATGTCCTTGTTTCTAATAATTAGAAACGTGGGTGGTAGTTGGGCATTTTTTTTGTTTGTGGGGTTTTTTTAAATGAACCTTCATTTCATGTTTTGACAGTAATTTTACATTGTGGCACTTTATGCTTCTGGACACCAGATGGTGCTGCTAAACTGGCTAATGTGGAATTTTCACACTTTTTTGCGTAATTGATACTTGATTTAGTTCCAAAGTCAGGTCTGTACTTTCCAACCAGGTATATTCCAGGATGCAGAACTGTTCCTGATAGCTCAGCCCAAAACCTGCTGTTTAAGGGCAGTGGTCTGAAAATCACCATGTAAACCAAGTGGGTTACAGAATCAATATTTTAGATCTCCCTGGCCAAAACTTGCCATCAGCTGGAGTTCCTTCTGGGAATATAGCTTAGTAACAAATCTTAATTTATGTACTTGACACTTCAGAGATTTGATTTATTAAATTGTCATTTAAATTTGATTTGATAACTGCAATCAGAAAACTTCAGGTGGAGGCACCTTCTAGTGCCAGGTTAAAACTGCAAAGGATAGTTCTAGAGACTAATTAAATATAATGAAGTGATGCTGAGGGAGGGTTTGAGTTTGGTGGGGCTTTCCTTAGACATTATCTGTGTTAAGCTTGAGAAAGGCTGCCAAAAAAGCTGTTGCTATTTGTTTGAGAAGACACGATGGCTTAGCTATATAGTTGCACTGCAGACAATGTTTATAATACTGTGATGTACATTTGGCATTTGATTTCTATTAATTTTCACTTGGTTATCGTGTTTAATAAATTCATCTGGTAATCCTAATTGTGGGGCTGAAGGGATGGAAAAAGACACTTGTTTTTTAGCTGAATCCCAAAGGTTGGTGGTACAGTTTTATCACCGAACTGTAAATAATGGGTTCAGATTTATTTAGGCAGGGAGGAAATTTTTTGATAGATTTTACTGTATTTTTCTTAAAAGTTTTTATTTCTTTTATAGATCCCCATATCAAAGTTTCTGGAAAGAAGGAAAATGTTAAAGAAGCAAAAGAGAAAATCATGTCTGTCTTGGACACAAAAGTAAGAAAACTTATTTAGAATGACACCTTAACCCCTAATTTTGTGGTGACATTGATCCCTTTAACAGGCACATTGAAAAGGGAAGGTATTTATGGACACTTTGAAGCAAAGTCTCCAATATATGTCCTACAGATGTTGATATTGGTGTATACCCACATATTTAAACATTCTGCAAGGAACTACTTGCTTAAAGCAGCTTTTCCATATCTGAAGTATATAGAAATAATATTGCCAGCTATATGGCTAAAAGCATACATAGTTTGTTCACTGGATTAGGTTTTTTACTGTAAAATCTGAAATACAACTTCACTGCAAACAGTAGGTTATGCAACCACTTCAGAGAACCTAGAATTTTGTTTCTGCTTGAAATTCAATTTTAGGTGTGTTCATGCAGTTTTATTTCTAATGGTTACTGTGTTCTTACACTCTGAAACATTAGGACCAGAACATCTAAAACATCTAGATCTTGGCCAAGGGTCTCTTTATGTTCATCAGATCTTATTTTCTTGCAGTAGCAAGTCTTTTGGGGCAGTATGTATGGCTCCTGTGAAGTTGTATGGTGACTTTCTGATCCTCTGAACACATTACCAAAAGGAACAGTCCAGTGACAAGCACTATTTTTTGAACAACTATTAATATTATTATGGACTTTTAATAATATAGCTTTTAAGAACAGCTGTAGGCAGTGTTTGTGTATTTCAAAAATTCCTATACCAGGAAAATCTGTTTGTTACAGGAGGGAAAAACACTTGCTTTGTCCCATGGCTTTGATTTTCCAAGTCTTCATCATGTGATCCTGTCAGATCAGACAGGGGTGTGTGACTGCAACTAAAAGGACACAGAATTAAGAGAAATTAGAATGGACTGCACAAGGACATTTAAGTCACAGTTGATAAAAACTTGGGTGCATTTTAAAATCCTTAGACATTTTTTGAAGATGCATTTTTTGGGTATTTATTTCCATGTTATTTCCTCACTGGGAAGAATATGTGGCAAGTTTAGCATCCGACTATGATCCACATTAAAAATGTCCCTGAGTAGAAGCTAAGGCATGGCAAAAGTACTTTGGAAATACAATTTTGAATCTCATTCTTGAAGTTACATTGCTCTTAAAAACTCAGGTTCTCCTGTGAACAGGTCTAATCGTGGGTGCTTGATTTCCAGAGCAATCGGGTAACCTTGAAGATGGATGTTTCACATACAGAACATTCTCATGTGATAGGTAAAGGTGGCAATAATATTAAAAAGGTGATGGAGGAAACAGGATGTCATATCCATTTTCCAGACTCAAATAGGAACAACCAAGCAGAGAAAAGCAACCAAGTAAGTATTGTTTAATACTGAGCTCATTTGTATTGTAATTCCTGAGAGTATGAAACATTTCTAAACTTCTTTTGTCAATTTGGGTTTTTGGGGATGGTGAGTTCCTGTTCAGGGAAATAGATTTTTGGTATTTACACTCTGTGGAAGGCACAGGGCTTCCTAAGTGAACAAATCTTTAAAAACAGATTGAAACAATTTGTGATGGCTCATGAATCACTTTAATTTTTCTAAGCGGAAATTACTTTGTGCTTACAGAAGTCAACAACTTGGTGTGAATGGTAGAGAAGCAGTATGAAAAGATCTGTAATTTTTTTTTTCCCATTCAACACCTGACTTATTCAGCATATTGATTAATTTCTTGGTGCTTTTTGCTTATGGTGTAACTTGGTTGAAGACTAAATTTCGTGGCTTGCTACCAAAAGTGAATGTCCTATTGTAAGAGTTCAATTTCATTAGAATAAGTCATTGAACCTGAATTGTATATCATTTCTAGTGCAAATATTGCTGAAATGTTTACTTTCAAGTCCCTCATCACTGTACTTAAAATTCCCTCTTGTGCATCCTGAGCAAAATACAGTCATTTCAAAACATTCAAGAAAACCTGCTGTTGTTGAAAATTAGCACTGAGCACATGCATACAGTAGTAATTCCATTACTTGACCCAAACCACTGTATTGTTTGATGTATCCATTTTTTTTCCTAGTTGCTTAAACCTATGTAATGTAAGATGCTATAACATGCATAGATCATTTTTTAAAAAACGTGGTTATAGTTTTCAGCTAGTGTTTAGAGAACACTTAGGGTGTCACCAGGTTTGACATAAGTGATTTATTTTTTTTATTTATTTTTAGATTTCTTTTTGTAAGGGGAATACTGATAACTGAATAACTTTTCCAATGCCTCAGTTGAAAATGTGATGCAATGTTTTCTCTCTTCTTGCACTTCCAGGTATCTATTGCCGGACAGCCAGCTGGAGTGGAGTCTGCAAGAGTTAGAATTCGGGTAATAGTCTATTTTAGAATAGTGTTCCCTTGAAAAACACCTGAAAGGGAAAAAAAGTATAGATTTGAGGACCCTAGGGTTGTCTGGCTCTGTCTTACGACAGCAGAAACGTAGGAACAAATGTGAGTATTCATGTGAGTAATATGCAAAGGGTATTATAAAAGTGATTCACTTTCTGGCTAGATTTTTTAACTAGCCCAAGGTGGGTCTTGAACACAAAGTCTACAGGATAAACAAGATGTAAATTATTCCACGCTGTGTTGAAAATTACATGTTAACTTACCCACCACAGATGGCCTGTAGAAGCTTGGGAATCCAATGTCAAACTACGACTTAGGAAAGGCAGTTGCTGCCTCTTAAATTTTAACCGTTTTCATGTGTAATTTCTGTAAATAATTTGGTGGAAATCAGTGCCATTCTCCACTCATGGCAATTTTCTATCCTTTCCTTCTAGTTTTGTGTATTTTGGCATGGATAATTATAAGTTGAATAAATTATGAATAGTCCCTCACAGTTGTTTAGTGAGATTTGACTCTTACACAACCTTGGTCTTAAAAGTCATGAAAGAAGCTGATGTTTCCTTAGCTTTGTAGCTGACTTCAGACTTCCAGTTAATCCATGACAGAAAGGAGACTTCCTAGCAAGTTTTACAAATATTGACCTGTTTGTAGATCTGCATGGATAAGTAAGGGAATCTACTTGGCTTTCTTGTTTTTACATAATTGCAAATGCTTCTGCTATTTTGAATTAAAAAACCCAAACAAACAAAAAACAACAAGGTCTATGCAAGAAAACCCCACTCTAGTGTCCCTGGAAAAATTGGTGCCATTTTGCAACTGATGATATATTTTTATCAATGAACTCTGGGCAGGGGATATATTATGGCAGTTTAATCATCACTGACCAACACATGATTGAGGAATAAAGTTGTTATAGTTTTAATGAGTATGATTTTGGTTTTCAGTATTTGGTCTTCAATGTTGTTGTAGGAGCTGCTTCCATTGGTACTCATGTTTGAATTGCCTATTGCTGGAATTCTTCAACCCATCCCAGATCCTAATTCTCCGACAATTCAACATATATGTCAGACGTATAATATTTCAGTTTCCTTTAAACAACGCTCTCGAATGTATGGTGCTACAGTCATTGTCAGAGGGTCACAAAATAACACTAGTGCTGTGAAGGTAATGTGTCTTCTTAGTTCATAATGTAGATACCTAAGAAGTGTATTGGTTTAAAAATGCACAGAAAATAGTTTTAAGTTTAGGATTTAGTGTTGTTTGTAATAAACTTTTAATATGGTTTTCATCTCTTGCACGCTGCTCAGGTTTCCAGCAATGCTGTAATATGTACTGATATTACCCATCTTTTAATTTAAAGAAACCCCAAACAAAAACCAGAAAACACACCTCCCATCTTAAATTCTCCATGCTTAGCTCTTCTCAACATACACTCAAGTAATATAACCTTGAAAGTTGCCCGAACAGTCAATAAAACTGATCTTGCGAAACCAGCACTGGGAGATGTGAATTTGACAGTCAAGGAAAGGAACTGCTATGAGCCTGTTTATATTAATAAAATAGTGTTCTTGTGCAGAACTGGCAGTATGAGAGACTGATATGGTCCCAGATGGGTGTCTCTCAAGCCAGTAGGAACATCTTAGGCCAAAACTGAAAGACAAATTTTGCATGTAATCTTACCCAAATAAATCTCTATCGACTTTCTTATTGCCATGTGTGGCCACAGAAGGTCTGTTGGGACCAAACCATGCGACACTGTCTTACTGCCTTTTTCAGAAGCAATGAAATGCTGTATTTGGTCATCAAATGGGAGTTAGTGTGTAGAGTTTAGTCCATTTATTACCCTTAACAAATCAATCATGGTTTTAAACCAACCAGTATTTTCTTTACCTTGCCTGACAAGTGCATGACAAGTAAGAAAGCACTCTGAGCCTGTGAGCATTATTTCACCAGTTTCCTTCATTTCCCCCACCCCAGGAAGGAACAGCCATGCTCTTGGAACACCTAGCTGGGAGCCTGGCCTCTGCAATCCCTGTGAGCACACAGCTGGACATCGCAGCACAGCATCATCTCTTTATGATGGGTCGGAATGGCAGCAACATCAAACATATCATGCAGAGGACTGGTGCTCAGATCCACTTCCCTGACCCCAGTAACCCACAGAAGAAATCCACTGTCTACCTCCAGGGCACAATTGAGGCTGTCTGTCTTGCCAGGCAATATCTCATGGTAAATACTTTTCAGCGAGACTTGCACAAAAAAGCTACCAGATTATAGAAAATATGCTCATTTGGCACATGTTTATGGCTCAAGTTGTAACTTAGCCTTAGAGAGGGAGGATTGCTACTCACACTGCAAAAAGCTGATTCAGTTGAGTGGTCTATTTTTGTCAGTGTTTGCAGTTATCTAAAATATTTGTAATCTCTGGTAACATGATTTGAAAAATGACCTTGGTAATATAAATGCATCATAAGCAATTTAAATTTATGATAACGATATCCTTCTGAGTAGAGGCAGATTTTTGGAGTGTTCTGTTGGCGTTGGATGATGGGTTGTGTTTTGTTTTGCCAACCTGCCTATTCTGTGTTTGTCAGGTAAGTAGGTTTCTTTCGAGAGGAAATGTCAGGAATTTCTTAGTTCCCACGTAGGCAAGTTTTCAATGCAATTGGGAAACCATAGGAAATAAGTACTCATTCTGCAGTCTTACTTTTTTTTTTTATAGTATCATAGCCACAGTTCTATGAGGCCTTTTATAAAAATAGCTCTTTGTAGAGATTTTTGTTATATTGGTCTTAAAACTTAACAGGAGCCTTTAGGCATTGTTTTAGTGCTAATTTATGTACACCTTTTTTGTATGTGTGAATATTTATGGACAAAACATTGGAGGATTGGACTCAAATCCAATGCAAAGCTGGTAAGAGATTGAACCATGATACCTTTTAATTCCAGGAGTCCCCATGTGTGTTACAATGCACTGTGCCTTGCTCCATGTTAGAAAATAAAAATATGTTGCCTTTCTGTTTATACAGTTATATTCAGATTATTGTGTTCTAGAATATTATTGTCTGTAAATGCCAAGAGATAGCCTTATTCTATGTGTTTCTTTGGTGAGGTTTAAGTAGTGCTTTTCTGATGGTTCATGAAGTAGAAGGAAATGCAACCAAACTCACATGAATATCAAAGTACATATTTTCTCTAGAAACTTGGAATTATGTGAGGGCTTATTTTTTTTTTTAATACTGAAGTTTTATTTCCTTCCTAACACATCAGTGCTACTTAATATCCCTCATCACATCCACTGCATCACCCTTTAAGAACTGTACAGACCAGGAAACTTGGTCTCCCTTTGAACTCACAGACCTCACATGTCCTGAAACTGTTTCCAGTTTTGTAGATAAAACAAGTCGTGTTTAAAACGTTCTTGTTCTCTTTCTTCCTCTCATCCCAAAGGCTTTGGTTTCAGCTGTATTTTGATTGTCATCAAAAAAATATTGAGACTTGCTTTTTGTTAGTTTTTTGTATAATAATGAGGACTATACCTTATTTAAATACAGACAACATTGACAACTTAGTCTTTTTTAATCCAGTTCCTGTCAAAGAACATTTGTTTCTTTTCTTCCCATCATCTTCATGCATATGCTCTAAACATACAATAATCAAGTGGTAGGGGGAAAAAAGAGCCTTTTAATATGCTTATAAAACCTGACTTTCCAACTTGTAAGTTTTGGGATTTTTGTTTTTCTTGTTAGCCTTGAGTTGCATTTTCATTCAGCAGGCTTTTGGCGAGATCTTCTGGTATTATTTTCTGCAATTTTTTTTACAATAATATTTTGAAAATCCAAGTATGAAATACTCCCAGCAGTTCTGTTACTGTTAAATCCTTGATTATTGACTTTAGTGTTTTTAGATAGACTATATCTATAATTATTCTTTTCAGACAAGTTCATATTGTGGTGTTAAGCTGTGCTTGTCAGTTTTCCTGTGGTCAAAATATTTAGGATGCCTTGCTTTAATTTTCCTGAAGTTAAAATTGCTTTAATTGAGGTTTTGGTAGTACTGTGCAGCTATAGGTGGTACTGTCGAGAAATGCTATTTAATATTAAATTATATTGAACATGTGATCTGCAGCCTAAATACATCAATTTGATTTTCATTCGGAAGCCAAAGCAGGAAAATGATTAATTAAGACCATTTCCTTCACTGTATCTTACTGTGGATTTTTCCCTGACACATGTGATATTATTTATTGTGAACCTAAATTCACCAGAAGTAGGATTTGTTTTTTACTGACTTTTTACCCTCTATTTTTGTGATTTTATGAGAAGTAGCAATCTGATAATTTCTAGATATCCTGTGACAATTCAGGTTTTTGTTGTTTCATTAGTCTGAGCCATTTTTAGGGATTTTTTTTTTTTAACTCCATAAGGTTTTAGTACTACAAGTGTGTTACAGATGTCATCCACATCACTGGAAAATACTTATCCAGCTGATCTGAGACAGGGGAAGAGAAAGGTAAAAGTTAAGACTTAGGCAACGGTGATTTACTGAGAAACTTTTTAGAATTGTGTTTCCTGACCTCGAACATATTTTAACATGAGATATTTCAGTGTGAGGCTTCCTATCAACTCCTGAGAAGACTTTTTTCTCATTTAATAAGTAGTAGTGGTTTCTGAATTTGAATTCCCCGGACACCTCTAAGTCTGTATAAATAACTAATCAGGGTGCATATGTGCTGATTGGAATGCCAAATATTTAACAAATCATTTCACCCTTAAACTAACAAACCGTTCAGACTCCCAGGGCAGAAAAATACACCTGTGTTCTTGCGTACAAGGAAACGGCTCTCCTTAAAATTTCATACTTGCCTTTTTTTCCCCTGAACTTCTGGTATCATGATGTGTAAATGTTATAATGTCTATATTTCAGTTTATTGCTAACATTTTCATGGGAAAAGGGTCAGTTATAAGTGTTGGGAATTTTTTGTGCCTTTCTTTGCAGGGTTGCCTTCCTCTTGTGCTCATGTTCGATATGAAGGAAGAAATCGAAGTAGAACCCCAGTTTATAACACAGCTAATGGAGCAGTTAGACGTCTTCATAAGCATTAAGCCTAAGCCAAAGCAACCAAGCAAGGTTTGTGCAAAGCTAATATATGCCTTTTAGGCTGTCGTGGAAACTTTATAGAGCTGATGAGTTGACATGTGTGCTCTTCCTCTCTAACTTAATGGATCATGAACTTGTAAAAGGCATATATATTTTGTGCTTAAAATACCAGTTTAAATGATCCAGCAGCTCTGCTTTATGGCAATTTGACTTTCATAAAATGTTTGATAATACAGAAGTTAGATTTTGCATGGAATATACTGATAAAGGAAATTAATTACGAGGAGACAAATTGTATCTGACTAGAACTTCTCTTGACTGTTTTTTAAAGAAATTCGTCTAAAATTGCAACTCCCCCACACAGTCACAGAGTTCTTTAGCAATCAGAATTAAACAAAAATAAAAAAATATTGTGACTAGAAGGAAAGTTGCCGTTACATGCAAGATATTGGAAAGAGTCACGAAAAGCAGAAATACAAAATACTTCTAAAAGAGAGATGTTCATTGTAAAATATTCCAGTGTGTGGGTAAAGGACTCTGCAGTTGTCTGTGTGGTTGTACATAATGCCATAGCAGGCAAAACCTTGAAATATTAAGTGATCGTTCCACTGTATCAGTAGGTAAGCTTCCCTGTGTAGGGATATATAAAATCAATACAAAGAAACACCCTGTAGAGCATGTACAAGAAACAATGGTTTTTTGCAATATAATTTTCCAGGTATTTATTACTTTATCCTCAGACAGCTAAGAACTGAATAGCTGAATTTAATATGAACAACTTTTCTTGTCCACTTCAAGGTATAGCCCTCAGGTAAAAGAGAAGATAAGATTTTAATTATTGATTCACTTGTCTAGATCTTGGGGCACTTAACATTTGGTGTGCTAAATAACACCGAGGTACAGTAATAATTAATTTTCTTAGACAGGGAGGTCTTCCATCATTCTCATTGCAAGTGCACATAAAATCCCTAAACTCACTGTCAAGGCCACTGTATTTGAGTAGCTGGTAATGGATGTTAACTCATGCTGTCTCACAGGGCTGTTATTGATGGCCATGGAGAAGTATTAAGAAGAGTTATCTGTGTTGCAGATCCACCTTATGAAGTTGCATTACTCACTTATTTTCCTTTTCTGTTGTTTTTCGTTGTTGTTTTCCTCCCCTACAGTCTGTGATTGTAAAAAGCGTTGAACGAAATGCCTTAAATATGTACGAGGCACGGAAATGTCTCTTGGGACTTGAAAGCAGTGGAGTCACCATAGCATCAAATCCCTCTACTGTCTCGTGCCCTGTTGGTCTGTCTTGTCCTGGTTTGGATATTTTGTCCTCAGCAGGACTTGGACTCACTGGGCTCGGTATGCATATTTTTATATTTATATTTTTATGTTTTTAATAGATATATATTTGTTTGAAACTTAATTCATTTGTACTAGAAAAAGGGACCAGATGTATGTTTTGCATAAGAAGTCATGTTAAGGCATTAGAGAATTCCAACAGCATCTGACCTTTCAAGGAATTGTTGTTATAAAACTTCCTCCAAGGCTTTCGTAATCAGGTGTGTGACTCATCCCTGCAGGAAAAAAAATCTCTGAAGTACTCAAACGATTCAACTGAAAGTGAAAGGGAGGGAAATACAGGTGAGGTAGGATGTGGCTTTTACCATGTCTTTGGCAATGTGATGTCTCAAGCTGGCCTGAATTTGTGTAGGTGCTGAAGCCTGTCAGCAGTACATGGAATTTACCACAGCTAACAGCACACTTCAGTTCTGGCTGTATTTCACTGTAATGGAGGGACACACGAGCTTCTAGTTTAGACCTTGCTTATTGGTATGTAATTCAGGACAGAAAAGTGTAAGCTTCCTGTCTTAATGTAATTTTATAGAAGCAGATCATAGTCCAGGCTGGAATTACTGTTTTATTTTCAAGCTTTGTATCAGAAAGCCAAGCAGTCCCAGAAGAATTTTGTGACAAACCTTGACACTGGTTCATGAAACTGAGTTCTCGTGTCACCACAGTGCTCCCTTGTGACCTGCCACCCAGGAGTGCTGTGTGGTTCCATGTCACAGGCTGCCCTGGGGTCACACAGGGGCAAGTGTTTGTGCCCTTTGACAGTGGGTTTTAATGCTGCTTTTGTGACTGTTCCTGTCATGCCTGCACTTTGGGGGGTTGGGGTTTTTACCTTTTTAGTGTATAGTGCTGAATTTATAAATCTTCTAACGTGAAGAGCTGGTTTGAGGGAATGCTTTGGCAGTAAGCAATGCATTTGGGTGGTTTGCAGTCAGCATTGAAGATGCAAAAAGGAATTGAATAGTCCTTAGTGTAGACGTGGTGATTCATTCATAGGAGCTTCTGAGGAAAGGGTTATTGTCTGAAATGAAAGTAAGGTGGTGTAGTACAGTTGCTTTCTTGTCTCTGTGTGATGCTGCTTTGAAACAAACCATCAGAAGCAAGAGAGAGGATACAAAGGGATGGTGGGGCTGAGAAGCAGCTGGTGCAGACTGTTAGGACAATAGTTAGGGTCCAGTAAAAGGACATAAAAGATGCTGCAATTCATCTTGGATATATGATTCTGAGTTCAAGAACAGGCATTCTTAGTATATGCAGGGTTAATGAACAGCAGGGTTAATGTTAAAATTTGTTTGTTAAACATGTGCTAGTGCAATTTAGTGGGGGTTTGTTTGTTTGTTTTCAATTGGTACTTCTGTGAAAAATCATTTTCTGTAGGTCTTATCTAAATATTCACTTGCATAATTTTTTGCAGGCCTTTTAGGTCCAACAGCCCTGTCAGTCAACACCTCAACTGCTCCAAACTCTCTTTTGAATGCCCTTAACAGCTCTGTGAGCCCCTTGCAGAGTCCAAGTTCAGGCACTCCTAGTCCCACGTTATGGGCAACATCTCTTGCTAACACAAACACCACAGGTTGGTGCAAGTTTAATGTGAATTACATTATCTGTGCAACATTAAGTCATCAGAGTGACAATTGATGAGTCCAGAATAATTCCTTCTTTGGAACCTTAATTCCTGCATTTGTCTTAACACAGATGGATGAATAAATATGCAAAATTAAAGTTATAACTTAATATAAACTTACAGCGTGAAGTCCCACACGATGTTTTCATCTGTTTTATAAAAAACAACTAAGTTAACCTATCCAGTAATGGCTAGATAAAGCATTATTTTTTTGGCATGTAATTCTAATGGAAACCTTTTGGTAATATATCACAGCTACAAAAAGATTTGTATAAAGTAGTATAATGCCTGAGAAAATTAAATGAAAAACTTAATTAGAACATAACCAAATTTTGTTCCAGGTTTTTCTGCTATTCCACACCTAATGATACCATCTACTGCCCAAGCAACCTTAACTAGTATTCTGTTGTCTGGAGTGCCTAATTACAGTCAAAACACTCCATCTCCACCACCAGGCTTGACTCCTGTCGAAGTCCGCGTTAACGGCATGCAATCAGAGAGTAAAAAAGGCTCACCTTCTTTAAATGGTCATGTAAAGGTAGGTGATGTCTCTGGAGAACCAGATCTCTTTGTAATAGACCTCTGCTAAGGAAAGCTGAAAGAGAAAACTATCTGTGTTAGTAGTTCTTAAAGCTTTTAAGTTTATAAATATAACAGCAGTTTTCAAATGTGACTGAAAAGACTGAAAAATAGAACATTCAAACATATTGTTCTCCTGCACCGGGGATGAGTTTCTTTTTCTCCTGCACAGATAGAAAAGGGAAATTGCTTCAGTATTTCCTTGAGCATAGAAGTCACTTTAGGGATTTCTGACAATCGTTTCAGGCCTCAAATATCAAGTATGCTGCACTGTCTGCCACCTCGCTGGGGGAAAATGTGTTGAGCGCAAACCACAGTGATCCGGTGAGACAAACAAGTACTCATGGTGCCTCAGAACAAGGAGCTGCCAAGTCAAACAGTGAAGAAGGTAAGATTTTGACATTGCGTTCCTTTGTCTGGCAGTGTTTGTGCAGTCTGTGTGCAGTTCGTGAAACAAAAGCATAAAGGTATTCCCTGTGTGTTGGTTTTGCAACCACGTTACAGGAAAACAATCCTGGATTCTCCCAGATTCATTGTCAAAGAAAGTAAATAGAAGTAGTGAGATGTGCTGTTGATACACCTTAAATAACCTAACGCAGTTGTAACATTTCACACATTCCCTAAGAACAGAGGGAAATAACCCATGAGGATTTTGGTATTTTTTGCAGCAACTTAACTGCCTTGCTTAAAACAATCTCTCCTGGTTTCAAATGTTTTATTTTTGCTTTTTAAGAAAGGGAAATAATTAATGCCTTTGAGAACGTTATTGCAGAAAATTGTGTAGAACACACAGATTTGTTCAGAATGCTTAGTGACTTCTAATTGTCAGTCTTCACATTTAATACTAATCAATTTTAATTAAAATAAGTATCTTAAAAAAGAGAATGCTTAGTGTGCCTACTATATATGTGAATGCTAACACCTTACTGTGCATTTGAACTTACCTGACTTCTTAACCTTAACCAAGAAGACCAGAACAGTTCTGTGAGGAGGAAGAGCAGATTTTGTCCCATAGTTGTCATTCCTTCAGTAAGTTCACTAGAGCATAAAAGGGTGGTTGTCGTTCAACTATTCTTTTTATTGGTCTTGTAGGTTGCAATGATGCTTTTGTAGAAGTGGGCATGCCAAGAAGTCCTTCCCATTCAGCAAATACCAGTGATCTGAAGCAGATGATGAGCTCTTCCAAGCAGGCCTGTGCCAAGAGGCAAACGGTTGAGTTACTGCAAGGCACCAAAAACTCTCACTTACAGTAAGTTGAGTGTATAAATACAGATTAATGGGACTTTCGCAATACAAAATTACTTCATGTGTTTTTGTACATGGAAGGAGTGGTTCACTCATAAGATACTCAAAGAACTAATTTGATTTGGCCTTGATTTTTAATCACATTAGATGTTATTATAGCCCCCAGTTTGTCTGATAACTGCAAACTTTTTGTACATTGTAAGTATTTTTCGTTTAAAAAAAATAAATGTCTTTCTTCTCTCACAAAAGAATAAGGATTTTTGTCAGAGGAACTTGCATTACCTGTTTCTAAAGGATATATTTTACACTTTCCTTTTTTATTGAGTGCTTTGAGAATAGCTCCTAACTGACAGCTTTTTTCTTTTGTGTGTACCTGAGGCTGTTTGCTTCTTAGAAAAGCATAAGAGCACATTCTCAAACACTTGTTTCAGTGTTTGGTTGGGTTGGTTTGGTTTTTTTTTTTTAATGAGACAGCAGTGGGAAAGGCTCTTTTGAGTCATAATACTTCTTGGCAACGGAGGTTTTGTTCTTCGTGCAATGTTTTTGTCTGATGTACTTGTGTTTTCACTATTTCTTTTGGGAACTGTTTATCACCACTCTTTTGAGACGCATATTTTCTTTTGCTTTATTTATTTGCACTGTTAAAGCTATGATATGTATTTCATTAACTCTCTTAGTTTAGAAATCCAAGAATTCCTGCTAACCAGATTCACTTGTTTGTATGTCAGTCAGTTGTTTGTATGCCTTGTTCTTTTTGTTGAGGACACAGTGCTCACAGTCCCCCTAGGGCATATTTTCGGGGTAGTAGTTTATAGCTTCTACAACATGATCACTTTCCTTTGAAGTAAGACATCACTGTTCTAGAGTAGCCTGAAATGTGGCTGATTTTTTTAAGAAAAAAAAATAGATTTCATTAGGAGGTAAAGTAGGCATGTAGGACTGCAATTCTTGAAGGCATGTAGGACTGCAGGTATTGAAACTTTAAAAGCAAGTAGGACTTACGTTAATTTTCTTAGTCCCTTGTTATGCAATCTCTATCCTACAACTACCCGTTAGGATCTAACAGGTAATACAGATAGGATCTATTTGTTAGAACTACCCTACAGCTACCTGTTAGGATCTAATAGGTAACACAGATAGGATCTATCTGTTAGAACTGCCTCTAGAACTGCTGGCCTGAGCAAGGCATTCAATAATTCCAGATACCAGACAGCTCAGAATGGACTCTACATTCTTCCTCTTAGTTGGTAATATAGGAAGGAGCAATACGTGCTTTCTTTCACCAACAAACAGGTACGGGAGAGCTGAAACTTTTGGAAATATCGCTAAAAGATGTTTGTATACTGACGTGACTTGAATTTTACTGCCAGACTTCTCAGGGTAAAGCTCAATTACCAAAACTGCATTGCGTGTTCACTGCTTGTAAAAAGATCAATGAGTTAACAGT
Source organism: Chiroxiphia lanceolata (assembly GCF_009829145.1). Lineage (NCBI taxonomy): Eukaryota > Metazoa > Chordata > Aves > Passeriformes > Pipridae > Chiroxiphia > Chiroxiphia lanceolata. Next base: position 30,115,022 of record NC_045644.1, read on the forward strand.
GCCTTTGCCCCCGCAGCACTGCAGAGAGGCTGCTCTCAGACGCAGAGTTAAGTGCCTCCGAGGGCCCCGTGGCTGATAAGAAGGCTCCCGGCAGTGAACGGGCAGCAGAGCGAGCAGCGGCCGCCCAGCAGAACTCCGAGCGAGCACGTCTGGCCCCGCAGCCCTCCTATGTCAATATGCAGGTACGTTCTCCCTGAGCACAGCCAATTCCAGCTTAAAACCTTGATAATTGCTGAGTGAAGTTACCACGGAATGCACAGGTGACTGGAGACTGAATTGTCATTAGCATTTCAGTAAAAGCATTCACAGCCAAGTCGTTAACTCTTTGAGCAAAGAGTGGGTTGTCAACGAACATTCTTGGAAACAGAAAAGCTCTTTTATGTTTCTGTTGAATAAGAAAAATTTAGGTACAGTAAAATTGGGTGACTATATTAGTTTCCGTATAGATCTATCAGTGTGGGCATAACCAGACTGTGAGGAATAGTGGAACAAGATGAAGGTTAGTGTTTTGCAGCTCTTTTCCTTAGTTATTCCCCTAAATAGTTTTAGTAGAGAATGTAACACTTCAGGCTAATACTGTAGTTTTATGTGTTTAGGCTTGCCAACTTGTAATTCAGTCAATTGTAGCTTGTTTGATCAGGGGTATTTAAACTTCTCACCTTCCATTGTCATAGATAGTACAGATACAAGGTTTTTTAAAATTCTCTCAACACTTAAGTTCTTTCCCTTTCACAAGATGAGTGTGTGGAGGAGAACTAAACTTGAAAGATTATTAAAAATAACCGTGATGCCTAGATTTGCTAAGATGTATTTTATCTTTTTGGTACTGTTGAGGAATGTTTTAAATGCTGAGTACAGATGGTTAAGGAAGAGAAACTATGCTTGAAAAAATGTCTTATTAAAAACAAATTAAAGAAAAATTCTTCCTAAGCAGTTTGTAAATATTGCTACACCCTCACTCAAATGGATATTGGATAGTTATTTAAAATCTTTGTTTCTGTGAACACTTTAAGTAACTAAGGCTCTAATTGGACTTTTGTCAAATTATTGTGCAGTGCTTCAGGTTTCTCCTAGATATATTCACTGGCCACTCTAAAAACCTTTGTTTTCACGAGGAGATGAGTACTGGAGTGACATTTAGTTAGAATGCCAATTAAACTATCTTCTGCATGTTTAACTTTTTAGGCATTTGACTACGAACAGAAGAAACTACTAGCAACCAAAGGTACGTGCACAAACAGTGACTTCTGAAAAGTTTGTTAGTACATGGATGAAATTATTTTTCTGGAGTTTCAGTTTTATAATTTGATTTTTAATCAAATCTGAAACTGGTAGTGAAACACTTGTCTGTTAGTTCTATGTTCCAAAAGATTTTTAATACCAACATATCATAAAATACAATATGAACAGATCAGCTTGCAGATGGGATATGTAAGTATATCCATATGCAAATGATCCATATTGTCTTCAGAGTGCTCATAACCGTAATACTTGACTTTATTTGGATGCAAATTAAACTTTGAGATGTTTGTCATATTGGCTAAATGGCTACTTACTTCAGGGATTAATTAAGTTACAAAATTGATAAGGGACTTAACCATATCTTTAACCTTGTAAAAAAAAAAAAAAACCAAACCCAAAACCAAAAAACACACCAAAAGAAAAACCAGAAGTTCCTCTTTTTGAAACAGATATGATTCTTTTGGCCTCCATGCAGCCCTGTGGGGCTTAACTATCTTCTGACAGAGTGAATTGCCTTAAGGAAGGGCAGGATTCAAGCTGTGTAGCAAGTGGAGGTGTTTGGAGTTTACTGTGTGAGCTGCAGTTGTTACCATTCGCGACTGCAGGATTATCCTCTCAGTACCTCCACGAAGGCTGAGATTTACTGATTTGTCTCTATTTTTTCAGCTATGTTAAAGAAGCCAGTTGTAACAGAAGTGAGAACTCCAACAAATACATGGAGTGGTTTGGGGTTCTCTAAATCCATGCCTGCAGAAACTATCAAGGAACTAAGAAGAGCAAATCATGTATCATACAAGCCATCCATGACAACTACATATGAGGTATAAGAAAGTATATTGTAAGGGAAGTTTACTTTCAGTAAGTGATACAGTTATTTCTCTTGAGAAATGTCTATAACTTCTGTAGAAAGAAGTCTTGCAGATAAGATTTTTAATGTTCTGAATATATTTTATGGTGAAAAATGCTTCTTACATAAATATTAAGGCATATGGAATACATTCAGCCCAACACACACAGTTATATCTGTTTTATAAATCTTATAGAAGTCACAGAACATAGAAGTCTGCTTAAAATATATTTGTTTAAAGAAACTTAAAACAACTTATGGGGCCAAATATCTCAGTTGTTGCAGACAAGCAGCAGAAATTTGGTAACCTAATGAAAACAATGTATACATAGCAGATAAACTATATAATGTGAATCACTGCATGGTGGAGCAGAACATCAGAACAAGAAATGTCTGCAGCTCATCTTATGTTGACAGAGCTGTAGAACTATAACTGCTTTCTCTGTTTGCGCTGTTCACTGGGCCCAGAAAGTTCCCAGGCAGAAGGCAGCCAGAGTCCAGCAAGCCTCTTCAGAGTCCTAGCATGGGAATCTTGCAGGGAATTTGTTCTTTGCTTTCCAAAGGCATTTTGAAGTTGATTTTTAGTGTGCTTCCTTGCTGGAATCTTTCCCAACTTCCATATTATCCACCTTTTTCAGTCCTACTTAAATAAAACGTAAATGGTATGTTTATGCAGCTTTTGTCTAGGGTATACCTAGCTTTTGATGCAAAAGAAATACTCGACCATGATAATGTGCTGTGGTGTTCTCCAGCTGACATGCCAACTTTTTGAGTCATTCTGCTTGGATACACATAATGCAGTAGAAGCTAGGGGAGAGAAAAGGTACAGCCAGAATTTCTGGTTATTTTACTTTTTGGTTGAACTGTGGTGGGTTTTTTCCACAGACCATGATGTCTAAAGTCTCTAAGTGGGTCTGTCATTCCAAGCAAGAACACTGTGTCTCAGTCACTTGGAGTCTGCCCATGAGCAGACCACAGACCACGGCAGCTCTCTCCAGTGAAGCGATACCATGTTAGGACTCCAGTTACCATTGTTTGGGATGAGCTATTGTGGAAACATCTGGGGAGGCTGAAAATCTTGGATTCCTTGCAGTATCCTCCTCTGCTTAGCAGTTTTCAACACCATTTGTATTGAAGCCTGTGCCACCACAGTTCCAATGCATATACTGAAGCCTTTGAGAAGATGAAGTTTTGGTAGCATGGTCTAATGCCTGGGAAGTTAATTTGTAAAATAAGCTCGCCAAACATGTTTCATCTTTGCTGTTGTATTTTACTGTGCATTCAGTTTTCCAGAAACATTGGATGACATCTTTTTTTTAACTTGACAACTCTTAGACATCGTTAAAATCTCATGTAATGCAGAGGCTCTGTCTCTTCTTGCTCTTCTGTAAGACTTGAAGTCAATCCTTACCTTCCTTCTTTTCTGTAGCCATACTAATTCTAGCTCACACCTTCCTGATTTTTACCAATGATAAGGAGCTTTTGCCTTGTTTCTTCAGTGCTGTCAATTTTACTGAATAGTATAAAAGATTGCTGTGTCCTAAGTGATATTTTTCAATTGCAGTTTGGTGGAAGTGTATAGAATGAAATTGTTCATTTCCACAACTTTTTAACTTATGTAAGTGTGTGGTATCAATGTCAATCTCTTTTGTGTACGTCCCCACTGAATACTGTTACCTTATTTTGGAACATTCTCACCCACAGCGATGAGAGATCATGAGTAGTATTCTACAGGAATATGAAATATATTAAAAAAAAAAACTAAAAAAAAAAAACCAACAAAAACTAAGAAAAAAAACTACAAACAAAACTGCAAATTCACAAGCCATTGCAGAATTGTTGTAACATTGTGTACTTTAACCACTTATCTTCAGATAAATGTTCTGTTATGTACTCTTCCCTGTGAAGGGATGTAGTCAATAGACTGCTTTGTCTAGAATTTGTGTGGGAATTTGATACCCTGGAATGTTTTGGAAACAAACTTGGAAATACCGAGAAATTTATTTTGAATCATGGTCTTTAAATAACTCCTGCTTAAAAATGGTAAACTGTGTATGTTTTAAGCACACCTGCTGTTTTTGTGTCCAGTTTGCAATTATTTGACTATTGATCAACTGCCAAAAGAATGTTTGCAAGCATTTTTTTTTTTTTTTATAACTGAGCTGTTTCAAAGAAAACATCTGAGTCACAATGAAACCTCTGTTTTCTGCCCAAATTTTCCTTCTGTGATTTGCAGGGTTCATCGATGTCTCTGTCCCGGTCCAGCAGTCGGGAGCACCTGGGAAGTGGCAGTGAATCTGATAACTGGAGAGACCGTAATGGGCTGGGACCCACTGCTCATGATTTTGTCTCCTCAATTGGCAGCCCCAAACGGAAACAAAACAAATCAGGTTAATAAACTCTTTAATACTTGATTTAAAAAAAAAAATCATAGATATCGTTTAATATTTATTTTAATATAGATGTATCCTGACATCACTAGGGATTGAAATTACTGACACCTGACAGCTTTGGTTTGTTTTTTTCTTTTTTACAATTTGCAATGTAAAAGCATATGCAAGGTAGTGTAACATAATATACAAATAATGGTTCAAAAGGAAAACTTAAGGAAATTTTATAAATGCCAGACATTCTTGCTGGAAAGCTCTTTGCTGTCATGGAAGCGGTTTTTCAAGGTGTTCTGAAACCAGATCTTTATAAAAGCTTATTTCTAGACTGCCATTGTTCTGCTGTGTTACCAATGCAACAACAGCCAGGTCTTTATTGGGCTACTTGCTCACTGAAGGAGTCATAATCTGTGCTAATATTGAATTTTAAAGCATGATTCTCTTCATGGGAATCAAATTTACAAGAGCATGTAGTGACAGGACAAGGGGGAATGAATTCAAACCAAAAGAGTAGATTTAGATTGGATATTATGAAAAAATCCATTGCTGTGAGGGTGGTGAGGCCCTGGCACAGGTTGCCCAGAGAAGCTGTGGCTGCCCCATCCCTGGAAGTGTCCAAGGCCAGGTTGGACAGGGCTTGGAGCAACCTGATCTAGTGGAAGGTGTCCCTGCCCATGGCAGAGGCGTTGGAATAAGATGGTCTTTAAGGCCCCTTCCAACCCAGAAGGCTTTCCGTGTTTTGGGCATGGCCTAGCACATGAATTTAAACACTGGTTTCTGTGGATACAGGCTGTATCTCTGGTAATTACTTTTTAAACAATATTTGAAATTTACAAATTAAAATATTGTATTTTAGTTCAACACTTGGAAACTTCATTTCATTTTTTAAGTAATTTAATAGATGCTTTTTTGAAAGAAAGAAAAGTAGAGGTAGAAAACACTAGTCCATACTGCCGATCTGCATTATGAGGAAATAAGTACTGTGACTGATTTTACTCTCTTTTGTTGCATTTTTCTTTCAAAAACCTAAATCCCAGATTAAATTCCAAGTACACAGATAATAAAATTTGGGCATTCTAGGAAAGGATATCTTCAAATACAGAAAATACACCACAAGTGGAGGAAATTGTTCTACGGCAGCTGCAGCTTTCCCAGAGAATAAAAGGTGTAGAGGAAGGATAAAAGAAACATCTATGAGTTGGCTGGACAAGTGTAGTTACCTTAATGTATAGGTGCTGGAGGACTAAAATGTATGACTTCATTGACACAATTGCACAGCTGTGTTGAATTTCTTCTTTTTTTTTAAGCTAATGCTTCCTGACTGCAGTAAGAAGGAGGATCATGAATTTCTGTTTGGGTATTTACTTTTCTCTGATAGTGAAGAAATCAAGGCATCACCTTTTAAAGTCTAAAAACGCAATTTAGTTATTGCTTCACTTGTCAAAGCTAACACTCACATTTTCAACACTGAACAGTCTACTGTATTTTAAAATTCTTTTCCAAAAAGGAGCTGAGTTAGACAGAAATTCTCCAAGCTCCCTAAATCCAATCCCAAATGCTTCTAACTAGTTTGTGCCCAGAAAAATAAGAAACTTAGCACAGCTAGTGGTGAAAAATGGCGATTTTTCACATCCTATTGGCATTCTGTAGTGAAGGCCATAGCAGAAGTCTCCAGGGAAATCTTAATTTTGCTTACCTGGGAAAATACCCTTTGCCTGCCACAAGCTGCTTATGCTTTCACTGTTATTCTTCCCATGTCAGTAGGGAGGGAGGGAGCACTCCCAGTGTCTCCACTTACACACATGCTTGATGCACTCCCTGGGAGCTATCCTGTTCTTACACAGCATGAGGAAAAATAATTAGAAACTATGTGATTCTATACTATCAGTATGCACACATGCAGGAAAGGGATTGCACTGCCAAAACAGGTTTCTGGATTTTTTTTAAGAAACTCATTGTGAAAACTTTTCAAAGCTATTATCTTTTGGGAACGTAATTTAAAGTTGTGTAGGGAATGTATTTCCAGTTTTAGTATTTTATGGACTATTGCATTCATTTTTTGTCTGTGTTGTAGTAAAATAATGGTCACATCATAATTCCTTTTATCAGGAATAGCTCCAGTGTGGTTTTTTCCCCATCCAGACTAAGAAGTACTGGTTGCATTTGTGTGCAATGATGTTTTCCAAAATAGTCATTGGAGAAAGGAGGAGAGGGCTTAAGAGCAGGAAAAGCCCTGGGGTCTTGCAGCTCTTTCCATGACTTTTTGGCTAATATCCATGTGATAGTTCCCATAATGCGATTTTATCGTTTAAAATGTTTACCCAAATGTCTTTCCATAGAAAACAAACACTGGAACTTAATGAACAAAAAAATTGCTTTATGGTGTTCATTCTCTTAGACCACTGAGAAGCTTTATTTTCTTTTCTGAAAAATAAAGATTTAAGTATTTTGTAATTTTAATGATCTAACTGATAGGAAATTGTGCCCTTCTGTGAAGTGTCTAAAAAATGCACTTCTTCCCTTTCAGCTGAGCACTATCTCAGTAGCAGCAATTATATGGACTGCATTTCCTCGCTGACAGGAAGCAATGGCTGTAACCTGAACAGTTTGTTTAAGGGATCTGACCTGCCTGAGCTCTTCAGTAAGCTTGGTTTGGGCAAATACACAGACGTATTCCAACAGCAAGAGGTTAGTGTTCCTTTGAAAGACATCTTTGTGTTAGTAGGATTTGTTCCAGCAGCAGTTGTTCTGTCTCTTGACCAAAGCCACTGGAAACTCTCACTTTGTGGCAGGATTTTCATGGGCTGTTCTTTCCAAGTGTTCCATCCACCTTGCAGGTTCCAGATAGTGAACCTGGACATGAGTACTACGTTGTCCTGCACCTTTGATTTATACTTAACAAAGAATCAAAGTAGGATTGGATTCTTGTCATTCAAGGAAGTTTAAACCTTGGCTCCTACTTGTAAACTAGGATGCTGACTAGAATGTCATAGGTTTCAGTCTGTTTCATGTGTAGGTTATGGAAATCCAATCTTTTTTAGTTAGTAACATTTGTTAGTAACATATTGTCTCAGCTGATGCTGGGGTCCCATATATTCATCCCTTGCCTCTTTCCCGTGTGCCAGTTGACTTCCTTTGATCCACTCCCAACAGGGAGATATGGTCAGTCAACTGTGTGAGATTTCCACCTCCACACCAGCTAATCTTTTATTCCAAGTATTCCTTATCCGTAGAGTGCTGTATAGGTAGAGTCCACTTTGGTTATTTGCAGGTACTTTATTCTGCTGCCAGATTTGACTGTGTCATAAAAGTACAGTGGGCCCAGCTGCAAGACTTACAGGCATGGAGCTCCTGAGCTTGTCCCAAAAGCACTGTAGTTATAAATGGGAAGTTTTATGTGCCACACTGCTGGAATTGGGTGTAGTAGGGTGGAGGTGTCCATGTGGGTTTTGTCAGTTATCTCATGGAGTACAGGGGAAGGACCACAGCTGGATTTGGCATCTTCCTGTGTTATGGACCCGTATGTCCACTTTGTCTTCAGCAGCACTGAGGTCTGCACACACCAAGGATGCATTCAAGTGTGTACTCTACTGTTAGAAGGGTAGACAGGAGGTAAACTTGTACCATCTCCTGTGCCCTAAGTCACTCCTGTACGTGCAGTCTGAGTGCCCTGAAGTGCAGTGCTGCTGGCTCAGCCTGGGGACAGTTGCATCTGGTGCATTTCGTGCCTTCATTCATTCTCTCTCTCTCTAATCATGCTGCTTAAGTGCTGTGGGGTCAATCCCCAATCCAAACCAGTAAATCCAGCTGTGTCTCAATTCTACGTACAGCTCTTCAGGTTTATCTCCTCTGTATGCCTCTGAATGTTCCATAATACCCATATTATCCAGTCTCTTCATCCTTTCCTGTTATTTTAGCCACTCTCCTAAAAAGGAGAGAGGGCTGGATTGGTTTCTGATACTAAGGGTGGTTTTTGCTTCGCAGCTGGGTTTTTGTTGTGGTTTTTCTTATCTCAAGAGCTGCTGCTGAGGTGCGAGATGAGCCAAGTAGTTTGACCAGGGTGAAAACTAAACAATTTTTCACTGTTTTTGTGAATTGCATTGGGAGAAGAAATACCACAAACATCCATTGTTGCAGACACTGTGGAATGCTCAGTGCTTGAACTCAAATGTATCACCAGGAGTTGAGCAGTCCTCCTGTGCTAACCTGCTATAGTCTGAAGCACCTCCTGTATCTACAGACATAGATACCTGGCATATACAGTGTTCCCAAGTGTGTTGTAGTGGTTTTGGTAAATACTCAAAATCTCAAGACTCGCAAATAAATAAGACTAATTGATCTTCTGTGATTTTTCTAAAACTGCTTACTTTTCAGTTTCTCCTTCTCTGTCAGAAATGTAGCAAATCGAGCAGCTGTGTGAAGCAGCCATTGAAAAGCCGTAATTGTTGTTTCCATGGGAGGAATAGGTTGGCTGAGTAGGAATAGAGTACCTGTGCAAAGCAGTAGGGGGGAAAAAAATGAAGCTATTCCGAACCACATTTATCAATGAATACTTTCATGTAAAAACTTGTTTTGCCTAATTTTCCTATTTCTGTTTACTCTAGATTGATCTGCAGACATTCCTTACTCTTACTGATCAAGATCTGAAAGAATTAGGAATTACCACTTTTGGTGCCAGAAGAAAAATGCTGCTTGCAATCTCAGGTAAATAACACAGAGTATCATTTGGTTGATTTTAACCATTGTTTGTTTTTTATTCTTCTCACTCGAGTTGTGTGTTTACAGTTGGCAAAGGTGCTTGGAAGGACTAAGACACTAGTCCACAGAGGTCATATTAGCTTACCCCTCACCTGAGGTGCTTAAAACCAGGCTTTTTAAAGCTTTCACCTTATCAAATAGCAGCTCAGTTGCAATAGTACTGTGCAGTTGGAGCTTGGTGAAAGTTTGTTTCACTGCACATTGTGAAGTTTTTTGGATGATCCAAAATCGTGGGTCCAAGAAGCTCTGGGATTACAGGCACTACAGGGTCAGAATGGCACTACATACCAGTCACAGCTTTTAGTTCCCTGTCCTCCACTTTATTGATTAGCAGGGCAATCATCCTACTGGGAAAAACTACCTGCTTTTGAGGGTTTTTGGCTTTGGCTTTTTGGCAGTTTTTTATGCCATAAATGCATAGGTTTGAGAGAAGCATGTAACTCTTATTTGGAATTTTTCTAACCCATTTTAATTAATAGGTTGTCTTGATCCTACATGCAGAAAGAAGCTCAAATATAATTTCTTAAAATGTGCTGCAGTATATAAAGCCTAACTAGGTTTTTCTAATTGTGATAAATAGCATGAGGCTTCTTATTACATAGGAGTGCTATTCTCCTTGTCCAGACAATGAATCTGTATCAGAGGAAGAGTTTCTTTCAGATGCTTCATTGTAACACTACATTATTTTCCTCCCAATTTCATCTCCTCTACTGATGCCATTAGTGAATGTTTTATTAATTTAAAATGGTGCAGTAAAAAGGGCAAAAATGCAATGTACTTAGTAGCAGTCGTGAATATCTGTGTAATATTTCAGTGATTTCTGTCTGTCATGAAGTTTGGTCACAATGATAGAAAAGTGGGGGAAAAAGTATTTGGATGAGCTTTTGCTAATACAAGGTTAGTGTGCATGCTGGAATGAGAGGTGATCATCTGTTTTTTCTGAAAGTCCTTATTAAAATATTGCTTCAGTTTTGTCTTTAAAGAATTGTGCATTGAGAAATGATCAAGATAAGCTTTTCTGTCATCTCAGTTTACATTGCATGGTTGTGCTGCAGCACGTACCTCTGGGAAGATTGTAGTCTTTGAGTATTCTAACAAACTTTTTAAAGTGTTTCAGGTATGTCAGCTGGTTCTAAATCAATATTGCAAAAAATTATCTACTTCCCACTGTACCGGTGCCAAATAAGAACTGCACCAAATAGATGCCTGTGTCCCAGGCAGCCTCTGAGCCTTAACCTGACACTGATTATCCTGTTGAACTGTTGAACTGAATGAGTACCTCACAGATATCTTCATATCGTTCCGTCAAAAATATTTTGTTTGTTTAAACAGAAGCTTTGCGTTGCGTTCGGCTCAAAACATTAAAACTTAATTTCTGACGAGAGATTTCTGCGCATGTTTGACCTTTACAGAACTGAATAAAAACCGAAGAAAGCTCTTTGACCCGTCAAACATCCGTGCCTCGTTCCTGGAAGGTGGAGCCAGTGGGAGACTGCCGCGCCAGTATCACTCGGACATTGCCAGTGTCAGCGGCCGCTGGTAGCAGGACGTTGTGGCTCTAAAAGGTCAGCTGTAAAGATGGACATGGCAATCCTGTGGACAGCCTTCACTGCACACCACCCTCTGCACTTTGGGGAGTTTGGGCGTCAAGGACCAAAGCATTTTGTCTGCACAATACTGTGCCAAAAAACAAACAAAAAAAAAACCAACAGAGAAAACACATTTTGTCTGTTCTCTTTCGAAACACCAAATGTGGGTTACGTTTTACTCGTGTAGATTGGACAGAATTTGCAATAATAATAATATAGGGTTCTTTGTTTAGTATTTTATTACCTATAACTATAATGTATGCACTGAATTTTTTACTTTGTTGAATGAAGGAAGAATGAAGAGCTGGGATGCCAGAGAGCATAGATTTGGTTTTATCAAGATGGATTTTTCTGGTACTGCTTAAAATAATTATTGAGGTCTTTCTGCACTTTACATGTTCTGATTTCTTGTCCTGTGGAAATTTATTTCTCTCTTTCATTTCCATATCAGTTTTTATATTGACACTAATCAAATTTGTTCAGGTGTTCTTGCATTAAGTCACATCTCACTATAATGGTACTAGAATCCGGTTCTTATGCAGATTTTTTTTTTTTCTCTCTCTGTCTCCCGGGTAGTTATCTGAAGAGATGGTTCCAAAATCAAGTCACTTGGTAGTGGACCAGTCCTATTATGCTCTTATGAAGCAGTGTAATGCTGCCTGCAATAATACTCACTGTAACAGATGCAATGAAAGACCAAAATGGACCTTGCAATATTAACCCTTTGCAGTCAACATATTTAACTGCTGCCTGTTATGCTAAAAGTGTTTTTAATGGTTGTCTCAAAGCAAAGGGCTATTTTTAGTACCCTGCCACTAAAGGACACTTATTTATATCAGACTTTTATTTTTAGATTCTATACACCTACAATACGTAACAGATTAAACTGATCTACTGCAGATTTATGGTAGAGAATGAAAGGCATTCATCAAACTAGAGCTCCGGGCTGTCAGTTTGATTAAACAGACAACTAATCTAATTTGACAAGACAGCACTGTTGCCATTTAATAAATGACACATATTACTTACGTGACTATGCATGCAGCAATTAAGTGACCTACATAAAATAGGTGTAATAGCATCTGTTTCGTTCGATCCAGATTTGTAATTGTCAGCTGCAGAAGTGTTTCAAACTCCGGAGATGAACTATTTCTGAAACAAGTTATGTTCAACGGAAAGAGTCCATGTTATAAGTGGCTAGAGCTAACTTTTGCATTCTTATACTGTGAAAGTCCGAATGATTTGGCAATGTTATTCCTCTGTCTTGACAGATGTTGTGTTATGGGTTTATGAAGGGTTCAGATATAATGAAGGAATTCATAAGTGCCTCTTTTTGCAATGCAATATGTAGTTTCCAAGCATTAATTGAAAAGCATTCCCATGAGAAATATTGTGAATTACCTCTACTGTAATGTACTATTTATGTTCAGTGTACAAGCCTTTTGAGATGGACATAAACCACTGTCAAGTGCTCTTAACAGAAGGCATTAGAATAACATTTACAGTAGTTGGGTTTTATGCAAAAATGGGTGAGAAAGAGTTCTGACACTTTCCATGGATAATTCTTTCTTTTAAGGTGAGAATGCAAAACGATGTAAAGAGAAATTTGCACACACAAAGGGAATTTAAAGAGACTTGTTACTTGAGGGCATAGATGATCAAGCAATAATATAAAGTCTTCTTGTGGTTAGCTAGAAATTGCTGCTCAGTAATCATTTCAGCCATATCTACTTAATGGTGTATAACTGGGTGACCTCCCCTCTAGGTCCAGTAGCATCTTTGCCTGGTTTTACAGTGGTACTACAGATCTGACTGGATAAAGCTGTGTCTGGTACACAGTTGTTCACACCAGTCACTATGCTCAATGTCAAGAGTCAATATCCACATATCTAAGAGGTACTTGTGTGTCACAAGGGCAAGAGCAACTTTATGGAAACCCTCTCGGAAGCCACGACTTCTCATTCTAAAACTATTTTACACTTGTGCTTACTTCTGAGCATGTAGGTAGTTCCATTCACAGGGGCTACTTGTGTGCTTACAGATAAGCTGTCATTTCCATGCTTGCACTCGCAAGACCAGCGTTTGCAAATCAAATTGTATTCAGCCATGTTATTTTATAAAATATTTTTAATAAATATTCAGCTGCACTTGGTACAGAATTTTCTGCAACCCCTCCTTGCTTATTTTACCTAAACTTAAAAGCATCAGAAAGCTTTTACACTCTAGTCTTTTGTAAGTACTTGCTATGTATCCAGATGGTACTATACTCAGAAACTCATTTTATTACAGTATTAAGTTGATGTGGTCTTTTGCTGAGCAGTGCTTATATCATCTACACCAAAGTGAAGAATTTCCCTTGAACAACAATATTTTTCAGTAGGGCTTCACACACACATAAAAAAAGAACACACTGGAAGTAAAAAATTTCTCACTTACTTTGATTCCACAAAGGGAATATAACCGTACAGTGTACCGTATTGTGTTATATTATGCACAAATATTTGACTTGCTACATAAAATGTTAGTTTTAAATCTGTGCCTTAATAGTGACCAGTTATCTGTAAATATAGAGCAGATACAGATTGTATTTTTGTGGGTTGTGTCCTTTTAGTGATTTTTTTTTTTTAATAAAAGTTGAAATTAAGACATGAAAAATGGGAATTTTCAAAACTAATCAGTGTTGCATAAAATAAATTTATATAACACCCTTGTATTCTGATTGGTTTGTGAAGTATTTTTTTATAGAGACCCAGTTCCAGGGATGCTTGCTTGTTAATAAAATATAAAAAGCAGTATTTGACATAATTGCAACATGTTTCTTTCACATGCTAATGTTTTATGTATTACTGTTCTTTTTGTCACATACAGTGTCTGGCTTTTAAATGAGTGCTTTGTTGAAATACCTCTCCTTAATAATTAATATAGAGGAGTTAAATTACCTCAGGTTCAATTCATATCAGGCTTTATTGGCTTGGCTTCCATAAGTTTTATTCTTTCTTTGGTCTTCCCATTTGATTGACTATGTTTTGGTCAGGTTAGCAGGGCAGTTCTACATGTTCTTTCATGGTGGTCATTGTAGTGTCACTTCCAGTATAGAAGTGGGGAAAAAAAAAAGGGAATTCTTTCTTTGGGATGCTGGGACATGAGCAGTCAGCCTCTAGTGAGAGGCACAGCTTTCCCACTGAGTTCATGTGTACACAGTGTACATCATCAGTCTCGTCTCTTTGCTCCACAGGCAGTAGTGCAGGTTCAGGATTGCTCACCTCACCGAGTGCATCCAGGCATTTTGTCATTCCAGCCTCCCGTGGTTTCTTTGTTAACTCTTTTAAACACACACCTCTCCACTTCAGTGGAAAAATCTGTGAGTTATTCTGAACAGCTACTGAGAATTGCAGGTGTGGGAACAAGTCTGGGAAGGAAACAGAACAACAAACTCTTCCACAGAGGCCAACTCTGAAGGATGTGGGGCTGAGTGCAGATTTACTAGGCACTGGCATAAACTCAGTGGAAATGTAGAGAGGCAGGGTGGCTTGCAAATGGCAGAACCAGATGGAGTCTCCAAACTACGTAAAGATCTCTGAGGCATCTCTCTTTACTGTTTGACCCTAATCCAATCAAACACTTATTTTTTGCAAGCCTGGAAAATATAGTTACAAAAGGCTTATGAGTACTGTTGTAAGCTGGTCAGGAAAGGTGTGATAGGCAGGGGTATGCAAAAATTTGTGCTTGTACTGTGAAGTAAGCTTAGAAGAATTTGATTCCAGACAAGTATGGACACTGCTGATGTTACCTCTTATCCTGGAAGAACAGGCTTCCTTTGTGTCACAGACATTTGAGCAAAAGGAAGGTTTGGCTTTTATTTGGAGTTGCTGCGAAGTTTTTTCTAGGATTTGAGAAGATGCAAAAACTAGAGAACTTGTAGAAAAATTTTCAATATACAGGATTGGTGTCTGCAATATTTTTAACAGCTTCTCTGAAAGTGGAGAGCTGTCAGGACATGCAAGAAACTAAGGGAAGGTGTTTTAGAATGGTTGAAGATGAGGTCTTATTTTGAATTAGGGGTAGTTGTGAGTGAGGACTATCTTGTAACCTGAAGAGCACACAATAAACTTGTGGGTTTGGTATAAAATTCCTTTCTTTTTCTTTTGGCTTAAGATACTATCTGGAGCAGAAATTACAAGAATCCAGATATTACAAGAGGCTTTTTGCAGGTGATATATTGTATTAAGGAAAACTTGAGTTTTATCTTTTGTTTCCTTTGCTACAGATGTACAGATGTAATTTTTTTTATAGTGTCTAGAATGTTAATGTTTTACATGATTTCATGAGTCAACAAAGCAAACTTTATAAATAAAAATAAAGTAGTAGAACAGACCTATTTACCAATTTTGAATATTGACATGGCTATTAGGAGGAGCTAATGGTTGGTTGAGATGACTTTTTTTCCTCTAAAGAAATTGCAGTAATGTTAGCAAATGTTAGCAAACTACTTATTGTAGTAAGGTTTAATAGCAAAACGAACACGAGCAAAACCAAAAAGCAAGTTTTCAGCCTTGAAAGAAAAATAAGTCACAAGCTTTTAAGTTTGGGGTTGGTTTTGGTTTGGTTTGTTTTCTTTTAAATAGTCCAGAAAATACTTTCTGAAATTCTTGGAATTATCTGTAAGTGTATTTGCAGTATATTCTTTTGTTATTCCCAGTACCCTTTAGAATACCTGGAGCTATAACTACAAGAAGTATGTTGTGAAATCCTTTTGACACTGAGTTGAATCAGAATAAAAGTAAATTATGTTGGGAAATGAAGATACTTGGTTATGAAGAGGTAGAAATGTTTTTGCATTAGTCAAAGCATCATTTAGTGTCAAGTTTCCCCATTCTTCTAAGGAGTAAGATTTGGGGAATATTTTCTCTACTGAGAAATGCAGAACGATTCCAGATGTTGATGAAAATATGAAGAAAGATGAATACATTGTGATGGAAATTACCAAGTTTGTGCCAAAACTGTGTTGCAACTTCATGGAAACTAACAGATGGAAAAAGCAAAACATAATATGAGGAAAAAAACCCAAACAATTATATAATGAAGTAAAAATTTGTCACTTCTAACAATCTGTGGTGAATGTTGTAAGAAATAATGTTGTCACAAATTTAATAACTCTAGGACCATGGGTTGATATGGATCTTGGTACACTTTATTGCTGTGATAAAAATCACAGTTTGTCACCCATGAAGGACAGAAGAGTTGAAGAGGCCTGAAATGCACATGGCACTAGCTTATAATTCCCAAAACTAAAGCCAACCATGGAAAATGCAATCTCATGCTGTGTATATACAATACAGAAGTGAAGATGTGAGGGTTTTTTTGAGGAAGAGAACATAAGAAACCTCCAGGAGACAGTGAATCTTACTGTATGTTAGATGTGAATGTACTAAGGGAAAAGGAAGATGGAAGCCAAGGATAATTTTCTTTTGCTTTAAAATGGATCTGAAGTTCAGATACAACAAAATATTCACAACCTTTTCTTACAGCAGGAGTTTTCCCACCATGCAGCATGGTGGGAACCAAACCATGGTTTGGTTTCTCAAGAGTAAGCCTGTGTTTTCATGCCAAAGCTCACCTCAGTGAGAAGTTGCTATTGCATGGTACCAGAAAGATCCTTACTCTGAAATAGCTTGAATGAGCACTGGATGTTTAGCAGTGACAGTTCAGTACTTTAAAATGCTGATTCTTCTGATACTACAAGATGTCCTTATGTAGCCCTGCACCTAGAAATCAGTACAAACAAAACTAACTTGGTGAGACTAAATTGTTGACAGATTTGAATCTTGCTTGAAAACTGGATAGGAGACAACTAGCTAACTAATCCCGGGAGGGGAAGAGATATTTTTGTGCAGCTATATTAAAACTGTCTTTGTGCCAGCACTGTTTTTCCTTGCACCAAATGGTGACAATAGCCAGCAAGCTGGAATGCTGAAGGGATGTGTCACGTAAGAAAGCTCCTCCTGAGCACTGCTTATCTTCCATCTTCACTGAAAGTGGTTGCAGATGCTCCACTGTTGACTCAGTGCTTTCTTTCCATTATCCTTTTGGACTCCAAATGCTAGAAGGGGCTAACTTTTAAATTTTACATGCAGTTCCATGAGCTTTTCGCTTGCACAAGCACAATATTTTCTCCTTTTCCTAGGAGTGATTAATATGGACAGTATCCAGAACCACTAGAGTGGATAAGAGCTTTGAAGGATTTTTTTTGAAGGGATTTAAAAGTCATGACTGAAGACTGGAAATAACACTTCTGGCACTGCTGCCTTTCCTGGCTGCTGGTGGTGTCTGCTCACCTCTCCTAGATCTTGGCTCTCCCATGTTTGGCTCAAGTTTCTGCTCACTTCTGACAAGCAGTCAAGTTTCAAACAAGTACTTTTGGGAAGTTTGAAGCATTTTAAATTTTCAGGCAGGCTAGTGTTTCCTTTGCTTTTTGTGTTGGACTTAAAAACCATGGCAATGAGGGCACAGATGCTAATAGTCATCCTTGGAGAGTGTGAGGAATTAAATTTGTAAGCACAATGTAAAGGGTACACTGTTATTACAAAGCCAGTGTAGATGAGGTTCAGATGGGTGGTTGTTCGTGAAGATCAAGTAAAGGAAATGTTCATTTGCTTCTTTGGTTCATTTTTTAAAAACATTCATAGAAAGGAGCATCCTTTTGCATGGTGTTCTTATTACAGTTTAAAAATGATTATGCAAAGTGATTCTACAGGGCACTTCCCATAACCTGTAATAAATACATAATTAGTCATAGACAGAGGGATTCTTTACCATTAGTTATTGGAGTACAACAGCACATTTCTTCCTTGCTTCCCACCTGCCTGTAATATTTCTGCTGAGGCCAATGCATCCATGTACTTTGGTTGCATATTAATGTGTGGTTATTCTGTGCCCTGGAGCTGCTGCAGAAACAAGGTAATGAAATGCTAGGAATAAAATTGCTTCTCATCTAGTTCCTAGTGTGTCTTCTCACTGTGTAAACACATCAGGAAGTATGAGAGCATTTCTGGACTGAACAGATGTGTTGGTCTGCTGGAAACTTCTGAAACCCACTATTTTCAAGTCCTCCTTAATCTTTGTGATGAATTTGTTAACCAGATGTTTTACATCTGGTTCTGTTTGTCTAATTGCTTTCAAGTGTTCAGGTTTTTGTGATTATATCATCTGTGATAAAATAGGCATTAAATCAAATACTACATGAAGATGCATTGTCTGTTCAAAGCTGTATTAGAAATGGCATATTTTGTATCCTTGGTCTGTTTTGGGTTTAAGTGAAATTTTATAGACCTTTCAAAATTTGTGTCTATACATAAAACTCCAAAATGTTATGACAAAGAATCACAGAGACTCTGTCCCTTCCACCTCCCTTCCCAAAACCAAATAAGTCAGTGTTTCATCTTAAAGCATTTTTTTTATCTAATTGAGATTTTCCAAGCTCACAAAATTTGGCACAAGACAAATCAAGTTTTTGTGGTTCCTGAAGGCAAATCACTTTCTGATAAACATTCTAGTGTGTTTTCATGTGCTATTCAACATGGGAGGTATGCAGAAATATCAAAAAGACTTGGAAAGCTTTCTTACTTGTCCTCTAACTCTTCACCGGATCAACTTTTCCTTTTACTCCATGGGACCCATAACTGAACCCAATAGTGGTAAATGCTTTCCTAATAGTTTATTTTTCTTTTGCAGCATTCACAACTTTGATTATGTAACATCCTAATGAAGAACTGAACCAGCATGATTTTTTTATTATTTGGAAGTGTAATATTACCACATTACAAACAAAGTGAAGAGCTGAATGGTCAAAGGTGAGGAGTTGGATGGTCAAAGAATAACATGAACAACCCTTAGGAAAACTGTGGATGAAAGTCTCCATATTTGACTTTAGAAAGAGTTGCTGCAACAGGTCTTTAAGGAACAGAAAATATTGCAAACCTTTGCTTTGCTATTTCTTATTAGCTGAGGTGGTAATGATTAGGGGAGAAAACAAGCTGTGCAGTGCACTTTTTAAGAAATATCACCAAGTCACTGTTATGAAAAGAGACATAATGTTCCATCAGTGTTTTCAATATCTATTAAGTACTGAGCCTCTTTTTTATAAATATGGGTTCATACCAATATTAAGAAAGTGTTGGAAAGTTTTCAATTAATGACAACAATCCTCACTCTCCATATTCATCGATTTGCCAGTTTTCAGCCGGGTGTTGAATGGGTAGTTTCCTTTCTAGGCAAAAAGTCTAACCTTATGTAGATAAAGTCAGAATTGGTCTCAAGCCATTTCTTAATATTCATCATATAAATTAAATGGCATCATACCTCAGATTTCCCCAAGTATCTCACCAAGTGTCTTATTAAGTGTCTCACTTAGGTTGTGATCGAGTCATGGTTTGATTTCTGTCCCTGCGGGTTAGCTAGATGAGGCTCCACACACCTTTTACTGGAGGTTTGGGGATCCCTGTAACCCTTCCCACGGCCTGGTTTACCTTCCCTCTCACTACTCCCCCATTTCAGGGCTCCCACATTACATGTCCATGTCCCAGTCCTGGGCTGGGTGTCTCTGCTGTGCACAGAGTTTATGGCTGTGATTGGTACGAAGTGGCCAAGCTGCTGTGGGCCAGCTGTGGCCAGATGTCAGTGCCCCACCTCAGCAGGGCAGGGGGACATCGGGTGACAGAGCTGGTGGGTGGCGATGGACAGGGCCATTGCTGTACGGCACAGGAGAAATGGACTCCGCTCGGCAAAAATCAATTTAATTAATTGGCAATTAAAATAGGTTTGGGTGACGAGAAAAAAAGGCAAATTAACCCCGTTGCCACCTCTTTCTGCCCCCTCAGCCACCCCTCCTTTCTCTTCACTCCTGGTGTCCAGGCAGGGTTTTCCCGCCAAGGCACCACCTAAGGCAGGGGGGTGGCCAGAACCAGCTGGAACCAGCCAGAACCAGCCGTGCCCCACATGAGGCAGCCCCAGGCTCCCCTCACAGAGACCCCTCAGTGCTGCTGCTGCCCCAGGGACCTGGCACTGCCCCGAATCCTGCTCTGGGCCATCTGAGGGGTGTTCGGGAGCGGCCCCGGGGCAGCTCAGGCACCAGAGACACTGCCCTGCTCACAGTGTCACCTCCAGCCAAAGAGGGACGGCACCTGGGGCCATCTCTGTCCCTCAGCTCAGCTCCTGCATGCCAGGGAGCTGTGACCAGTTTGACACACACAGGTAAGGGTGTCCCAGCTCCCATGTGGGAGTCACGGCCTTGGTGCACATGGACGGGCTACTGGAGGTCTGCCCCGGTGGGGACCATTGGCGGTGACAAGCTTCCCCCAAAGTATTTCCTTCCCTGGGCAGGATGGGGCTCCTCAGCCCCTTGGTTTGAGGTTGTGAGCAGGGTGTGGAGCAGCTGCTTCCATTGCCACGAGCTCCTGCCTGACTCACCTCACAAGGAGAGCACTGGCCCTGCGGAGCAGAAGGATGAGGCAGGGCAGGATGAGCCATGCACTGGGAGCACACACAAAGGGAAGTCCTCTCGTGAAACTGTGTAGGAGAAACAAGCTGATTGTAAAGCTGTGTGTCACCAGGCAGTGTGGCCTGTCTTTGCTGTCTGTTGTATACGTGATAAGATGCTTCATATCAGAGGTTTGGGGCTGCTGTCCCTGGCAGTGATACGTTGTCTGTGTGCTGGGTCATCCTAAAAGCCCTTAGTGTTTGGTCTCAGAGCTGAGTATTTCCCTGTGTTTCGACCACAGAAGGACTGTAGAGCACATTTTAGTTTGACTGTCCTTGTTTTCAAATGCTTTCTGTAGCCTGGCATATTTTGAATTGCGTATCTGGCCTCATCCAGGGCTTGGTTTGTCAGATGAGGGTGTAAATACACATTAAATCAAAGAGCACTCTGATGAGGGTCCTCTGCACTGCTGCCTGCTCGGTCTCCAGCTCTGGGTGCTGCCCAGGCAGAGACTGTGCTTTTGTGCATGATCCTGTGTGGTTTTAAATTGCATTCCAGCGTGATAAGTTGTGTGATGAATTTAGGGCTTGGCTTCGGGAGAGAATCATGTGTTATTCACACAGGTCAAAAGTCATCCAAATCATAGTTCAAAAAAATGTTTTTGTAGGAAATACATTTGGGGTAGGCTGTTCAACATATTTAGTTATTCATTGGCTGTATAAATCTAACCTTGCATCTTTATCCCTCCATCTGTGCTGATTTGTTATGTTTGTGTGAATACAAGGGTAATCAAAAAAGAGTCATGATTCAAATTGACAACCCTTTAAAACATCTGATCAAGGAACTGTTTTCTATTTAGAGTCACTGATATTTTTGTGAGGCACGAGAGGGAAAGGCAATAGCAGATGGCAGAAATTTCCAGCAACATGCAGTGTGACATACAAGCAGAGCTTTCCCAACACCCCTGCTGTGACAGCAGATGGAGGGATTGGCAAGTCGGGAGGGCGCTGCTTTTCCAGGGTTCAGTGCTTCGAAAACCGGGCTGTGCCGGGTCAGCCGGGGTTGGCAGGGCTGGGGGAAGAGGGACAAATGCCAAGAGAGGCACCGCAAATATGTAGCAAAACTCCTAATGATGTTTTGAGGTTTTCCTTGCTTTAGACGTTTTATGGCTTTTTCCAAGTCAAAATGTCAGAATTGTGGCTTTCCACCAACCTGAGCACATATGCACACATGCACACACATATACATGCAGAGGTGGGTATTTCTGCATTTTGTAAAATGCTGTAAAACATTTGGAAACTTCAAAACCTTTCTGTTGTTTCTGGGATAAAGCAAACTTAAGTATCTGAGAACATCATTCAGATAATTGCTGTCACCTGCACCTGCTATCAGAAGTGTATAATATAATGTCTGAGTGTGCTAGAAAATGAAGCCACTTTTTTTTCTGTTACAACTTTGATTTTTCTAAGCTGATAGAAAATGAATTTTATGAAAGCTTTTAGGTTAGTTCTTATTTTACATCATGCATTATCGACCCCATTATGTTTTCTTACAACCTATTTTCATTCAACCCATCCAAAATGATAAAACTTAACCACCTCTTTATAGGTGATCTCTCTAGAACTGATGCTTGGAACTGCAGTTCCAGTGGTCACATTAGTATGTGTAGATCTTAACTTCTTAGGCTTGTGTTGATGACGTTAATTTTCGGGGCTTTAAAATGTAGGGACTTCACAGTTGCTCTGGTGTGGTGCAATGAGAAGTGCACACCCACTCTGCTGTTAGACTGGTATATGGCAGGGTAAAGAGTTCCTGGTGGCAAAAAGGAGCACCAGGAGAGTTGCAGCTCACATTTAGGTCAGAAGCAATAAAAGAAACCTCCCTGAGAGTGTCACTGATTAATCATTAAAGATATTTCCTCCTTTGCGTGTAAAGCTGAGGTATGTTGAAATTGCACTTGGTGGGTTAGCACACCTTAGATCTCGCTGAAGCTTTGTTTGAGGACAGTGACTTGTGAATTGTGAATTTTTATATCTGCCCCCGAGCTTTGAGGTGGTCAGGGGCTCTGTCTGGACTCGTCAGGAGTCATGAAGCAGCTGTATTTCATAAGAGTCTGGAAACTGTTCCGGTAAGAGCCTCCCAAAACAGCATCGTTCTGGCTGAAATGATGAACTTCGTTAGGTCAATATAGCTACACACACTAAAGAATTTAAAATGTACTTTTACAAGACTACATAAAAACATCACATGCTTACAGGCCTTATACCTAGTAAAGGCTGAGAAAATCACCTAGTACTTATTAAACTTTCATCCTCTGAATTAGGTAACTGAAGTAGGTCAGTGTTGTCGACTATTACTCTCTTACTTTTTAACCAAAGAAAAGTTAAACATTTTCACAGTTCAGACATCTCAATACTAAATAACTTTGTATTTTACACAGTTTATAGAATTTCAGTAACTTCTGCTTCATTTTTTTGTATTTGAGCACATGATTTCTGGAACTTCAGGAAGGCAGGTAAAAGACTTGAGGTGAGATTAGCGAGCTAAGGACGAATGTTTTATTTCCATGAATGTTGTTTTCTAAATAACTTTAACTTTTGGAAAGCTCTTTTTTGAGAAGGCACAAGGAGTTGTTGGTGGTGTTCTGAGTATATTTATCCCAGTTCTTCTCACTGGTGAATAATGAACCAAATGTAGTACTGGAGATGGGAGATTTCGTGCATCTTCTGTTGTTTGCACAAAAGCTTAAGGCAGATTAAGTGTTTTGATAAAAGGTGATGGCAGAGTTAATATAAACATATGGGGGTGTTGTTTTTGTTATTTTTTGTACCACACAAAGTTATTTTTTGCATGCATGTGTGAATGTAGGATTTTGATGCAGGTTTCTACAATGTGCTACTTTTTGACCTGTTTTAAATTTAAAAGATTAGCCGATCGTTCGTCTTGAGAGGTGCCAAAGTTGCTGAGAGGAGGATCTTCCTGGCAATAAATGAGAAACATATATATGCTCTACAAGCAATAGAAAGAAGAGAGATAAAACTTTTAAAACTGCAATGTGCTGCACAAACACTTCAGCTGTATGTACTAAAACAAGTGACTTTGCAAAGCCCTGCTTAGTGAAAGCAGGCAGTGACATACCTGGGAACAGTTGCACTGAGGTGGGGTAAGGTCCTCCTGGTC
Source organism: Chiroxiphia lanceolata (assembly GCF_009829145.1). Taxonomy (NCBI): domain Eukaryota; kingdom Metazoa; phylum Chordata; class Aves; order Passeriformes; family Pipridae; genus Chiroxiphia; species Chiroxiphia lanceolata. Next base: position 30,138,500 of record NC_045644.1, read on the forward strand.
CAAGACTGTGCTGTCAAGAGCCATGAATATCCCCTAGGATTTCCTCTTGGCTCCAACAGATTACTCAGAGGCTTCCACATGACAGGCTGAGCTTTCATTTTGATGTTGAGAACATGGCAAAAAGATCCACCATTTAACTGTCTAAATGTCTGCTTTTCTGAGTGCATGTGAGGAGAATACAGTCTGGGTGCCTCCCTGGGGCTACCCCACGACCCCTCCTGGGGTGTCCATCCCTTTCTGCACATTTTGCAGGTGGGGGCAAATTTCCAATGCTGCTATAACCCTAACCCAGCTTCTTCAAACTCCTGACTTGGGGGCTTGGGGATCTATGGTGTGTTTTTCTGGGGGTCAAGTTTGTTTTCTTTTCATGTTTAAAAATGTTAACATTTATTGATCTACCTTAATATTGTCTGAGTAAAATACGTGGGTGAATGTGGTATGTTGGGGGAGGCAGTGTTATCCACGTGTTCCTATGTTACCCACACAGTAAAAAAGAGGTGAAACAAACTCTTCAGTGGCTCAGGCCATGTGCATTCCTTGAGGATACAGTTTGCAATACTCTCTGCGTGACTGATGCTCTCGTGGTACAATGTTGGGAAAATGATGGGTGGTTTTTTTGGTTTTGTTTTTCTTTTAAGAAGAAAACTGTTTCTTTTGTTATTGAACTCCAAGTTTCTTTTAAAGTTCTGCACAAAATCTCCAGAGCTTCCCCTTCCCAACCAAGGTTGCCCTTGATTTGCTGTTGACCCCTGTGGGATGAAGTCATCAGGAGAAAGTTCTTGTTTTCCTGTATCTGTTTTCCTACACAGCCTTGTTGCTTTATTAATTTCACCAGAGTAGGCATGTGTTTTAAGCCTGATGACTTGTATTACGTTAGGAAATCCTCCCACAACACAGACCTTTCTAAACATTGTTTGACTTACAGGAACAAGATCGTTCCTATTGCTCGGGCTGACATTTGTGTGTGGCAGCCACATGCTCTGGGAGACAGAGACAGCTCGATCCCTTTCCTGTTCACAGAATCAAACGAACAGCAACAAAAAAACAAAGCTGTTGTGTGAGAGGGGCTTTTCTGTGTCAAAATGCCTGGCAAGTCAGCTTTGAAGAGGCAGCATTTCCATTATAAAGAGGTATTTGCAGGCAGGAGGCTCCTGAGAGCCTCGCAAGAAAGCGTTTAGGGGGTAGGCGGTGCATCTCTGTCCATCAGCCTGCCTGACAGAACCGGGGCAGGAAAACAAACAGGCACCGACTTCGCATCATCCTAATAATCCCCATCCACCAAAACAGAAGCGAAAAACTTGGGGAGGGGGCAGGGGGAGTATTTGGCATCTCCCCAAGGAATGCAACAATCCCAAGTGTGGTGTGAGAGCACCTCATGATCACACACTGGCACTCGCTCCCCAGAGCGGCTGCCAGTTTCCCTCCCACGCGTGCTCAGTCTCAGAGGTAATGTGAGTCTGGTTGCTGGACAGTTAATCAACTGCAGGAAAATTAACATTTTGGAGACTGTTCCTCTGTTGCGAGGTGCTTGCTGTTTAATACAACGCAGCTCACTGCCACGTATCACATACTTGCAGGACCCTGCTGGCTGCCTGCTCAGTTGGCTTTTGGTTTTGGCTGGGGTTTAGCGTTTCTCGGTGTTGAATTTCTCCTGTTGCCATTGCTGAAGGGAGGATGGGCTGTGCCGTGCCGTTGAAGGCATCTAAGTCCGGCCCTGGGTACCCTGGGCTTTCTCCAGGGCTGCACACCCTTGGCAGAGCAGTGTCCTGTTCTCTCTGGGTGTCTGTGTGCAACTGGGAGAAGGGCTTGCAATGTGGAGACCTTGTGAGACTGTTTGGAGAGAGGATGATGGAGAGCTGAACGACCATCTGCTAAGGGGTGCACGTGTGTGTCTTACGGTGATTTGTGTGCAAACGGGAGGCTGTGAAGATTTTTGCTAACAACGGCCGTAAGCCTGCAGGCGTGGAGCCAACATGCCCTCCTGTGGCAGACTCCACCCTTGAGGACAAGGATCCCTGTGCGGGGAGGCTTCCCAAAAAGAGCCTGACGTCAGTGGCGGGGTTGTTCCCATGGGGGCAGAGCTGTGGACAAACACAGGCCAGCCCTGGAGAAGACAGGAAAGGAGCTCTGCATGCCAATCTAGCACCTTTGGTTGTCTGCGCCCGACAGCAACCCTGGCAGCCTGGGTGAAAGCCAACCCATCCCTAAAAAGACTTTCAAGTCATTCTTTTGCTATGATGAAATATATAAAAAATATTTACTTTGAAAAATAACTCCCTGAAGATGCATGTGAAGTGTTTTGCCCTTTGCTGCCTAGAGTTTGGGTAACAGTAGTGCCATCCCCTGCCAGTGAGGGTGATTTAGGGAGTGGTATGTACGTGATGTATGTAAGTTCCACACCAGCAGTTCTGTGCCGTTGGGATGTGTTGTTGCCCAATATGGCCCAATCCAGAGACCCTACACTCTGGCTCAGCTCATGTGTTTTGCTCTGGAAGGGCTCAGTTGGCTCTATCCCACTGGTCAGTACATGTGTACAACTGCTGTAATTTTTTTGCTTGAGCTTTAGCTTTGGTTCGCTTTTGTAATTTAAATAACTGTATAAAATGTGATTAAAAAAATAGAAAAATGTGTGTCCTGTGATTTAATATCCAAAAGAGACTGCAAATGATACACCCTGACTCTTAAGGAGGATTTTTCATGTTGGCTTTGCTCAGATAGAAATCTCCACTACATAACCTTTTGCTAAGTCATTTAAATACTCTTGTTTTTCAGCTCCATGACATTTGTAAAATGTACCAGTAGTCTTATTTGCTCATTTGCAGCTTCTTAGAGGGCTTAGCACTCTGCCAGCCTTCCTTTGCTCAGGCACTGATCTCTGTCTTGGTAAAACACCCACAAATTCATCATTGGAAACATGCCCCGGACTGAAGTTGCTCTTATGAAAGGTTTTTTTCTTTTTTTTAATGTGGAGTGATTTTAGGAACATAAGGAGAAAACATTCATAGCATATAATTTCATTGACCTTCACCTTCAGAACAGCTCTTTCTGTGCACTGGGGAACGACTGGAGAAGCTCAGCCGGCCCCAAAAGCTGGTTGATGTTGAGCAGTTGGGACAGTGCGGGCAGAGCATTGTTCTCCGGGGTTACACTCACAGACCACAAAAGGAAGCCACAGTTTGGAAAACAGCAGAGGCATGTGGCTGGAGGAGGTATGCAATTCTAGGCTTGTCCAGAAACAACTGAGGTAAGGTTTTAGAGGGATAATTTTGCGAAAGGAAATCGCTCTCCTCCCACCCGTTGCACACAGACAGGCAGATGCAGGGAGGGGTGGCCAGACAGAGGCAGAGGAGGGGGGGATGTTTTGTACTGACACTGCATCAGCATTGTCTGGAGAGCAGCAGAGACTTTGTCACTGTTTCAAAATAAACAGAGCACTTTGGACACAAGAGAAAAAACAGCAGCTCCTCAAGATATTGAGCTCTGCCGTCAACAGAGCTGCACTCTCACCACAGGAAGAGCAAAGCTTTACCCCATCTTTCAGTGAGAACTGTGAAGAATAACTCTGGTTTCTGGCATTGGATTGCTGGCCAGGCAAGAGAGGAGCCTTTGGGGTCTGAGCTACTGCCCATCTGGGTCTCTTCAGCCCCTGGGGGCCACTTGCCTTTCTAGACAAAAGCACCACGATGCTTTTGAGGAAGGACAGCATATGACCTCTCACTTCTATGCTCTAGGATAAAAATCACCATAAAGTTACTGTGGTTATTTCCACCTTTAAGAAACAAATGGAAAATTCAGTGGGAAAAATTTTATTTGTTAGGGTGTTAACCTTTCCTCACCAATGAAACTGGTGAGCAGCATGCATCTGCTCTTGTTAAGGAGCCAAAATACGGTCCCACTTCAATTTAACCTCTAATGCTTTGTTTATTAGGTACTTTTATGTCTTAATATTCGTCTTAGGTGACTCTCTAAAGTCCTGTCAGTAAAGCAGACACTACTGCAGCCAGCTGAGAAGTGCAGGATCCTGAGCTCAGCACGGATCCTGAGTGCAGGATTAGGGCTGCTTCTGCCTTGGGAAAATGCTCTGTCATGCTCCTTCTTACCAGTGCTGGTCTGTAATGGCTTTCCAGGTGTTGCGTGCTGAGATTTGTTGATGTTTGGCCTTTCTCAATGTAAGGCTTCTTGCTCAGCTGCTCTGCTTATTGCAAAAATGTAAATCTTGCCCTGTGACTCCCCTGTGCTTGAGCTCTCCTCTCCGACCCTATTCTCCAGCAGACCAGGGCTGGCCAAGGTCTGTTAGACTATTGACTGGGGGGTTGATGGGGGTTTTTTTTAATTATTTTTCCATCACAAGGCTGCAGGCACAGCATTGCTTGGCATTGATTTCTGACAGCACCACAAAGGGTGTGGAAGGTGTTGTGTTTGCAGAGCTGGCCCATCTGTGGGGGAGAGCTGAGCCCTTGCCCTGCAGAGCTGCACCTCTGTGTCCCCCAGTGCCAGAGGGGAAAGCACAGGGGGAGAGGGCTGATGTGAGAGGGGAAGGGCAGCACCCGTTGAATGGCTGATAAAAACACACTCCTGGGTTTATCAGTTGGGCTCTCTTGGCCTCTGACTGCAGAAACTTGGAGTTTCCAGAATCAGAGAACCTACACCATTTCTCCATCTGCTCCAAGAAAAATACTCTGCTGCCTCAGTACTCAATAGAGGCTGGGTTTGTTCAGCACCTCAAGACAAAGCAGCAGTGAGTGGCACATCATAAAGCATGTTGTTGCCAAAGAATTTGACCTCTAATATTTTGGGTCATGCAAAGGTCTGTTCTCCTTTGACCATTATACTCCATCTATCTAAAACTGCACTCACACTTCCATTATTTGCCTGAATAATTTCTAATGGGTCCAGGACTCTTGCATCAGGCTGATGTTTGGGCTGCAGTGCTGTGTGCTCCTGCCATCCACGTTTGAGTTGGAGAAAACTACAGCTTTGCAAAGCATTTGATCTAGATCTGGACATGAAATGTAGTATTTCAGTGCTTTTTCTGCAACCTATTGGGATACATAGAACACAACACTGGTAAGGGATTTTAACTGACTCAGAGTTGAGAAAACCTGGGAGTTCAGTCCTCTGAGCTCTCTGAAAAGATTCCAGCTCTGGTTGCATCCCGGGGCTGTAAATGGAAGTCACAGGTCACGGATAGTGCAGCAGCAAGAGCCATAACCTGCAGGCTTTTTAGCTTAGAGCGAGTGACAGAGGTGCAAGCAAGAGCTTGCCAGTGGCTTTTGTGTCCCCAGCAAACACAAAGTCTTGGTCTTAGTAGGAGTATATTTTGGAAAGCTAATGTCCAAAGGAAAATACTTTCCCTGTGCTTTCCCCTCCGCCTTTCCTTATGCCCTTCCCATGAGCTGATATTTGCAGAAGTGCAAGGCAGAGTTTCTGCTATAGGACCAGGGTGTTTTGTGAAGGCACAGAGGCTGCCAGAACACACAGCTGCTGTTCCCAGGGAGAGGGGCAAATCTTCCAGGGCTCTTTAAATCCTGTGGAGTGATGGATCCCCTACCAGCATTTACAGGTTGAAGGAAGATTAAAATCTGAGACCTATTCAAGCATTTATTCAAGTCCTCTCAGCAAAAGTCAAATATGCACTTCCTCCTTTATTACATCCCTAGTGCAACAATTCAGGCAAATTAGTTTACCAAGTGCCAGGGAACACCCATATGTATAAAAGACCCCTGTCTTGTTACTTTTAATACATCTCATATGCCACTTACACCACTTGTTTTCCCCACCTTCCTGGTGGCCTTCTGACAAGGTGAATTTACCTGAAAATAAATGAGATACAATGTGTGACTGATGGCTATAAGATTGCGGTTTTTTTTCCTGTAAAGCAAAAAATTAAAAAAAAAAATCTGTTCTCAGTTCTTCTGCTTAGGTGTGAAATTTGCCAGACAGCTTTGAAGCCATGTAGGCACTTCACTCGCAGGAAGAAGTGGGATTTGTCTCCATAGTAATGAAATCACTTTTTTTAGAAGATGTTGGTGCTATAAGATAAGAGGTTTTTCTTATCCTAGTGTGCTTTTTCCATTCCTTCATCATTCTTATCATAAAGTAACCTAAGAGGCAACAAAATAGAATTTAATGATGTATTTAATAAGCTACCAAAAGTTTTTATATTTAAAAAAACCAACAAAGCAAACCGCAAAAATAAAAGCAAACCACCCCCAGTAAATCCAAGAATTTAGGCTTGAATTTTTTTCCTCCCTTCAGCTCAGTCTAAGCTTCCTGGTGTCCATTCCCAAAACAGCTTGGTCAGTGCATGTTTGAAGAATGACAGCTTGACTAAACCATAGATATGAAATTTCAGCATTTTGAACTAACAGACATTGCAGACCATGACTGGTGGTCTGTGTTTGTTGGCGTTTTTTGATGGAGACTTTTCAAACTGACACGCATGCAAACTTATATATTGTTCTGAAATTAAAGTGAAACAAAACTTGGGAAGTGGGACACACAGAAGCTTTTCTCTGCTTAAAATCTCTCTGAGTGTCTCTTCATAAGCTGGGAATGGGCTCTTACCAAGCAAATTTTTTCCCGAGGAGAGTATCATCAAAATATTTGCATTTGCCTTTCAATCTGAGTCACTTAGATAAATAGCAGCTTGATTAACTGGGGCTGCTTGTTCCTTGCACAACCACTTGTAAACGCTCAGCAGGTCCTGAAGGGGGGGGTTGACCTATAGAATAAGGATGTGAGGAACTTACACCCACTTTACACAGACCTCAGTGGTCCATTTTGTTGGAGCTGCACTTGCTGCAGGTGTGCCTGTGCTTTCCACCCTGAGCAGCAGCAGCAGCTCCTGAGCAGACAGGCATTTACTAATGACTAAACTTAGGAAGCAAACATGCTTTGGAGCACTGGAATTGTATCCCTGGGCATGAGGCAGTCTGAGCTGTGGTGCAGGACTGAGTGCTGGGACACCCCCAGACCCGTTGCTGAGTACAGTGGTGGTGCTGTTTGTGAAGCCTCAGAGTGACTGGAGCTTGAGATCTTCTTGCTTGAGATTTTTCTGAATTGTGCACTGCAGTAATGTGTTAATCTCACAGCTTCTAAAAACATTTACAGTTAACAATGAAAACACGTTGGTCTTTGAGGGAAACTTGCTGCACTTCCTGAAATTATGTCAAGGACTGAACAAATTCCCATGTTATCAGCCAGGACAGTTTTATCGTTATTCATAATGTAGCTGAGAGTGCAAAACATTGTATTTCATCAGGATTTTGGTATAAATTTCTATAGTGTATTTGGTTTCCTTTGAAATACTCTGCATAATTGAAATTGTACAAGCCTCTTCTAAAAAGGAAGAAGAAAAATAACTACACAAAAAACCTAAATGTGAATATTGTACGAACTTTTTTCGCACACAAAAAAAATTCTGGTCCATTTGTTTTTTATCTAGCTTTCCCCATATGTTGGGGAAATTTTATGGACCTGATGCCACATTCCTGCATTCACTAGGAAGAAATTATATCCCTAGGATAAGGAATATAAGGAATAAGTTATTTACGGATTTCTCAATAGCAGTTATTTCTCAGTTCTTAGGAAAACCCATTAAAAAAAAGTAAATTTGAACACTCTTAAGTGTTCGGGTTTACATACAGTATTTAAAGCCTTAGAGAAAGAAGTGAGTGAAATTTAATCTTGTAATCAAAGTCAAGCTTGCAAAGGTAGATTTTGCTTAGTGGGGGGAATTGATGGTCACATCCTTGGTGACTGCCATGTCCCTGGTGGAGGGAGCCGAGGGGGCTGTGCCTGACCAGAGCAGCTGCTTTGCCTTCCTGCTTTTGGGGAAAACCCTCCCCGATGAGTGAATTTGGCTCTTGTGATTGTCCCCTCAGGCAGTTGTGGGAATCTGGGAAGTTTTGCAGCCCAGTTATTTTCTTCTTCCACTGCAAAGTGAAAAAGTCCCATGATAACACTTGAACAGAGCTGAAGTGCTGCCCTTTAAAGAAAGGCTCTTTCCTTGGAATATGGAAATTAGCCCAAAGTCCCCAGAAGATTTGGACTTTGTGGGTGTGGCACAGCACTGGTCCATTTGTGAGGCAGATGGCTGCAGTGGTCCAGAGAGATCGTTTCCAGCCAAGGATTCATCCAGATGAGGAGTAAAGTTCAACAGGCAATTCAGTGAGGTCCAGGGATGGAGAGTGCTGAAGGTGCTGCAGTTCCCATCATGCTGCTGATGTTCCGTGAATCGGTGCCAAAGGCTTTGGAGCATAGGCTGGGAACACAAAACTCATCATTGAGAGCAGAATTACTCAGGAAAAATGCTTGTGTTAAATGCATGGTAAACCCCTAAAGCTCAAACAGAGTTTAGGCCAGCACAAGCCTCTCTCATAACCATAGAAAATGCATTTTAAAGTGAGGGGGAAATATAGTCTTTGTTTCCCGTTTTATCCATTTCTGTATATTCCCATTTTCTCCTAGCTAGAAAAGGAAGTTCCCAAAATACGAAAATAATTTTCCCCCTTTCACTTTCTGCTGTGACCACAGAAGTTCTGCAGCTCTGATAGGAAACCTGTTTTCATGGACTTCCCAATCTGTACGCAGCTCAGGCACGGCCTCGGCCGTAGTTCAGCAATAAACCAGTCTCCAGATGTTTGGGGCTGGTACTAATAGCCGAGTTCACCCATTTGTTCTCCAATTATGTGCCTTTTGGGCTGCTGAGTGTTCTTTGACAGACAGCCCAATATTGGCAGCCTGGCTACTGACTGCAAGGTTGATGACAGCTGCGAGGGCTCACACTCACAGATCCATATTTGGGAGATGTGCACATGCTACAGGACGTGTCAGACCTTGCATACACAGATCAGCACATTTCAGCTACGTTAGCTGCCCACCTTGGACACAAAAATCATTAAAATAAGGCACCGGTAGCTGCCCAGTTTCTGAGCTACTTGGCTATAGCATCACCCTGTGCACTGGGCTGTAATTTGCTCTCTGCTGGCACAGCCAGATTCTCTTTGCTGTCGCAGTTTTTGCAGACTGACAGAGTGCCAGTTGATTCATTCCCTCTTTGCCAGATGCCTTAGTGTAGGCAATATCCCACACAAGCCTTGCTTCATTAGCTCTGCCATCTCGAGGTCTTTCACGCACTTTCAGCAGCTCCTTGGGTATTTAGCACCACCTCTACTTTAAAATGGAATCTTCTCCTAAGTCAGAAGGACCCAAGCTTGCTCTGTCAAAGCTCTGGTAGATATTAGGAGGACTCTGGTTTATGATTACATGGGGTTTTTTTCTGAAGCTCTGTGGCCTGCTTTGTATCAATTTAACTATATTTCAGAGCAAGCCAACTTAATTAATGGTTTCCCTCGGATATCAAACAGCAGCATATCAGATTTCTTACTGCAATCCATAAACATTAAATTATCTCCAATTCATTTCTTCAGTCTTTAACTTTTCCAGTTTCTTTTTAAAAAATAGAAACAAGCTTGTTTGCCAATATTTTCATTTAATATTTAATGAACATATGTTGTGTTACTGTAAAGACGTGAATCACCTTGACCTTGTTTTCAATTATCGTTTCATGCTCAGATCTGAGGAAGTGCCACATCATCTGTTGAAAATTCACTTTTCGTGTGAGACTTTGGAAATTTGAATTCCAAATTGCCAAATGACCAGTTTTTCTTCTTCCTTACAGAGCAGCCCTCTGTCAAGGAGCCTATTAAGACTCCTTAAAAATAATGATTTACTGCTGAAAATCATTGTGCACCAATTCCCCTCTCTGTTGTTGTTATGCCAATTGTGCTGCTGAAATGGAGGGGAGAGAGATGTGTTGGGGGTGAGGGTCATGTTGAAAGCTGCACCATCATGCTGAGGGTGCTCTCACAGAGGCACTGGGGGGGTGACTGACTGCAAAGCCAAGGCTAAGAAATGGGTTGAAAAAGTAACATCAGGATGCAGAGTTTAGGTTTCTTAGGAAGTGGGACAGCTTTTGGAGTAACTTCAGAAGAAAGACGGGCTTCACCTGAGCCAAGCCTGGTTGGTTATAGTTATTCTGGTGGCATCGTACATTCCCAAGGTTTATATGCACTCCCTTTTCAAACTGGAAAAGCCACTGTGCATAGAAGACTTCACGAATCTGAGTGGCACATCACAAGCAGGTGAAATAATGAAAATCCTATAATCCAGGATTAAAAATGATAGAGTATAATAAATTTGCGCAGAAATAGTAAAGTGTATTACAAGCAAATAGCCCCTGGTAACCACAGCACATAAAACCAGACAAGAAACAAATACTGCACATACAAACAAACAAAAAAATACAGTGCATGAAAAGAAATGCCAGGTCTAAGTCAGAATATAGACATAAAAGTTGTATCAAAAGCTTGGTAGAAGTGGAAAGCTGTAATAAAAAAACCAAATCATGCAGGCACTACAGCTCACACCATGAGAAGTCAAATTTACTCAGCTAGCAGTTTTTTAAGGTGGTGCCAGGAACAAAACTACTTCATACAGTGTTGTTGGATGTGTAGAAGTTCCTGTAAATGCTTCAGCACATGTGCATACAGATAATAAGCTGTTGTAGCATAACATGATTCTGGTTTGGGGTTTATTGATTTGTTTGGTTTTCTTAATGGATTAATAAACAGAAATAGATGGAACAGAAAAAAGGGAGAAACAAATGACCAGAAGATAATCTCTGTTGAGAATCCAGAGCAATCTACTGCTCCATCAACTCATAACTATGTGGGAAAACATATGACTAGTGAGGAGTGAAGTTTGCTGAAGGTGTCATTTGGGATGATTCAAGCAGATGTTACTCAAGGATTATTCAGGGTGGGAGGAACATGGTTCTTACCATCCTGAGCAGCTCAATAAGAAAAGGGCAGGGACCTCATAATCAAAGAAACTGAATTTTGAGTTCAAGAGCAGAAGGAAACAGCTGCAGCCATGCTAACCCAGGGACGGGCTCCAAACGAGCTACTGCCTTTTAGGAAGGAGTTGTTAAGGTTGTTATGGAAGCTTGTTTGAAACTCTCTGCTCAGTGCCACTAATGAAGATATCCCATGAAGTTTTTCTCCCTGCTGACAACAAGAAGGGTTTTCCTCATAAAATGTCTTATTATTAATGAGTAAAATAAATGATGTGCATTTTCCATCCCTTTCACTTCTCACCATAATACTCTGGTATTTGGAAGTGTGTGTGCATTCCTATTTTAAAACACATCATCTTAGTTTGGGTTTTTATTTAGTTTCTAGTGTAAAGGTTTTTCTCTGAATTTTCTCAAAAGCTTTCTGTCAGTATTTTCTTTTAATCTGCTTGTATATAATTTTCTTCGTGTTGGAAACCTTCACTTCCTCTGTGTCAGGGATTTACTTAATTCAATGGAGATCCAGCACTGGTAAGGTTTTTATGCAGTTGAGGTGATGTATAGTTTGCAAGGTGGGTGGCATTTGTAGATTTTCTTGAAATAACTTTTGATTTTGTTTTATATATGCACTAGTTATCTACAGTAGATATTCACAGCTCTTCTGTTTGCTCAGTTTTCTCTTGACATTAGTAAGCTTGCATGCAGTTGGAGAATTACACCTGAAACAGTTATTTAGTGAGAACGGTAAACTGATTTCATAAAAGTTTAATTTCTGAAGGATTAGTTCTTTAATAACTTTCAGAGACTGACTGCAGGGTGTTTAAAATCAAGTTCTCTTAAATAATCTGAAAAGAACCTTGTGGTATAAAAACGTCTTAACATCTCCCTCATGACTTATACCATTTATTTACTAAAAAAAAAAAAGAAAATTAATTTTTGCAGTATTATAATATGGATATGAATATTTAAATTGTGTTGGGATTCCTGAACAGAGCAGAAGCAAGAAACTCTTCTGCAATAGCATTCAGCAAACTGAGAATTATATAGG